>NC_059201.1:42631516-43290335 GCF_020615455.1 Coregonus clupeaformis | reverse complement strand
CAAGTGTTTTAAGGGGAAACATTTAAATGTCTTGGAATGGCCTAGTCAAAGCCCAGACCTCAATCCAATTGAGAATCTATGACTTAAAGATTGCTGTACACCAGCGGAACCCATCCAACTTGAAGGAGCTGGAGTAGTTTTGCCTTGAAGAATGGGCAAAAATCCCAGTGGCTAGATGTGCCAAGCTTATAGAGACATACCCCAAGAGACTTGCAGCTGAAATTGCTGCAAAAGGTGGCTCTACAAAGTATTGACTTTGGGGGGGGTGAATAGTTATGCATGCTCAAGTTTTCTGTTTTTATGGTCTTATTTCTTGTTTGTTTCACAAGAAAAAATAGTTTGCATCTTCAAATTGGTAGGCATGTTGTGTAAATCAGATGATACAAACCCAGCAAAAATCAATTTAAATTCCAGGTTGTAAGGCAACAAAATAGGATAAAATGCCAAGGGGGGTGAATACTTTCGCAAGCCACTGTATATCATGTTCTTGTGACATGCACAGTTCAAACGCGTTTAAACAATTTATGGGGAAACAAGATAAATTGGGTTCCTCTTCTGCCACCAAATGCAGGAGAGACAGGGGACAGGTGAGTTAATTTGTGCCAAGAAATGTGAAGGGTTGAGGAGCCCTGTTGTCATACAAAGCATTGTCTTCCTTCCTCCTTCATGTTCCTATATTAGCCTACCATAAAAATGGCTTACAGGACCAAAAAACTATGTTATAGGAATAGCGCTCCTGAGAACAGAACAACGTATCTCATCCCATGAATAGTGTGGGACCTGTTCCAAAAGCAGATGGTAAACAAACATTTTGAAGCGGTGTTTCCTCTGATATTGCTGGATGTGTCTCAGGCAGCGTAGGATCTGTAAAGTAGTGCCAGCGACAAGTGTGTTTTAGAACTGCTGCCAGATATATTACCAGGAGGAAGTGGAGCAGAACAGCTCTGGTGATGCTCCACGGACATTATGCAAATACCATAAAAGAACATATTAACTAGTCTGTCGCTTTTCGTTCTCAGATGCCCTACCCCAAATTGTCTCAGAAGTCGAGAGCAGGCTCCCACTGAGCTGAAAAGAGGGCAAATTTAAATCAGGGAGCCACAGCAAGCCTCTGACATAGTAGAGATAACAGGTCTGCTATACAACAGGTAAATGTGGAGATATACACTATATATACAAAAGTAAGTATGTGGACACCCCTTCAAAATGGTGGATTCGGCTATTTCTGCCACACCCGTTGCTGACGTTGCCTCTGGGGAAGGGAAATCTTAATGCAACAGCATACAATGACATTCTAGACAATACTGTGCTTCCAACTTTGTGGCAACAGTTTGGGGAAGGCCCTTTCCTGTTTCGGCATGACAATTCCTCCGTGCACGAATTGAGGTCCATACAGAAAGGGTTTGTCGAGATCGGTGTGGAATAACTTGACTGGCTTGCACAGAGCCCTGACCTCAACCTATCGAACACCTTTTGGATGAATTGGAACGCCGACTGCGAGCCAGGCCTAATCGCCCAACATCAGTGCCTGACCTCACTAATGCTCTTGTGGCTGAATAGAAGCAAGTCCCCGCAGCAATGTTCAAACATTTAGTGGAAAGCCTTCCCAGAAGAGTGGAGGCTGTTATAGCAGAAAAGGGGGGACCAACTCCATATTAATGCCCATGATGGAATGAGATGTTAGACAAGCAGGTGTCCACATACTTTTGGTCATGTAGTGTAGGTTACCAAGTGCATGAAGACACATTGTGATGATGTGCCAGTCCTCTCTCCCGCAATCATCATGGCTTAAAGCCAATTGAGTTATCGTTGTGTGTTATTTTAGTGTCAATGTACCCGTGATTTTCATAGTCACCGTTTCAGTAAACATTTAGCTAATTATCCTCTACTGAGACTTCATTTAATTACATTTTAATTTGCTTATTCACATAGGTGAGAGCACCATCCATGTGAATCTTGAGACAGTGTTTTCTCTTGGTCTTTCCTTTAAATACTACATTCACCAGTTATCAAATGTCAACATCATTTACTCTATGACTTTGTCATTTGTTGTTTCTTTTCTGTAATGGGCCCATTACACATGTAAATGTTCATTATTTCAAGTAGTTTGAATTGTCTGAATGTCTCACCTTGAGCTTACGTGTTTCTCCTGCTTCTCTAAGAGAGTGCGCACTGCTATCAATGTGCATAATTATATCCTATGGGGTGCGTTCAATGTTCGCAGGTTTTCCGCTAGTGTTAGAAAATGTGGTATTATTACCACATCTAATGTTCTTGGTATACCGTTGTTTTGTTTATGTATTTTTCTTACTTTTGTAAGTTGAAGGTGATGCATGAAGTGATCTTAATTGCCTGTTTACATTTAATATTAATTTATCCTCCAACATCTCTGTTGTCTTGGCTTTGTTGGCATAGCCCAGGTTTGTGGAGGGAAACCTTTCTATTTAAGCAGGCTGGTCTCAGTCTCGGGATGGGCGGTGAATGGAACAGACTGACTGTTTGCCCTGTCCTCCTAGTTGTGTGGGAGTCAATTTGAGCATTTAATGCATTTGGCTGCGTGGGAGTCAATTTGAGCATTTAATGGGTTTGGCCTAATTTTGGTTACATTATTTTCTGATCTAAAGTGTGATCAAGTTTATGATTTTATATTAAATGTTTTTGTCCACTGTAAATATGAGCACCCGACTGCTTTTGGAACTGCAGCTTTCTAAATAAATTCCACCTGTACTTGAAGTCCTGCTTCCATGCGTATTTGTGCCCTACCATGTCATTTGGAAGCCAAGTCCCGGTACATTCTTAACACACATTTTATTATAAACTAATAACATTGTGAATGTCCCATTGCATTTACAGAAGACAGTTGTCCAAAAACATGATGAAAACACACCCAACCATACACCTAAATCCCTCTTAAACCTCAGATAGGATATATTGACATGCACAATACTAGAAGATAGCATTCCCCTGTAATCATCTCTGTTTGTTTACAAGTAGTCTGAGTAACACATGCCATTACAGGGCTAATGATGTACGATTGTCATTGCACACATGGTAGACTTAAATGTGCCACTCGGATTGCGGCTAATGACTTGATGAGGAAATTATTGACACAATGATCTGGGCCGACGTGCTACAGGTAGCTGAATAAATAAATAAGCACCCCCCCCCCTTTTGGAAGGGTCGTCAATCTTGCCAAGTGCCTCTAGAGTGTCCCAGTCAGTTAACATTTGACAAAATGGCTGCCCTATTAATAATAATGCCGCATTAACATAAGTGATTTCCTCCTCAGTGGTGTAGGATTCGCCGGAGCAGTTATTAAAGTCCAATTTGGCCCCATTAATAATGCATACTTTGACTTTCTAATATCAAGATTATGTGGAATTATGGTGGGCATCCATGATTTATTAACAACATTCAATCGGGGACCTTGATGAGCTATTAAGCTGCCCCTGATGAGACTTGTCAATCAAGCCCCCCCTATTGAATACTTTATTTGAATCCATAAAACACATTACAGTCGAAGGATTCAAACACTTCAAAGGACACGGATATCTGGAGACTTATGGATACAGAAAGCACTTTCTTCTCCAAACAGCTAAGCTGCCCATGACAGCTGGCAAAATACATCGCTAGCTGCTTTGCTTTTGTCCTATGCAGGCCTGCAATCTGAAGGACACGTACTGTCAGCCCTGGTACAGTACATGGCCGAGACTCCCAAATATCAGCACTACAAGTTTGCATTGATAACAAAAGCTACTCAGGTGTAACACAAGGCGCTGGTAATTCACCAAATTGTCAGCAAAAGTCTGCTCCATGTAGGAGTCAAAAGAGCAACCCACTTAGAAAATGAGCATGTCTTTTTTTTTTTTATCAAAATGTGTTTTTTGGCAGAAATGCCTTCTGGAACATGTGAACTTTCATGTGCCGTAATAACAAACTTGTATTCCATTTGTAAATATGACTAAAATTGTTAAATGACGAGCCTAGTTGGTTTAGCCACAGAAAAAGACAGGAAACTTCCCGCTAGCCATGATTGGCTGAGATAAAGGCTGGGCTGGACATGCCGGGAGATGAGTTTGGATTGGTCTGCCATGTAGCATGATTCTGGCTATAACATGAGCTGCTCAGTATGTGTTGATAATCCTTTCTACCACGGCTTTTTTGGAAAATATAACGTTAGACATCCAGAACTACAACAATTTGGCTACTTTTCTCAACAACATTGATGCCCTGAAATTAGCAGGCGCTATCGACAAATCAGTTGGAAAATTTTGTGATGGCCGATTTTCTGCACACGCCACGGTCAGTGTGAACCGAAGTGACTTGACACAACGCTTGACAAACAAGATGTAGCTACAAACAAAATGGAGTTAAATGGTTCTAGTCTGCCATGAAGCGCTCATCCATGTATACAGGTAAGAGTCTAGCTTCATTTTCAGATATTATACGTTTCTCATTATGCCAGAAAGTCATTTTCATTGCAAGTTAAAGCGTACTGTTAGCTAGCTAGCGAATGTTAGCTTGCTGGCTCGCAAGCTAATGTTGCGTGTATGATCTGTATAGAATAGAATGAATGAATAGAGCTAAGCACAGGCAAAATCCTAGAGGGAAACCTGGTTCTGTCTGCTTTCCAACATACACTGGGAGACAAATTCACCTTTCAGCAGAAATATAACCTAAAAGACAGGGCCAAATATACACTGGAGTTGCTTACCAAGACGACACTGAATGTTCCTGAGTGGCCTAGTACAGTTTTGACTTAAATTGGCTTGAAAATCTATGGCATGACTTAAAAATGGCTGTCTAGCAATAATCAACAACCAACCTGGCAAAGCTTGAAGAGTTTTAAAAAGAAAAATGTGCAAATATTGCACAATCCAGGTGTGCAAAGCTCTTGGAGACTTACCCAGAAAGCCTTACAACTGTAATCAAAGGTGATTCTAATACTTATGTAAATGAGATATTAATGTATTTCATTTGTAAGACATTTGCAAAAAAATCTAAAAACATGTTTTCATTTTTTCATTATAGGTTATTGTGTGTTGATAGGTGAAAATCCATTTTGAATTCAGGCTGTAAAAATGTTGAATAAGTCAAGGGATATGAATACTTTCTGATTGCCCTGTATATGCTCTGACGGTGGCACGGTCTATCTCACCTCACTGGCTATCAGGTCAACGAGGCAGTCATGTCTAGCTATATATAAGTCCTTGTATGAATAGCAAATATTAAAATGTGCAACAGACTCGATTACCTTGTGTTCAAAGGCACAAACAGAGCAGCACACCCATCTAGAAAGTACATTGTCTCCTATTGTACATTGCAGCTAATCAAACACACACCTCAAAAGCCATGATTCTGCTTATTTCATTAATAATCTAGAATCTAGTGTATATAAGAGCAAAATACTACATTTACATTTTAGTCATTTAGCAGACACTCTTATCCAGAGCGACTTACAGTTAGTGAGTGCATACATTTTTCATACTGGCCCCCCGTGGGAATCGAACCCACAATCCTGGTGTTGCAAGCACCATGCTCTACCAACTGAGCTAGACGGGACTACAAAATGGATACCATTTTTTTTTTTCACCCATTTACACATAATACCCCATAACGACAAAGTGAAAACATGTTTTTAGAAATGTTAGCAAATTTATTGAAAATGAATTACAGAAATATCTCATTTACATAAGTATTCATTCCTATGAGTCAATACATGTTAGAATCACCTTTGGCAGCGATTACAGCTGTGAGTCTTTGTGGCTTGCATAGCATGCCCTTTAGACATTTCACAGAATGTCAGCACCAGTCTGCTATGAAGATCTAACAACAGTAACATTGCATAGATGGGACAAAAAGGGGGAGGGAAAACGACTGCTGTCTGAGAATGAACTCTGCTCTCCTGAGTACCTGCAGGAGATCAAATTAAACGAAAGAAATAATTAAATAAAGGGAAAGAAAGGAAACACAGACATAGAGATAGAGTATCATGGGATTTAGAGATCTACTTAGTAACCTGGAATGAGACTGGGCTTATCCTGCTTCTTATTAGGAGGGCTCCATTCAAGTCAACGCCCCCCAGAACCCAGAGAGGAACGGATTAGTACACACGTGCACACACACAGACACAGACACAGACACACACACACAGACACAGACACACACACACACACACACACACACACATATTCACTTCTGACATTATTTACTGTGAACTCCAGTTGAGTATAGTCAACCATGCTCCAACCAACTAAAGTCCTCCTTTATCTTCTGCTCCTTTATCTTCCATTTTCTTGAGGTCCAATGTGAGTCTGGGCAGCAAATGAGGCCAATTAGGTTTATAAGGCAATTGGCACCCACAGGGGTGGACCAATCTTGGCGAAATAATAGCATTATTCCCATCATGCTAAAGTTCATTTGGCATCTGGGGAATGAGTTCACAATGTTAATCATTAGGCTATATTATTTTAGCACAGATTAAAGCAGGACATTAGTAGAACTTTACCTCAAAATGCCTAAATGTTTCTAAAATCTGGGAGAAGGGAGATTTTGGTAGACCAAGTACTGTACAGGCAAGTGAAAAATCAAATTTGCTTGCTTATAAGATACTGTAGTTCTATTCTTCCTGATGTCTTTTATGGGTCCATAACAAATATATTTTGGATTCTCAACATATCATGCTTGTTTTGACTGAACATTCTGTGGGGATGTTTTCTACAAGGACTCACTGAATGTTCTGTTAAAAATAAAAAAATGCATTCGCTAAATATTCTGTCCCTATCCATCACTTTAAATGTTACCTAAGCACCAATTGGATGCCATCCGTTATAATTGGCTATTCTTTTCTGGCTCTGGCAATACAGAGGAGTCATTTCCTTGCATTCAAATCTCTGAGTTTCACAAAGCCAGCGTGACAACTTTCCACTTCATTACAGGACGGGCAATAGACCCATTTCTTGCAGGCGCAACGCTCCAATAATTGTTTTCTACCCCTCCACCCAGATAGCTAATTTACATGCATTACTTCTTCGCCATGCAGGTATAGGAGAGAGAAGAAAAATGTGAAAATACTCCCGCTTTTCACATTTACTCATTGTCTGTTAACAACATGACACATGGAAGCCAGGAAATAATATGTATCGTGTCCCCTTTTATATCATTTGCTTGGTGACGTGATATGTCTGACTGAGCTCGAAATTGAACAGAAGCATGTGGATGCCAAGTAGACCCACTATAGGAAGAAAGGAGGAATGACAGAGCAGAAAATGGCACAATTTAAATGAAAAATGTGTGTAGGAAATGCACTATTTTTTAGGGATGGTTCAAGAGGCCCTTTCTCACCATTTGTGGTTGGTTATTTTAGGTCTGTTTGTATGCTAAATAGCAGCCTGTTTGTAAGCTAAATACCAACCCTCATCTTTTAGTGTGTAGAGAATTGAGATATACAGTGGGGAGAAGAAGTATTTGATACACTGCCGATTTTGCAGGTTTTCCTACTGACAAAGCATGTAGAGGTCTGTAATTTTTATCATAGGTACACTTCAACTGTGAGAGACGGAATCTAAAACAAAAATCCAGAAAATCACATTGTATGATTTTTAAGTAATCAATTTGCATTTTATTGCATGACATACAGTGAGGGAAAAAAGTATTTGATCCCCTGCTGATTTTGTACGTTTGCCCACTGACAAAGAAATTATCAGTCTATAATTTTAATGTTAGGTTTATTTAAACAGTGAGAGACAGAATAACAACAAAAAAATCCAGAAAAACGCATGTCAAATATGTTATAAATTGATTTGCATTTTAATTAGGGAAATAAGTATTTGACTCCTTTGCAAAACATGACTTAGTACTTGGTGGCAAAACCCTTGTTGGCAATCACAGAGGTCAGACGTTTCTTGTAGTTGGCCATCAGGTTTGCACACATCTCAGGAGGGATTTTGTCCCACTCCTCTTTGCAGATCTTCTCCAAGTCATTAAGGTTTCGAGGCTGACGTTTGGCAACTCAAACATTCAGCTCCCTCCACATATTTTCTATGGGATTAAGGTCTGGAGACTGGCTAGGCCACTCCAGGACCTTAATGTGCTTCTTCTTGAGCCACTCCTTTGTTGCCTTGGCCGTGTGTTTTGGGTCATTGTCATGCTGGAATACCCATCCACGACCCATTTTCAATGCCCTGGCTGAGGGAAGGAGGTTCTCACCCAAGAGTTGACGGTACATGGCCCCGTCCATCGTCCCTTTGATGCGGTGAAGTTGTCCTGTCCCCTTAGCAGAAAAACACCCCCAAAGCATAATGTTTCCACCTCCATGTTTGATGGTGGGGATGGTGTTCTTGGGGACATAGGCAGCATTCCTCCTCCTCCAAACACGGCGAGTTGAGTTGATGTCAAAGAGCTCCATTTTGGTCTCATCGGACCACAACACTTTAACCCAGTTCTCCTCTGAATCATTCAGATGTTCATTGGCAAACTTCAGACGGGCATGTATATGTGCTTTCTTGAGCAGGGGGACCTTGCGGGCGCTGCAGGATTTCAGTCCTTCACGGCGTAGTGTGTTACCAATTGTTTTCTTGGTGACTATGGTCCCAGCTGCCTTGAGATCATTGACAAGATCCTCCCGTGTATTTCTGGGCTGATTCCTCACCGTTCTCATGATCATTGCAACTCCACGAGGTGAGATCTTGCATGGAGCCCCAGGCCGAGGGAGATTGACAGTTATTTTGTGTTTCTTCCATTTGTGAATAATTGCACCAACTGTTGTCACCTTCTCACCAAGCTGCTTGCCGATGGTCTTGTAGCCCATTCCAGCCTTGTGTAGGTCTACAATCTTGTCCCTGATATCCTTGGAGAGCTCTTTGGTCTTGGCCATGGTGGAGAGTTTGGAATCTGATTGATTGCTTCTGTGGACAGGTGTCTTTTATACAGGTAACAAGCTGAGATTAGGAGCACTCCCTTTAAGAATGTGCTCCTAATCTCAGCTCGTTACCTGTATAAAAGACACCTGGGAGCCAGAAATCTTTCTGATTGAGAGGGGGTCAAATACTTATTTCCCTCACTGTAATTATTTGATCACCTACCAACCAGTAAGAATTCCGTCTCTCACAGACCTGTTAGTTTTTCTTTAAGAAGCCCTCCTGTTCTCCACTCATTACCTGTATTAACTGCACCTGTTTGAACTCGTTACCTGTATAAAAGACACCTGTCCAAACACTCAATCAAACAGACTCCAACCTCTCCACAATGGCCAAGCCCAGAGAGCTGTGTAAGGACATCAGGGATACAATTGTAGACCTGCACAAGGCTGGGATGGGCTACAGGACAATAGGCAAGCAGCTTGGTAAGAAGGCAACAACTGTTGGCGCAATTATTAGAAAATGGAAGAAGTTCAAGATGACGGTCAATCACCCTCAGTCTGGGGCTCCATGCAAGATCTCACCTCGTGGGGCATCAATGATCATGAGGAAGGTGAGGGATCAGCCCAGAACTACACGGCAGGACCTGGTCAATGACCTGAAGAGGGCTGGGACCACAGTCTCAAAGAAAACCATTAGTAACACACTACGCCGTTATGGATTAAAATCCTGCAGCGCACGCAAGGTCCCCCTGCTCAAGCCAGCGCGTGTCCAGGCCCGTCTGAAGTTTGCCAATGACCATCTGGATGATCCAGGCAGGACCTGACTACACGGCAGGACCTGGTCAATGACCTGAAGAGAGCTGTTACCACAGTCTCAAAGAAAACCATTAGTAACACACTACGCCGTCATGGATTAAAATCCTGCAGCGCAAGCAATGTCCCCCTGCTCAAGCCAGCGCATGTCCAGGCCCGTCTGAAGTTTGCCAATGACCATCTGGATGATCAAGAGGAGGAATGGGAGAAGGTCATGTGGTCTGATGAGACAAAAATTGAGCTTTTTGGTGTAAATTCCACTCGCCGTGGAGGAAGAAGAAGGATGAGTACAACCCCAAGAACACCATCCCAACCGTGAAGCATGGAGGTGGAAACATCATTCTTTGGGGATGCTTTTCTGCAAAGGGGACAGGACGACTGCATCGTATTGAGGGGAGGATGGATGGGGCCATGTATCGCGAGATCTTGGCCAACAACCTCCTTCCCTCAGTAAGAGCATTGAAGATGGGTCGTGGCTTGGGCTTCCAGCATGACAACGACCCAAAACACACAGCCAGGGCAACTAAAGAGTGGCTCCGTAAGAAGCATCTCAAGGTCCTGGAGTGGCCTAACCAGTCTCCAGACCTGAACCCAATAAAACATCTTTGGAGGGAGCTGAAAGTCCGTATTGCCCAGCGACAGCCCCGAAACCTGAAGGGTATGGAGGAGTGGGCCAAAATCCCTGCTGCAGTGTGTGCAAACCTGGTCAAGACCTACAGGAAACGTATGATCTCTGTAATTGTAAACAAAGGTTTCTGTACCAAATATTAAGTTCTGCTTTTCTGATGTATCAAATACTTATGTAATGCATTAAAATGCAAATTAATTACTTAAAAATCATACAATGTGATTTTCTGGATTTTTGTTTTAGATTCCGTCTCTCACAGTTGAAGTGTACCTATGATAAAAATGACAGACCTCTACATGCTTTGTAAGTAGGAAAACCTGCAAAATCGGCAGTGTATCAAATACTTGTTCTCCCCACTGTTAACACGTTACCACATGACTCAGGTATATCTCAATTCTCTAAACACTAAAATATGAGGGTTCCTCAAGGGTTCTTTGGGACGGGAACATACTGACCCAAAGAACCCTTTGAGCCCTTCAGTGGTTCTTTGCAGTTCAAAAAAGGGTTATTTCCTCTTTTAGTGATAATTAAATATTTTGGGGCGTGGTTTGCTCACTGCTCTTTTTGTGCAACCGTGAGTGAGACTATCATTCCAGTTGATCTAATCTGTTGTGTTATGCTATTACATGTTATGTAAAACTATGGGCAGTGACAGTGTCTTGTGAAAGACTCACATATGTGACTGACCGGCTCAATTCGGTCTTATTTAGCTAAATTTGAACTTTAAAAGGCTGGTTTATACTACGTCTATCAACAGTTATTTCAAGACTAAAGGCTGGTTTATACTACGTCTATCGACAGTTGTCGCAGTGACATCAAACTTGCCGTTATGAAAAAGTATAAACACAAAAACTACAGGCTGCATGACATCAGCAGCCTGGTGGTCGGAAATAGCATAACTAGTGTATTTTAACACCAATAAACCCACCCGTTTAAAAATGTATTTAGTATATATCAATCTAGCAAACCAGGCAACAAAAAGCAACTTTCTAAACAATGCTTTGGTTCATTTCTAGCTTGTTAGCTAGCTAGCTAATGTTAAGTTAGCTGGCTATAATAATAATAACCATATCATATACAGTACCAGTCAAAGATCTGGACACACCTACTCATTCAAGGGTTTTTCTTTCTTTTTACTATTTTCAACACGGTAGAATAATAGCGAAGACATCAAAACTATGAAATAACACATATGGAATCATGTAGTAACCAAAAAAGTGTTAAACAAATCAAAATATATTTAAGATTTTAGATTCTTCAAATAGCCACCCTTTGCCTTGATGACAGCTTTGCACACTCTTGGCATTCTCTCAACCAGCTTCACCTGGAATGCTTTTCCAACAGTCTTGAAGGAGTTCCCACATATACTGAGCACTTGTTGGCTGCTTTTCCTTCACTCTGCCGTCCGACTCATCCCAATACATCTCAATTGGGTTGAGGTCGGGGTATTGTGGACGCCAGGTCATCTGATGCAGCACTCCATCACTCTTCTTCTTGGTAATAAAGCCCTTACACAGCCTGGAGGTGTGTTGGGTCATTGTCCTATTGAAAAACAAATGATAGTCCCACTAAGCCCAAACCAGATGGGATGGCGTATCGCTGCAGAATGCTGTGGTAGCCATGCTGGTTAAGTGTGCCTTGAATTCTAAATAAATCACAGACAGTGTCACCAGCAAAGCAACCCCACACCATAACACCTCCTCCTCCATGCTTTATGGTGGGAAATACACATGCGGAGATCATCCGTTCACCCACACCGTGTCTCACAAAGAAATGGCGGTTGGAAATAAAAATCTCCTATTTGGACTCCAGACCAAAGGACACATTTCCACCGGTCTAATTGCTTGTGTTTCTTGGCCCAAGCAAGTCTCTTCTTCTTATTGGTGTCCTTTAGTAGTGGTTTCTGCAGCAATTCGACCATGAAGGCCTGATTCACAGAGTCCCCTCTAAACAGTTGATGTTGAGATGTGTCTGTTACTGGAACTCGGTAGCTTAGTGGTTAAGAGCGTTGTGCCAATAACTGAAAGATCACTGGTTCTAATCCCCAAGCCGACTAGGTGAAAAATCTGTCGATGTGCCCTTGAGCAAGGCACTTAACCCTAATTACTCCTGTAAGTTGTTCTGGATAAGAGTGTCTGCTAAATGACCCAAAAAAAACTCTATGAAGCATTTATTTGGGCTGCAATTTCTGAGGCTGGTAACTCTAATCAATCAATCAATCAATTTTATTTTATATAGCCCTTCTTACATCAGCTAATATCTCGAAGTGCTGTACAGAAACCCAGCCTAAAACCCCAAACAGCTAGTAATGCAGGTGTAGAAGCACGGTGGCTAGGAAAAACTCCCTAGAAAGGCGAAAGCCTAGGAAGAAACCTAGAGAGGAACCAGGCTATGAGGGGTGGCCAGTCCTCTTCTGGCTGTGCCGGGTGGGGATTATAACAGAACCATGCCAAGATGTTCAAAAATGTTCATAAGTGACAAGCATGGTCAAATAATAATCAGGAATAAATCTCAGTTGGCTTTTCATAGCCGATCATTAAGAGTTGAAAACAGCAGGTCTGGGACAGGTAGGGGTTCCATAACCGCAGGCAGAACAGTTGAAACTGGAATAGCAGCAATGATATTGGCGGTGATGAACATATGTGGCGGTCTTCCTTTTTACATCCCACACTCCTCATCTGTCTCAGAACCTCATCTTGCCGCGCCAATTGGCACACAAAGAGAAGACGTCTCTGATATGTCACCCTACGTACATGACAACATGATAACACTATTTCCCCACGACAACAATGTTATGATGGTTAGACATATGTTCAGGATAATGAACTTATCCTCTGCAGCAGAGGTAACTCTGGGTCTTCCATTCCTGTGGCGGTCCTCATGAGAGCCAGTTTCATCATAGCGCTTGGTGGTTTTTGCGACTGCACTTGAAGAAAGTTTCAAAGTTCTTGACATTTTCCGTATTGACTGACCTTCATGTCTTAAAGTAATGACGGACTGTCGTTTCTCTTTGCTTATTTGAGCTGTTCTTGCCATAATATGGACTTGGTCTTTTACCAAATAGGGCTACCTTCTGTATACCCCCCCTACCTTGTCACAACACAACTGATTGGCTCAAACGCATTAAGAAGGAAATACATTTTACAAATTAACTTTTAAGATGGAACACCTGTTAACTTTTGACCGGTAGTGTACATGAATGGACGCTTCTCCCTCTCTGTCACAGATGCCATGGTTACCCTTAGTTTGAAGATGTAATCCGGAGACAGGTGTTTTATACAACAGCCTTCTGTGTTTTCTCTTTTCGACTCCCTCTGCATATTTGCAATCAAACGCCAGAATTTTCTCCATCTCCTTAGCTATCACACTCTAATTCCACCGGACATTCCACTGATTTCAGAACTTGGTACTCCAGAAAGTGGAGAGAAACACTTTTGCAGTTCTACTACGTGATATCTTTCAAAAAAGCTGTTTTAGAAAGGATTACCTACACATACTGACCGACAGAAGCGTGCTACATGGCAAACCAATCCGAACTCATCTCTCGGCATGTCCAGCCCATCCATTATCTCAGCCAATCATGGTTAGCGGGAAGGTTCCTGTCTTTTTCCGTGGCTAAACCAACTATGCTCGTAATGTAACAATTTTATTTGTATTTACAGATGGCTTACAAGTTTGTTATTAAGGCACATGAAAGTTCACATGTTCCAGAAGGCATTTATGCCAAAAAAACGCATTTTGATGAGAAAAAGAAAGTTAGCGTTCAAATGCCTTTCCTGTGAAGTAGTGACGCGCAACATAAACCTAGTTTCCTGAAATGAGTCACATATGGTCATGTGTCAAATGAGAAAGGTTGAAGTAGTCAGTAGTTCCCAATTCTATCCTCAGGGACCCCCAGCTGTTCCAGAGCTAGTACACCTGATTCAACTTGTTAATAAACACAATAATAAAATGGCTATTAAACCAGAATAAAAAAACCTGTAGGTTCTTTATTGAACTGTTATCCATAAAGATTGTATAAAGAACCATAAAAAAGTGTACCATTGAAAAGGGATTCTATATAGCCACCAAAAGGGTTGTAACCATAGCACCAAAAAGGGTTACGCTATGGTTACAGGCCAAAGAACCCTTATTTAGCGCTATATAGAACAATTTGTTTAAAGTTTGTTTTGTTGTTGTTGTGTTTAGACCAAATGCTTATATAGCATCCTCCTATCTCTCTTTGTTCTCTTTCTCCATCTCTCCTTACTGGCTCTGTGAATCCTCTTTCCTCTGAAGTCATAGTTCCCCTATAATCATGTCCTTCTCCTCCGTAATTCTCTCTCATCCTTTTTACATCCCACACTCCTCATCTGTCTCAGAACCTCATCTTGCCGCGCCAATTGGCACACAAAGAGAAGACGTCTCTGATATGTCACCCTACGTACATGACAACATGATAACACTATTTCCCCACGACAACAATGTTATGATGGTTAGACATATGTTCAGACAGCCTTCTCCCATGCTTGGTACAATTATATAGAACTCTAGAAAGAAAGTATTCAAGCAACCTTACAAGTAACACAGCTCTAACTGAAAGATTACTCTACTAATTCTACACTTTTAGAAAAAATTGTTAATTAGGGTTCTATATAGAACCTTTTGGTTCTTTGGTCAAAATGTAAGAACCCTTTTCTAAAAAAGGTTCAAACCTGGAGGAAGAACTTATTGGGTTCAATAATAAAAATAAATTCAAACACCAACCTACATTTATCCAGCATGACGACTTAAGAAGACGGTGGTTGAAAATACCAATAACGCAATTGTTTAAGGTAAGCAAAGTAAAAAAATTTATTCAAATAAATGAAGCCATAATCATATGACAAACTATAGGCTAGAAATATAAAGTTGTTTCAGAGTTTGAGCACTATAGGCTTCCGTTTGTTAGCTAGCTAAGCCTAGGAAAAATACACTTTAAATTAACTAACCACATTACAAGCTAGCTAACTGCTACAAATAAACATACATTTTACTTATTGAATGTGCCAAGGGAGATTGACAGTTTTTTGTGTTTCTTCTATTTGCGAATAATCACACCAACTGTTGTCACCTTCTCACCAAGCTGCTTGGCGATAGTCTTGTAGCCCATTACAGCTTTGTGTAGGTCTACAATCTTGTCCCTGACATCCTTGGAGAGCTCTTTGGTCTTGGCCATGGTGGAGAGTTTGGAATCTGATTGGCTGCCTTTAAGAGTGTGCTCCTAATCTCAGCTCATTACCTGTATAAAAGACACCTGGGAGCCAGAAATCTTTCTGATTGAGAGGGGGTCAAATACTTATTTCCCTCATTAAAATGCAAATCAATTTATAACATTTTTGACATGCGTTTTTCTGGATTTTGTTGTTGTTATTCTGTCTCTCACTGTTCAAATAAACCTACCATTAAAATTATAGACTGATCATTTCTTTGTCAGTGGGCAAACGTACAAAATCAGCAGGGGATCAAATACTTTTTTCCCTCACTGTACTTTTAATGCAGTATTTCAGCGTGGAGTCGAATGGGGGGACTAGCCATGTTGCCGCTGAACCCAACTATCAGGCAGAGAGAGTATCCCTTTTTCGGCTGCTACTGATGGCAACTACTGCATAATAATAATAATAATAATATGTCTGTATAGCATTTTGTCTTCATTCTTGCGGTATACTATTGACTCATGTTTATGCTAATTTCTTCTTATTCTCAGGAACGAGCCAGGCAATACTGTTCCATAAAGAAGGCATAAACCCTCAGAAAGCATCCAGAGTTACCAAGATTGATGTGATCCATCTTTCAAACAAAGAGCCTACCTGGCCACCAGTACATATTTCCAAACAATGTTTGCATTACCTAAACTGTTTGTGTTTGAGTGTGTGTCACGTTCTTGTATAAAGGATCGGACCAAGGTGCAGCGTGGTATGCGTACATGTTTAATTGATTAAATAAACACTTGAAAAAATAACAAAAAAGCAACTGAATGTGAAGTTCTAAAGGCTAACAGCAACAAGCCTAAACTGAAATAGAAACAAGATCCCACAATATAGGTAGGCAAAATGGCTGCCTAAGTATGAACCACAATCAGAAACAACGATCGACAGCTGCCTCTGATTGGGAACCACACCCGGCCAACATAGAAATAGATAAACTAGTGTCACGTTCGTTCATTGACGGGTCAGACCAAGGCGCAGCGTGATATACGTACATGTTTATTAAACCAAATAAACACAACGACAAAACAACAAACTAAACGAAACGTGAAGTCCAAGGTAGCACACACAACATACCTTACACGGAACAAGATCCCACAACTAGACAGTGCCAATAGGCTGCCTAAGTATGATCCCCAATCAGAGACAACGAGCGACAGCTGCCTCTGATTGGGAACCACACCGGCCAACATAGAACTATACATACTAGATCCCACACATAGAAAAAGCACAACAAGGAATATACACACCCTGACTCAACATATAAGCGTCCCCTGAGTCAGGGGCGTGACAGTACTCCCCCAAAGGTGCGGACTCCGACCGCACAACATAAACATAACAGGGTAGGGGCCGGGTGGGCATTCCGCCTCGGAGGCGGATCCGGCTCGGGGTGTGACAACCTCTCACTCTCCGCCTCCCTGTTGCACTCCTGGTCTGGTCTGGACCTCGGCGCGCTGCTTCCCCTCTCCTTCCTCCCACGATACGCCAGGCCCTGTCTGGACCCTGGTGTGGGAGACCCCGAACCTGGAGAGGGGCTGACGTGATGGTCTGGACTGGAGCCGCTGACCGGAGCTGGATCAGGCACCGGTGGAGCGGACTGCTCTGGCTCCGGAGTGGAGCCGCTGACCGGAGCAGGACTACCCCAGGTGGAGCGGACTACTCTGGATCCGGAGTGGCGCAGCTGACCGGAGCTGGATCAGGCACCGGTGGAGCGGACTGCTCTGGCTCCGGAGTGGAGCAGCTGACCGGAGCTGTATCAGGCACCGGTGGAGCGGACTGCTCTGGCTCCGGAGTGGAACAGCTGACCGGCACTGGATCAGGCACCAGTGGAGCGGGAACGGGCCATGCAGGACTGGACAAATGCACCACTGGTCTGGTGCGAGGAGCAGGCACGGGCCGGACCTGACTAGGAACACGCACCACTGGCTTGGTGCGAGGGGCAGGAATGGGCCGGGCCGGACTGGCGATGCGCACCACTGGCTTGGTGCGAGGAGCAGGAACAGGCCGGGCCGGGCTGGCGACGCGCACCACTGGCTTGGTGCGAGGAGCAGGTACAGGCCGGGCTGGCGACGCGCACCACTGGCTTGGTGCGAGGAGCAGGAACAGGCCGGGCCGGACTGTGGAGGCGGACAGGAGGTCTGGAGCGGAGAGCTGGCACAACCCGTCCTGGCTGAATGCCTACTTCCGCACAGTATGTGTGAGGCATCAGCACAGGACGCACTGGGCTGTGCACGCGCACTGGCGATACAGTTCGTAGAACTGGCGCAGGATATGCGGGACCGAGGAGGCATACTGGAGACCAGGAGCATTGAGCCGGCACACCCCATCCTGGCTGGATGACCATCTTCGCACGGCACGTGCGTGGTGCAAGCACAGGACATACAGGACTGTGCCGGCGCACTGGCGACACAGTACGTAGCTCCGCATAACCCGGAGCCTGCCCAGTCATACGCTTCCTCACGTGAGTACGGGGAGTTGGCTCTGCTCTGACACTAGGCTCCGCCAACCACCCCATGCCCCCCCCAAAATGTTTTCTTGGGGCTGCTTCTCGGGCTTCCTCCTCGACCGGCCTCCTCCGTGTTGCCGTTACTCCTCTCCTGCCTGGGCATCTACCTTAGCCCATGGTCCTTTCCCCGCAAATATCTCTTCCCATGACCACAAATTGCCCACCTGTGACATGGCCATTCGCTCCGCCTGGGCACGCTGCTTGGTCCTTGTTTGGTGGGATCTTCTGTCACGTTCGTTCATTGACGGGTCAGACCAAGGCGCAGCGTGATATACGTACATGTTTATTAAACCAAATAAACACAACGACAAAACAACAACCTAAACGAAACGTGAAGTCCAAGGTAGCACACACAACATACCTTACACGGAACAAGATCCCACAACTAGACAGTGCCAATAGGCTGCCTAAAGATGATCCCCAATCAGAGAAAATGAGCGACAGCTGCCTCTGATTGGGAACCACACCGGCCAACATAGAACTATACATACTAGATCCCACACATAGAAAAAGCACAACAAGGAATATACACACCCTGACTCAACATATAAGCGTCCCCTGAGTCGGGGCGTGACAACTAGAATCTATCCAAATCACACCCTGACCTAACCAAACAGAGAATACCGTTGATCTCTAAGGTCAGGGCGTGACAGTACCGCGGACTCCGGCCGCAAAACCTGACTTATTAGGGGAGGGTCAAGGTAGGCATCTAGCCTCGGTGGCGGCTCCGGCTCCGGCTTCGGACGTGACGTAGGCAGTAAACTCTTCTCCCATCCTGCCTCACCTTTGCACGCCCGGTCTGGTCTGGACCCCGGCGCGATGCTCCCTCTCTCAGTCCTCCCCCAATGCACCAAGTCCTGTCTGGACCCTGGTGTAGGAGCCCTCGACTCTGGAGAGGGGCTGAAGTCTGGTCCCGGCCCAGCAGTCCTCCCGCGATGCACCAAGTCCTGTCTGGACCCTGGTGTGGGATACCCCGACCCTGGAGAGGGGTTGACGTCTGGCTCCGGACTAGGCACTGGTGAAGCGGACTGCTCCGGCTCTGGTAGGGAGCAGATAACCGGAGCTGGACTAGGCACCGGTGGAGCGGACTGCTCTGGCACAGGAGTGGAGCAGCTGACCAGAGCTGGACTAGGCTCCGGTGGAGCGGACTGCTCTGGCACAGGAGTAGAGCAGCTGACCGGAGCTGGACTAGGCTCCGGTGGAGCGGACTGCTCTGGCACTGGATTAAAGCAGCTGACCGGAGCTGGAGACTCTGGACTGCAGACCGTCGCAGGAGGCTCTGGGCCATGGACCATCACTGGAGCCTTCGTGCCATGGCTCATCACAGGAGGCTTCGTGCCATGGATCAACACAGGAGGCTTCGTGCCATGGATCATCACTGGAGGCTTCGGGCCATGGATCATCACTGGAGGCTTCGTGCCATGGATCCTCACTGGAGGCTTCGGGCCATGGATCATCACTGGAGCCCGGCAAGTGCGGGGCGCTGGCCCATGACGCACTGGGCTGTGCGAGGAGCAGGTACGGGCTGTACAGGACTGGAGACACGCACCACTGGTTTGGTGCGAGGAGCAGGTACGGGCTGTACAGGACTGGAGACACGCACCACTGGTTTGGTGCGAGGAGCAGGTACGGGCCGTACTGGGCTGGCGACACACACCACTGGTTTGGTGCGAGGAGCAGGTACGGGCCGTACAGGACTGGAGACACGCACCACTGGTTTGGTGCGAGGAGCAGGCACGGGCCGTACTGGTCTGTGAAGGCGCACTGGCGGCACAGTGCATAAAGCCGGCGCATAGCCTGGTGCCTGCACGGTCACACGCTCCTCAAAGCGAGTGCCGTGAGTTGGCTCTCTTCTGAAACCTGGCTCCACCAGCCTCTGCTCTAAGGACTGAGCTCTCTGCTGCTGGAGGGTTAACTCCACTCTCAGCTCCTCCTGTTGTCTGGCCAGCTCCTCTCTCAGTACACTGAAACTTGGCTCCTCCAGCCTCTGCTGTAAGGACTGTTCTCTACTGCTGGAGGGTTAACTTCTCTCTCAGCTCCTCCTGTTGTCTGGCCAGCTCCTCTCTCCGTGCATCCACTGACTCCTTCTCCCTGTGGGCCTCCTGCAGCGCCTCCCTCTGAAGGGAACTCTCCTGCTCTCTCTTAGCTAACAGCCCCCGTAAGGTAGTTATCTCCTCTCTCAGAGTGCTGAGCTGCATGTCTTGGAGGGCCTCTATAATAGCGGCCTCCTCTTCCTCCACAGTCAGCCCTTTCAGGGCCTCCTTCTGCTCCGTGTGCCCCCGAAAAAAAAAAACTTTTCTTGGGGCTGCCTCTCGTGCTTCCTTCGCGGTCGGCACCGTCGGCGTCGCCGTTGATCCTCTCCTGCCTGGGCTTCTTCCTTCGCCCAGGGTCCTTTACCGGCTAATATTTCCTCCCATGTCCAAAATGTCTTCCGCACCTGTGTCCAGGGTGTCTGCTCCTCCTGGCCACACTGCTTGGTCCGTTGGTGGTGGGATCTTCTGTCACGTTCGTTGTATAAAGGATCGGAACAAGGTGCAGCGTGGTATGCGTACACTTGACAAAATAACAAAAGCAACTGAACGTAAAGTTCTAAAGGCTAACAGCAGCAAGCCGAAATAGAAACAAGATCTCACAACATAGTTAGGCAAAATGGCTGCCTAAGTATGATCCCCAATCAGAGACAACGATCGACAGCTGCCTCTGATTGGGAACCACACCCGGCCAACATAGAAATAGATAAACTAGAATCTATCCAAATCACACCCTGACCTAACCAAACAGAGAATACAGGTGATCTCTAAGGTCAGAGTGTGACAGTGTGACTATAATAACAATAACATCTCAAAACTATGTTGGTATTCTTTTGTGCATTATTTCATTATGTTTTATATTATTTTCTTAGTAATATTACTTTTATTAGTAGTAGCCATAATTCATAAATGGCATTGTACAGGGTTTTATATGGAAACATTTGGTTCAGTGAAGAAGAACCCCTAGTGTTCTGGTCAAAGAACCTTACAAAAGAGTCATATATAGAACCTTTAGGGGTTCCATATACGAAGCAAGCGATAGAACCCTTTTTTCTAGAGTGTATGATCCAATGTATATAAATAGCATAGCTTACCGTATTGTAAAGCTTCAGACTTGCCCTGGTAAGCCTATTTTTGCAAATGCTGGAGCTAGATTTGAACCAGAAACTCCGTACTTGTCAACCAAGCACTTGATTCTGGACCTCTTACATTTTACATACACTCTTATCCAGAGCGACTTACAGGAGCAATTAGGGTTAAGTGCCTTGCTCAAGGGCAAATCGACAGATTTTTCACCTAGTCGGCTCAGGGATTCAACCCAGCAACCTTTCGGTTACTGGCCCAACGTTCTTAACCACTAGGCTACCTGCCACCCATTGCTTGCTGTAGTGGTTACCCTCAACAGCTCAGGGATCCTGGGCACCTGAAACAGGCTAATACTAACGTCAACACTTGCTACAGTGGTCCCTAACAGTAAGCCAAGCCTGGAGTGCCACCCCAGGCCTAGCAGGGTAAAGAAACAATCCATGTACTGTCCAATTTCTTCAAGAAGCGCACCCACACATTTTATGCATCTCAAGTCCCAGGCGCCCCTCTGATGGCCTAACCATACCCACTTATCCTCACATATGACACCAACATATTGAAAGCGAAGGGTGGGTTTGATCCATCGACCTTGCCAACCCACCAATGAAGCCATTCTTCCCAAAAGAAGATGAGCCCATCTTTGCCTCATCCCAGAGCATTGGGATATACTGTAAGTGCTGCAGTCACAACACTATCCTCCAGAAGTCACAGCTATTCTGGTCCGCGACGAGACAGTTGTTTTCTGGACCTACTGAAAACTGAAACAGAGCAAAAAAACGTTCACAAGACCAGGGTTTTAATTGCTTCTAGGCAGGGGGTTTTGTCTCGTCTCTGCGTCGTAGCCTTTCTTCTCCAGGAAAAAATTGATCTTTAATTCGTTCGCTACGGGAACCCCCGACTGAACTTTTCTGATAAATCCTGGTTAAAGAACTCAGTTGGTCCCTGTCATGTCTTCAGGAAAGTAGACGAACATGATTGGTTGCTTATCCTATTACACAACAAAAATGTATCTTGGTGTGTTTCCTCAATCTTCCATATGGTGCATGTGCTTGTCTTTGACCCCTGGAAATGGCCATGAAAAGATTCCGACTTAGGCATTCAAATAGGACTAGTGCAGGAAGGAATCCACCCACACATGTCTGGATCCCAAATGGTACCCTTATTCCCTATATAGTGCAGTAACTTTTGACCAGAGCCCCATGGGCTATAAAGTGCAAAACATATGGAATAGGGTGCCATTTTGGACGCAGTCACTGATTTACACTCCCCCAAAAAGTGAGAAAATGCGATCAGCAGACCCTGCAGCCCTCGAGAACTACAGGGCTACTGTAGAACTAAGGGGATTCTGCGTTCGGTATAACATAGGGGCCCATAAGTCCCCGTATGGCCAATAAAACTGTTCAGTCTCTCCACCTGCCCCCCTGGCTCTGTTGCTGCTGTGGCGGCATATACCCTGGCGTGTGAAATAGACACTCTTAGGGCTCTAAGGAACATTTCTTTTTAAGAGCGCTCCATTTGTATCTGAATAGATACTGGAAGAGAAGGAGGAGAAAGACGGTGTGTCCGTTTCAGGAAGGACTGGAAGAAAACAACTTGCAGTACTTGTGTGGGTAAATAAATGGAGAACATGGATATATAATCACACATGAATACACATGATATACAGTACCAGTCAAACGTTTGGACACACCTACTCATTCAAGGGTT
The DNA here is from genome assembly GCF_020615455.1 of Coregonus clupeaformis. Lineage (NCBI taxonomy): Eukaryota > Metazoa > Chordata > Actinopteri > Salmoniformes > Salmonidae > Coregonus > Coregonus clupeaformis. The sequence continues at coordinate 43,267,480 of NC_059201.1, read as the reverse complement.
TTTCTTTATTTTGACAATTTTCTACATTGTAGAATAATGGTGAAGACATCAAAACTATGAAATAACACATATGGAATCATGTAGTAACCAAAAAAGAGTTAAACAAATCAAAATATATTTTATATTTGTGATTCTTCAAATAGCCACCCTTTGCCTTGATGACAGCTTTGCTCACTCTTGGCATTCTCTCAACCAGCTTCACCTGGAATGCTTTTCCAACAGTCTTGAAGGAGTTCCCACATATGCTTAGCACTTGTTGGCTGCTTTTCCTTCACTCTGCCGTCCGACTCATCCCAAACCATCTCAATTGGGTTGAGGTCGGGGGATTGTGGAGGCCATCTGATGCATCACTCTTCTTCTTGGTAAAATAGCCCTTACACAGCCTGGAGGTGTGTTGGGTCATTGTCCTGTTGAAAAACAAATGATAGTCCCACTAAGCCCAAACCAGATGGGATGGCGTATCGCTGCAGAATGCTATGGTAGCCATGTTAAGTGTGCCTTGAATTCTAAATAAATCACAGACAGTGTCACCAGCAAAGCAACCCCACACCATAACACCTCCTCCTCCATGCTTTACGGTTAAAACTACACATGTGGAGATCATCCGTTCACCAACACCGCGTCTCACAAAGACACAGCGGTTGGAACCAAAAATCTCAAATTTGGACTCCAGACCAAAGGACACATTTCCACCGGTCTAATGTCCATTGCTTGTGTTTCTTGGCCCAAGCAGGTCTCTTCATCTTATTGGTGTCCTTTAGTAGTGGTTTCTTTGCAGCGATTCGACCATGAAGACCTGATTCACACAGCCCCTCTGAACAGTTGATGTTGAGATGTGTCTGTTACTTGAACTCTGTAAAGCATTTATTTGGGCTGCAATTTCTGAGGCTGGTAACTCTAATGAACTCATCCTCTGCAGCAGAGGTAACTCTGGGTCTTCCATTCCCGTGGCGGTCCTCATGAGAGCCAGTTTCATCATAACACTTGATGGTTTTTGCGACTGCACTTGAAGAAAGTTTCAAAGTTCTTGACATTTTCCGTATTGACTGACCTTCATGTCTTAAAGTAATGATGGACTGTCGTTTCTCTTTGCTTATTTGAGCTGTTCTTGTCATAATATGGAATTGGTCTTTTACCAAATAGAGCTATCTTCTGTATACCTCCCCTACCTTGTCACAACACAATTGATTGGCTCAAACGCATTATGACGGAAATAAATTCCACAAATTAACTTTTAAGAAGGCACACCTGTTAACCTCTTAAGTATCAGACCCTTTTTTTCAATTTTCGCCTAAAATGACATACCCATATCTTACTGCCTGTAGCTCAGGACCTGAAGCAAGGATATGTATATTCTTGATACCATTTGAAAGGACACACTTTGATGTAGGAAATTATAACACATTAGATCTGGTTAAAGATAATACAAACAAAAAAACATGTGTTTTCTATAATTTTTCCCCCCCATCATCTTTGAAATGCAAGAGAAAGGCCACAATATAATATTGCAGTTTAGGCGCAATTTAGATTTTGGCCACTAGATGGAAGCAGTGTGTGTGCAAAGTTTAAGATTGATCCAGTGACGCATTGCAATACTGGACTATTTGTATAAAGTCTGCCCAAATGTGCCGAATTGGTCAATTGATACATTTTCAAGTACATAACTATAGAAAACACACAAAAATGATATGGTAATACAAAATGTACGTTTACACACTCCCAGGATTGTCATACATGATGGATCATGAGCTTATACACTAACTTTCACACATCGGGGTGGGTGTGGAGCCAGAGACAGCAAGGGTTCAAACAGTAGAACCCAATTCCTACATTTGAATCAAACCAGTTGCCGTGATATGTTTTCTGTTGTTGTGCACTCTACTCAAACAATAGCATGGTATTTTTTCACTGTAATAGCTACTGTAAATTGGACAGTGCAGTTAGATTAACAAGAATTGAAGCTTTCTGCCCATATAAGACATGTCTATGTCCTGGAATGTTTGCTGTTACTTGCAACAGTCATGCTAATCACATTAGCGCACGTTAGCTCAACCGTCCCGTATATGGGACACCGATCCCGTAGAGGTTAATTGAAATGCATTCCAGGTGACTACCTCATGATGCTGGTTGAGAGAATGCCAAGAGTGTGCAAAGCTGTCATCAAGGCAAAGGGTGGCTATTTGAAGAATCTAAAATCTAAAATATATTTTTATTTGTTTAACACTTTTTTGGTTACTACATGATCCCATATGTGTTATTTCATAGTTTTGATATCTTCACTATTATTCTACAATGTAAAAATAAAGAAAGACTCTTGAATGAGTAGGTGTGTCCAAACTTTTGACTGATAGTGTATATTGTCTTGATGACTACTTCATGGCCATCGAGGTTTTTAAAAGCAAGTCACCATTCAGCTGAGTATGGTGATTCACCATAAGGGTGGGGTGATCTTGCTTTGACAGAAATGTAGCTACAAAGTGTGAGTGTGCATATGCATGTGTGTTACTGCGTGGGTGTGCACATTAGCATACATTCGCATTTGTTAGCATGCGCATCTAAGATCCAGGTTTAAGGGGGTGTTAGCTACAGCCTCATAGTTTTCATACCCAGTAAAGATTACTGATCTCCCTCTCTCTCTCTTCTATCTTTTCCTCTTTAAAGTGGAGTCAGTCTTTTATGAGAACCGAACCGGGGGGAGCCTCGGCGGCCCAGCAGGAAGGGCTGCGCCGTGGGGCACTCCTTAGTGAATCCTGGAGGATCAGGCCTCCCTCTCATCCACCCCCTGGAGCTAAACCTGGGTGCCCTCTCACCTAAAGTCCCTCTCGTACTGCGCTGGAAGCTGGGATGATCCCAAGGAAGCCCAGCGCTGGGGTGTATTTTAGGGGGTAGCTATTTGAAATGATAAGGAAACCCTTGTGAGAGGGCTTATAGACTAACTCATACGTGGATCAGCTTCTTCGTAGAAACTCCAATTATATTTATAATATTGTAATAGACATAACTGCGTAGGTAAGCTAAGATTGACATTTTCTTGATTGCCAAGAACCTGTATGGGGGTCGTATCTATTAGCAATGTAACATGAATATTGGCATGCATGGCTGGCCAAGGCAAATGTAGACAAATGACAGTTGCCTGTTGATTTTAGGGAACTGTTTTGAAATCTTTTCGAGTGCTGCTTGTTCCATCATCTGAAGCGATGAGAATTGATGTCAGACATTATGCTTGATCAGCTACGACCACTATATTTGCCCACGGGAAATGTTGACGAACACTCAAATCATGCGCTTTGACTGAGTCTGCATCTCTGCGCTGCTTTCAGCTCGTCAAAGTGTATTTCTCCCCTTCCACACTGTGCTCTCCTCACTTTCAATTTTTTCTCTTGGCTTTCTCTCTTCATCTCTGGAGAATATGCTTTGTCATGGGGAGATAGAAAAAAATGTTTACTCCGGGAAAAACATCTCTAACGCCCCTTAATGTATTATTTTTAAAAGAATCGACGCAGTGGCATGGAAAAATATTAATTTATCACGCTATCAAGCACAGGAACAGCTGCAGAGAGGAATGGGTGTAAATTGCGAGACGCTGACAATGCCTGTGTTACAGATGGATTTCTTTGTCTGCATTTCATATTGAGACGTGGGGTGGAAAAAAAGCAATTTCGTCAGCTCTCGTCAAAACTTTCTGACTGGGGTAATTTTTATCCATTAGCTTTCTGCCGCTCGCCTCGGCCAATTTTCCATCCTTCACTTTTCATGTAGAAGAAGAACTGCCCCGGGGAGAGATCTCTCTGGCTGTAACAGCATCTATTTTCAATGTAAAAATGGACATACTTACATTATCTGCCAGAATCACACTGTCCCCCTCCCCCTCCCCAACACACACTCTCATCTGAGTGTTGTTGAATGATATGCAGGGATAATAATTTATATCAAACAAGCATGTGAATTACCTCAAAGGACAAATTCAAAATGTTCTCTACAATTGATGAAATTGGGAGGGATTCTCCTGTGATGGAGAATGGAAGATTGCCTTGTTGAAAATCAAAAGCCTAGCTCTGGCTTAACTTTGAGATATTACATGGTTGGATAGGTGTAAGTAAAACTCCACCTATCCCTCTATTTGGCAAGGTGAGGTTTGCACGATATTGCTCACTGTACACTTGTCTGAGAATATGAGAGGAGTGAAAAAGGCTTAATTTCAGACTGTGTAAAAAATAAAAAATCATGATTGCATATATAATTGGATTTGGTTAATGTGTGAAAACTTCATATTCCATTCTTTGTCACAGCACAATAATAATTTAGTGTTATATTTCAAACACAGATAAACAATACATTTAGTTTGAATTGGGTCCTCGGCTACTCTCCTGGCCAAATAATCAACCATCGCTCCAATACCTCTCCACATCCCCATCAGTGGCCCTTCATGCCCTTATGCACTGTTCTAGGATCAGCTTTCCCAACCCCACCCCTAACTATAAGGCTTTATAAACAGATCTGAAAACTGACCCTGGATCAGTGCTCAGGGGTAACGTCCTACTTCCTTTTACTCTGCAGGAGCCAGACTGACCGTCCGACCAGCCATTATTAGTGCGGCAAAGTTTCCAAAAAGGATTACTGTGTATCAGCAGAGTCCACAGCTCTCCCCCAGCCTGACCGTCAAACCGGGGAACCACAACACTCTAATGCATGGACACTCAACACCTTTTGGCACAGATTAGAAAAGCCAATGATGGCTTATCAAGAGAGAGGGTCAATAAGATATTGAGGCTACAGTGGTCACTCCAATAAAGCTAGGGGTGCCGGATAGAGATTATGTCATTATTCAAATCCAGTTTTGGTCAAGAGAGGAGCCCTGTTCAACTATGGATTGTGTGGAGGCCCCTGGGAATGGCCAGATAAGGAGCTAATCTGAGAATACTGAGGGCTGAGGGGGAGAAGGACAAGAGTTGACAGGGGAGGGATTAGAAATTGGTACAGGAGAGGAAGAGAGGAGGAGAGGAAAAAAGAGGAGAGGAAAAAAAGAGGAGAGGAAGGTATAGGTGAGGACGAGAGGAGAGGAGAGGAAAGGGGAAAAAGGAAGGAGGTTGTGGGTACATTGGTGTATTTGTATCCACATCCTCTGCTTCAAACATGTATCTTAAGGGTTATTCTCTATTCCTTTGCCAGTGGTACATTTCAAGACAAATCCTGCCAGCAGCAGAAGAAATGAGTATACTCAGTTTCAGATCACTAATTCTCAATTTCATCTATAATGCAGAAGATGATTTTTTACACTGCGCTCATTTAACATAAATAATCTTATAATGAGAAAGGAAATAGCTGTGCAAGGAGTGTCAGAAATGAAATTGCATGGAGATTTCTTTTCAGGTGACAGCGGGAGAGAAGAGGTAAAAAGCTCAGAAAAGACTGAGTTAATAAAGAAAACATGTTGTCAGTTTGCAATCTCTCCCACTTCAAGCATAATTCAATTTCCCCTATGAAAGGAGATACAGTTTTTAATTAAATTTGTTTTAGTTTTCTTACAAGGTGCAATAGGTGAAAGACCTCAATTATAACATTCTAATTAAAAAAACACAAAAATAAATAAATAAATGTACCCTGACAAAAAAAAATGTGGAGGAAACCTGAGAAGCGTATGAAGTTCCTGCTATCGCATCAGTCCCATTAAAAGGGAGAGGAATGGCTAAAATTGAAAGTGACGGTACCGTCTTTAGGAGGCGGCATTTGATTTCAAAATTATCATATTTTCAGAGTCAATAATAAAATGCTTATGATAGCGCTAGCTATGCTGACGGACTTTAATAAGATAGGGCCAGTGGAGCGCAGCGGACTGAGCGGAATGCAGGCCCAAGTGTGTGTGTGTGTGAGAGAGTGTGTTTGTGTGCACGCAAGTGGTGTGTATGCGAGTGTGTCAATGCGAGTGTGTGTGTGTGTGTCTGTGAGAGAGAGCATGAAGTGTGAGGTGTGAGAGTGTCCGTGAAAAGAGAGAGCATGAAGTGTGAGGTGAGAGTCTGTGAAAGAGATAGTCTGAACAAGTGTGTGAGGCACTGTCATAAAACTGCTCTTCTAAAGAAAAATACTCGTCAGGTGAGGCTTGCAAAGGTTTTCAAAGGCCCAGTGCAGTCAAAATTCAGTTTTTCATGTGTTTTACATCATATTGTACAACAGCTGATGAAACTAACACTGTAAAAGTGTGAAAAAATGTGATCAATGTTATTTCCTGATAGATGCTGGTTGAAAATACAATCTACACAATACCTTCTAATCAACAGGTTTGCATAGGCGGGAGTTTTGGCTTTCCATGGTGACATCTCTTTGCAGGAAATAACAAAGATTTCCAAACCTCTCTGCCAATAACAGCTAGTTTTTAGTTTCCCCCAACCCACACACAGCACTCCCAGACAGTCCTAGCAAAATTCTTGCTTGAGAAATCGTTTTTTGCTAAAAAGCTATTTTTGCCCATTTTATTGTAAATCTATTACAGTAAGCTACTTAATTGTTACCCAGAAAATTATTTGATATTGATATAAAATGGCAGCATTGGGCCTTTAACAGGAGTACAAGATTCTGACTGAGAGCCCAATTCAACATTAATCTTACTAACTACTGTCCATGTGCATACCTGTCTTATACAGTAAACTGGAGGTACAGTATCTACACTGAACAAAAAATATAAACGCAACATGCAACAATTTCAAAGATTTTAATGAGTTACAGTCCATATAAGGAAATAAGTCAATTGAAATAAATTCATTAGACACTAATCGATGGATTTCACATGACGGGGAATACAGATATGCATCTGTTGGTTACAGATACCTTTAAAAAAAAGGTAGGGGTGTGGATCAGAAAACCAGTCAGTATTTGGTGTGACCACCATTTGCCTCATGCAGCGCGACACATCTCCTTCACATAGAGTTGATCAGGCTGTTGTGGCCTGTGGAATGTTGCCCCACTCCTCTTCAATGGCTGTGTGAAGTTGCTGGATATTGGCGGGAACTGGAACACGCTGTCGTACACATTGATCCAGAGCATCCCAAACAAGCTCAATGGGTGACATGTCTGGTGAGTATGCAGGCCATGGAAGAACTTGGACTTTTTCAGCTTCCAGGAATTGTGTACAGATCCTTGTGACATGGGGCAGTGCATTATCATGCTGAAACATGAGGTGATATCGGCGGATGAATGGCACGACAATGGGTCTCAGGATCTCGGCACGATATTTCAGTGTATTTAAATTGCCATCGATAAAAAGCAATTGTGTTCTTTGTCCATAGCTTATGCCTGCCCATACCATAACCCCACCGCCACCATGGGGCACTCTGTTCACAACACTGACATCAGCAAACCGCTCACCCACACGACGCCATATGTCTGCCATCTGCCCAGTAGAGTTGAAACTGAGATTCATCCGTGGTGAGGACAATGAACTGCAGTCAGGTCAAGACCCTGGTAAGGACGACGAGCAAGCAGATGAGCTTCCCTGAGACGGTTTCTGACAGTTTGTGCAGAAATTCTTCGGTCGTGCAAATCCACAGTTTCATCAGCTGTCCGGGTGGCTGGTCTCAGACGATCCCGCAGGTGACGAAGCCGTATGTGGAGGTCCTGGGCTGGCGTGGTTACACGTGGTCTGCAGTTGTGAGGCTGGTTGGATTTATTGCCAAATTCTCTAAAACAATGTTGGAGGCGGCTTATGGTAGATAAATGGACATTGTATTCTCTGGCAACAGCTCTGGTGGACATTCCTGTAGTCAGCATGTCAATTGCGCGCACCCTCAACTTGAGACATCTGTGGCGTTGTGTTGTGTGACAAAACTGCACATTTTAGAGTGGCCTTTTATTGTCCCCATCACAAGATGCACCTGTGTAATGACCATGCTGTTTAATCAGCTTCTTGATATGCCACACCTGTCAGGTGGATGGATTATCTTGGCAAAGAAGAAATGCTCACGAACAGGGATGTAAACAAATTTGTGCACAAAATTTGAACATATGGAAAATGTCTGACATCTTTTATTTCAGCTCATGAAACATGGGACCAGCACTTTACATGTTGCATTTATATTTTTGTTCAGTGTACATTATCTCATAAGGTACTCCCTGGTATTTCCTGGTATTTCTCATGGTACCTACAATTATATTGCTGTTTAATTTGACCACAGGTCTGTTTAAATACTACCTTGTTAATACTGTGGGTGGTTTCAAATATAAGTTTTGTGTCAGCTGATACCATGCAGTGGTGTAGTGGAAAGTAAACGCAGTTTGTACACCTAATTGTCTTGCCCAACAGTTTACCCACCTTTTGAGAAAAATACAGTGAAAGAATAGGAAGCGTTACTTTTTTCACCGCGACCGGTGATCAGAGCTTACCCACCACATTTTTTTACCACTACATCACTGTTACCATGTATGGGCAAGCAGAGTCACATCTGGGGATAAGCTTGATAGCCCATGAGTTAAGCCTAATCTTCTCACTGTCCAAACGTTATCCAACCATAAACCTTTAACTCTCCAGGAAGACATCAATGAGCTTTATCATAAGAGCACAAGTGGTTCTGAAAAAATATAAGGAAATGGACATACAGTGTTGATAAATTACTTAGTGGAAGGGCGGCTTGAATAGTGTTAACAAGAAAACCTGACATCCTTGACAAAACTTCAGAAAAGGGCCATGCGTAGAGAATATACTTACTGTACTCTATGACACGTAATATACAACGTCATAAGCCCCAAAGATCAATTCAAGATTTTTGAGACACAGAATCGGATTAGTGGAAATGTAGGCTGTTTTCAGGGAAGACCTGGTTGCAGCTAGGTACACTATATGACCAAAAATACAGTGGCTTGCGAAAGTATTCACCCCCCTTGGCATTTTTCCTATTTTGTTGCCTTACAACCTGGAATTTAAATGGATTTTTTTGGGGTTTGTATCATTTGATTTACACAACATGCCTACCACAAATATTTTCTATTGTGAAACAAACAAGAAATAAGACAAAAAAACAGAAAACTTGAGCGTGCATAACTATTCACCCCATCCCACCCATTGTCCTGCTGGAAGGTGAACCTCCACCCCAGTCTCAAATCTCTGGAAGACTGAAACATGTTTCCCTCAAGAATTTCCCTGTATTTAGCGCCATCCATCATTCCTTAAATTCTGACCAGTTTCCCTGTCCCTGCCGATGAAAAACATCCCCACAGCATGGGATGGTGTTCTCGGGGTGATGAGAGGTGTTGGGTTTGCGCCAGACATAACGTTTTCCTTGATGGCCAAAAAGCTCAATTTTAGTCTCATCCGACCAGAGTACCTTCTTCCATATGTTTGGGGAGTCTCCTACAAGCCTTTTGGCGAACACCAAACGTGTTTGCTTATTTTTTTCTTTAAGCAATGGCTTTATTTCTGGCCATTCTTCCATAAAGCCCAGCTCTGTGGAGTGTACGGCTTAAAGTGGTCCTATGGACAGATACTCCAATCTCCGCTGTGGAGCTTTGCAGCTCCTTAAAGGTTATCTTTGGTCTCTTTGTTGCCTCTGATTAATGCCCTCCTTGCCTGGTCCGTGAGTTTTGGTGGGCGGCCCTCTCTTGGCAGGTTTGTTGTGCTGCCATATTCTTTCAATTTTTTTATAATGAATTTAATGGTGCTTCGTGGGATGTTCAAAGGTTGCTTGGTGGTGCCCCTTGCTTATTGGTGTTGCAGACTGGGGCCTTTCAGAACAGGTGTATATGTACTGAGATCATGTGACAGATCATGTGACACTTAGATTGCACACAGGTGGACTTTATTTAACTAATTATGTGACTTCTGAAGGTAATTGGTTGCACCAGATCTTATTTAGGGGCTTCATAGCAAAGGGGGTGAATACATATGCACGCACCACTTTTCCGTTATTTATTTTTTAGAATTTTTGGAAACAAGTTATTTTTTTCATTTCACTTAACCAATTTTGACTATTTTGTGTATGTCCATTACATGAAATCCAAATAAAAATCAATTTAAATTACAGGTTGTAAAGCAACAAAATAGGAAAAATGCCCAGGGGGAGGAATACTTTTGCAAGGCACTGTATGTGGACACCTGCTTGTCGAACATCTAATTCCAAGATCATGGGCATTAATATGGATTTGGTCCCCCCTTTGCTGATACAGTTGAAGAAGGAAGTTTACATGGACTTAGGTCGGAGTCATTAAAACTCGTTTTTCAACCACTCGACAAATTTCTTGTTAACAAACTATAGTTTTGGCAAGTCGGTTAGGACATCTACTTTGTGCATGACACAAGTAATTTTTCCAACAATTGTTTACAAACAGATTATTTCACTTATAATTCCCTGTATCACAATTACAGTGAGTGGGTCAGAAGTTGACATACACTAAGTTGACTGTGCCTTTAAACAGCTTGGAAAATTCCAGAAAACGATGTCATTGTTTTAGAAGCTTCTGAGGCGAATTGACATCATTTGAGTCAATTGGAGGTGTACCTGTGGATGTATTTCAAGGCCTACCTTCAAACTCAGTGCCTCTTTGCTTGACATCATGAGAAAATCAAAAGAAAATCAGCCAAGACCTCAGAATTATATTTTGTAGACCTCCACAAGTCTGGTTCATCCTTGGGAGAAATGTACAAATGCCTGAAGGTACCACGTTCATCTGTACAAACAATAGTACGCAAGTATAAACACCATGGGACCATGCAGCCGTCATACCGCTCAGGAAGAAGACGTGTTCTGTCTCCTAGAGATGAACGTACTTTGGTGCGAAAAGTGCAAATCTATCCCAGAACAACAGCAAAGGACCTTGTGAAGACGCTGGAGGAAACAGGTACAAAAGTATCTATATCCACAGTAAAACAAGTCCTATATCGACATAACCTGAAAGGCTGCTCAGCAAGGAAGAAGCCACTGCTCCAAAACCACCATAAAAAACCAGACTATGGTTTGCAACTGCACCTGGGGACAAAGATCATACTTTTTGGAGAAATGTCCTCTGGTCTGATGAAACAAAAATAGAACTGTTTGGCCATAATGACCATCGTTATGTTTTGGGGAAAAAAATGGGGAAGCATGCTTGCCGGAGAACACCATCCCAACCGTGAAGCACTGGGGTGGCAGCATCATGCTGTGGGGGTGCTTTGCTGCAGGAGGGACTGGTGCACTTCACAAAATAGATGGCATCATGAGGAAGGAAACTTATGTGGATATATTGAAGCAACATATCAAGACAACAGTCAGAAAGTTAAAGCTTGGTCACAAATGGGTCTTCCAAATGGACAATGACCCCAAGCATACTTCCAAAGTTGTGGCAAATGGCTTAAGGACAACAAAGTCAAGGTATTGGAGTGGCCATCACAAAGCCCTGACTTTAATCCTCTAGAAAATGTGTGGGCAGAACTGAAAAAGTGTGTGCGAGCAAGGAGGCCTACAAACCTGACTCAGCTATACCAGCTCTGTCAGGAGGAATGGGCCAAAATTCACCCAATTTATTGTGGGAAGCTTGTGGAAGGCTACCCGACACGTTTGACCCAAGTTAAACAATTTAAAGGCAATGCTACCAAATACTATTTGAGTGTATGTGAACTTCTGACCCACTGGGAATGTGATGAAAGAAATAAAAGCTGAAATAAATCATTCTCTCAACGATTATTCGGACATTTCACATTCTTAAAATAAAGTGGTGACCTAACTGACCTAAGACAGGGAATTTTTACTAGGATTAAATGTCAGGAATTGTGAAAAACTGAGTTTAAATGTATTTGGCTAAGGTGTATGTAAACTTCCGACTTCAACTGTATATCAGCCTCCACTCTTCTGGGAAGGCTTTCCAATACATATTGGAACATTGCTGTGGGGACTTGCTTCAATTCAGCCACAAGAGCATTAGTGAGGTCGGGCACTGATGTTGGCCGATTAGGCCTTGCTCAAAGTTGGTGATCCAATTCATCCCAAAGGTGTTCGATGGGGTTGAGGTCAGGGCTCTGTGCAAGCCAGTCAAATTCTTCCACACCGATCTCGACAAACCATTTCTGTATGGACCTCGCTTTGTGCATTGTGCATTATCAGGCTGAAACAGGAAAGGGCCTTCCCCAAACTGTTGCCACAAAGTTGAAAGCACAGAATCATCTAGAATGTCAGACCATTATTCCTCCTCCACCAGACTTTACAGTTGGCACTATGCATTGGGGCAGGTAGCGTTCTCCTGGTTTGTCCGTCGGACTGCCAGGTGGGGAAGCGTGATTCTTCACTCCAAAGAACACGTTTCCACTGCTCCAGAGTCCAATGGCAACGAGCTTTACACCATTCCAGCTGACGCTTGGCATTGCGCATGGTGATCTTAGGCTTGTGTGCGGCTGCTCGGTCATGGAAGCCCACTTCATGAAGCTCCTGATGAACAGTTATTGTGCTGTCGTTGCTTCCAAAGGCAGTTTGGAACTAGGTAGTGAGTGTTGCAACCGAGGATAGAACATTTCTACGCGCTACGTGCTTCAGCACTCGGCGGTCCCGTTCTGTGAGCTTGTGTGGCCTAACACTTTGCGGCTGAGCCGTTGTTGCTCCTAGATGTTTCCACTTCACAATAACAGCACTGACAGTTGACCAGGGCAGCTCTAGCAGGGCAGAAGTTTGATGAACTGACTTGTTGGAAACGTGGCATCCTATGATGGTGCCATGTTGAAAGTCACTGAGCTCTTCATTAAGACCATTCCACTGCCAATGTTTGTCTTTGGAAATTGCATGGCTGTGTGTTCGATTTTATACACCTGTCAGCAGCGGGTGTGGCTGAAATAGCCGAATCCACTAATTTGAAGGGGTGTCCACATACTTTGTATATATAGTCTATGTTCAAGTCGCATTTTAGGCTCCTGAGTGGCGCAGCGGTCTAAGGCACCGCATCTCAGTGCTTGAGGCGTCACTAGACTCCCTGGTTTGAATCCAGGCTGTATCGCAACCGGCCGTGATTGGGAGTCCCATAGGGCGGTGCACAATTGGCCCAGTGTCGTCCGTGTTTGGCCGGTGTAGGCCGTCATTGTAAATAATAATTTGTTCTTAACTGACTTGCCTAGTTAAATAAAGGTTAAATAAAATAAAATAAAATAAAAAAGTTACCTAACCCTTTTCCTAACCTTAACCGAAATCTCCTAACCTGCCATGTTAATTCTCCTAATCTGCTGCAAAAAGTAAGTTATTCTAGTCAAAACTGGCAGGCCTGCCCTGAGAACAGCGTGAGTTTCCACTAACGCAATACACCCACATCTACAAGTAGTCACACAGCACCTATGCACCTATGGAGAATTGTATAGGAATATGTTATGTACTTCATATACACATATTCGTTCCTGAGATTCTCAGACAGACCTCGCGCAAGCCGAGAGGCCCCATCTATCTTCCACAGACAGGTGCACAGTAGGCCCTCCACTCCCCTTGACTCTCTGAGTCAATGCGTTACCCACTGGCACCATACACATTTACAACATGGCACGCATGATATATCATACATCTCCACGACGACCTCATTGATATCATATTAGGAAAAAGATTAACTAACAGCCCATTGGGCACCAAGTGTAGATGTTTTCATTAGAACACCCCTCATTGATTCCCCTGTTGGTTTGTGTCTCAAATGGCACCCTATTCCCTCTTTAGTGCACTTCTTTTGACCAAGGCCCATCGGGCTCCGGTCAAAGGTAGAGCCCTATATAGGGAATAGGGTGCCATTTGGGACTCAGCCTTGGTAATCTCCCCTGATGAAGTGAGTGGGTAGAAATATGCATATCTCAGTGATTACTATGGGCCCATCCCACCCATAGTCATTAGGCCTGCCAAGAGGACGACCTGGGACTGGCTGGAAACACGGATAATTGTCTCTGGGTACGTCAGGGGAAACGTCTGGGGTCCTGGAGGGCCTGGAACGAGGGGGGAAGAGGGAGCGAGGGAGGGAGTGGAGATAGAGATGGAGAGGGAGGGAGTATGAGTTGCTGGGGGGACATGAGCTATGCTCTGAATCCCTGATGAGGTGCACCCCTCCCACCCCCAACCCCCTGCCTCCCAGCCTCTAGGGGAAAGGCCTAGCACACATCTGGGTTGCAAGTTCAAGAGCTGCATTCTAATACGGTCTTGACTACCAAAGAGCTCCACGTCGTTCTCAAGCCTCCTCATTTCCTGGGTACCGGGACAGTGTTAACTGTTATTGACAAAATGATGGCACATGTAGAATATGTTTTTTTCAAATGTATTTAATTTTAGCTTCTGAAATAACATGTTCCAATTGAAATGAAACTCAATCTATGTCACCATGAATTCCACGCTGTTCCACAGAATGACTAGATTGATGACTGGCATTCCGCTAGGTAGCTAGGAAGTCTTTAAGCTGCCATAAGCCTGACAAAGACATCCAATATCGTCCACAAGGCTTTGTTCATTAATGATTACATAAATATTATTGACGCTGCCACGGGAGATGATTTATGGTTGAGAAGGTCTATTATATGCGCAAGTGAGAGCATCATTAGAATCTCCACTGCCACTCACGGACAGGCAGTGCCGCTTTTATGAAAAGCAGGCAATGCCCTGTCCTTTCAAATAACCTTTCCCTGGAGAACAGGAAGAGACAGACAAAAGAAGTGAAGAAGAAAAGAGATAGAAAGAAATGAGGAGGAGGAGAAAAAGACAGATGGTGCCAGAGAATACCTCAACATTTTAACAACATTAGAACAAGGCGGCAAGTTCTCCTTTCTTTATATTTTTGGGGGAGGGGGAGGGGAAGGGGGGTGGGAGGGTGGCATTATCGCACACATAGGGCTGTCAGGGCCACGTCTGAACCCCTCATTAGATATGCGAGCGCATTAGCGGCAACGGCTGTCTTGGTAAAGGTCAGGGTTGGAGGAGGATGCTGGGACGAGCGCTTGGCGGAGAGGGGAGCGGTGAGCTGAAACCTTCAGGCTTGCATCTCAAATGGCACCCTTTTCCCTATATAGTGCACTACTTTTGACCAGAGCCTGGGCAGAGACCCAGAATAGAATGCCATTTGGGACGCAGACCTTCAGGCTCACCTCTTTGAACTTCAATCATTTTGGCCCGGGCTTAATAGGTCCCCCGGGAGGATCAGAGGGGAGAAAAGGCGAGGGGGAAACAGCCTTAATGGGACATCACGCCACCTTGACATTTTAATTAAGAAGATTCCATATTAGTATGTGCCACAAAGTTGGGCACACACATAGAGCCCTACAGGACATGTACATCTTAAAAATGTTTTGGAAATACAATAACTACACAATAACCAATTTCTTTGTACCACAAATAGACAAAGTTGGGCACCCACAGACAGAACCCTACCATAAATGTAGGCCCACATGTTAAACACGTGTTGGAAATACAATAATTACACAATAACTGTTTGTCATTGTAACACACATTTAATTGTAACATGTTAAAAATGAATTGTAACATGTCTTTGCTTTAATCTGAAACCATGAAGAGCTTGTTGGGACTTAAGAGTTAGCGGCCACATTTAAAATGCATTGTAAACTGGTTATCAAGCCATTTCACATACCATGGAACATGTTAGAATTGCAAATGAAATGTGTTAATATTGTATGACATTTCCAGTAGGTCAATGTAAAGGCGATCAAATGATGATATGTCATCTTTTAGTGTTGTCTCTTTAACTCGATGGTGGGATGGTGAGCACAGGGATCTGGTGCTTTAGCTTGAGGGAGAAAGGAGATATGTAACTGGTATATAGACTTCAAGGTCAGTTCATATGTACACTGTGTGCACCTGATATGCTACCAACTGACTTGAATTCAGTTGTGTGAAAGCATTGTGCAATATGGTATTATGGTCAAACTTACTGCAAAGCATTTACTGTAAGTGATATCATGATGAAAATAGTGAATGTTAAGGATTGAATTTGCACTGATCTTACAAACAGTATTCTCTCTGTTTATGTCTCAAACACATGGAGGGCTACATAGCAACACACACACACACACACACACACACACACACACACACACACACACACACACACACACACACACACACACTTCTTCCTATTGTCTTCTACCTTCCTCGAAATTGCACTCAGTCAGTGCAGTGAACTGAATGGACGTCACTCCAGTTCCTATTTGGACAAATCCCATCTTGAGCTATGAAGAAAGAAGCAGTTATCGATCGAGAGGCCACCTAATTTATCACACTGCCTGAAATTCCTAAAAAAATATTTGACCAAGGGGGTTATTCAATACAATTTTCTTCCTCTGCCCTCATAATTAAACTGGTATTTTTTTATAGCCAAAAAGTGAGTGATGACAGCTGTCAGAGGGAGGAGATTTGTGACATAAACTCTCTCTTTGTTGCTTTTTCCTCACTGTAGGCTTCATTTACACCATAAATAGTCTGTGCTCAAAAATCGCTGATTTAAACACTTGCAACAGTACTGAGAAAAATGCCTAGTCGCACTTTACTTTCGGCCTTATATTGAAAAGTAATAATCTGTGTTATTACAATGTAACATGCTTGTAAATACATGCAGTTATTGCTATCTCTATTTAAGTATTTAGTAATGTGAGTTGTTGTACTGACATGTAGATTATATTTGAACATATGAGATAAAACAATTACAATAAGGAAACACATGTAATGGCACTGGACTGCACTGGACTCATCTGTTGTTACATAAAGGAGCACAGAGAGATGGCAATCTTCATATAGATAGATAGATAGATAGATTGGTAGTTACTTTGTGATCACATTAACCCTATTGACTAATGTGCATTGATAACCACATTTGATGACATTTGACGTTACTCATTTACATTTACATTTTAGGCATTTAGCAGACGCTCTTATCCACAATGGTTCCAGGGGAGCTTGGCTACCTCAAGAGCATCAATACAAATGTGTGCACTTTGGATGGGGAAAAAGGGAAAATAGATAGAAACTCTCCTCCTCTCTTCCAGTAGATATACTGCAGAGGAGTGGGAGGAAGACTAGGGAGGTGAAGAGAGAGTGAGTGAGAGAGGGAGTGAGGAAAAAAAGGAGGGGAGTTGTGCGTATGTGTCTCTCCACCCGGGAGTTATCTCCTGTGTCCCAGGTCTAGATTCGTTACCGAACGCCGCCATAACTCTGGGCGCCGAGGCTGTTTGCGGTGGCTTCTGTCGCAGGTTCATCATTACGCTGATAGCTTAGCGTTCACTGGGAAACGAAGTAGATTTCCACCAGTGTAGATCACTCCCAGCCCTGCCCAGGAACCATGGGAAGAAACTAACCTACACCAATACAAAACCATTCAACATGGCCAGAGAAAAATAACCAACACATTATTGTACACCAACCTTATTTAATTGGCCTATGGGTCGTTAGCTGCTCTATGTAAACATTTAACATTTATGGGAAATCTTAATTTTTTGAATGCTTTTTAACTTCCCCTTGTTGATGTGTGTATATGTAGGGAAGCCTAGCCCCAGAAGTGACATTTCTTATCAACTGTATGCAAGAATGTGCTGTGTGTTGTTTTAGGAATTCAATATTCTCTGTGTTGGTCTTGCCAACCCCCATTGTCACACCTCTGAGAAGCAGAGATTACATCATGTAGTTCTGATATTTAATTGGAGGTTAACTTTACAGTACTACTATTGGTCAACAACTCAGGGTTTGAATCCAAACAACTCAGATGCCTATAAAAGGTTCTAAAATGCACTGTTCTCGCTCTTATTTGTTCCTGACCTGCTGTGGTGAGATACTCTTTCTTTCTTTCTCTCTCCACCCATGGACTTTTGGGGAATGGCCTTTCAGGCTATGGTTTCTCTCTCTCTCTATCTCTTTCTCTCTGACCATGCTTAGAATAATGCCTTGTAATGCTTGTTAATGCTTTGTAACTTAAGTGTATGCCTTGTACGGTATGTGAATCCATTCATTTTATAAAGTAATTAAATACTCTTGTTTTTAGAATCCATTCTCAGACATTTCTTCATTGCCTATTACTGTAACTTAACCATAGTCTCTTGCATATTGCTAATCATCTTTATGGAGTCAGATACACATATTAATACTTTGTCTTATTGCGAGTCGCATGTGAGGTATTTGTAATACTACATATGTTTTCATGTATGTATTTCAAGGTTATTATAGTAAACTAAAATTGAAACTAAAACGAATCATGAAAAAACTATTTGGTAGGGCAAAAATCAAATGTTTTTTTTTTCCTAATGGGGCTTTCAAGTTTCTCAATCTGGGGGGTCACATTGAGATTGACTTCCTAATTGAAAAGTAGACCACCGCAGATATTGAGATGAACAAGATGCAAGCCTTTGCTCTCACACAGTCACACAGAGTATCTGCACATGTGCCTAAGAGCCATACGAAACATACCTGTGGTCCTCTGTAGCTCAGCTGGTAGAGAACGGCGCTTGTAACGCCAAGGTAGTGGGTTCGATCCCCGGGACCACCCATACAGAAAAATGTATGCACGCATGACTGTAAGTCGCTTTGGATAAAAGCGTCTGCTAAATGGCATATTATTTATTATATACTTGATGCATTTCTGAGCACCTCCAAGACACATGATACCTACTAATTATTTTAGACAGAAATGAAAGTAGGCAGGTTGGTCGGGGAAAATGGATGGACGTTATCCGCGACCGTCTAGCAATCCAAAGGTTGCGTGAGTCGCATTGGAGACAATTGTAATATTTTAGCTAACCCTTCCCATAACCGTTGTTCTAAACTTAATCCAATTCACCTAAACTGCTACTTAAATTCACCTAACCTTTGTCGTTTTAGTTCCCCTAACATTTCACGTAAATTATCCTAAACTTTGTTGTTAGTAACCACCAACATCAATTCTCCCCATAATTCTCTTTGTTGTTATGACTTAACAAGCAACCTGGTCTCAGAGAAATACGTATTATACTATATCTCCACCAAGATGTATAATAAGTTGGTTCATTCAAGTCGTATGCTATTGTACAACCAGGTAAAACTTATGATACTGTATGTCCTCTAATTCATATGATATTGTATGACCACTATTCCATTCATAATGTAACCTAATGTAATGTAACATATCGTCTAAAAGGAGGGTCAAAGATTTACTTACAGAATAATACGAATTGCCCTGATACCATGTTGCAGTGCACAGGTGCGCTTCAAGCTGCTACAACGCGGTAGCTACGGGACCAAAACAGTTGAGAAGTTTAGCCTCGTGTTTCAACGCTTCTGGTTGTTGCGGAAATTTACTTTGTGCATATACTTCATCTCATACGGTCAATTGCAACCAACAGGCAGAACTTAACGCGTAGATTACCAACAAGGATGAGACAGGCTACAGAGAGGAGGTGAGGGCCCAGGTGGAGTGGTGCTAAGAAAATGATCTCTCCTTCAACGTCAACAAAATGAAGGAGCTGATCGTGGACTTCAGGAGACAGCAGAGGGAGTACGTGAAAAGCTTCAAGT
The DNA here is from genome assembly GCF_020615455.1 of Coregonus clupeaformis. Lineage (NCBI taxonomy): Eukaryota > Metazoa > Chordata > Actinopteri > Salmoniformes > Salmonidae > Coregonus > Coregonus clupeaformis. Next base: position 43,248,032 of record NC_059201.1, on the reverse strand, counting down.
TCCTTGGCTTACACATCACTGACAATCTGAAATGGTCCACCCACACAGCAGTGTGTTGAAGAAGGCGCAACAACACCTCTTCAACCTCAGGAGGCTGAAGAAATGTGGCTTTTCCCCTGAGACCCTCACAAACCTCTACAGATGTACCATTGACAGCATCCTGTCGGGCTGTATCACCACGTGGTACGGCAACTGCACTTTCCGCAACTGCAGGGCTCTCCAGAGAGTGGTGCGGTCTGCCCAATGCATTACCGGGGGCACATTGCCTGCCCTCCAGGACATCTACAGCACCCGGTGTCACATCAAGGCCAAGAAGGTCATCAAGGACCTCAGCCACCCGAGCCATGGCCTGTTCACCCTGCTACCATCCAGAAGGCGAGGTCAGTACAGGTAAATCAAACCTGGGACAGAGACTGAAAAACAGCTTCTATCTCAAGGCCATCAGACTGTTAAATAGTCACCACTAGATGGCCTCTGCCCAGTACAGTACCCTGCCCTGAACTTTAGTCACTAGCTAGCTACCACCAGGTCACTCAACCCTGCACCTTAGAGGCTGCTGCCCTATGTACATAGTCATGGAACACTGGTCACTTTAATAATGTTTACATACTGTTTTACCCACTTCATATATATATCCACTCTAAATTCCAAGCATCTGCCTCTAACCCTAGGAAGCTCTTTGCCACATTTTCCTCCCTCCTGAATCCCCCCGCCCCCCCCTCCTCTCTCTCTGTGGATGACTTCGTCAACCACTTTGAAAAGAAGGTTGACGACATTCGATCCTCGTTTGTTAAGTCTAATGACACTGCTGGTCCTACTCACACTGCCCTACCCTATGCTTTGACTTCTTTCTCCCCTCTCTCTCCAGATAAAATCCTGCGACTTGTGACTGCAGGCCGCCCAACAACCTGCCCGCTTGACCCCATCCCCTCCTCTCTTCTCCAGACCATCTCCGGTGACCTTCTCCCCCTACCTCACCTCGCTGATCAACTCATCCTTGACCGCTGGCCATGTCCCTTCCGTCTTCAAGAGAGCGAGAGTTGCTCCCCTTCTCAAGAAACCAACACTCGATCCCACTGATGTCAACAACTACAGACCAGTATCCCTTCTTTCTTTTCTTTCCAAAACTATTGAGCGTGCCGTCTTTAGCCAACTCTCTTGCTATCTCTCTCAGAATGACCTTCTTGATCCAAACCAGTCAGGTTTCAGGACTGGTCATTCAACTGAGACTGCTCTTCTCTGTGTCACGGAGGCTCTCCGCACTGCTAAAGCTAACTCTCTCTCCTCTGCTCTTGTCCTTCTAGACCTGTCTGCTGCCTTTGATACTGTGAACCATCAGATCCTCCTCTCCACCCTCTCCGAGCTGGGCATCTCCGGCGCGGCTCACTCCTGGATTGCGTCCTACCTGACCGGTCGCTCCTACCAAGTGGCGTGGCGAGAAGCTGTCTCCGCACCACGTGCTCTCACCACTGGTGTCCCCCAGGGCTCAGTTCTAGGCCCTCTCCTTTTCTCCCTATACACCAAGTCACTTGGCTCTGTCATATCCTCACATGGCCTCTCCTATCATTGCTACGCTGACGATACACAACTAATCTTCTCCTTTCCCCCTTCTGATAACCAGGTGGCGAATCGCATCTCTGCATGTCTGGCAGACATATCAGTATGGATGACGGATCACCACCTCAAGCTGAACCCTGGCAAGACGGAGCTGCTCTTCCTCCCGGGGAAGGACTGCCCGTTCCATGATCTCGCCATCACGGTTGACAACTCCGCTGTGTCCTCCTCCCAGAGTGCGAAGAGCCTAGGCGTGACCCTGGACAACACCCTGTCGTTTCTCCGCCAACATCAAGGCGGTGACCCGCTCCTGCAGGTTCATGCTCTACAACATTCGGAGAGTACGACCCTGCCTTACACAGGAAGCGGCACAGGTCCTAATCCAGGCACTTGTCATCTCCCGTCTGGACTACTGCAACTCGCTGTTGGCTGGCCTCCTGCCTGTGCCATTAAACCCCTACAACTCATCCAGAATGCCGCAGCCCGTCTGGTGTTCAACCTTCCCAAGTTCTCTCACGTCACCCCCCTCCTCCGCACACTCCACTGGCTTCCAGTTGAAGCTCGCATCCGCTACAAGACCATGGTGCTTGCCTATGGAGCAGTGAGGGGAACGGCACCTCTGTACCTTCGGGCTCTGATCAGTCCCTACACCCAAACGAGGGCATTGCGTTCATCCACCTCTGGCCTGCTGGCTCCCTTCCTCTGCGGAAGCATAGTTCCCGCTCAGCCCAGTCAAAACTGTTCGCTGCTCTGGCACCCCAATGGTGGAACAAGCTCCCTCACGACGCCAGGACAGCGGAGTCACTCACCACCTTCCGGAGACATTTGAAACCCCACCTCTTTAAGGAATACCTGGGATAGGATAAAGTAATCCTTCTACCCCCCAAAAATTGTAAAGTGGTTATCCCACTGGCTATAGGGTGAACGCACCAATTGGTGAGTCGCTCTGGATAAGAGCGTCTGCTAAATGACGTAAATGTGCCCTTGAGCAAGGCACTTTACCCTAATTGCTCCTGTAAGTCGCTCTGGATAAGAGCGTCTGCTAAATGACTAAAATGTAATGTAAATGTATATATATATATATATACTGTATTCTAGTCAAGGCCTATCCTTTTTAACTATTGCTGTTCACATACCATTCTATCCTATGTATTCTACAGATATAATACATATTCTATCCATATGCTGTCCATAATGTCTATACATCCCATCAAATATTTTTTATTTGTATCTGGTCTTGTCCCAATAAATTCTAAAACAATGAACTGTCAAATGGTAAATTACAACAATGTTTACATTTAAAATTGGGTATTTCATTGATGGTACACTCGCCCACCAACTGGTCATTCTCGAGCATGCCTCTCTTCCTTGTGCTCTTGCGAGCAGGGAAAAGCAGTGAGACATCTCACTCATATTGTATGAAAAATGTATGCACTCACTAACTGTAATTCGCTCTGGATAAGAGCGTCTGCTAAATGACTAAAATGTAAAATGTAATATTCTCATAGAACCGGGGTTGTTGTGATTTTGGCTATGGATAGTCCTCTATTAGTTGCTTCACATGGGGCACCAGAATATGTTGTGACTTTGGCTATGGATATTCAATATCATTTATTGACTAATTACTGTAATAATGAATGTATCTAATTTATTGTAAATAATGTGGTTATCCTATCCAAATTAATCTAAAGGGGGGCACCATTAAGGGTGAGTGCCTCTTGTCTGATTACTGGTAGCTTCAAGCCCCTTCACAAGGTTTTCATGTATGAAGCTTCTCTGACTGCCTCCATCTAGTAAGCAACAAGCTATCTTCCTGCCCGATGGGCCTTCTACCCATGCCTTTGCCGTTTGTAGCAACACAGTGTTCTGTCCATCTGGTTTCACTGAATGGGGAATAACTGAGGAAACAACAGCATCTGCAGAAACAGTAGGGGGTTGCACCTCACTCCTCTTACCGGTAGACACAGCAATGCGATGTCTGCTTCCACAGGTTGCACATGACACATCTTTAACTTTACAGAATTTTGCTATGTGTTTCTGTCCTAAACATACAAAGCATCTTCCCATTGTCTTTAGTTTCTCTTTGCGTGTAGCAATATTGTGGTCAGGGCAGTTTTCTGATTTGTGGTCTGCAATGTCACAGAATAGACTGTTTTGTTCCTTCTGGCTGGCTGTATGCAGTGCCGCAGCAGATGGCATGTTGGGTCTTTTTGTTTTCATTTCATTGGAGGAGCATGACTTGTTCCATGGTTTGCTCTCTTTCTGTTGGTTGCATGATCTTGTCATTTGTAGCGCTCTCTCCCTGCTCTGAACCTCCTTCTGTAGGAAACTGATGATCTCAGCCACCTTCCATTCATCATCTACTCTCCTCTGACGACTATAGTCAAGAGCTATGTCCTCTGGAATCATCTGCAGTAAGATTGGGCATAATAGGCTTCCATAGGTTTCTGACACTACACCCAGTGATTCCAAGTTCCTAATCTGAATTTCACATTCATCATATAGTTGCCTCAATGCATTTAGGTCAAAGGATTTCTTCACAGGAGTGAGATTCAGCAGCTTTGACATGTGAGCACTAATCACAAGATCTTTCCTTCCAAATCTGCTCTTGAGCAGAGCGTCATCATCATAGTTACTGTCTGTTAATATCAGTCCTTCTACTGCCTTTGCAGCTGGTCCAGTGAGATATGTTTTCAGATAGGTAAACTTCTCTTTATTACACAGTGAATCATTGTTGTGAATAGCGGTCTCATACTGGTTCCAAAACTCCTGCCACATACTGACATCTCCATAGAATTACCAATCAACTTTGGTAGCCTTACTGATTGTCTCTGTGATCTGTTTGAGTTCGCGTCACTCACCCGTGCTGGTAGTGGATTGAGGTCCTGTTTTTTTTTATCACTCGTTGTGCACGGCTCTTCAGCATGATAACGCGCTTTTTGTAATCCTCAGTGCTTGCAATCTCCACCTCAAATCCGTCCAATGGCGTTAACTGTTCAATTCCACGATCAAGTTCAAACAAGCTGTCCTCCTTAGCTGATAGCAATTCCAACAATGTACTCAAGTGATCTGTATCCGAATTTGACTGGGTTATTTCCACGTCAATCTGATTCAAAATCCGTGTTGTGGCACCTCGAATGGTACCCCGCTTTCGTCTCATTCTTTCTGCTTCATGCCGACGTTCCTCCTCAGCCATTTCAGCCACTTCATCCCTACAATCTTTGTCGCAGCTCAATATATAGAATAACAAAAAAATATATAGAATAACTATCTTCAAAGTAATGACTCGGGACGTCGGGTTTGAAATGAAAGCTTCTTTTAGTAATAATACTTGTTCACGTTACATTTAACAACTTTAGATTCTATAAAACAATAAAAGTATGTTGCTAGCGAAAAGTCAGGATAATCACTTGACACTTGACATAACTGGAGCCTTTTTTTCTCTCCCCCCACGGTCGCCAGGCATTCTGGAACTTGCAGTCCAATACAACAAAGTATGTATGTCCTTCTCTCAATCTCCAACACACAAATTCTAATACAATTACATATGTAAATAACTGTAAAGAAAATATCTTTAGATACAGCTCAATGAATTAACTTAAACATTAACTCTGTAACCCATTAAAGTTACAACACATATGGAATCATCACCAAAAAAGTGTTTTTTCAATTCTTCAAATTGCCACCCTTTGCCTTGATGACAGCTTTGCACACTCTTGGCATTCTCTCAACCAGCTTCACCAGGAATGCTTTTCCAACAGTCTTGAAGGAGTTCCCACATATGCTGAGCACTTGTTGGCTGCTTTTCCTTCACTCTGCCGTCCGACTCATCCATTACCATCTCAATTGGGTTGAGGTCGGGGGATTGTGGAGGCCAGGTCATCTGATGCAGCACTCCATCACTCTCCTTCATGGTAAAATAGCCCTTACACAGCCTGGAGGTGTGTTGGGTCATTGTCCTGTTGAAAAAAAAATGATAGTCCCACTAAGCCCAAACCAGATGGGATGTCGTATCACTGTAGAATGCTGTGGTAGCAATACTGGTTAAGTGTGCCTTGAATTCGAAAAAATCATAGACAGTGTCACCAGCAAAGCACCCTCACACCATAACACCTCCTCCTCCATGCTTTATGGTGGGAAATACACATGCGGAGATCATCCGTTCACCCACAATGCGTCTCACAAAGACACAGCGGTTGGAAACAAAAATCTCCAATTTCGACTCCAGACCAAAGGACACATTTCCACAGGTCTAATGCCCATTGCTCGTGTTTCTTGGCCCAAGCAGGTCTCTTCTTCTTATTGTTGTCCTTTAGAAGTGGTGTCTTTGCAGCAATTCGACCATGAAGGCCTGATTCACACAGTCCCCTCTGAACAGTTGATGTTGAGATGTGTCTGTTAATTGAACTATGTGAAGCATTTATTTGGGCTGCAATTTCTGAGGCTGGTAACACAAATGAACTTATCCTCTGCAGCAGAGGTAAATCTGGGTCTTCCATTCCTGTGGCGGTCCTCATGAGAGCCAGTTTCATCATAGCGCTTGCACTTAAAGAAACGTTCAAAGTTCTTGACATTTTCCGTATTGACTGACCTTCATGTCTTAAAGTAATGACGGACTGTCGTTTCTCTTTGCTTATTTGAGCTGTTCTTGCCATAATATGGACTTGGTCTTTTACCAAATAGGGCTACCTTCTGTATACCCCCCTACCTTCTCACAACACAACTGATTGGCTCAAACGCATTAAGAAGGAAAGAAATTCCACAAATTAACTTTTAAGAAGGCACACCTGTTATTTAAATGCATTCCAGGTGTCTACCTCATGAAGCTGGTTGAGAGAATGCCAAGAGTGTGCAAAGCTGTCATCAAGGCAAAGGGTGGCTATTTGAAGAATCTCAAATATAAAATATATTTAGATTTTTTTAACACTTTTTTGGTTACTACATGATTCCATATGTGTTATTTCATAGTTTTGATGTCTTCACTATTATTCTACAATGAACATAGTAAAAATAAAGAAAAACCCTGGAATGAGTAGGTGTGTCCAAACTTTTGACTGGTACTGTACATTCACAAGACTTTTGAGGATGAGATGGTCTTATCAATTGAAAAGGAAAAATGAGATGCTCCACCAACACTTCACAACCGTGAAATTATAGTTTCGTCAACCAGGAACCGCCAGTGGGATAGGCTATCAGTTCGCATCTGAATGTGGACAATGCAGCGACAGTAATAATCATGATATGACATTATCCAAGATGGCGTAGGAGTGCGGTCGTGTTCTTTTTTGTGTGTCCGTGTAAATAGCCAGTTTTTTGTATTGTTTTGTATTTTTCGTACATATTTCACTCTCACACTTTTCATCCTTCTACAAAATATACTTTCTTGCAACCCGCCTCACTCAATGTGGAACGGATTCTATTATTGACTTTCACCCAGAACATCAGACTTTCTGCCGGAATAACTGAATCACTGGACATTAACACCGGATCGCAACTAGCTAGCCGCAACCGAATGGATGTTGCTGTTGGCTAATCACCACTGCCCCTGAAGCAAGCACCAGTTAGCCTTGAGCTAGCCTGGAGTCAGGCCCATATCCCGGCTATCTACCTCTCTGTCTACCGGACGGGAGTAGCCAGCTAACTAGCTACTTGCTATTAGCCACCATTAGCGGTTTTTCACCATTGTCCGTGGCCTGCACTACCTACCAGCCAGCTCTAGCCTGGACTATTATCGGCCGGTCTGCACTGTCTGCACAGCGCGTTATCGACCCAGAACATATCGGTTTTTCTGCCGGAATCACTGAATCACTGGACCTTTAACACCGGATCATCGCAACTAGCTAGCTGCAACCAAATGGATGTTGTTGTTGGCTAATCAGCCTTGAGCTACCCTCGAGCCATGCCCATCTCCCGGCTATCTACCTCTCTGTCAACTGGACGGGACCTCCTAGTGTTGACACGGAGCCCCGCTGATCCAACACGACTGGTCTGCCGACGAAATCGTCTGATGTGGTTTCAACAGGCTTCCCGTTATGACGTCGACCATGCAGATCCATCTGCTAGCCCCGGCCCGCTAGCACACGCAAGCCGTGGCCTCTTGCTCGCCAGTGCTGTAGCAGCCCCCAAACTACCTCCGAACTCTCCTATTGCTGTTCACCGGACCTTATGATAACTCAGCTATACAGCTGATGCCTGTTGGACTGTTCCTTTATACGGTACCGCATCCTGTTTATGTTTAGCCTCAGCCCAAACTTTGTTGCCATTACCAGCTGTTGTCTTAGCTCTCATGAATCACACCTGTGATTGCTTTATGCCTCTCTCCCATGTCAATATGCCTTGCTTATTGCTGTTTCGGTTATTTCTTATTGTACTATTTCACTGTAGATCCCCAAGCCCAGCTCAACCTGCCTTAGATAGCTCCTTTGTCCCACCCCCCATACACGTGGAGACGGCCTCCAGTGATGCTATCTCTTTCATCGTTACCCAGCGCTTAGGTTTACCTCCACTGTACTCATATCCTTCCATATCCTTGTCTGTACATAATGCCCTGAATCTATTCTACAACGCCCGGAAATCTGCCCCTTTTTTTCCTCTGTACCTAACGCACTAGAAGACCAGTACTTAAATCCTTTAGCCGTATCCTTATTCTACTCCTCCTCTGTTCCTCTGGTGATGTAGAGGTTAACCCAGGCCCTGTAGCCCCCAGTATCACTCCTACTCCCCAGGCGTTATCATTTGTTGACTTCTGTAACCGTAAAAGCCTTGGTTTCTTGCACGTTAACATCAGAAGCCTCCTCCCTAAGTTTGAGTTATTCACTGCGTTAGCACACTCCACCAACCCTGATGTTCTAGCAGTGTCTGAATCCTGGCTTAGGAAGGCCACCAAAAATTCAGAAATGTCCATCCCCAACTACAACATTTTCCGTCTCGATAGAACTGCCAAAGGGGGTGGGGTTGCAATCTTCTGTAGAGATAGCCTGCAGAGCTCTATCGTACTATCCAGGTCTGTGCCCAAACAGTATGAGCTTCTACTTCTAAAAATCCACCTTTCCAGAAATAAGTCTCTCACTGTTGCCGCTTGCTACAGACCCCCCTCAGCCCCAAGCTGTGCCCTGGACACCATATGTGAACTGATTGCCCCCCATCTATTCTCAGAGTTCGTACTGCTTGGTGACCTAAACTGGGATATGCTTAACACCCCGGCCAACCTACAATCTAAACTAGATGCCCTCAATCTCACACAAATTATCAACGAACCTACCAGGTACAACCCTAAATCTGTAAACATGGGCACCCTCATAGATATCATCCTGACAAATTTACCCTCTAAATACACCTCAGCTGTCTTCAACCAGGATCTCAGCGATCACTGCCTTATTGCCTGCGTCCGTAACGGGTCCGCGGTCAAACGACCACCCCTCATCACTGTCAAACGCTTCCTAAAACACTTTAGCGAGTAGGCCTTTCTAATTGACCTAGCCCAGGTATCCTGGATGGATATCGATCTCATTCCGTCAGTAGAGGATGCCTGGTTGTTCTTTAAAAGTGCTTTCCTCTCAATCTTAAATAAGCATGCCCCATTCAGAACTAAGAACAGATATAGCCCCTGGTTCTCCTCAAACTTGACTGCCCTTGACCAGCACAAAAACATCCTGTGGCGTACTGCATTAGCATCGAACAGCCCCCGCGATATGAAACTTTTCAGGGAAGTCAGGAACCAATATACACAATCAGTTAGGAAAGCAAAGGCTGGCTTTTTCAAACAGAAATTTGCATCCTGTAGCACTAACTCCAAAAAGTTTTGGGACACTGTAAAGTCCATGGAAAATAAGAGCACCTCCTCCCAACTGCCCACTGCACTGAGGCTAGGTAACACTGTCACCACCGATAAATCTACAATAATTGAGAATTTCAACAAGCATTTTGCTTTCCACCTGGCTACCACTACCCCGGCCACCAGCACCCTCCGCTGCAACTTGCCCATGCCCCCCCCGCTTCTCCTTCAAACAAATTCAGACAGCTGATGTTCTGAAAGAGCTGAAAAATCTGGAACCCTACAAATCAGCTGGGCTAGACAATCTGGACCCTTTCTTTCTAAAATTATCCGCCAAAATTGTCGCAACCCCTATTACTAGCCTGTTCAACCTCTCTTTCGTAACATCTGAGATCCCCAGAGATTGGAAAGCTGCCGCGGTCATCCCCCTCTTCAAAGGGGGTGACACTCTAGATCAAAACTGTTACAGACCTATATCCATCCTGCCCTACCTTTTGAAAGTATTTGAAAGCCAAGTTAACAAACAGATCACCGACCATTTCGAATCCCACCGTACCTTCTCCGCTATGCAATCCGGTTTCCGAGCTGGTCATGGGTGCACCTCAGCCACGCTCAAGGTCCTAAACGATATTATAACCGCGATCGATAAAAGACAGTACTGCGCAGCCGTCTTCATCGACCTGGCCAAGGCTTTCGACTCTGTCAACCACCGCATTCTTGTTTGCAGACTAAATAGCCTTGGTTTCTCTAATGACTGCCTCGCTTGGTTCACCAACTACTTCTCAGATAGAGTTCAATGTGTCAGACAGGGCCTGTTGTCTGGACCTCTGGCCGTCTCTATGGGGGTGCCACAGGGTTCAAATCTCGGGCAGACTCTATTCTCTGTGTATATCAATGATGTCGCTCTTGCTGCTGGTGACGCTCGGATCCACCTCTATGCGGACGACACCATTTTGTATACATCTGGCCCTTCATTGGACACTGTGTTAACAAACCTCCAAACGAGCTTCAACACCATGCCTCACTCTTTCCGTAGCCTCCAACTGCTCTTAAACACTAGTAAAACTAAATGCATGCTCTTCAACCAAACGCTGCTTGCATCCGCCCACCCGACTAGAATCACTACTCTCGGCGGGTCTGACCTAGAGTATGTGGACAACTACAAATACCTAGGTGTCTGGTTAGACTGTAAACTCTCCTTCCAGACTCACATTAAGCATCTCCAATCAAAAGTTAGATATATAATTGGCTTCCTATTTCGCAACAAAGCCTCCTTCACTCATGCTGCCAAACATGCCCTCGTAAAACTGACTATCCTACCGATCCTTGCCATCCGTTTTTTTTCATCAAAGCCCCATATACTACCTACCATTGTGACCTGTACGCTCGTTGGCTGGCCCTGACTACATATTCGTCGCCAAACCCACTGGCTCCAGCTCATCTATAAATCACTGCTAGGCAAATCCCTGTCTTATCTTAGCTCACTGGTCGCCATAGCAACACCCACCCGTAGTCTGCGCTCCAGCAGGTATATCTCACTGGTCATCCCCAAAGCCAACACCTCCTTCCAGTTCTCTGCTGCCAATGCCTGGAACGAACTGCAAAAATCTCTGAAGCTGGAGACTCTTATCTCCCTCACTAACTTTAAGCGTCAGTTGTCAGAGCAGCTTACCGATCACTGCAACTGTACATAGCCATTCTGAAATTAGCCCACCCAACTACCTCATCCCCATATTGTTATTTATTTAGCTAATTTGCACCCCAGTATCTCTATTTGCACATCATCTTTTGCACATCTATCATTCCAGTGTTAATACGAAATGTTAACTATTTTGCACTATGGCCTATTTATTGCCTTATTTCCATAACTTACTACATTCGCACACACTGTATATATATATTTCTGTTGTATTTTTGACTTTATGTTTTGTTTACTCCATATATAACTCTGTGTTGTTGTTTTTAACGCACTGCTTTGCTTTATCTTGGCCAGGTCGGAGTTCTAAATGAGAACTTGTTCTCAACTGGCTTACCTGGTTAAATAAAGGTGAAATAAAATAAAATAATTAAATATATGTAATTACAATAATTACAATAATAAGTTAATGTCACCACTTTTACACAGACAAAGCGTCACACAAAAGGGGAATTCAATGCAATTAGTTATTTACTTGAATTCGAGTGTCGTCTGGTTCAGTTGAGTTTCCGTTTCTGACGGCGTGGTGCACATGGGAAAAGGGGTCAGTGGTCGTTGTGTTGGAGCTTTCGGTCAAAGAAGCTACTTCCGTCGTTGGAGCTCACACTCATGGAGCCCTTTTTCTCTCTCAGTTCAGTTCTCAATTCGTTCAGTCCAAAGAGATAGATTTGTTAAGGCACTAGGGTGCAATGTAAGGTTCGGGTCTCCTTTTTGGGAGAGATGAAGACTCAGCGGTACGTCGTGAGTGATCAGAGTGTGTTGTTCAGCAAAGTTCCTGTCAGGTGATTCTTCTGTTTGAGTAGGATGGTGCAAGTCAAAGTTTGCTTAGGTTTCTCACAACGATGGATCATTGAACCTCTAAGGCGTGGAAGGAAGTGTCACAAAGACTGACAGTCACTCCTTCGAGTTTACCATAGGGCATGTCAATATTGAAACAAAACCTGAGGTTTGCTCATAAGTGTTCACAGAATGTTAAAAGGTGTTTTGAATAAGAAAAAATCTCTAGGATGAAATACGTAGTATTTATGGTGCAAATATGACCATGGTAAAATCTATACATTTGATGTTGAAGTGAAACACACATCCTACCTCCTTTTAATGACATAGGAGGACCAGAAGAGAAATATCACATTATATCACATTTCATGAGTCATTCAGTTTAACCCATGCAGATCACAAGACGGTTGGTTTTCTGTCTGCTGGCCCCCCTCAGGTCTATTCATAGTTGTAAACGGGGGAAAAGAGAGGAGTTTATTTGTCTTGTGATAGGGGGATGACCTCCCCCCTTTTCATTCCATTGATGCTGCACAGAAAATCTGTTTTCTACCACCCTCCTGAGGGTGAATGACTCCCCTTGTGGGCCCTTGAGTTCTATTTCAAATACTTGTTTCGATGTCTCACTATAGGATATGGCCAACTCCGATAACACAGACATGCTCTCCAAAGCCAGGGTAGTTCCAACAGCATCAGCCCTCAGAGGCTCCCACACTGAGGGAGTATGCTTGCCTGGCTACCCAAACTTGCTCTGGCCATACGCTATGCCGTTAGTTTAATCTCCGCAATGTGTCTGGATCTGAGTACCTCCCCGTTGATTTCTAGAACACAAACACATTCTAACCGTTCTGATTGCTCATAGAAACCAATGGGCATTTTGAAAATGTGTCATTGGCTTTGATACTCTGATTGGTTAGAGATTATCCATTTGCTGATAACTTTGTTTTGTACAACAACCCTCATTTTGGCGTCACCACAAACGACTTCAACAATGGCACTCTCAGACTGAAGTATTTAGCGAACATAGAGCACGGAAGAGTTCAGTTTGAGTCGTCAGGCAAAGAGTATGCCCAACCAAGGTGCAGTGACATCCAGTCGGTAAAGACCTCATAAACGTATGAGGGGTGGCCCCAACATGCCATAGCGCAAATCTCCTATAAGGATATGCCTTATAACAGTGCCCAAAAGGTAGCCATACCTCTGGTGGAATGAACTTTTCTGGGCTGTAACCCTTGCTATTATATTTTCCAATACAATAACCTCCACTATCTCAAGATAGTCGTTAGTTGCCGCTCTAGCACAATATTCATGCTTTCATCCAGCAAATGCGCCAGGCACATGCTGGACACAAATTGTGGAGTTGCTCTACTTTTGTAAAACGGGAAGAGAGGTGGGTGTAACCACAAGCTCCAGGGCATGACAACACAGTTGCTGCTGTCCTTATCCATGAAGGTGGGGTTTGGGTACCAAGGTATCTACCGTAGAAGGACCCCGCCGCAAACTGAAGGCACTCGAACGGTGGGCTGACAGTGTGTGCAGCCCCCTCACTCGCTTTGCAGGCGTAGAAGGGTAGACGGTAAAGCTGGTTAGAAAGATAGGTTTTACTTCTTCCCGCTTTCCAGTGGCTCAAGAGGCAGAGAGTGTGTCCCAATTAACTGGGATACCTCGTAATGCGTCCGAGGCATGTGAGCATAGTGTTCCTTGCAAAACATGCTTGATCCTCTTGGACTGCGTCCCTTGCAGCTGGCAATAGGTATGGCTATATAGTGTCACCGAGCTGGGCTTTTGAGCCAGAGAACTGCCAATGGAATGACGAACAGTGTCAACCGATGTAGCTAAAAGTAAGAAGGAAACATGCTGTTAACCAGATATCATAATCCTAAGAAAAAGATCAGCTACAGTAGCAGTGAAAAGTTTGGACACACCTACTCATTCAAGGGTTTTTCTTTATTTTTACTATTTTCTACATTGTAGAATAATAGTGAAGACATCAAAGCTATGAAATTACACATATGGAATCATGTAGTAACCAAAAAAGTGTTAAACAAAGTAGCCACCCTTTGCCTTGATGACAGCTTTGCACACTTGGCATTCTCTCAACCAGCTTCACCTGGAATGCTTTTCCAACAGTCTTGAAGGAGTTCCCACATATGCTGAGCACTTGTTGGCTGCTTTTCCTTCACTCTGAGGTCCAACTCATCCCACACCACCTCAATTGAGTTGAGGTCAGGTGATTGTGGAGGCCAGGTCATCTGATGCAGCACTCCATCACTCTCCTTCTTGGTTGAATAGCCCTTACACAGCCTGGAGGTGTGTTGGGTCATTGTCCTGTTGAAAAACAAAAGAGAGTCCCACTAAGCGCAAACCAGATGGATTGGCTGTAACGTGTACGCTGGGAGTCGGGAAGCAAGTACAGGGAGTGAATTTAATAATAAATGGAACAAAACAAGAAACATGAGTAGCGTACAGACATGAAACACAAACACAGAGTCAATAATGCCTGGGGAAGGAACCAAAGGGAGTGAGATATATAGGGGAGGTAATCAGGAAGGTGATTGAATCCCGGTGTGCCTGATTATGACGTGCAGGTGCGCGTAATGATGAATCCCAGGACCGGTGACCTTGAATGCCGGAGAGGGAGTATAGGTGACAGTACCCCCCTTCTGACGCACGGCTCCAGCCGCATGACGATACCGACAAGAGGGACAGTCCCGAAGACCAGGGGTGGATAAATCGCTTCCCTGAGACCCGGGAGCCGGTCGCTTCTGCTGAGGCGCGGAACCTGTCGAGCTTGCTGAGGCATGGGAGCCTGTCGAGCAAGCTGAGGCATGGGAACCTGTCGAGCAAGCAGAGGCATGGGAACCTGTCGAGCCAGCTGAGGCATGGGAACCTGACGAGCCGGTTGAGGCTTGGGAGCCTGCCGAGCCTACCGAGTCTTGTGAACCTGGCAAGCCAGCTGAGGCATGGAAGACTGACTAGCTAGCTGAGGCATCCTCGGTAGACTCGGCAACGGACACTTGACGGGTCAACCGGGTGTTGTGAACCTGACGTACCGGCTGAGGCATGGAAGCCTGATGAGCCAGCTGAGGCATCCCCGGTTGCTCCGGTATCGGCACCCGGACCCGACGTCACCTACACTAACAAAAAACACTCCCTGATGCTTCCCTTTGGTGAGGCGTTATTCTGTAACGTGTACGCTGGGAGTCGGGAAGCAAGTACAGGGAGTGAATTTAATAATAAATGAAACATGGAACTAAACAAGAAACACGAGTAGCGTACAGACATGAAACACAAACACAGTCAATAATGCCTGGGGAAGGAACCAAAGGGAGTGACAGATATAGGGGAAGTAATCAGGAAGGTGATTGAGTCCAGGTGTGCTTGATGATGACGTGTATCCCATGACTGGTGACCTCGAACCCCAGAGAGGGAGTATACGTGACAATGGCGTATCGCTGCAGAATGCTGTGGTAGCCATGCTGGTTAAGTGTGCCTTGAATTCTAAAAAAATCACAGACATCAGTGTCATTAGCAAACCCCACACCATCACACCTCCTCCATGCTTCACGGTGGGAACCATACATACAGAGATCATCCATTCACATACTCTGCATCTCACAAAGACACATTGCTTGTGTTTTTTGGCCCAAGCAAGTCTCTTCTTATTATTGGTGTCCTTTAGTAGTGGTTTCTTTGCAGCAATTCGACCATGAAGGCCTGATTCACACAGTCTCCTCTAAACAGTTGATGTTGAGATGTGTCTGTTACTTGAACTCTGTGAAGCATTTATTTGGGCTGCAATTTCTGATGCTGGTAACTCTAATGAACTTATCCTCTGCAGCAGAGGTAAATCTGGGTCTTCCTTAACTGTGTCGGTCCTCATGAGAGCCAGTTTCATCATAGCGCTTGATGGTTTTTGTGACTGCACTTGAAGAAACTTTCAAAGTTCTTGAAATTTTCCAGATTGACTGACCTTCATGTCTTTGCTTGATCTGTTCTTGCCATAATATGGACTTGGTCTTTTACCAAATAGGGCTGTCTTCTGTATACCACCCCTACTTTGTCACAACACAACTGATTAGCTCAAACGCATTAAGAAGGAAAGAAATTCCACAAATTAACTTTTAACAAGGCATGCCTGTTAATTGAAATGCATTTCAGGTGACTACCTCATGAAGCTGGTTTGAAGCTGGTTGAGCGAATGCCAAGAGTGTGCAAAGCTGTTATCAAGGCAAAGGGTGGCTACTTTGAAGAATCTCAAATATAAAATATATTTTGATTTGTTTAACACTTTTTTGGTTACTACATGATTCCATATGTGTTATTTCATAGTTTTGAAGTCTTCACTGTTATTCTACAATGTAGGAAATAGTAAAAATTAAGAAAAACCCTGGAATAAGTAGGTGTGTCCAAAATTTTGACTACTACTGTATGTGTCTGGTCTGTCTTGGCCCAAGTCCAGAGGGGACGGTTATTAAAGACCAAAAATCTCCCCAGCCGATCGTTCCTAAAAGGGAAAGTACACTGTAGCTGACAAATGCCTGACTGTGTGAACCAAAGGCAGGAAGGAAGGGATGAGTTAAAAACAGAGAATAGTGGACTTGGGTGTACCAGATAGCTGTTTTGGGCTTCGGTGCCCAGCAAAGGGCACCGTTCCTCTCCCCTTTTTCCTCAGACCAGAAGTACAAGTAATAGAATACTGCACTGACTCCTCTAGCTCGATAGAAAATGTTTTCCATCAATAACACAATAACGACTGAACGTTACGTGAACTATGCCAGAGAGCCAAGCTAGCAGTGGTACAGCCAGCCTTGACACGTCAGCTAGCCTCTTTCAAGCCGTCTCGTGGATTGGATCACCGCATAGTAGGGCCGGTTCAGTTAGTAAGCACTAAGCAAACTAAATATGAGCGCTAAGCTATCAATACCCAGACTGATTAGCTTGCTGGTGTTAGTCGTGCGGACTAGTAGCATGGCTTAGGCTTGGCACAG
Organism: Coregonus clupeaformis; assembly: GCF_020615455.1. NCBI lineage: Eukaryota > Metazoa > Chordata > Actinopteri > Salmoniformes > Salmonidae > Coregonus > Coregonus clupeaformis. Next base: position 43,231,243 of record NC_059201.1, on the reverse strand, counting down.
GCCAGTACTCGGTAAACCGTTACACAGGACGCGTTAGATAGCTTAACTAGCTTGTGTTCACCTATTTGGCTAATGGCTTAGCTAACTAGTACCACGTTAGCCAAAGACCACTGTGTGAATAGAGTTGTTTCTACGGTCTTGAGTCTCTTTTGACCATAGCACTGTGAGGTGTAGCCGAAAACAAGTGAGCATTAGGTGTACTAAACAAGAGAAGCTAGGCGGCCAGTAGTAGCTGGCTTTTCAGCATTGCCGTGAATTAGTATTCACAGGCGTGAGCCAGCTCATTAGATGCTTCGCGGCTAATGGCTAGCTGAAGTGAGCAATGTATTAATGCTATAGCCGTGAGGCTAGTGTAAGTGTTAGCTAACTATCAACCTCCTCGTGAGGCTAAGGGTAAGCTATAGCTTAGCACATTGCTAGCCGAATGGAACAGCATTGTTCGAATTCAGGCTGAAAATCTCCCTCGATCGTAATGCCGTGAGGCTAAACAAGTCAGTCTGGTGAACAAAAACGAATGAACATAGGTTGTGCTTTATGAGAGAAGGGAGCTAGCAATACTACCGTCTGGGCAGGTAGGGAACTCGTTTCCAAGTTAGACATGCTTATGCCGCCATATGTGCAGGTAGGAATGCTAGTGTGGTTAGCTTGCTTTCCAGCGAACTTGCCACCATAAGCTAGCTAGTTAGAAGCCTTGAGGCTAATGCTAGCTAGGGTTAGCACAGTGTGAACTCTACATGAAGCTAGTAATACATGAGCAAGCTAGCAGCTGCCTTATGGCTAAGGTATGCTGTAGCTAGCATATTGCTGGCCGGAGGGAACTGCGTGTGGGCAGTTCGACTTTCGGGTAACTATTCTCCCACAAATGTTTAGTCGTGGGGCTAACCAGTCGGTCTAGTAAACATGAACGAGTAAACGTAGGTTTGATCTAGACGAGAGAAGAGAGCTAGCAATAGTACCGTATTGCAGGTAGCAATGCTGGTGTGGTTAGCTTGCTTTGTAGATAGCTAGACAGGTTAGCTTTGCGGTGGGAGCTAGCCTTTTGTTAGTGTGGTTAGCTTACTTTGAACCTAGCTAGCCAGGTCAGCTAAAGCCTTGCGGAGGGAGCTAGCCCTTTGTTAGTGTGGTCAGCTAGCGTTGCAACTAGCAATATTGGCTAAAGTCTTAGGGCGTGTGCTAACCTAGTAAGCTGAAGCCTTGCAGCAAGCGCTAGCTGAGTCTTGGTAGCTAGCCATGTGACGCTAACTAAAACCGGAGACTGAACGAGTAGAAAGAGAATTCTACTCGAAGCAAAACTTTCCTTTTGGCCAGTACTCAACACTACCGACAGGAGCTGAGAACCTACGTTTGGCAGCGTTAACTTCATGGTTTGCCTGAGAACAGTTCAGTAGGAAGACAGGAATGTAGTCGTGTAGAGGATAGCTTTTTGTGAACATGGTCACTTCTGCAAGGAAGAGAGGCGAGAATGACCAGTTGGCGGGCGAGTGGCTCCCTTTATGAAGGAGAGGAGCTCACCTCATTCGCCACTTGACCTGTCTGTCTCCAACAGATGCTGTGTGATTGGATACTTGGAGCTTGTGACATGCCCCTTAGGTGTATACCATAGCGAGACATCGAAATGAGTTTTTGAAATAGAACAGGTATTATCAGTGTTTTCATTCGGGATCTCAAAGTGCATTTTTGATTATGTGGTAGGACATTAAATTGTTTTGTAATAGTGCCACTTGGTGTGTGTATTGAACATTTTATCAAATACAACAATCGACTAGTATGTTCGCAATGAGTTGATATACCAGTCTCACCCAAATTATTATCTAATGAGTAGCAACCCCCTTAATAAGGCAGGAACATGCACTCCACGTACACACACCATTTCCTTTTTACCAAAGTTTGGGGAGTTATATCTTTCAAAACAAAAGTATTGTCAGTAAATGCTCTACCTACGTCAAAACAAAACAGGACTTTTATCCAAAGTGTAGGAGCATAGCACCCTAATGAGTTTAGGCTAATGTAAATAGTGTTTATCAAATGCATTACTTCTGCAGATGAACAGGTTTGAGGAACAATTTTCTCTATTTGTACAAAAATGTAATTAGTGTTGCGAAACAAAAAACGAATGGCTAAAATGTGGCTGCACTGCAGGCTATCTTTAAGATAATTCTCTTTGCCAGACACGTTTTGTAATTAGTTTTTCTCCTCCACTGGGATATTCAATAACCTGGAGTTCGAGTGATGGTAAAGAAGATAATGATACTTATCTGCAAAGTTTTCTACACACAAAAAAATGATCCTGTCATTCAAAGAGATGGGATTAAAATAAGAACGTGTTTCTGTCGCAAGTAAACATCAGCCTGAGAAGGACGCTGCCTCACAGAATTGTAAGAGTGCAGTACTGTAGTTTTGTTCAGAGTAAACTTTTAAACTAAGTTTCTAAATAACTTTTGGAAATTAATTTCCATGTGTTCTACTTGTGCTTGGAGTTAAAAAAAAGTTTATTCCAAAATAAGCTAGCAGTGTTATTAAGTCTTATTGAAACATTCAGTGAACATTTAATGGAAGTTATTACAAAAACTCAAAATAACCTATCATTTCCATTCTCAGAACGTTAATGAAACCTCCCAGGAAAACTTAAGGAACCAGAGTAAAACCATCTCAGAACGTCCCTGCAATCTAAAAATAAATGTTCCCAGAACAGGCAAAATGTTAACTTCTGTTCTCAGAACGTTTAAAGAACTTTCTGCTTTACCAATCAGGAAATGTATGGCTTCGTTCCCACAACGTCCAGGATCCAAATGGAAATGCAAACTTGTAGTGTATTGTTTATTTCAAATGGATTCTAAAGTAAAAATGTCAGACTTGATTTGCCCTAACAAAGAATTGATCAACCCTTATAGAAATGTCCATTAATTATAATCCACACAATAATACCCTGTAAAAGTAACCACCTCTTTCAGTTTACGTCCATATCATGTCCCAGAATCTTTTGAACGGGCTTTGTGAAAACGTGGTCATTTAAGATATATTTTGTTTGTGGATGAATTCACTTCTGCGAGATGACTTTTAGCAAGTTTTTGTGCTGAAGACTTTTTGCCCATTGAATACCATTAGAATTATTGTATTATTTTTCTGCTTTGAGAAACTATTCAAATTAAGATCCTACACCTGTAGTATAAAACATTCCAGTGTATCTCTGGTTTTGGTCTCAGTTTAACATTCCACCATCTTTGGTTCAGATGGTTCTAACAGAGTTGACCTGGTTGCTAAATACCCCAGACATTCGCGTTAGCATGCTAAATTGACTGAGGGCTGCTGAAAATAACTAGCAAAATGTGTTTGGGAACTAATTCAAACCTGCCACACACCTTCCCCTGGGCATTTCCAGCTAAAAGGACCCATGAGCAAAGCTAAGAGTCTATTTGATTTATTAAGGCATATATACATTTTTCATCCTAAATATTTTGAATAAGCAAAGGCTTTGATTTCTGGTCAAACAGATGGAAAGGGGGACTTTGACAACATCTAACAGAAAATGTCTTAAAACACAATAATGTTGAAGTAAAGACATCTGCCAACTAACATCAACAGTTATATTTAGTTGGAATAATTATTTGCCTTCTGTACGTTTAAGAAACATTGCCTTGTGCCTTGTAATTCCGTTACCAAAAACCCACATATTTTTGTGATTTTTTTCTTCATCTCCCTCATGAAGTAACAAGTAAAGGTAGACCTACCAATTAGTTATACTGATATCAAGTTTGTTGATGAATTATTAAGTGATACAAACTTGTTATTCTGTTACCAAATCGGTAAGAGTGTCACGTTCGTTGAGTAAAGGATTGGACCAAGGTGCAGCATGGTATGCGTACATGTTTAATGTTAATAATAAAACACTCGACAAAATAACAAAGCAACAGAACGTGAAGTTCTAAAGGCTATACATCAAACAAGCCAAACACACAGAAACAAGATCCCTGTCACGATCGTCGGTAAGAGATGTGGACCAAGGCGCAGCGTTGCAGACGAACATACTCTTTATTTAGCGATATTACGCCAAAAATAAACAAAACGATAACGTGACAGTACACGGTCTAACACAAACCAACTAGAACAAGATCCCACAAACACGAATGGAAAACAGACTGTTTAAATATGGCTCCCAATCAGAGACAACAAGCAACAACTGACACTCGTTGCCTCTGATTGGGAGCCACTCTGGCCAACATAGAAATAGCACCCATAGAATTTACACCATAGAAACAAAACACATAGATCTACACACACTGGCTCAACATAACAGTGTCCCCAGAGCCAGGGCGTGACAGTACCCCCCCCCTAAAGGCGCGGACTCCGACCGCGTCAACCAAATACCACAGGGGAGGGACCGGGTGGGCACTCCGCCTAGGCGGCGGATCCGGCTCCGGGCCTGATCCCCGCTCCCTCTCCAACCCCCCAAAGTACCCCTGGTCCGGTCTGGCCCCGCTGGCCGGAGCTGGACTGCACACTGATGGAGCGGATTGCTCTAGCTCCGGCGTGAAGCATCTGACCGGTGCCAAACCTGTGCTGGACTGACGACGCCCACCACTGGCTTGGTGTGGAGAACAGGCACGGGCCGTGCTGGACTGACGACGCACACCACTGGCTTGGTGTGAGGAGCAGGAGCGGGCCGGACCGGGCTGGCGATGCGCACCATAGGCTTGGTGCGGGAAGCAGGAGCGGGCCGGACCGGGCTGACGATGCGCACCCCTGGCTTGGTGCGTGGAGCAGGAACGGACCGGACCGGGCTGCCGATGCGCACCCCTGGCTTAGTGCGTGGAGCAGCAACGGGCCGGACCGGGCTGACGATACGCACCCCTGGCTTGGTGCGTGGAGCAGGAACGGGCTGGACCGGGCTGACGACTCGCACCCCTGGCTTGATGCGAGTGGCAGGAACAGGCCGGACCGGGCTGGCGACGCGCACCATAGGCTTGGTGCGGGGAGCAGGAACAGGCCGGGCCGAGCTGGCGGGCGCACCATAGGCTTGGTGCGGGGAGCAGGAACAGGCCGGGCCGAGCTGGCGATGCGCACCGTAGGCTTGGTGCGAGGGGCAGGAACAGGCCGGGCTGGGCTGGCGACGCGCACCGTAGGCTTGGTGCGAGGGGCAGGAGCAGGCCGGGCCAGGCTGGCGACGCGCACCGTAGGCTTGGTGCGAGGGGCAGGAACAGGCCGGGCTGGGCTGACGACGCGCACCGTACACTTGGTGCGGGGAGCAGGAACAGACCGGACCGTACTGGAAACACACCACTGGCCCTACACCGGGATCTGGAACGGGCCGGACCGGACTGGTAACACACCCCAGTACCTCTCGCCGTGCCTCTACACCTTCCTTCCCTTCTTTGACCAGTGGCCCCCGTAACCTGGCGGCCTCCTCTGCCAACCCGCTGGACCGCTCTATCGCGGCCTCCTGCTGCCCCGACGTCGTGAGCCCCCCTAAAAAATGTCTGGGGGTCTCTCTTCCCCGTGGGCCAGGCCTCTATAGTTCTCGCCCAACTATCGCTCTTCTGCTTCCAACTCCAGCCATTCTGCTCCTCATTTGGCTTGACCCAGTCGAGACTCTTCCTCCACTGTTCCCAAGTCCACCCTCTCTGCTCCTCACTAGGCTTGACCCAGTCGAGGTTGCCACGGAGATCTGCTAGCGATTAAGGAACCACACCCAGCCAACATAGAAATACATAACATAGAATTCACACCCTGACCAAACCAACTAGAGAAAACCGGGCTCTCAAGGTCAGGGCGTGACAGTACCCACCCCCCAATGGTGCGTACTCCGGCTGCACCAACCTGACTCATTAGGGGAGGGTCCGGGTGGGCATCCAGCCTCGGTGGCGGCTCCGGCCTCGGGCGCAACGTAGGTATTAACCTCTTATTTTCTGGCTCCCCGTTGCACACCTGGTCCGGTCTGGACCTCGGCGCGATGCTTCCCCTCTCAGTCCTCCCACGATGCACCAAGCCCTGTCTGGACCCTGGTGTGGGAGGCCCTGACCCTGGAGAGGGGTTGACGTCTGGTTCTGGCTCTACAGTCCTCCCGCGATGCACCAAGTCCTGTCTGGACCCTGGTGTGGGAGAGTAGACGACCGGACCCGGACTGGGTACCGGTGGAGCGGACTACTCTGGCACTGGAGTGGAGCCGCTGACCGGAGCTGAACTGGACCCTGGTGGAGCGGACTGCTCTAGCTCTGGACTAGAGCAGCTGACCGGGGCTGGACTAGGCACCGGTGGAGTGGACTGCTCTGGCATTGGACTGGAGCAGCTAACCGGAGCTGGACTAGGCACCGGTGGAGCGGACTACTCTGGCACTGGAGTGGAGCAGCTAACCGGAGCTGGACTAGGCACCGGTGGAGCGGACTGCTCTGGCACTGGAGTGGAGCAGCTGACCGGAGCTGGACTAGGCACCGGTGGAGTGGACTGCTCTGGCACTGGAGTGGAGCAGCTGACCGGAGCTAGACTAGGCACCAGTGGAGGGGACTGTTCTAGCACCAGCCGTGCCGGGCTGGGGACACGCACCACTGGTTTGGTGCGAGGAGAAGGAACGGTCCGTACCGGGCTGGAGACACCCACCACTGGTTTGGTGCGAGGAGCAGGCACGGGCCGTGCCGGACTGGAGACACGCACCACTGGTTTGGTGCGAGGAGCAGGCACGGGCCTTACCGGACTGGAGACACGCACCACTTGTTTGGTGCGAGGAGCAGGCACGGGCCTTACCGCACCACGGGTCTGTGAAGGCGCCAGCGCATAGCCTGGTGCCTGCACGGTCACACGCTTCTCAAAGCGAGTGCGGGGAGTTGACTCTGCTCTGCAACCTGGCTTCGCCAGCCTGAGTACTGAGCTCTCTGCTGCTGAAGGGTTAACTCCTCTCTCAGCTCCTCCTGTTGCCTGGCCAACTCCTCTCTCAGTGCATCCACTGACTCCTTCTCCCTGTGAGCCTCCTGTAGCGCCTCTCTCTGAAGGGAGAACTCCTACTCCCTCTGAGCTAACAGCCCCCGCAATGTGGTGGTCTCCTCTCTCAGACTGCTGAGCTGCAGGTCTTGGAGGGCCTCTACTATAGCGGCCTCCTCTTCCTCCACAGTCAGCCTTTTCACGGCCTCCTGCTGCCTCGTCGACCACCCCGTGTGCCCCCCCCCCCAACATTTTCTTGGGGTTGCCTCTCTGGCCTCATTCGTCGTCGGCACATAGAATTCACACCCTGACCAAACCAACTAGAGAAAACCGGGCTCTCAAGGTCAGGGCGTGACAAAGAGAATCTGTAACGGAAATACTGCATTTGAATTGGCTACAATGGTAAATAGTAGTCACAAACCACAATTAGATCACATGTTACTGTCCTCCCGACCACTGACATATTGTTCAACTCATAACTGTTTTTTTTTCTCATGGTCAAAGCAAGACTGTGAAAACAGTCTGGACAACCCCTCCCTCTCACTCTCCCACTCTCTCTCTCGGCCGTTCTCTCTCCAGTTAATGTCACCTTACTCGGCTCTTACTGACACCTACCATGACACCTACCATGACACCTACCATCTACCCAGATATTTATGGGGTTGAAAAGTAGTTGAAATTTGGTCCGTCCTCCCTGGCTGGCCAAATCTGAACCAATCATATACGACCAGTGGCGGTTCTAGACACATTTTACTAGGGGGGCCAAGGAGGGGCCAGTGTTTAATCAGGGGGGCACACATAAAAAAACTGGCAACACATGATATTCAAAGATTATAAACTTTATTTTACTTTAAAATCATATGACATTTATTATAACACGTATTTTGTACAAGAGTGCAGATGCAAGAGAGATAGTGCCATAAAAATGAAAAAAAATAAAAATAAAATAAAAATAAAAAGTACAGGGTACAAATACAGGGTTCATATTCAATGTGAACAAAACTCCAGGATACAACAAAGGGTACAACAATGTGCCATTTCCTATTTATGGAAGCCCAACTACTGTGGACAGTTGATTCCACATTTTGTTTTAAGAAAGAAAACTTTCTGAGTGATTTATAAACAAAACACACTACCCTGTATCCATTTAGGTAAAATAAACCAAATCAGAAAAGAAATTCAATTCAAAGAGGCTTTACTAGCATGACCATATTGACATACAGTATTGCTAAAGCACATAAACAGGGAAACGTGTTACACATTAACATCCAGTAGTCCAATAGGATGCAGACAATAAACATTAAGTTAACATTCGTTTAAAAGCAACAATCATGTCAACACAATGTAGCAATATGAACAACACTGATGGATATCAGCAACAACATGAAAACAAGAATATTACAGGTGTCTGTGTGTGTGTGTGTGTGTGTCTGTGTCTTTGTGTACTTCACTGTCAGTTGATGAGCAGGTGTACAAAAAAAGGCTTTACAACATATATGGGCAAGTCCATTTAGGACAGCACATTTCCACCATAGTTCACATTAGGAAAAAATGACAGCATGAATGCTCACTAAACAAACATATACTACATATACCTTTTTATACAATTTTTTTTTCAGTAATTTTTCAAGAGTGAAAGGGAAGTAAGCAATCGCTCATCATAGGATCATACATATTTCAGTTACAATATTAGTTACAATATTAGTGTTAGTTAGATCATCATGTCAAAGCTGGACCTGCAAAGTCTGAACGACACAAGTGTGCAATGATTGAAGTGATTTTGTTTCTTTTTTTTCTTGCTTTGCTTGTTTTCAAAAGGAAAAATCATAGTTGGTAAAAAATAAAATAAACTTTCGTTGAAAGGTATCACACTGTATAATTTACAAATATCTAAAGAGGTTTAGTGGATGCCATAAAACATCTGTGGAGCTTGAAGATTTGTAGTACATAGATGTTTGGCAGAGATAATTCAAAAGAATAAAATCATAAACTCTATCTATCTATCGAGAGAGAGAGAGAGAGAGAGAGAGAGAGAGAGAGAGAGAGAGAGAGAGAGAGAGAGAGAGAGAGAGAGAGAGAGAGAGAGAGAGAGAGAGAGAGAGAGAGAGAGAGAGAGAGAGAGAGAGAAGTGTTTCCTTAGAGCAGTACATGCAGCAATCACTTAATGGAGTGATGTCATAATGGGCCACAAAACTTTGGGGATGTGGATGGAAAGTTACAGGCAGGAGAGGGGAACCAACAGAAGCAGGTCTTGAGACATGAGTTTGCCCCTTTTTGAAAACCTCTTGAGAGAGGATTGGTGGGATATATATACATACATACAAACATACATACACTCTAGTAGTGTGTGGAACTACTGGTACTGTGAGGAAAAAAAGATAGATGATGTAAAATGAAAAATTAAACAAGCTTCAGCTTCTTAAGACACGGTGGGTTCATCTAAGTAGACACATGTAACTTCATGTGGACACCAGACTGTCTTTGTCTACACATCTAACTTCATATGGACCCCAGACCGTCTCTGTTTACACATGTAACTTCATATGGACACCAGACTCTTTGTCTACACATGTAACTTCATATGGGCACCAGACTGTCTCTGTCTACACATGTAACTTTATATGGACACCAGACTGTCTTTGTTTACACATTTAACTTCATATGGGCACCAGACTGTCTCTGTCTACACATGTAACTTCATATGGGCACCAGACTGTCTCTGTCTACACATGTAACTTCATATGGACACCAGACTGTCTTTGTTTACACATTTAACTTCATATGGGCACCAGACTGTCTCTGTCTACACATGTAACTTCATATGGACACCAGACTGTCTCTGTCTACACATGTAACTTCATATGGACACCAGACTCTTTGTCTACACACGTAACTTCATGTGGACACCAGACTCTTTGTCTACACATGTAACTTCATATGGGAACCAGACTGTCTCTGTCTACACATGTAACTTCATATGGACACCAGACTGTCTCTGTCTACACATGTAACTTCATATGGACACCAGACTCTTTGTCTACACACGTAACTTCATGTGGACACCAGACTAACTCCATTCATTTTACGGTGGTATTGAGAACAGATAAACCCACCGTGTCTTAAGAAGCTCAAGCTTGTTGTTTTATTGTTCATTATATCTCTTTTTCCTCACAGCGGCACTCATACGCTACTAGCGTATATATCATATAGATACACTACAGCAACAGGATACGGCGGTTGTGCTGTCTGGTTTTGGGTGCGCCACTCTAATTTACCCGTGTAGAACGTTGCCGTAGAGCGTTGCATTAGTTCCGCTTTTGGCGCTCGCGTGTAAAATAGTTATAAATTCATAATTTTTTATTTGGTCAGCACGGGGGGGCCACAGGGGTGGCCATGGACATTTCCAGGGAGGCACGGGCCTCCCCCGGCCTCCGTGTAAAACCGCCACTGTATACGACTAAGTTTGGACAGTACAATAGAGAACAGTACAGTACCGTAGAGTACAGTACAGAACAGTACAGTTAAAAAAGTAGAGTACAAGAGTTCAGTACAATAGGGCACACTAGAGTAGAGAAAGTATAATGTACTGTATTGTACTGTACTCTACTGTACTGAACATATCTACTTTACTGTACCTTACTGTACAGAAGTGAACTCTACTCTACTGTGCTGCGCTTTAATGTAATGTACTGTGATGTCCAAATTATCAAACATAGATTTCTATGATTGTTTCAGATTTGGTCTGGTCCACCCCAATCAAATGTGGTTCATTATAATAATAGCCACTGTGTAAAATAAAAACCAAATATGCAAAATAAGGATATTGCATATTTCTACCTTTTTGTACCTATTTTGTAGCATGAAGAGAATGATATTCATATCCATAATTATACATTTCTGTATAGTACAGATCAGGGACCCATGATGTAATTCCGTAACCGTAATTCCGCTACCGGATGTAAATCCACTTCACCTACTGTAGTTCAATAACCAAAATATGTTGTTTTTTTAACTCAAGGTGTCATGTCATAGCTGACACCCACTTGTTTCTGCAGACATCATTGAATCTTAATTCTTAAAAGTCTTAACCATTAAGCTGACAAATGGAATTGTTTTAAGATGGTCATACTATGGATCATTTAGCTACTTTATTTGTAATTTTAGGACCCCTTTAGGTATATAAATATATATATATACATTTGATAAAATATATAATTTTGCCTTTATTACTATAGCCCAGAGAAAGGCATTGAACAACATTCATAAATGGCAAAAAATAGACAGTAGAAAAATAAATCATAATAAACAAGGTTTTGAAATGCTTGTCCTATATCTAAGAGATATAAGAAGCTCAGGAAATATATACAGTACCAGTCAAAAGTTTGAACACACCTACTCATTCAAGGGTTTTTCTTTATTTTTACTATTTTCTACATTGTAGAAAAACAGTGAAGACATCAAAACTATGAAATAACACATACGGAATAAAAAAAGTGTTAAACAAATCAAAATATATTTTTAATTGGAGATTATTCAAATAGCCACCCTTGACAGCTTTGCACACTCTTGGCATTCTCTCAACCAGATTCACCTGGAATGCTTTTCCAACAGTCTTGAAGGAGTTCCCACATATGCTGAGCACTTGTTGGCTGCTTTTCCTTCACTCTGCCGTCCGACTCATCCCAAACCATCTGAATTGGGTTGAGGTTGGGGGATTGTGGAGGCCAGGTCATCTGATGCAGCACTCCATCACTCTCCTTCTTGGACAAATAGCCCTTAAATTTCCTGGAGGTATGTTGGATCATTGTCCTGTTGAAAGACAAATGATAGTCCCCACTAAGCCCAAACCAGATGGGATGGTATATCGCTGCAGAATGCTGTGGTAGTGATGCTGGTGAAGTGTGCCTTGAATTCTAAATAAATCACAGACAGTGTCACCAGCAAAGCACCGCCACACCATAACACCTCCTCCTCCATACTTTACGGTGGGAAATACACATGCGGAGATCATACATTCACCCACACCGCGTCTCACAAAGACACGGCGGTTGCAACCAAATATCTCCAATTTGGACTCATCAGACCAAAGGACAAATTTCCACCAGTCTAATGTCCATTGCTCGTGTTTCTTGGCCCAAGCAGGTCTCTTCTTCTTATTGGTGTCCTTTAGTAGTGGTGTCTTTGCAGCAATTCGACCATGAAGGCCTGATTCACACAGTCCCCTCTGAACAGTTGATGTTGAGATGTGTCTGTGACTTGAACTCTGTGAAGCATTTATTTGGGCTGCAATTTCTGAGGCTGGTAACTCTAATGAACTTATCCTCTGCAGCAGAGGTCAATCTGGGCCTTCCATTCCTGTGGCGGTCCTCATGAGAGCCAGTTTCATCATAGCGCTTGATGGTTTTTGCAACTGCACTTGAAGAAACTGTTAGGCCTACTGCTGCTAGGTAGCTCTCTCTCTGCTCTCTCCCTCCCCTCTGTCTGTCCTTGATTGCAGGAGTGAAGTCTGGTGTGCGGGAGTCAGGGTTCCAGCTGCAGCTCATTCACCATAATCACCTCAGCCTTTAAGACCCGGTCAAACTTACCACTCATCGTCAGATCATAGTCAAGACGACCATGTTAGTCTCGCTGCCGACTCAACCTGTTTATTTTTTGCTCTTTGTGTTTTGGCCTGTTCTATTTACTTTTTCTCCTGTGCCACAGATATTTGGAACCTGACTCCTGCCTCCGCTTCACTCCTGCCACCACCATCCTGCTCTCCACTACCGGACCTCTCTTTTGGACTCACCACGGACACTAGGACATTACGGTACCACACCTGCCCTGACCTGGATCTGTTACCCTCCCTGTACCTGGACTTGCTCTTCCCCTATTATTGGAAACCTGGACTATTGAACATTTTAAATAAACCTGTTAAACCTTCTCTGGCTTGGTGTACTTGTCTGCATTTGGGTTCTAATACTGGTAAATCATAACAGTATGATCTGACCATCATGAACCCAGCAGACAGTAGCTCGGATACCACCCCAGAGTGCACTCAAATTTGGACTGCCACAGCCAATCAGGGCATTTTACTTGGCCAACATGATACCCTGTTTAAGACGATTGCTGAGGACAGTCAGGTGCTGCTTAATCAGGTTCAATTACTCACCAATCAAGTGTCTGCCCTTACTACCCCTTCAGCCCAGATCAGAGAGCCTTTTGTTCCTGCTCCAGAGCGCTATGACGGGAACATGGGAACCTGTGGCGATTTTTTGACTCAATGCTCGTATAGTGTTTGAACAACAGCCCCTCACCTACGCCTCAGAAAGAGCCCGTATTGCCTACCTTATCAACTCTACTAGCGGTTCCGCTCGTGCCTGGGGATCCGCGGTCTGGGAGAGTCAGTCGGACATTTGCAACGCTTACGTTGCCTTCACCACTGAGATGAGGAAGGTTTTTGACCACCCCGCTACGAGGCAAGGAGGCTGCGAAACGGTTGTTTTCTCTTCGGCAGGGGGCTCGCAGTGTGGCGGAGATGGCAGTGGAGTTTCGGACTTTAGCAGCAGTGAGTGGTTGGAATGACGAGGCATTACAAGGAGTGTTCATCAATGCTTTGTCTGAGACTTTAAAAGATGAATTGGTGTCATATGATGAATCGCCTACGCTGGATAATCTTATTTCACTCACCATCAGGTTGGATAATCGGATTCGGGAGCGCCGCCGGGAGAGGAGTGTTAGTTCCAAGCAACCTGTCTGTCATCAACAAACTCCTCCCCGCATCTTCCCTACGGAGAAAGCCGTGTCTTCCCGAGTCGATACGAGGAGCACTGAACCCGACGCCATGGAGGTGGGTCGTGCACGGTTGTCCTCAGAGGAGCGTGCACGTCGCATTCAGGCTCGGGTCTGCCTGTATTGTGGAGAAGCTGGTCATTTCGTTCCTTCCTGCCCAGTTCGTCCGGGGAAAAGGGCCGGCTCATCATTAATGGGAGAAGTTTTGGTGAGCCGAGCAGCGGATTCTTCCTCTTCTCCCCGCATTCTGCTCCAGGCATCCCTCCAGTGGCAGTTCCAGAATCTCTCTGTTAGTGCGCTGATTGACTCTGGTGCCGACGAAAGCTTTTGGATAGAGAGTGGGCTCAACAAATGGATTTGGAGACTGTTCCTATGGACTGTCCGCTGCAGGCTAAGGGTCTGAATGGACAATTGTTGACCCATATTACCCATCAGACTGTTCCTGTTTGTCTTAGAGTGTCGGGAAATCATCAGGAGAACATTCAATTCCATATTATCGACTGCCCACAGACCCCTCTGGTCCTTGGTATCCCCTGGCTCATAAGACACAATCCACACATTGATTGGGTGACAGGTAGAATTGTTTCATGGAGCACATTTTGTCATGTGAATTGTTTGTGTTCTGCTCTGACTCCTGCCAGTACTGTGCCTCGACCTCCACTGGAGTCCATGGATCTTTCTGCTGTTCCTGACGTGTATCATGACCTGGCATCCGTTTTCTGCAAACACAGAGCTACTTCTCTTCCTCCTCACCGGCCTTACGACTGCGCCATTGACCTCCAGCCAGGAGCCCCGCTCCCCAGCAGTCGCCTGTACAACTCTCCCGGCCGGAGACGGAGGCTATGGAGAACTACATTCGGGACTCCTTGGCGGCAGGTATTATGCGTCCTTCCTCGTCACCTGTAGGAGCGGGATTCTTTTTGTTGCTAAGAAGGATAAGACCCTCAGACCCTGTATTGATTACCGTGGACTTAACAACATCACCATTAAGAACAAGTATTCTCTGCCTTTGATTAATTCTGCTTTTCCCTCCTTCATGGTGCTACCATCTTTACGAAACTGGATCTACGAAATGCGTATCACCTGGTGCGTATTCGTAAGGGTGATGAATGGAAGACTGCCTTCAACACACCCTTGGGACATTTTGAGTATCTGGTTATGCCTTTTGGGTTGTCTAATGCCCCTGCTGTTTTTCAGGCACTAGTCAATGATGTCCTTCGGGACATGTTGAATCGGTTTGTTTTTGTCTATCTGGATGATATCTTGATTTTCTCAGAGTCCTCCCAGGAACATGAACTGCATGTGCGCCAGGTGTTGCAAAGGTTGTTGGAGAACAAACTGTTTGTGAAGATGGAGAAATGTGAATTTCATGTGTCTGAGACCTCTTTTGGGTTACATCATAGCTCAGGGGGAGTTGCGGATGGACCCAGCTAAGATCTCTGCTGTCACGGACTGGCCAGCCCCCTCTACCCGCAAACAACTTCAACGATTTCTGGGGTTTGCGAACTTCTATAGGAGGTTCATCAAGGACTACAGCCGCATTGCGGCGCCACTCACCGCTCTCACCTCCATCTCACGACCGTTCGCTTGGAATGAAGGGGCCGAATCAGCGTTCGAAGAACTGAAACATCGCTTCGCCTCGGCTCCCATTCTGATGCAGCCGGACCCCGACCGCCAGTTTGTCGTGGAGGTGGATGCATCCGACACTGGGGTAGGTGCGGTGTTGTCACAGCGTTCTCCTGAAGATAACAAACTGCATCCCTGTGCTTTTCTCTCAAGGAAACTTTCTCAGGCAGAGAGGAATTATGATGTTGGCAATCGTGAACTGCTCGCCGTTAAGCTGGCTCTCGAGGAGTGGCGACATTGGTTGGAGGCGGAACAACCCTTCATCGTTTGGACGGATCATAAGAATCTGGCTTACCTCCAGTCAGCGAAGCAGCTCAACCCCCCGTCAAGCCAGGTGGGCACTATTTTTTGGGAGATTCAATTTTTCTCTGTCTTACCGTCCTGGGTCACGCAACGTCAAGCCTGACGCCCTGTCTCGTGTTCATTCGGCTGTTGATACTGGTAGTAACCCTGAACCCATTTTGCCTCCTACCTGCAGTATTGCGGTCATCACATGTGACATCGAGGGGATTGTTAGACAGGCTCAACATCATCAAGCTGACCCTGGGAGGGGTCCTTCTAACGGATGTTTGTCCCTGAGTCTGCTCGCTCCCAGGTACTTCAGTGGGCTCACTCGTCTCCCCTTACCTGTCACCCTGGAGTTTCGCGGACCCTTGACTTTGTGCGACGGAAGTTCTGGTGGGCCACGATGGAGGCGGACACTCGAGCCTTCATTGCTGCTTGTACGGTATGTGCACGAAGTAAGAACTCCACCCAGGCCAGCGCTGGTCATCTACGACCTCTACCTATACCCAGCCGGCCCTGGTCGCATATCGCTATGGATTTTGTCACTGGACTTCCCCCTCGTCTGGAAAGACTGTAATTCTTACGGTGATTGATCGTTTTCTAAGTTCGCTCATTTTTTGGCCCTACCTAAACTGCCCACTGCCAGAGAGACGGCTGATATTTTTGTTGAACATGTGTTCCGCTCTCATGGTCTACCCACAGATATTGTCTCTGACAGGGGTCCCCAGTTTGTCTCCCAGGTGTGGAAAGCTTTCTGTAAAGCTTTGGGCATTACATCCAGCCTGTCCTCTGGATATCACCCCCAGACCAACGGGCAAGCCGAGAGAGCGAACCAGGAGATGGAGACCGCTCTTCGCTGTGTCACAGGGTCTAACCCTGGGTCATGGAGCTCCATGCTCCCCTGGGTGGAATATGCTCATAACACCTTGACTAACGCTTCCTCTGGTTTGTCTCCTTTTCTGTGTGCTCTGGGTTATCAACCTCCTCTGTTCCCTTCTCAAGAGAGGGAACTGGCGGTACCCTCGGTGCAGTCCCACATGCGCCGCTGCTTCAAGGTCTGGAGGAAGGCCAGGGTAGCTCTGTCCCGAGCTTCGGCGTACATGCAGAGGCAAGCCAACCGTCACCGGTCCCAGGCTCCCGGTTACTCTCCTGGTCAAGAGGTATGGCTGAAGTCACGGGACCTTCCATTGAAGGTGGAGTCTAAGAAGATGGCGCCTCGTTTTATAGGACCGTTCAAGATACTGTCTATTGTTAACCCCCTGCGCGGTTAAGCTACAGCTTCCTGCCTCCCTACGGGTTCATTCCACCTTTCATGTTTCCCAGATCAAGCCTGTGTCGGTTAGCCCTCTGTGCCCGCCCTCTCGTCCCCTCCTCCGCCCAGGATCGTGGGTGGGGGTCCGGTCTACACTGTCCGGCGACTTCTGGATGTTCGCCGCCGGGTCGTGGTTTCCAGTACCTGGTGGATTGGGAGGGTTATGGTCCTGAGGAACGTTCCTGGGTGCCCAGGAGCTTCATTGTGGATCCTGCTCTGGTCCGAGAGTTTCATAGGTTACATCCCGATAAACCGGGCCCGGCCGCCAGGTGGCGTCCCGTGAGAGGGGGGGTACTGTTAGGCCTACTGCTGCTAGGTAGCTCTCTCTCTGCTCTCTCCCTCCCCTCTGTCTGTCCTTGATTGCAGGAGTGAAGTCTGGTGTGCGGGAGTCAGGGTTCCAGCTGCAGCTCATTCACCATAATCACCTCAGCCTTTAAGACCCGGTCAAACTTACCACTCATCGTCAGATCATAGTCAAGACGACCATGTTAGTCTCGCTGCCGACTCAACCTGTTTATTTTTTGCTCTTTGTGTTTTGGCCTGTTCTATTTACTTTTTCTCCTGTGCCACAGATATTTGGAACCTGACTCCTGCCTCCGCTTCACTCCTGCCACCACCATCCTGCTCTCCACTACCGGACCTCTCTTTTGGACTCACCACGGACACTAGGACATTACGGTACCACACCTGCCCTGACCTGGATCTGTTACCCTCCCTGTACCTGGACTTGCTCTTCCCCTATTATTGGAAACCTGGACTATTGAACATTTTAAATAAACCTGTTAAACCTTCTCTGGCTTGGTGTACTTGTCTGCATTTGGGTTCTAATACTGGTAAATCATAACAGAAACTTTCAAAGTTCTTGACATTTTCCGTATTGACTGACCTTCATGTCTTAAAGTAATGATGCACTGTCGTTTCTCTTTGCTTATTTGAGCTGTTCTTGCTTTAATATGGACTTGGTCTTTTACCAAATAGGGCTATCTTCTGTATACCCCCCTACCTTGTCACAACACAACTGATTGGCTCAAACACATTAAGAAGGAAATACATTTTACAAATTAACTTTTAAGAAGGAACACCTGTTAACTTTTGACCGGTAGTGTACATGGATGGACGCTTCTCCCTCTCTGTCACAGATGCCATGGTTGCCCTTAGTTTGAAGATGTAATCCGGAGACAGGTGTTTTATACAACAGCCTTCTGTGTTTTCTCTTTTCGACTCCCTCTGCATATTTGCAATCAAACGCCAGAATTTTCTCCATCTCCGTAGCTATCACACTCTAATTCCACCGGGCATTCCACTGATTTCAGAACTCGGTACTCCAGAAAGTGGAGAGAAACACTTTTGCAGTTCTACTACGTGATATCTTTCAAAAAGCTGCGTTAGAAAGGATTACCTACACATACTGACCGACAGAAGCATGCTACATGGCAAACCAATTCGAACTCATCTCTCGGCATGTCCAGCCCATCAATTATCTCAGCCAATCATGGTTAGCGGGAAGGTTCCTGTCTTTTTCCGTGGCTAAACCAACTAGGCTCGTAATGTAACACATTTATTTGTATTTACAGATGGCTTACAAGTTTGTTATTAAGGCACATGAAAGTTCACGTTCCAGAAGGCATTTATGCCAAAAAATACATTTTGATGAAAAAAAAGTTAGCGTTCAAATGCCTCTCCTGTGAAGTAGTGACGCGCAACATCTTCTTTATACCACCCCTACCTTGTCACTACACAACTGATTGGCTCAAACGCATTAAGAAGGAAATCAATTCCACAAATTAACTTTTAAGAAGGCACACCTGTTAATTGAAATGCATTCCGGGTGACTACCTCATGAAGCTGGTTCAGAGAATGCCAAGAGTGTGCAAAGCTGTCATCAAGTAAAGGGTGGCTATTTGAAGAATCTCAAATATAAAATATATTTTGATTTGTTTAACACTTTTTTGTTTACTACATGATTCCATATGTGTTATTTCATAGTTTTGATGTCTTCACTATTATACTACAATGTAAAAAATAGTAAAAAATAAAGAAAAACCCTTGAATGAGTAGGTGTGTCCACACTTTTGATTGGTAGTGTCTATATACTTTTTTTTTTTACACATATTGAACCCCTTTTTTGGGTAGGCACAAAGCTACTTTTATACTTCCATTCATTTTTTAAACTGGTACCGGTTACCTTCAGATGAGTCCCGTGACACATGGGGTCTGTCACGACTTCCTCCGAAGCTGCCTCTCCTCCTTGTTTGGGCAGGCTTCGGCGTTCGTCGTCACCGGCCTTCTAGCCACTGCCGCTCCATATTTCATCATTCCATTTGTCTTGTCTTGTCAATTACACACACCTGGTCCATTTTCCCCTCATTAGTACATGCATAAGTGTTCCCTCTGCCCCTTGTCCTTGTGGGTGATTGTTTGATGTGAGATGAGTGTAGCTTGGTGGAGCTACCTGTACTTTGGATGGCCAGGGTATATTTTCCCTGTGTGCCTGTATTTGTTCCAGTGCGTCTGTTTTGCGCACTGGACTGTTGACGCTATCCAGCGTAACTGTGTACTACGGAATAAACTATGTATTCTGTGATTTCCCCTCCTGCGCCTGACTCCTTCAAATCACACTCATAGAATCACCCACCCTCGTTCAGAGCCCTCTGCTGCGCACTGTACCCTACCCATCTACTTTCCTGATCACATGGTAGTTCCCCAGTGTAAGGCGCTAGTCGATTCAGGCGCAGCTAAGAACTTTATGGACAGGGCATTCTCACACAGTCTAGGTATTTCATTGGTTCCCCTATCCATTCCACTCCCCATCAGAGCACTTGATAGTCGACCATTAGGGTCCGGGTTTGTTAGGGAAGTTACAGCACAGCATCAACTCAACTCGCCGTGTTTGGAGGAGGAGGAATGCTGCCTATGACCCCAAGAACACCATCCCCACCGTCAAACATGGAGGTGGAAACATTATGCTTTGGGGGTGTTTTTCTGCTAAGGGGACAGGACAACTTCACCGCATCAAAGGGACGATGGACGGGGCCATGTACCGTCAAATCTTGGGTGAGAACCTCCTTCCCTCAGCCAGGGAATTGAAAATGGGTCGTGGATGGGTATTCCAGCATGACAATGACCCAAAACACACGGCCAAGGCAACAAAGGAGTGGCTCAAGAAGAAGCACATTAAGATCCTGGAGTGGCCTAGCCAGTCTCCAGACCTTAATCCCATAGAAAATCTGTGGAGGGAGCTGAAGGTTCGAGTTGCCAAACGTCAGCCTCGAAACCTTAATGACTTGGAGAAGATCTGCAAAGAGGAGTGGGACAAATCCCTCCTGAGATGTGTGCAAACCTGGTGGCCAACTACAAGAAACGTCTGACCTCTGTGATTGCCAACAAGGGTTTTGCCACCAAGTACTAAGTCATGTTTTGCAGAGGGGTCAAATAATTATTTCCCTAATTAAAATGCAAATCAATTTATAACATTTTTGACATGCGTTTTTTTGGATTTCTTTGTTGTTATTCGGTCTCTCACTGTTCAAATAAAACTACCATTAAAATTATAGACTGATCATTTCTTTGTCAGTGGGCAAACGTACTAAATCAGCAGGGGATCAAATACTTTTTTCCCTCACTGTACATCACCGAGTCCCTGCGCCAGGGGTATATACGTCCCTCCACTTCACCCGCCTCCTCGAGTCTGCACCCTTGTATTGATTATCGACCACTGAACAAGGAGACGATAAGATTTAGTTATCCTCTCCCCATCATTCCTTCAGTGATCGAGTCAATGCATGAGGCGCGCTTCACATTTTACATGTACATTTTAGTCATTTAGCAGATGCTCTTATCCAGAGCGACTTACAGTTAAGTGAGTGCATACATTTTTCATACTGGCCCCCCGTGGGAAATGAACCCACAACCCTGGCATTGCAAAAGCCATGCTCTACCAACTGAGCTATAGGAGGGACGAATCTGGTGTATCAAATACTGTATTAGAAATAAACCGGTTAACTCCTTCTCTGCCTTGGCATAAATGTCATTTTCCAGCACTTTGCGAACCAGGGACACATGCTCAGCGCGCGTAGAGGAATACACCAGAATGTCATCGATGTAGACCACTACACCGCGACCAAGCATGTCCCGAAACACCTCGTTCACAAAAGACTGTGGGGATGGTGTTGTCAGGGTGATGAGAGGGGTTGGGATTGCGCCAGACATAGTGTTTTCCTTGATGGCCAAAAAGCTAAATTTTGGTTTCATCTGACCAGAGTACCTTCTTCCATATGTTTGGGGAGTCTCCCTCATGCCTTTTGGCGAACACCGAACGTATTTGCTTATTTTTTTCTTTAAGCAATGGCTTTTTTCTGGCAGCTCTTTCATAAAGCTCGGCTCTGTGGAGTGTACGGCTTAAAGTGGTCCTATGGACAGATACTCCAATCTCCGCTATGGACTTTTGCAGCTCCTTCAGGGTTATCTTTGGTCTCTTTGTTGCCTCTCTGATTAATGCCCTCCTTGCCTGGTCTGTGAGTTTTGGTGGGCGGTCCTCTCTTGGCAGGTTTGTTGTTTTATTTTATTTTATTTTATTTTTTATTTATTTCACCTTTATTTAACCAGGTAAGCCAGTTGAGAACAAGTTCTCATTTACAACTGGCCAAGATAAAGCAAAGCAGTGCGATAAAAACAACAACACAGAGTTACATATGGGGTAAAAAAACATAAAGTCAACAAAAAAAATACAACAGAAAATATATATACAGTGTGTGCAAATGTAGCAAGTTATGGAGGTAAGGCAATAAATAGGCTATAGTGCAAAATAATTACAATTAGTATTAACACTGGAATGCTAGATGTGCAAGAGATTATGTGCAAATAGAGATACTGGGGTGCAAAAGAGCAAAATAAATAACAATATAGGGATGAGGTAGTTGGGTTGTGTACAGGTGCAGTGATCGGTAAGGTGCTCTGAAAACTGATGCTTAAAGTTAGTGAGGGAGATAAGAGTCTCCAGCTTCAGAGATTTTTGCAATTCGTTCCAGTCATTGGCAGCAGAGAACTGGAAGAAATGGTGGCCAAAGGAGGTGTTGGCTTTGGGGATGACCAGTGAGATATACCTGCTGGAGCGCAGACTACGGGTGGGTGCTGCTATGGTGACCAATGAGCTAAGATAAGGCGGGGATTTGCCTAGCAGTGATTTATAGATGGCCTGGAGCCAGTGGGTTTGACGACGAACATGTAGTGAGGACCAGCCAACAAGAGCGTACAGGTCACAGTGGTGGGTAGTGTATGGGGCTTTGGAGACAAAACGGATGGCACTGTGATAGACTACATCCAATTTGCTGAGTAGAGTGTTGGAGGCTATTTTGTAAATGACATCTCCGAAGTCAAGGATCGGTAAGATAGTCAGTTTTACGAGGGCATGTTTGGCAGCATGAGTGAAGGAGGCTTTGTTGCGAAATAGGAAGCCGATTCTAGATTTAACTTTGGATTGGAGATTCTTAATGTGAGTCTGGAAGGAGAGTTTACAGTCTAACCAGACACCTAGGTATTTGTAGTTGTCCACATACTCTAGGTCAGACCCGTCGAGAGTAGTGATTCTAGTCGGGTGGGCGGGTGCCAGCAGCATTCGATTGAAGAGCATGCATTTAGTTTTACTAGTGTTTAAGAGCAGTTGGAGGCTACAGAAGGAGTGTTGTATGGCATTGAAGCTCGTTTGGAGGTTTGTTAACACAGTGTCCAATGAAGGGCCAGATGTATACAAAATGGTGTCGTCTGCGTAGAGGTGGATCTGAGAGTCACCAGCAGCAAGAGTGACATCATTGATATACACGGAGAAAAGAATCGGCCCAAGAATTGAACCCTGTGGCACCCCCATAGAGACTGCCATAGGTCCAGACAACAGGCCCTCCGATTTCACACATTGAACTCTATCTGAGCAGTAGTTGGTGAACCAGGCGAGGCAGTCATTTGAGAAACCAAGGCTATTTAGTCTGCCAATAAGAATGCGGTGGTTGACAGAGTCGAAAGCCTTGGCCAGGTCGATGAAGACGGCTGCACAGTACTGTCTATTATCGATCGCGGTTATAATATCGTTTAGGACCTTGAGCGTGGCTGGTTGTGGTGCCATATTCTTTCAATTTTTTTATAATGGATTTAATGGTGCTCCGTGGGATGTTCAAAGTTTCTGATATTTTTTTATAACCCAAACCTGATTTTTACTTTTCCACAACTTTGCTCCTCATCTCTTTGGAGAGCTCCTTGGTCTTCATGGTGCTGCTTGTTTGGTGGTGCCCCTTGTTTAGTGGTGTTGCAGACTCTGGGGCCTTTCAGAACAGGTGTATATATACAGAGATCATGTGACAGATCATGTGACACTTACATTGCACAAAGGTGACTTTATTTAACTAATTATGCGACTTCTGGAGGTAATTGGTTGCACCTGATCTTATTTAGGGGCTTCATAGCAAAGGGGGTGAATACATATGCACTCACCACTTTTCCGTTATTTATTTTTTTGAATTTTTTAAAATAGGAAAAATGCCAAGGGGGATGAATACTTTTGCAAGGCACTGTATCTCTAGCTTAAACTGACGGATTTTGATGGGGATTTTTTTATTATGTTACTCAGATTGACACACCGATGTGTCAATTGACTCTATTTATTTTATTTTTTTACAGAGTTTTTGGAAAACGTGGTCGCATAAAAAACTGAGAGAGATTTAACCTTTTACTGCAGTGGGCTAAATCAGGGTCACACAGAGTGATCCTTGGTAGTCTTAAATAAATCTACTTTGAAACAAAAGTATACACCTCACGCACATGGTTATGGGCTTAAAAATACAGAGTTGAAATCTATTAAAGTGTGAGTTTGCATCCCAATATTACACTTTATATACATCACAGAAGACTGAAATATAATAAAACTGTTTGACATAGAAACACAGGATTTTCGTCCTTAAAAAATTATATTTTTGATTAATTATGAAATTCTGAAAAATATTAGTAACATTCCACCCATGAGGCCAAAGAGGGCGCTTTTGGTCATTGACTGCAGGAAAGGGCTACAGTGAAAAACCTGAGTCAAAGCGTAATTCCTTTACCATGAAATTGCCCCCCTTTTTATGTGGGCAAAAAATACATTTGCTCAAAAAATGAATGCATTAGCAATAAATGTAAGAAATTGGAGCATGGGTTTCTGAAATATTTGAATTTGAATGATGGTCAAATGCCCGAAGAAGGGAAAAGGAGTATATAAGGTTTTCATCTGAGCCATTTGAATAATACATGTTCTGCATACAGTACACACCTTTCTTCAGTAATCCAGGTAAGAAAGGAACTTCCAAAGCTGATTCAACAGAACATTGAGAGCTGTTGCAATGGTGCTACAGTATTTCTTAAAGCTCCATTTGCTGTATCAGAAGTAGCTGAATTACCGACCACTCACCAGTCACCCCCCTTGCCTAGAGAACCCCCCCTCCCCCCTACCTCCACAGGCAATGTGCAGCCCACCGATTTCAATTCCTTCTTCACTCATGCACATTCACAAAGCATATCATTAAACACAATAGGGTTTTATCACAGACTGTCATAAAATACAGCTGGATTTGCATTAGAATCCCCGCCCCCCCACACTTTTCACTCTCTCTTCCTCTCTCTTTCTCCGTCTCTATCTTTCTTTAACACACACACGCACACACACACACATTCTATTTTCATGGTGGCAGGTAGCTTAGTGGTTAAGAGCATTGTGCCAGTAACCGAAAGGTCGCTGGTTCAATCCCCGAGCCGACTAGGTGAAAAATCTGTCGGTGTGCCCTTGAGCAAGGCACTTAACCCTAATTGCTCCTGTAAGTCGCTCTGGATAAGAGCGTCTGCTAAATGACTAAAATGTAAATGATTTTAATGCTGTAATAAACAGCTTTAATGTTGCAAGGTACAGTCAGGTCCACCATTATTGGCACCCTTGATAAAGATGAGCAAAAAATGCTGTATAAAATACTAAATAATTAATACAAAAACTGAGCTATGCTTAAAAAAAAATTGGAATTTATATTATTTTATACTAATACAACTGCTCAGAGAAAGAGTTTCTGTTTAACAAGCAATACATTTTTTCTCAAAAAGATAGGGGTAAAAATATTGGCACCCCTGTTTTCAATACCTTCCAATACCTCACCTTGCGAGGATAATGGCACTGAGCCTTTTTCTAAAATGTTTTATGAGATTGGAGAACACATTGGGAGGGATCTCAGAATATTCCTCTATAAAGAATCTTTCCAGATCCTTGATATCCTTTGTCTACGCTTATGAACTGCCATCTTCAATTCAAACCACAGGTTTTTAATAGGGTTCAAGTCCGGAAACTGAGATGGCCATTGCAAAATGTTGATTTTGTGGTCAATTAACCATTTGTTTGTTGATTTTGATGTGTGCTTAGTGTTATGGTCTTGCTGGAACATCCACTTGCGGCCAAGTTTCAGCCTCCTGGAAGAGGCAACTAGGCTTTTGGCTAAAATGTCCTGTTACTGGGTAAAGTTCATGATGCCGTTGACCTTAACAAGGACCACAGGACAAGTGAAAGCAAAATAGCCCCCTAACATGAAAGATCCACCACTATATTTTACAGTAAGTATGGGGTGGCAGGAAGCCTAGCCGAAAGGTTGCTTGTTTGAATCCCCGAGCCGGCAAGGTGGAAAAATATGTTGTTCTGCCCTTGAGCAAGGCAGTTAACCCC
This sequence comes from Coregonus clupeaformis, assembly GCF_020615455.1. Classification (NCBI taxonomy): domain Eukaryota; kingdom Metazoa; phylum Chordata; class Actinopteri; order Salmoniformes; family Salmonidae; genus Coregonus; species Coregonus clupeaformis. The sequence continues at coordinate 43,205,618 of NC_059201.1, read as the reverse complement.
CAACCACAACTGCTCCCCGGGCGCCGATGACGTCGATTAAGGCAGCACCCTGCACCTATCTGATTCAGAGGGGTTGGGTTAAATGAGGAAGACACATTTCGGCATTCAGCTGTACAATTGACTAGGTATCCCCCTGCCCTTTTCTGCATGCATCTTTCTTTCGATGGAAAACCCACCACTGGTGTGCATGGCCAAAGAGCTCTATTTTCATGTCATCTGACCACAGAACCAGGCGTTTCCATTTGTTGGATGACATGAAAATACAGCTCTTTGGCCACGCACACCAGGGGGGGGGGTTTGCGTCGAAAGAAAGATGCATGCAGGAAAGAGGTTTGGACTACTGTAAGGCCATGTTTCAGGGTAGCTATTGCACTAAGCATTTTTGTATTGCATTAAGCATATTATATTCTTATTAATTACTAAGGAAATACAAGACAGTACCACAGTATACAATACCAATACAATGGCAGTATTATCTATGGCAATTGTAATGAACAAGTCATGGCACCAATGTAACCGACAAGGTTCGATCCCAGGTCTACTGCATGCTACAAGACTGTGACAGCCTGCTGAGCTTAAGCTTAGATACGTCTAATCAAGACCTAAGAGCAGGTGTTTTTACAGCTACAGCAACTCTGGTTCAGGCAAATAAATCTCAACCCTACATTTGTTTTTTCAATTCAAACTGAATACACCAGCAGGCCAAAGTTATATTAAAAAAAGAAGTGAGAGTTTGCTGCTCTCACTCTTTCTTTCCCTCTTTATTCTTTTTCCATTTCGCAGACAAAATATCCTCTGTAGCAACTGTCAGTGTTTACCAAGTGGATTGAGTCTTTATCTGAAGCTTGACATCTAATATATAAAAGAAAATGCCCTGCAGGTCCAATGCTTTTCCATTCCAACCTTCACAAACACAGAGCAGGAAGGGGGGAGAGGGAAGGAGGGAGAGAGAGAGAGAGAGAGAGAGAGAGAGGGAGAGAAAGAGAGTTCCCACAGTCAGTCTCACTCACCAGGGAGTGTTGGCAAAGTGACTGAACACCAAACTCCATCCACAGAAATCTAGAGACAGTCTGAGAATAAGTCATCTCAGACACCCAGAACTAAAGTCTTGCTTAATTTTGTCAGATGCTCGATTAAGTTCTGGGGGAGACGTGTTAGAAATTGTACTCACGACACTAGCGAGGTCTCTACCCCTAACAACCTAGAGTCTAAGGGCCCGGGCAGGGTTTCTACTAAGCTAACATATGGAATTGTTTTAAGATGGTCATACCAAGGATCATTTAGCTATTTGATTTCTAATTCTAGGATCCCTGTAAGTATATAAAAAACTAAAAAACATTGCATTTTGCCTTACTGCTATTAGCCCATAAAAACACATTGAATAACATATTCATACATGCAAAACAAACCATTCAGATGCTACAAACAGAAGTTGACACATGGTATCGACTTCAGACGAGTCCCTTCAGACGAGTCCCTTGAAGCTTGTGGGGGTCGTAGAGCAAAGGTGCAGTGTGATGACATCATGGCAGGGGTTTCCAATAGATAGCACGGCCACAAAGTCAAAATTGGCTATATCATACAAATTCATGAAAACTAAAATTAGGCAGAGTTTATGACTTTGTGGCTTTGGTAACTAGTTTACGACCCAGGGCAGGATGTCAAAATCAATGGAGGCTTCTCAGAGGAGGAAGGGGAATTTAATAAACATTTTGAAATTTAGGCTTGCCATAACAAAGGGGTTGAATACTTATAGACTGAAGACATTTCAGCTTTTCATTTTTAAATAATTTTTAAAAATGTCTAAAAACATAATTCGACTTTGAGGTATTGTGTGTAGGTCAGTGACAAAAAAATATCAATTTAATCCATTTTAAATTCAGGCTGTGACACAACAAAATGTAGAAAATGTCAAGGGGTGTGAATGAACTGTATGTTCATTATAAACTACATAATTATACCATATGCAAGTAGTGGTTTAACCTGCTTAAAAGCCACACTCCTCAATTTGCTCCCACCCACAGCGAGCCATAAATTGTCAACTGTAAAGTGAGGGGTGGGTCTTGGCAAATTCAGCAAATTAGTTATTGAACCAAAACCAAAACGAGGGGGCAGTTCACACTGAATTTAAATAACTCTGTCGCAGTTACATTTGTCAAGTCCCACCACTCAGTTTACAAACACATATATTATGGGCTCACTGTGGGTGGAGGCAGAGATTGAGGAGTGTGGCTTTAAAGGTTTATGCAGGGCATACAGTATAACATGCAGGACAAGTCCAGATCATACTGATGGGCATCACTTGCTGCCAATTCTGTAGTGATAAATTCTCTCACAGCGTGTTCATTCAGGGGCTTTGACTGTGAGGACTGTGAAGGATGGAGCAGTCTAATATCTCTCTCTCTCTCTCTCTCTCTCTCTCTCTCTCTCTCTCTCTCTCTCTCTCTCTCTCTCTCTCTCTCTCTCTCTCTCTCTCTCTCTATGGAAGCTACATTTAGAAGGCATTATGAGGAGGCAAACAGGACAGAAGAGGGAATACATCTAGTACCCATCAAGGCCTCCTGGCAATCACTACCTTACAATAACAACACAGGAAGCAGAGAGAGGAAGTAGGGGAGGAGAGAGAGAGCGCGACAGTGATGCACACAGATTGCGGGAGTAAGAAGAGTGAGAGGGACATTTAGCGAGAGAAAGAGAAAAAGAGACATTAGAACAGCCTCAAGTCGTCGGGGCGACAACTCTACAAGGTGTCGAAAACGTTCTGAAGGGATGCTGGCCCATGTTGACTCCAATGCTTCCCACAGTTGTGTCAAGTTAGCTGGATGTCCTTAGGGTAGTGGACCATTCTTGATACACACGGGAAACGGTTGAACGTGAAAAATCCAGCAGCGTTACAGTTCTTGACACAAACCGGTGCACCTGGCACCTACTACCATACCCTGTTCAAAGATTGGCGCACATACACAATACATGTCTCAATTGTCTCAAGGCTAAAACATCCTTCTTTAATTAACCTATCTCCTTCCCTTCATCTACACTGATTGAAGTGGATTTAAAAAAGTTATCATTTTTAGATAAAACTATACTCAATTTAAGCGGAATCAAACGGATCGAAACGGGGGTAAACATACCTGAATTTGTCCAAGATAAACTCTCGTATACAAATGTTGGACTAATGATTAGACCCTAGATCAGCTAGATGCAGATGAGTATGCAAGGTGGTATTGAATGTTTCACTGTCTGTCACATTGATTACTCACATTTTTCTCTTGACCTGTGCACCTACATTGTAAACTTTCATTCATAAGCAAGGTTGTAGCAACCTCATGATGGGTATAGGGAAAATTGGAGTATCATGTAGTAGCCTAAACCTATCGATCTTACATTGAGCTGGGTGAATGGAATATGAATGACAGTCATTCAATTTTCTGTAATCGAAATAAGGCCATGCTCATAAAAAATAAATAAATATTGTCCTCCCTCATCTTAAACGTCACCGACCGGCACTGGTAAAAATCCCTGTGTCTTGGGAAGAAACCTAGAAATTGTCTGAGAACAAGTAATCTCAGACACCCAGAACTAAAGTATTGCATTGTGAGGTCCAAAAGCAGTGACTCAATGTTGTTGTTGTTAGCAAAAGTGAGGCCGGGGGGGGGGGGGTGCGCTGCTGTCTGTCCTATATCTAGAAGATATAAGAAAGCAAAAAAAAGATAGATTGTTTTGTATATATATACAGTACCAGTGAAAGTTTTGGACACACCTACTACTTCAAGGGTTTTTCTTTATTTTTACTATTTTCTACATTGTAGAATAATAGTGAAGACATCAAAACTATGAAATAACACATATGGAAGTAACCAAAAAAGTGTAAAACAAATCAAAATATATTTTATATTTGAGATTCTTCAAAGTAGCCACCCTTTGCCTTGATGTGTCACGATCGTCAGGGAGAGACCAATGCGCAGCGTGTTGAACGAACATGTTTACTTTATTATCTTTAGTGATAATCTATACAATACACAAAACAAGAAACGACTCGTGAAGTCCACGGTAACAATGACCGAACACGGAACAAAAACCCACAAACCCAAAGTGAAACACAGACAGTTAAATATGGCTCCCAATCAGAGACAACCAGCAAACAGCTGACACTCGTTGCCTCTGATTGGGAGTCACTCAGTCAAACATAGAAAATGACGAACTAGAACACCCAACATAGAAACAGAACACATAGAATGAACACACCCTGGCTCAACATAATGAGTCCCAGAGCCAGGGTGTGACAGTACCCCCCCCTAAAGGCGCGGACTGCGACCGCGCCTCAACTAAACAAAACAGGGAAGGGCTGGGCGGGCATACCTCCTCGGCGGCGGTTCTGGCTCCGGCCTAGACCACCACCCTCCAATACACCCCCCATAGTGCCCCTGGTCCAGTCTGTCGACTCGCACCCCTGGCTTGGTGCGTGGAGGAGGAACGGGCCTTACCAGGCTGACTTCTCGCACCCCTGGCTTAGTGCGAGTGGCAGGAACAGGCCGGACCGGGATGGCGACGCGCACCGTAGGTTTGGTGCGAGTGGCAGGAACAGGCCGGGTCGGGCTGGCGACGCGCACCGTAGACTTGGTGCGGGTGGCAGGAACAGGCAGAGTCGGGCTGGCGACGCGCACCGTAGACTTGGTGCGGGTGGCAGGAACAGGCCGGACCGGGCTGGCGACGCGCACCGTAGGTTTAGTGCGTGGAGCAGGGACAGGCCGGGCTGGGCTGTCGACGCACACCGTAGGCTTGGTGCGTGGAGCAGGGACAGGCCGGGCTGGGCTGTCGACGCACACCGTAGACTTGGTGCGGGTGGCAGGAACAGGCCGGGTCGGGCTGGCGACGCGCACCGTAGACTTGGTGCGGGTGGCAGGAACAGGCCGGACCGGGCTGGCGACGCGCACCGTAGGTTTAGTGCGTGGAGCAGGGACAGGCCGGGCTGGGCTGTCGACGCACACCGTAGGCTTGGTGCGTGGAGCAGGGACAGGCCGGGCTGGGCTGTCGACGCACACCGTAGGCTTGGTGCGGGTGGCAGGAACAGGCCGGGCTGGACTGTCGACGCACACCGTAGGCTTGGTGCGTGGAGCAGGGACAGGCCGGGCTGGGCTGTGGAGACGGATAGGAGGCCTGGAGTGAATAGCGGCCACCATCCGTCCTGGCTGAATGCCTACCCTCACACACTCTGTGTGAGGCATCCGCAAAGGACGTACAGGGCGGTGTACCCCTGGCCTGGTGGCCTTCTGGATCCGCCCCCTTTTCTCCTCCGTCAGCCCCGTCGTCCATGCCGTGTGCCCCCCCCTAAACATTTCTTGGGGTTGCCTCTCGACCGTCCGACGATGATACTGCTGACGCCGCTGCTCCTCTCTCGCCAGGGCCTTAATCCTTGCCCATGGCCCTTTGCCCCCGAGCATGTCCTCCCAGGACCACGATTTGCCCACCTGGGCCATCGCCAGCCTCTCCATCTCCTTTCCCGGCGCTTCCTCCCATGTCCAGTCTGCCTGCTCCTGGACACGCTGCTTGGTCCTGGTACGGTGGGTTTTTCTGTCACGATCGTCAGGGAGAGACCAATGCGCAGCGTGTTGAACGAACATGTTTACTTTATTATCTTTAGTGATAATCTATACAATACACAAAACAAGAAACGACTCGTGAAGTCCACGGTAACAATGACCGAACACGGAACAAAAACCCACAAACCCAAAGTGAAACACAGACAGTTAAATATGGCTCCCAATCAGAGACAACCAGCAAACAGCTGACACTCGTTGCCTCTGATTGGGAGTCACTCAGTCAAACATAGAAAATGACGAACTAGAACACCCAACATAGAAACAGAACACATAGAATGAACACACCCTGGCTCAACATAATGAGTCCCAGAGCCAGGGTGTGACATGATGACAGCTTTGCACACTCTTGGCATTCTCTCAACACTTTTTTGGTTACTACATGATTCCATATGTGTTATTTCATAGTTCTATCCTATCAACTCTCCCTTCGGCTAAATCCTTCTCCCTCCTGTCTCCTGATTCTGCATCTTCGACCCTACTCTCCTCCCTTTCCAAATCCTGTGACTCGCACTGTCCCCTTTCCTCCCGGACGATTTGGCCCTCCCCTCCTGCTCCGTGGCTGAGTGACAAATTGCAAGTTTACAGAACAGGGCTGCGGGCAGCTGAGCAAAAATTTTGTAAAACGAAACTTCCGGAGGACCTATCATCCTTTCACTCCCTCCTCTCTACCTTCTCTTCCTCTGTATCCGCTGCTAAAGCCCCTTTTATCACTATACATTTCAAGCTTCTGCCTCTAACCCTAGGAAACTATTTTCCACCTTCTCCTCCCTCCTTAATCCTCCACCTCCTCCCCCTCTGCGGATGACTTTGTCAACCACTTTGAAAAGAAGGTGGACGACATCCGTTCTTCGTTCACTCAGCCTATTGGGTGCACTGGTCCCACTCACACAGAACTACCCTACGGCTTGACCTCTTTCTCCCCTCTCTCTCCAGATGAAATCTTGCTACTAGTGGGATCCCGCTCGACCCCATCCCCTCCTCCCTTCTCCAGACCAATTCTGGAGACCTTCTCCCATTCCTCACTTCCCTCATCACCTCATCAACTCATCCCCCTCTGACTTAAAAATTGCCAGAGTCACTCCTCTCCTCAAGAAACCAACACTTAACCCCTCTGCCATCAAAAACTACAGACCGATATCCCTTCTTTCTTTTCTTTCCAAAACACTTGAGTATGCTGTCTCTCTCAGAACGATCTTCTTGACCCTAACCAGTCAGGCTTCAAGACGGGTCACTCAACCGAGACTTCTCTCCTCTGTGTCATGGAGGCTCACTGCACTGCCAAAGCTGACTCTCTCGCCTCTGTTCTCATCCTTCTACATCTATCTGCTACCTTTTGCACAGTGAACCATCAGAACCTCTTCTCCACCCTCTCAGGGCTGGGCATCTCAGGCTCTGCACACTCTTGGATTGCATCCTACCTGGCAGGCCGCTCCTACCAGGTGACGTGAAGAGGATCTGTGTCTGCAGCACGTACTCTCACTACTGGTGTCCCCCAGGGCTCGGTTCTAGGCCGTCTCCTCACTACTGGTGTCCCCTCCCCGGACCCCCTATACACCAAGTCACTCGGCTCTGTCATATCTTCACATGTCTCTCCTATCATTGCTAAGCGGATGACACTCAACTATTTTTCTTCTTCCCTCCTTCTTACACCCAGGTGGCGACATGCATCTCTGCATGCCTGGCAGATATCTCAGCTTGGATGTTGGCCCTCCACCTCAAGCTCAGCCTCGACAAGACAGAGCTGCTCTTCCTCCCGAGAAAGGCCTGCCCGCTCCAAGACTATTCCATCACGGTTGACAACTCCACGATGTCCCCTTGCCAGAGTGCAAATAACCTAGGCGTGACACTGGAGAACACCCTGTTGTTCTATGCAAACTGTGACTCGAACAGTGACTCACTCCTGCAGGTTCATGCTCTACAACATCCGTAGAGTATGACCCTATCTCACATAGGAAGTGGCGCAGGTCCTAATCCAGGCACTTGTCATCTCCTCTCTGGACTACTGCAACTCGTTGTTGGCTGGGCTCCCCACTTGTGCCATCAAACCCCTGCAACTTCTCCAAAACGCTGTAGCCCGCCTGATGTTCAACCTTCCCAAGTTATTGCCCCTCCCTACCTTCAGCTCCTGCTCAGCCCAGTTAAAGCTCTTCTCTGTCCTGGCACCCCATTGGTGGAACCAGCTTACCCCTGAGTCCTGGCCCATCTTCCGAAAACATCTGAAACCCTACCTCTTCAAAGAGTATCTTAAATAATCCCACAGCAACCCCTTCACACACCCTCCCATTAAAATACAACAATTAAAGATAATGCTTTCGTAAACTAACACTCGCACTAGACTTTGTTCCTCCTTACTAGCATTGACTTTGCTGATAGCTACTTTATTGAGGAAAAAGGAATTATTGAGAAATTTATTAACTGCTATTTCCTGATAGTTTATTTAACATGTGGAGAACTGAGTGTCGCTAAATGTACATGAAGGGTTTCTATAAAAAGGAAACTCCCTCTTGAGTAGCACAACACTTTACAATCCTTCTCTGCTTACACCTAGACAATAGAAATTAATGATAGATGCCTCGTATCCCTCCTCTCTCCCTCTCTCTCTCTCTCTCTCCCTCTCTCTTTCTGTCTCTCCATTAGTATATCCTCTCACTCTCTCGCTCTTTCTGTCTCTCCAATTGTATATCCCCTCTCTCTCTCTCTCTCTCTCTCTCTCTCTCTCTCTCTCTCTCTCTCTCTCTCTCTCTCTCTCTCTCTCTCTCTCTCTTTCTCTCTCTCTCTCACTCTCTCTCTCACACACACACACATACACACACCGACTAACACTATATAGGGACTAATATCCAATTAGCTTGATTATTAATTAAACGAAGCTCTCATGTGAGAGTGGGTGAGGGCGGGTGGAACGGCACACAGGGGGCAACTGGTGAGATGGGTCTGGACTCACAGAGGCAGCAGAGTGATTATACTGGAAGGATGTTATACCCATCCAGGGGTCTCCTCTCTCCCTGCTCTGCTTCTCTGGCACACTGGAGCCTCAGAGGTGTGTGTGTGTGTGTGTGTGTGTGTGTGTGTGTGTGTGTGTGTGTGTGTGTGTGTGTGTGTGTGTGTGTGTGTGTACCGGGAAGAGGGGTTGTAGGACTGCTGATGGGAATTTGAAAGATTAGATTTTGGTAACACACTCTACAACTGCCATCTGTGCTCAATGCATAATTATAAACACATGATAGACATGTACGTATGTATGTAGGCTCTTATAGAGAGATAAATAGATAATTAAGGCCAGGATTCAAATTGTCTTGAATGGAATTTCCCCGGACCTTCGGTGAGATCGCGTTCATGAGTCCTGGCCAAAGCCCATATATAATGTCAGATGAGCTCAAAGGTCATTCAAGTAACCCTTTCTATGAACCCCCTGTTTATAATGCACTAATAGCATTATACAGCATTTGAGGTATATTAGAGCAAGACTGGAACCAAAGCCCGCACGCCTTGCATCCCTTGTTTCCCCTGTTGCCCCTCCTGGTCTATTCAGATTGGGTTGATAGTATGTAGGGTGGTGCCTAGAGGCCAGAGAAGTATATAGAGAACACCTTTCCTACCTATCTGTCTGTCCCTATTCATTAGAGTGAGCTCATCTGCACCAACACCCCTCTCATCCGCCCCTGCCGTCTCCCCATCTTGAACCTGTCTGGGGACAAGGCTGACTCTGACTGTGTCCCAAATGGCACCCTATTCCCTATATAGTGCAATAAAGTAGTGCACTACAAAGGGAATAGTGTGCCATTTGGGGTGCAACCTCTGTGTCCTTGCACAACAACAGCCACCATTATGATCAGCCACAGGCGAGAATCTTTCAGCTGTTGATTCAGGTGGTGAATCTCTCTCCCTCAATCTTTCTCTTCAGGTCATGCAAACAGTCCCCTCTGGGCTTGGGGGGTGGGTTTGGGTAGGTGTCGGTGCGGTGCGGAGAGAGAAATGTCTTCTCCAATCAGCAGATACCCCCTCAACCTTGCACCGAGGTTCCGTCCAGACCTCTATCTGTCAGTGTGAGAGAGAGAGAGAGAGAGAGAGAGAGAGAGAGAGAGAGAGAGAGAGAGAGAGAGAGAGAGAGAGAGAGAGAGAGAGAGAGAGAGAGAGAGAGAGAGAGAGAGAGAGAGAGAGTGTGTGTGTCACAGTGAGGTGGATTGGTGTGGACAGAATCTGTAATCTAGTCTTATTTACTCCCCCTCACTCTATAACAACCACTCCAGTGGCGTTTTACTTCAGAGCATGAGAGCCCATAAAGCATTCTGTTTTTGTCTGTTTTGTTTTGTTTTCACCACAACTACAACTCCCTTCCTCCTACCCCATTTGGTAGAAATTTCTCAAGGCTCTTTACAGACATATGCAGATGAGTTCCCATCAGCTTCCTGTCGTCCCTTTTTCATGTAATGTCGTTTAAGTCATTCGACACTACACAAAGGTAACTTCAAAGGAGTGGGTGTGTAATCAAAAGTGTGTGAGTATGTAACGTTCTCTGGAAATAATAATCAAAAAAAATTATTTACAAAAAAGATTGGTGCTTGTTTGATTTTGGAAAGGTTTTTCATTTTGGGGCCCTGTTGGAGCCCATTCTCACTGTGTATTGCATTAGCCAGGGGTGCTGCAGCGCAGGGGCCGTGTTTTTCATTATAAGCCATGTCTTTGAGATAGGATGTAAATCAGGAGGTCAGTGGGTCTGCAGCATGCATTCATTCTAAAGCTATGTATAAACATAGAGGAAGTATTGCCTCCAACGACTAATGTTATATTGCACATCACAGGCCTGGATCTGAAGCAGAGGATGAGGGCCTTGCAAAACGCATACAGCACCGGGCGCCCCTCTTCGAATTATAGGTACCACATCCTGGCTCGAAGATATGCTTGTCCACAAATTAAAGCATACCCTGACTTAATGGTATATCTGTCTTTAAATTATGCTATAGCCCGGCTCATAGAATTTTGGTGCATCAATTATACTATCCAGGCGCTACTGGCATCCAAAGTCTACAGTCTTCGCTATTAAAGGCCCAGTGCAATCAAAAACTTGATTGTCCAGTGTTTTATAAATCTTTTCACACTATGAGGTTGGAATAATACTGTGAAATGGTGAAAATGATGATAATGCCCTTTTAGTGTAAGAGTTGTTTGAAAAGGCCGCAAGAAATGTAAGCCTGTTGTGGTGGGATGGAGTTTTGGCCAGCCTGGTGACATCACTACGCAGTAAATTAGTTAATAGACCAATAAGAAAGAGAGTTCCAAGCATCTCTGCCAATAACATCTCTGCCAATAATAGTCTGGGTAGCGATGATTAGCTGCTCAGGATTCTTATGGCTTGGGGGTAGAAGCTGTTAAGAAGCCTTTTGGACCTAGACTTGGCGCTCCGGTACCGCTTGCCGTGCGGTAGCAGTAAGAACAGTCTATGACTAGGGTGGCTGGAGTCTATGACAATTTTTAGGGCCTTCCTCTGACACCACCTGGTATAGAGGTCCTGGATGGCAGGAAGCTTGGCCCCGTACGCACTACCCTCTGTAGTGCCCTGCGGTCGGAGGCCGAGCAGTTGCCATACCAGGCAGTGATGCAACCAGTCAGGATGCTCTCAATGGTGCAGCTGTAGAACTTTTTGAGGATCTGAGGACCCATGCCAAATCTTTTCAGTCTCCTGAGGGGGAATAGGCTTTGTCGTGCCGTCTTCACGACTGTCTTGTTTTTGTTGGACCATGATAGTTTGTTGGTGATGTGGACACCAAGGAACTTGAAGCTCTCAACCTATTCCACTACAGCCCAGTCGATGAGAATGGGGGCGTGCTCAGTCCATTTTTTTTTTCCTGTAGTCCACAATCATCTCCTTTGTCTTGATCACATTGAGGAAGAGGTTGTTAACCTGGCACCACATGGCCAGGTCTCTGACCTCCTCCCTATAGGCTGTCTCATCGTTGTCGCTGATCAGGCCTACCACTGTTGTGTCGTTGGCAAACTTAATGATGGTGTTGGAGTCGTGCCTGGCCAATGCAGTCATGGGTGAACAGGGAGTACAGGAGGGGACTGAGCACGCACCCCTAAGGGGCCCCCGTGTTGAGGATCAGCTTGGCAGATGTGTTGTTACCTACCCTTACATCCTGGGGGCAGCCCGTCAGGAAGTCCAGGATCCAGTTGCAGAGGGAGGTGTTTAGTCCCAGGGTCCTTAGCTTAGTGATGAGCTTTGAGGGCACTATGGTGTTGAACGCTGAGCTGTAGTCAATGAATAGCATTCTCACGTAGGTGTTCCTCTTGTCCAGGTGGGAAAGGGCAGTGTGGAGTGCAATAGAGATTGCATCATCTGTGGATCTGTTGGGGCGGTATGCAAATTGGAGTGGGTCTAGGGTTTCTGGGATAATGGTGTTGATGTAAGCCATGACCAGCCTTTCAAAGCACTTCATGGCTACATACGTGAGTGCTACGGGTTGGCAGTCATTTAGGCAGGTTATCTTAGTGTTCTTGGGTCTACTTGAAACATGATGGTATTACAGACTCAGTCAGGGACACTTTTTTTATTTTTATTTTATTTTTATATATTTTTTTTTCACCTTTATTTAACCAGGTAAGCCAGTTGAGAACAAGTTCTCATTTACAACTGCGACCTGGCCAAAATAAAGCAAAGCAGTGCGATAAAAACAACAACACAGAGTTACATATGGGGTAAAACAAAACATAAAGTAAAAATACCACAGAAAATATATATACAATGTGTGCAAATGTAGAAAGTTATGGAGGTAAGGCCATAAATAGGCCATAGTGCAAAATAATTACAATTAGTATTAACACTGGAATGATAGATGTGCAAGAGATGATGTGCAAATAGAGATACTGGGATGCAAATGAGCAAAATAAATAACAATATGGGGATGAGGTAGTTGAGTGGGCTAATTTCATAAGGGCTGTGTACAGGTGCAGTGATCGGTAAGGTGCTCTGACAACTGATGCTTAAAGTTAGTGAGGGAGATAAGAGTCTCCAGCTTCAGAGATTTTTGCAGTTCGTTCCAGTCATTGGCAGCAGAGAACTGGAAGGAATGGTGGCCAAAGGAGGTGTTGGCTTTGGGGGTGACCAGTGAGATATACCTGCTGGAGCGCATGGGTGTTGCTATGGTGACAAATGAGCTAAGATAAGGCAGAGATTTGCCTAGCAGTGATTTATAGATGGCCTGGAGCCAGTGGGTTTTGCGACGAATATGTAGTGAGGACCAGCCAACAAGAGCGTACAGGTCACAGTGGTGGGTAGTATATGGGGCTTTGGTGACAAAACGGATGGCACTGTGATAGACTACATCCAATTTGCTGAGTAGAGTGTTGGAGGCTATTTTGTAAATGACATCGCCGAAGTCAAGGATCGGTAGGATAGTCAGTTTTACGAGGGCATGTTTGGCAGCATGAGTGAAGAAGGCTTTGTTGCGAAATAGGAAGCCGATTATAGATTTCACTTTGGATTGGAGATGCTTAATGTGAGTCTGGAAGGAGAGTTTACAGTCTAACCAGACACCTAGGTATTTGTGATTGTCCACATACTCTAGGTCAGACCCGTCGAGAGTAGTGATTCTAGTCGGGTGGGCGGGTGCCAGCAGCGTTCGATTGAAGAGCATGCATTTAGTTTTACTAGTGTTTAAGAGCAGTTGGAGGCTACAGAAGGAGTGTTGTATGGCATTGAAGCTCGTTTGGAGGTTTGTTAACACAGTGTCCAATGAAGGGCCAGATGTATACAAAATGGTGTCGTCTGCGTAGAGGTGGATCCGAGAGTCACCAGCAGCAAGAGCAACATCATTGATATACACGGAGAAAAGAGTCGGCCCAAGAATTGACACATTGAACTCTATCTGAGAAGTAGTTGGTGAACCAGGCGAGGCAGTCATTTGAGAAACCAAGGCTATTTAGTCTGCCAATAAGAATGCGGTGGTTGACAGAGTCGAAAGCCTTGGCCAGGTTGATGAAGACGGCTGCACAGTACTGTCTATTATCGATCGCGGTTATAATATCGTTTAGGACCTTGAGCATGGCTGAGGTGCACCCATGACCAGCTCGGAAACTGGATTGCATAGCGGAGAAGGTACGGTGGGATTCGAAATGGTCGGTGATCTGTTTGTTAACTTGGCTTTCAAAAACTTTCGAAAGGCAGGGCAGGATGGATATAGGTCTGTAACAGTTTGGATCTAGAGTGTCACGCCGTTTGAAGAGGGGGGTGACCGCGGCAGCTTTCCAATCTCTGGGGATCTCAGACGTTACGAAAGAGAGGTTGAACAGGCTAGTAATAGGGGTTGCGACAATTTTGGCAGCTATTTTTAAAAAGAAAGGGTCCAGATTTTCTAGCCCAGATGATTTGTAGGGGTCCAGATTTTGCAGCTCTTTCAGAACATCAGCTGTCTGAATTTGTGTGAAACAGAAGCGGGGGGGCATGGGCAAGTTGCAGTGGAGGGTGCAGAGCTGGTGGCCGGGGTAGTGGTAGCCAGGTGGAAAGCATGGCCAGCCGTAGCAAAATGCTTGTTGAAATTCTCGATTATTGTAGATTTATCGGTGGTGATAGTGTTTGCTAGCCTCAGTGCAGTGGGCAGCTGGGAGGAGGTGCTCTTATTCTCCATGGACTTTACAGTGTCCCAAAACTTTTTGGAGTTAGTGCTACAGGATGCAAATTTCTGTTTGAAAAAGCTAGCCTTTGCTTTCCTAACTGCTTGTGTATATTGGTTCCTGACTTTCCTGAAAAGTTGCATATCGCGGGGGCTATTCGATGATAATGCAGTACGCCACAGGATGTTTTTGTGCTGGTCAAGGGCAGTCAAGTCTGAGTAGAACCAGGGGCTATATCTGTTCTTAGTTCTGAATTTTTTGAATGGGGCATGCTTATTTAAAATTGAGAGGAAAGCACTTTTAAAGAACAACCAGGCATCCTCTACTGACGGAATGAGATCGATATCCATCCAGGATACCTGGGCCAGGTCAATTAGGAAGGCCTGCTCGCTAAAGTGTTTTAGGGAGCTTTTGACAGTGATGAGGGGTGGTCGTTTGACTGCGGACCTGTTACGGACGCAGGCAATAAGGCAGTGATCGCTGAGATCCTGGTTGAAGACAGCGGAGGTGTATTTAGAGCAGGGGTGTCAAACTCATTTTAGCTCAGGGGCCACATGGAGGAAAATCTATTCCCAAGTGGGCCGGACCGGAAAAATCATGGTATATATAACTTAAAAACAACAACTTCAGATTGTTTTCTTTGTTTTAATACGATAAACATACAACATAAAGCTGGAGCCTGAGGACAGTGTGTCCAAAATAGTACAAGCACAACATCACTATTAATCATAAAACACGTCAAGTTTATTTGAAAATTTTAAAGAAAAAGAACACACAAACACACAATGCCTCAGTGATTAACAGAACTGTTTCACAGATCACAGAACTATATCAGGGTGTCATTTCTCAGGCAGAAATGTAGATAAAAATAATGAAATCCTGTTCCCCAAACAAGTGCAAGAACCACAGAGTCAAGAATAGGTTAAATATACAAATAAAATAAAATCAATTAAAAACAATAGCACATCAACATAAAAACATATAAACATAAATCTGAAAGCGTTGCTCAAACTCCCGTAACAGTCCAGTTATTTTATCTTTGAACCGCTTCATGTCTGCCACATGTTGGGTCGCGCACACATTTTTCAGACAGGGGAAGTGAGCTACATCACCACCGGCAAGTTGCGTCTCCCACAATGACAGCTTCAACTTGAAAGAACGTATGCTGTCATAATACTGCGTGACAACTTTGTTGCGCCCTTGCAGCTGTTTGTTCAAGTTATTCAGGTGCTCTGTAACATCCACCATAAATGCAAGGTCCGGCATCCATTCTGCGGAATGAAATTCTAACACTGGTTTGCCATTTTCTTCCATTAACTGTTCAATTTCTTCTCGTAAATCAAAGAAACGCCTCAGCACAGCACCTCGGCTTAACCATCTTACCTCAGTGTGGTATGGCAGGCCATAGATGTGGTCTTTCTCTCTGAGAAGGCTGTCAAACTGACGGTGATTCAGGCTTCTGGATCGGATGAAATTAACAGTTTGGATGACAACCTTCATGACGTTATCCATCTTTAATGACTTGCAAAACAAAGCCTCCTGGTGCAAAATACAGTGAAAAGTCAAAAAATCACGTCCTCCATTTGCAGATTGCACTTTCTCTCTGAACTTTGTCACAACGCCTGCTTTTTTCCCGATCATTGAGGGCGCACCATCTGTAGCCAGGCTGACAGCGCGGGACCAGTCCACTCCGACCCTGTCCAGCGCGCCGACCAGTGCGGTAAAAATATCAGCTGCTGTCGTTGTATCTGTCATCGGCACCAACTCCACGAACTCCTCGGTGACGGTCAATGTGTCATCAACTCCGTGGATGAAAAAATGGCCAGTTGTGCAACATCTGTAATGTCCGTGCTTTCATCAATTGCAACCGAAAACGCAATAAATGACTTTACTTTTTGCTTCAACTGGCTGTCCAAATCCACTGAAAGATCGGAAATCCTGTCTGCAACTGTGTTTCTTGTCAGGCTGATATTTGCAAAAGCCTGCCGCTTTTCAGGGCACACAATCTCCGCTGCCTTCATCATGCATGTTTTTACAAATTCACCCTCACTAAATGGTTTTGAAGCCACTGCGATTTCATTAGCAATGAGGTAGCTAGCTTTCACTGCAGCGTCACTGATGTCTCGGCTGTGAGTAAACACAGACTGCTGTTTCTTCAGACCCGCCAACAGTTCATTCACCTTCTCTCATCTCCGCTGTCCTTGAAAGTTGTCATATTTGTCGGCATGAAGACTCACATAGTGGCGAGCGAAGGTTATATTCTTTCAGCACTGCAACATGCTCTGAACACACCAAACATACAGCTTTCCCATTCAATTCCGTGATTAAATAGGATGACCATTTTTCTTGGAACACTCTGCACTCTGCGTCCACTTTTCTCTTTTTTGACAGAGACATATTGGGGCAATGAGGGTGCCAAAGCACATAATGTTAAAAGTAGAAGCCGTAATAAATATCGCGGGCAAAACAAAGTAGCTCATTGGCTGCACGTGCTTGACCTACTTGCTCTGCTCCGGTATAAACAGTTTGCTTGCTTAACACAATTGCTATTGCGCCATCCGGTGGACGCAATTGGAACAGCAGTTTATTTTATTGAAAAATTGCAGCGCATTTTTATACGAAAAAAAATAAATATATATATATATATTTTCAAAATCATCTCGCGGGCCGGATTAAACCCGTTTGCGGGCCTGATCCGGCCCGCGGGCCGTACGTTTGACACCCCTGATTTAGAGGGTAAGTTAGTCAGGATGATATCTATGAGGGTGCCCATTGTTTACAGATTTAGGGTTGTACCTGGTAGGTTCCTTGATAATTTGTGTGAGATAGAGGGCATCTAGTTTGGATTGTAGGATGGCCGGGGTGTTAAGCATATCCCAGTTTAGGTCACCAAGCAGTACGAACTCTGAGGATAGGGGGGGGCAATCAATTCACATATGGTGTCCAGGGCACAGCTGGGGGCTGAGGGGTGGCTGTAGCAAGTGGCAACAGTGAGAGACTTATTTCTGGAAAGGTGGATTTTTACAAGTAGACGCTCAAACTGTTTGGGCACAGACCTGGATAGTATGATAGAGCTCTGCATGCTATCTCTACAGTACATTGCAACTCCACCCCCTTTGGCAGTTCTATCTAGACTGAAAATGTTGTAGTTGGGGATGGACATTTCTGATTTGGTGGCCTTCCTAAGCCAGGATTCATACACTGCTAGAACATCAGGGTTGGCGGAGTGTGCTAACGCAGTGAATAACTCAAACTTAGGAAGGAGGCTTCTGATGTTAACGTGCAGAAAACCAAGACTTTTACGGTTACAGAAGTCAACAAATGATAACTCCTGGGGAGTAGGAGTGATACTGGGGGCTGCAGTGCCTTGGTTAGCCTCTACATCACCAGAGGAACAGAGGAGGACTAGAATAAGGATACGGCTAAAGGCTTTAAGAACTGGTCTTCTAGTACGTTGGGTACAGAGAATAAAGGGGGCAGATTTCCGGGCGTTGTAGAATAGATTCAGGGCATTATGTACAGACAAAGATATGGAAGGATATGAGTACAGTGGAGGTAAACCTAAGCGTTGGGTAACAATGAAAGAGATAGCATCACTGGAGGCACCGATTGAGCCAGTCTCGGCGTGTATGGGGGGTGGAACAAAGGAGCTATTTGAGGCAGTTTGAGAATGACTTGGGGTTCTATATTGAAATTGTATAATAAGAACTAACTGGAACAGCAATAGGCAAGGCATGTTGACGTGGGAGAGAGGCATAAAGCAATCACAGGTGTTATTAGAGAGAGCTTAGACAACAACTGGTAATGGCGATGAACGTTTGGGCTGGGGCTAATGTTGAAAATGTCAGTGAAGACACTTGCCAGTTGGTCAGCGCATGCATGGAGTACACGTCCTGGTAATCCGTCTGGCCCTGCGGCCTGTGAAAGTTGACCTGCTTAAAAGTCTTACTCACATCGGCTACGGAGAGCGTGATAGTCATCCAGAAAAGCTGATGCTCTCATGCATGCTTCAGTGTTGCTTGCCTCGAAGCAAGCATATAAGTGATTTAGCTCGTCTGGTAGGCTCGTGTCACTGGGCAGCTCGCGGCTGTGCTTCCCTTTGTAGTCTCTAATAGTTTGCAAGCTCTGCCACATCCGACGAGCGTCGGAGCCGGTGTAGTACGATTCAATCTTAGTCCTGTATTGACTCTTTGCCTGTTTGATGGTTCGTCGGAGGGCATAGCGGGATTTCTTATAAGCGTCCGAGTTAGAGTCCCACTCCTTGAAAGTGGTAGCTCTACCCTTTAGCTCAGTGCTGATGTTGCCTGTAATCCATGGCTTCTGGTTGGGGTATGTACTGTACGTACGGTCACTGTGGGGACGACGTCATCGATGCACTTATTGATGAAGCCAGTGACTGATGTGGTGTACTCCTCAATGCCATCGGAAGAATCCCGGAACATATTCCAATCTGTGATAGCAAAACAGTCCTGTAGCTTAGCATCTGCGTCATCTGACCACTTCCTTATTAACCGAGTCACTGGTGCTTCCTGCTTTAGTTTTTAATTATAAGCAGGAATCAGGAGGATAGAGTTATGGTCAGATTTGCCAAATGGAGGGCGAGGGCGAGCTTTGTACGCGTCTCTGTGTGTGGAGTAAAGGTGGTCTATTGTTTTTTTCCCTCTGGTTGCACATTTAACATGCTGGTAGAAATTAGGTAGAACGGATTTAAGTTTCCCTGCATTAAAGTCCCCGGCCACTAGGAGTGTTGCCTCTGGATGAGCGTTTCCTGTTTGCTTATGGCCTTATACAGTTCATTGATTGCAATCTTAGTGCCAGCATCGGTTTGAGGTGGTAAATAGACAGCTGCGAAAAATATACAGTGGGGAAAAAAAGTATTTAGTCAGCCACCAATTGTGCAAGTTCTCCTATGGTGCAAGTTCTTCTATGGTGGAAAATAAGTATTTGGTCAATAACAAAAGTTTCTCAATACTTTGTTATATACCCTTTGTTGGCAATGACACAGGTCAAACGTTTTCTGTAAGTCTTCACAAGGTTTTCACACACTGTTGCTGGTATTTTGGCCCATTCCTCCATGCAGATCTCCTCTAGAGCAGTGATGTTTTGGGGCTGTCGCTGGGCAACACGGACTTTCAACTCCCTCCAAAGATTTTCTATGGGGGTTGAGATCTGGAGACTGGCTAGGCCACTCCAGGACCTTGAAATGCTTCTTACGAAGCCACTCCTTCATTGCCCGGGCGGTGTGTTTGGGATCATTGTCATGCTGAAAGACCCAGCCACGTTTCATCTTCAATGCCCTTGCTGATGGAAGGAGGTTTTCACTCAAAATCTCATGATACATGGCCCCATTCATTCTTTCCTTTACACGGATCAGTCGTCCTGGTCCCTTTGCAGAAAAACAGCCCCAAAGCATGATGTTTCCACCCCCATGCTTCACAGTAGGTATGGTGTTCTATGGATGCAACTCAGCATTCTTTGTCCTCCAAACACGACGAGTTGAGTTTTGACCAAAAAGTTCTATTTTGGTTTCATCTGACCATATGACATTCTCCCAATCCTATTCTGGATCATCCAAATGCACTCTAGCAAACTTCAGACGGGCCTGGACATGTACTGGCTTAAGCAGGGGGACACATCTGGCACTGCAGGATTTGAGTCCCTGGTGGTGTAGTGTGTTACTGATGGTAGGCTTTGTTACTTTGGTCCCAGCTCTCTGCAGGTCATTCACTAGGTCCCCCCGTGTGGTTCTGGGATTTTTGCTCACCGTTCTTGTGATCATTTTGACCCCATGGGGTGAGATCTTGCGTGGAGCCCCATATCGAGGGAGATTATCAGTGGTCTTGTATGTCTTCCATTTCCTAATAATTGCTCCCACAGTTGATTTCTTCAAACCAAGCTGCTTACCTATTGCAGATTCAGTCTTCCCAGCCTGGTGCAGGTCTACAATTTTGTTTCTGGTGTCCTTTGACAGCTCTTTGGTCTTGGCCATAGTGGAGTTTGGAGTGTGACTGTTTGAGGTTGTGGACAGGTGTCTTTTATACTGATAACAAGTTCAAACAGGTGCCATTAATACAGGTAACGAGTGGAGGACAGAGGAGCCTCTTAAAGAAGAAGTTACAGGTCTGTGAGCGCCAGAAATCTTGCTTGTTTGTAGGTGACCAAATACTTATTTTCCACCATAATTTGTAAATAAATTCATAAAAAATCCTACAATGTGATTTTCTGGATTTTTTTTTCTCATTTTGTCTGTCATAGTTGACGTGTACCTATGATGAAAATTACAGGCCTCTTTCATCTTTTTAAGTGGGAGAACTTGCACAATTGGTGGCTGACTAAATACTTTTTTTCCCCACTGTACACCGACCGCCACCCCTTGTCTTAACGGAGTCAGATATTCTATCCTGCCGATGTAGCGTATATCTGAATCAACCCCTAACCTCTCATCTTAACAACCTAACAGCCTGTAAGCTCTTAGTGTGTGTGTGTGTGTGTGTGTGTGTGTGTGTATGTGTGTGTGTGTGTGCGCGTGTGCGTGTTTTCCTGCATATCCTGGCTGTGTGTCGTTTAGGCGTGTTAACCATTCTCAGAGCATGTGCAGACCAGCTGGCTGTAGTGTTTACGGACATATTCAATCTCTCCATAATCCAGTCTGTTGGCCCACTTGCTTCAAGATGTACACCATTGTTCCTGTACCCAAGAAATTGAAGATAACTGAACTAAATGACTATCGCCCCATAGCACTCACTTCTGTCATCATGAAGTGCTTTGAGATGCTAATTAAGGACCATATCACCTCAACCTTACCCGACAACCCACTACAATTCGCATACCGCCCCAACAGATCCACGGACGACGCAATCGCCATTGGACTGCACACTGCCCTATCGCACCTGGACAAGAGAAATACCTATGTAAGAATGCTGTTCATCGACTAGAGCTGGATCTGAACCCCTCCCTGTGCAACTGGGTCCTGGACTTCCTGACGGGCCGACCCCAAGTGGTGAAGGTAGACAACAATACCTACGCTGATCCTCAATGCGGGGGCCCCACAGGGGAGCGTGTTCAGCCCCCTCATGTACTCCCTGTTCACCCATGACTGCGTAGCCACGTACGTCTCCAACTTAATTATCAAGTTAGCAGACGACACAACAGTGGTAGGCCTGATTACCAACAATGATGAGACAGCCCTGGTGGAGTGGTGCCAGGAAAATAGCCTCACCATCAATGTCAACAAAGAGAGCATGCCTCCATCCACATCGACGGGGCCGCAGTGGAGAGGGTCAAAAGCTTCAAGTTCCTCGGCGTGCACATCACTGATGACCTAAAATGGTCCCTTCACACAGACAGTGTGGTGAAGAAGGTGCAACAGCGCCTCTTCAACCTCAAGAGGCAGAAGAAATTTGGCTTGGCCCCTGAGACCCTCACAAAATTCTACAGATGCACCATTGAGAGCATCCTGTCGGGCTGTATCATATAGTCATTGAACACTGGTCACTTTAATTATATTTAAATACTGTTTTACCCACTCTATATGTATTTACTGTATTCTAGTTAAGGCTCATCCTATATAACTACTGCCGGACACAGCTTTTCTATTCATATACTGTTCATATTGTCTATACACACCATTATATATATGCAACTCAATATTAGGAAGGTGTTCTTAATGTTTTGTACACTCAGTGTGTGTATGTTTATATATATATATATATATATATATATATACATACACAGTTGAAGTCAGATGTTTACATACACCTTAGCCAAATACTGTCACGATCGTTTAAGGATTCGTGGAACCAAGGCGCAGCGTGATAAGCGTACATTTTATTACGTACTTAACACGACACAAAACAACAAACAAACGATACGTGAAGTCCTAGGTTACATAAAACAAACCTTTACGGAACAAGATCCCACACGGACTAGTGCCAAACAGGCTGCCTAAGTATGGTCCCAAATCAGAGACAACGAGTTACAGCTGCCTCTGATTGGGAACCACCCTGGCCAACATAGATCCACACGATCTAGAAAACACAACATAGAAAATACAACATAGAAACTCCACACCCTGGCTCAACATTTACGCGTACTGCGACCGCGCCACACAAACACAACAGGGTAGGGGCCGGGTGGGCATTCCACCTCGGAGGCGGATCCGGCTCCGGGCGTGACCACCACTTTCTCTCCACCTCCCCGTTGCGCCCCTGGTCTGGTCTGGCACCGCTGACTGGAGCTGGACCCGACGACGGTGGATCGATCTGTACAGGCTCCGGACTGGAGCCGCTGGCCGGAGCTGGACTGGGCACCGGTGGAGCGGATTGCTCTGGCTCCGGAGTGGATCCGCTGACTGGAGTTGGACCGGACCCTGGTGGAGCGGATTGCTCTGGCTCCGGAGTGGAGCAGCTGACAGGAGTGGAACAGGCACGGGCCGTGCCGGACTGGACACACGCACCACTGGCTTGGTGCGGGGAGCAGGAACGGGCCGGACCGGGCTGACGGCGCGCACCACTGGCTTGGTGCGGGGAGCAGGAACGGGCCGGACCGGGCTGACGACGCGCACCACTGGCTTGGTACGGGGAGCAGGAACAGGCCGGACCGGGCTGGCGACGCGCACCACTGGCTTGGTGCGAGGGGCAGGAACAGGCCGGACCGGGCTGGCGACGTGCACCACTGGCTTGGTGCGAGGGGCAGGAACAGGCCGGACCGGGCTGGCGACGCGCACCACTGGCTTGGTGCGAGGGACAGGAACAGGCCGGACCGGGCTGGCGACGCGCACCACTGGCTTGGCGCGAGGGGCAGCAACAGGCCGGACCGGGCTGGCGACGCGCACCACTGGCTTGGCGCGAGGGGCAGGAACAGACCGGGCTGGTGACGCGCACCACTGGCTTGGTGCGGGGAGCAGGAACAGGCCGGGCTGGACTGGGAACACGCATCACTGGCTTGGTGCGGGGAGCCGGAATGGGCCGGGCCGGACTGTGGAGGCGGACTGGAGGTCTGGAGCGGAGAGCTGACACAACCCGTCCTGGCTGAATGCCTACTTCCACACAATACGTGTGAGGCATCAGCACAGGACGTACGGGGCTGTGCACTCGTACTGGCGCTACAGCACGTGGCACTGGCACAGGATATACGGGACCGAGGAGGCGTACTGGAGACCACGAGCGTTGAGCCGGCACACCCCGTCCTGGCTGAATGCCCATCTTTGCACGACACGTGCGTGGTGCTAGCACAGGACGTACAGGACTGTGCCGGAACACTCGCGGCACAGTACGTGACTCCGCATAACACGGAGCCTGCCCAGTCCCACGCTTCCTAGCCTGAGTACGGGGAGTTGGCTCTGCTCTAACCCTAGGCTACGCCAACCACCCTTTTAGCCCCCCCCAAAAAAATTATTGGGGCTGTCTCTCGGGCTTCCTCCTCGGCCGGTACCCTCTGCGTTGCCGCTGCTCCTCTCTATAGCGCGCCTCCACAGTCTCCTCCCAAGGACGGCGATCCACTCCGGCCTGAATCTCCTCCCAAGTCCAGGATCCCTTCCCATCCAGGATCTCCTCCCAGGTCCAGGCTGTCTGTTCCTGGACACGCTGCTTGGTCCTCTTTTGGTGGGATCTTCTGTCACGATCGTTTAAGGATTCGTGGAACCAAGGCGCAGCGTGATAAGCGTACATTTTATTATGTACTTAACACGACACAAAACAACAAACAAACGATACGTGAAGTCCTAGGTTACACAAAACAAACCTTTACGGAACAAGATCCCACACCGACTAGTGCCAAACAGGCTGCCTAAGTATTGTCCCCAATCAGAGACAACGAGTTACAGCTGCCTCTGATTGGGAACCACCCTGGCCAACATAGATCCACACGATCTAGAAAACACAACATAGAAAATACAACATAGAAACTCCACACCCTGGCTCAACATTTAAGAGTCCCCAGAGCCAGGGCGTGACAAATTCCTGACATTTAATCCTAGTAAAAATTCCCTGTTTTAGGTCAGTTAGGATCACCACTTTATTTTAAGAATGTGAAATGTCAGAATAATAGTAGAGAGAATGATTTATTTCAGCTTATATTTCTTTCTTTAAATTCCCAGTGGGTCAGAGGTTTACACACACTCAATTAGTATTTGGTAGCATTGCCTTTAAATTGTTTAACTTGGGTCAAACGTTTCGGGTAGCCTTCCACAAGCTTCCCACAATAAGTTGGGTGAATTTTGGCCCATTCCTCCTGACAGAGCTGGTGTAACTGAGTCAGGTCAATAGGCCTCCTTGCTTGCACATGCTTTTTCAGTTCTGCCCACAAATGTTCTATAGGATTGAGGTCAGGGCTTTGTGATGGCCACTCCAATACCTTGACTTTGTTGTCCTTAAGCCATTTTGCCACAACTTTGGAAGTATGCTTTGGGTCATTGTCCATTTGGAAGACCCGTTTGTGACCAAGCTTTAACTTCCTGAATGATGTCTTGAGATGTTGCTTCAATATATCCACATCATTTTCCTTCCTCATGATGCCATCTATTTTGTGAAGTGCACCAGGCCCTCCTGCAGCAAAGCACCCCCACAGCATGATGCTGCCACCCCCGGTTGGGATGGTGTTCTTCGGCTTGAAAGCACCCCCCTTTTTCCTCCAAAAATAACGATGGTCATTATGGCGAAACAGTTCTATTTTTGTTTAATCAGACCAGAGGACATTTCTCCAAAAAGTACGATCTTTGTCCCCATGTGCAGTTGCAAACCGTAGTCTGTCTTTTTTATGGCGGTTTTGGAGCAGTGGCTTCTTCCTTGCTGAGCGGCCTTTCAGGTTTTGTTGACATAAGACTCATTTTACTGTGGATATAGATACTTTGTACCTGTTTCCTCCAGCATCTTCACAAGGTCCTTTGCTGTTGTTCTGGGATTGACTTGCACTTTTCCTATCAAAGTACGTTCATCTCTAGGAGACAGAACGCGTCTCCTTCCTGAGCGGTATTACGGCTGCGTGGTCCCATGGTGTTTATACTTGCATACTATTGTTTGTACAGATGAATGTGGTACCTTCAGGCGTTTGGAAATTGCTCCCAATGATGAACCAGACTTGTGGAGGTCAACAACTTTTTTTCTGAGGTCTTGGCTGATTTCTTTTGATTTTCCCCATGATGTCAAGTTTGAAGGTAGGCCTTGAAATACATCCACTATAAGTGAAATAATCTGTCTGTAAACAATTGTTGGAAAAATTACTTGTGTCATTGTCACGCCCTGACCTGGAGAGACTGTTATTCTCTAGGTAGTTTGGTCAGGGTGTGAAACTCTATGTATTGTATTTCTATGTTTGGCCGGGTGTGGTTCCCAATCAGAGGCAGCTGTCGCTCGTTGTCTCTGATTGGGGATCATACATAGGCAGCTAGTTTTCCTGCCTGGGTTGTGGGATCTTGTTTGTGTTCCTGTTTGGCTTGTTTCGTGTATAGCCCATAGGACTTCACGTTTTCGTTGATTTTGTTATTTTGTCTAGTGTTTATCTTCTTTAATAAACATGTACGCATACCACGCTGCACCTTTGTCTGGCCCGTCTCTCAACGATCGTGACAGAAGATCCCACCAAACACGGACCAAGCAGCGTGCCCAGGAGCAGCAGACACCCTGGACACAGGTAGTGGAGCAGAGATCATGGACTTGGGGGGAGATAAGAGAGGATCTGGCCAAGCATATGGAGGCCCTGAAAGGGATGAGGGTGGAGAAGGAGAGAGTAGCCGATAGAGGACCCTGGGCGAAGGAGGAAGCCCAGGCAGGAGAGGAGAAACGGCGACCAAAATGGACGCGGTCACGTAGAAAGCCCGAGAAGCAGCTCCAATAAAAACATTTTGTGGGGCACACAGGGGGTTGGCAGAACCAGGGTTCAGAGCAGAGCCAACTCCCCGTATTCGCGCTAAGAAGCGTGTGACCGTGCAGGCTCCGTGTTGCGCGGAGATATGCACTGTGTCGCCAGTGCGCCGGCAAAGTCCAGTGCGTCCTGGGCTAACGCCACGCACGTACCGTGCGGAAGTGGGCATCCAGCCAGGACGGGTTGTGCCAGCTCTACGCTCCAGACCTCCAGTACGCCTCCACAGCCCGGTACGGCCTATGCCAGCTCCTCGCACCAAACCAGTGGTGCCTGTCGCCAGCCCGGTATGCCACGTACCTGCTCCCCGCACCAAACCAGTGGTGCGAATGTACAGTCCGGTATGGTCCATGCCAGTTCCTCGCACCAAACCAGTGGTGCCTGTCGCCAGCCCGGTACGCCCGTACCTGCTCCCCGCACCAAACCAGTGGTGCGCGTATCCAGTCCGGTACGACCCGTGCCAGCTTCTCGCACCAAACCAGTGGTGCCTGTCGCCAGCCCGGTACGCCCCGTACCTGCTCCCCGCACCAAACCAGTGGTGCGCATGTCCAGTCCGGTATGGCCCATGCCAGCTCCTCGCACCAAACCAGTGGTGCGTGTATCCAGTCCGGCACGGCCCGTGCCTGCTCCTCGCACCAAACCAGTGGTGCGCGTATCCAGTCCGGTACGGCCCGTGCCAGCTCCTCGCACCAAACCAGTGGTGCCTGTCGCCAGCCCGGTACGCCCGTACCTGCTCCCCGCACCAAACCAGTGGTGCGCGTATCCAGTCCGGTACGACCCGTGCCTGCTCCTCGCACCAAACCAGTGGTGCCTGTCACCAGCCCGGTACGCCCCGTACCTGCTCCCCGCACCAATCCAGTGGTGCGCATGTCCAGTCCGGTATGGCCCATGCCAGCTCCTCGCACCAAACCAGTGGTGTGTGTATCCAGTCCGGCACGGCCAGTGCCTGCTCCTCGCACCAAACCAGTGGTGCGCGCCTCCAGTCCGGTACGACCCGTGCCTGCTCCTCGCACCAGACCAGTGGTGCATGTTCCCAGTCCAGCTCCGGTCAACGGTTCCACTCTGGGGTCAGAGCAGTCCGCTCCACCGGTATCAAGTCCAGCTCCGGTCAGCGGTTCCACTCTGGAGCCAGAGCGGTCCGCTACACCGGGGTCCAGTTCAGCTCCGGTCAGCGGCTCCACTCCAGACCCAGAAGTCAGCCCCTCTCCAGGGTCGGGGCCTCCCACACCAGGGTCCAGACAGGGCTTGGTGCATTGCGGGAGGATTGCCGATCCAGGCCCAGACGTCAGCCCCTCTCCAGGTTCGGGGTCTCCCACACCAGGGTCCATACAGGGCTTGGTGCATCGTGGGAGGAAGGAGAGGGGAAGCATCGCGCCGAGGTCCAGACCAGACCAGGGGCGCAACGGGGAGGCAGAGAGGGAGAGGTCGTCACGCCCGGAGCCGGAGGCGCCTCCGAGGCTGAATGCCCACCCGGACCCTACCCTAATGAGTCATGTTGGTGCGGCCGGAGCACGCACCTTTGGGGGGGTACTGTCACGCCCTGACCTGGAGAGACTGTTATTCTCTAGGTAGTTTGGTCAGGGTGTGAAACTCTATGTATTGTATTTCTATGTTTGGCCGGGTGTGGTTCCCAATCAGAGGCAGCTGTCGCTCGTTGTCTCTGATTGGGAATCATACTTAGGCAGCCAGTTTTCCTGCCTGGGTTGTGGGATCTTGTTTGTGTTCCTGTTTGGCTTGTTTCGTGTATAGCCCATAGGACTTCACGTTTTCGTTGATTTTGTTATTTTGTCTAGTGTTTATCTTATTTAATAAACATGTACGCATACCACGCTGCACCTTGGTCTGACCCGTCTCTCAACGATCGTGACAGTCATGCACAAAGTAGGTGTCCTAACTGACTTGCCAAAACTGTAGTTTGTTAACAAGACATTTGTGGAGTGGTTGAAAAACGAGTTTGAATGACTCCAACCTAAGTGTATGTAAACATCCGACTTCAACTGTACACTACCGTTCAAAAGTTTGGGATCACTTACAAATGTCCTTGTTTTCTAAAGAAAAGCAAATGTTTTGTCCATTAAAATAACATCAAATTGATCAGAAATACACTGTAGACATTGTTAATGTTGTAAATGGCAATTGTAGCTGGAAACGGCTGATTTTTTTATGGAATATCTAGATAGGCATACAGAAGCCCATTTTCAGCAACCATCAGTCCTGTGTTCCAATGACATGTTGTGTTTGCTAATCCAAGTTTATCATTTTAAAAGGCTAATTGATCATTAGAAAATCCTTTTGCAATTATGTTAGCAAAGCTGAAAACTGTTGTGCTGATTAAAGAAGCAATAAAACACGCCTTCTTGAGACTAGTTGAATATCTGGAGCATCAGCAATTGTGGGTTCGATTACAGAATCAAAATGGCCAGAAACAAATAACTTTCTTCTGAAGCTCGTCAGTCTATTCTTGTTCTGAGAAATTAAGCCTATTCCATGCGAGACATTTCCAAGAAACTCCCGAGTGGCGCAGTGGTTCGAATCCAGGCTCTGTCGTAGCCGGCCGCGACCGGGAGACCCATGTAGGGGAGGGAATGGCCGACAGGGATGTAGCTCAGTTGTTAGAGCATGGCGTTTGCAACGCCAGGGTTGTGGGTTCGATTCCCACGGGGGGCCAGTATGAAAAATAAATAAAAAATACAAATAATGTATGCACTCACTAACTGTAAGTCACTCTGGATAAGAGCGTCTGCTAAATGACTAAAATGCAAACTGGCTTTAACCAGAATAGAAAGAGGAGTGGTAGGCCCACAACTGAGCAAGAGGACAAATACGTTAGAGTGTCTTGTTTGAGAAACAGACGCCTCACAGGTCCACAACTGACAGCTTCATTAAATAGTACCCACAAAACACCAGTCTCAAAGTCAACAGTGAAGAGGCGACTCCGGGATGCAGAGTTGCAAAGAAAAAGCCATATCACAGACTGGCCAATAAAAAAAAAGATTAAGATGGGCAAAAGAACACAGACACTGGACAGAGGAAGATTGGAAAAAGTGTTATGGACAGACGAATCGAAGTTTGAGGTGTTCGGATCACAAAGAAGAACATTTGTGAGACGCAGACCTAATGAAAAGATGCTGGAGGAGTGCTTGATGCCATCTGTCAAGCATGGTGGAGAAAATGTGATGGTCTGGGGGTGCTTTGGTGGTGGTAAACTGGGAGATTTGTACAGGGTAAAAGGAATCCAAAGCACTGCTCCAAACTATGCAATAACTATTTAGGGAAGAAGCAGTCAGCTGGTATTCTGTCTATAATGGATTGGCCAGCACAGTCACCGGATCTCAACCCTATTGAGCTGTTGTGGGAGCAGCTTGAATGTATGGTACGTAAAAAGTGCCCATCAAGCCAATCCAACTTGTGGGAGGTGCTTCAGGAAGCATGGGGTTAAATCTCTTCAGATTACCTCAACAAATTGACAGCTAGAATGCCAAAGGTCTGCAAGGTTGTAATTGCTGCAAATTGAGGATTCTTTAACGAAAGCAAAGTTTGAAGGATACAATTATTATTTCTATTAAAAATCATTATTTCTAACCTTGTCAATGATTTCATTTTCTATGCATTTTGTTATATTTCCTATTCAAACTCATTTCATGTATGTTTTCATGGAAAACAGGGAAATTTCTAAGTGACCCCAAACTTTTGAATGGTAGTGTATATATATATATATATATATATATATATATATACACAATACCAGTCAAAAGTTTGGACACACCTACTCATTCAAGGGTTTTTCGTAATTTTTACTATTTTCTAAATTGTAGAATAATAGTGAATACATCAAAACTATGAAATAACACATATGGAATCATGTAGTAACCAAAAAAGTGTTAAACAAAGTAGCCACCCTTTGCCTTGATGACAGCTTTGCACACTTAATTAACAGGTGTGCCTTCTTAAAAGTTAATTTGTGGAATTTCTTTCCTTCTTAATGCGTTTGAGCCAATCAGTTGTGTTGTGACAAGGTAGGGGGGGTATACAGAAGATAGCCCTATTTGGTACAATACCAAGTCCATATTATGGCAAGAATAGCTCAAATAAGCAAAGTGAAATGACAGTCCCTCATTACTTTAAGACATGAAGGTCAGTCAATACGGAACATTTCAAGAACTTTGAAAGTTTCTTTAAGTGCAGTCGCAAAAACCATCAAGCGCTATGATGAAACTGGCTCTCATGAGGACCGCCACAAGAATGGAAGACCCAGAGTTGCCTCTGCTGCAGAGGATAAGTTCATTAGAGTTACCAGCTTTAGAAATTGCAGCCCAAATAAATGGTTCACAGAGTTCAAGTCACAGACACATCTCAACATCAACTGTTAATCAGGCCTTCATGGTCAAATTGCTGCAAAGAAACCATTACTAAAGGACACCAATAAGAAGAAGAGACCTGCTTGGGCCAAGAAACACGAGCAATGGAGATTAGATTGGTGGAAATGTGTACTTGAGTCCAAATTTGAGATTTTTGGTTCCAACCGCCGTGTCTTCGTGAGACGCTGTGTGGGTGAACGGATGATCTCTGCATGTGTAGTTCCCACCGAAAGCATGGAGGAGGAGGTGTTATGGTGTGGGGGTGCTTTGCTGGTGACACTGTCTGTGATTTATTTAGAATTCAAGGCACACTTCACCAGCAAGGCTACCACAGCATTCTGCAGCGATACGCCATCCTATCTGGTTTGGGTTTAGTGGGACTATCATTTTTTTTTCAACAGGACAATGACCCAACACACCTCCAGGCTGTGTAAGGGATATTTTACCAAGAAGGAGAGTGATGGAGTGCTGCATCAGATGACCTGGCCTCCGCAATCCCCCAACCTCAACCCAAATGAGATTTATTTGGGATGAGTTGGCTGGCAGAGTGAAGGAAAAGCAGCCAACAAGTGCTCAGCATATGTGGGAACTCCTTCAAGACTGTTGGAAAAGCATTCCAGGTGAAGCTGGTTGAGAGAAGGCAAAGGGTGGCTATTTGAAGAATCTAAACTGTAAAATATATTTTGATTTCTTTAACACTTTTTTGGTACTACGTGATTCCATATGTGTTATTTCATAGTTTTTGAATGAGTAGGTGTGTCCAAACTTTTGACTGGTACTGTATATTTATAGACACACACACACACACAAACTGAGTGTGTAAAACATTAAGAATACCTTCCTAATATTGAGTTGCACCCCCCCATTTTGCCCTCAAAACAGCCTCAATTCGTCAGAACATGGAGTCTACAAGGTGTCGAAAGTGTTCCACAGGGATGCTGGCCCCTGTTGACTCCAATGCTTCCCACAGTTGTGACAAATTGACTGGATGTCCTTTGGGTGGTGGACCATTCTTGATACACACGGGAAACTGTTGAATGTGAAGAACCCAGCAGCGTTGCAGTTCTTGACACAAACCGGTGTGCCTGGCACCTATTACTATAACCTGTTCAAAGGCACTTTAATATTTTGTCTTGCCCATTCATCCTTTGAATGGCACACATACACAATTCATGTATCAATAATGTCTCAAGGCTTAAAAATCCTTCTTTAACCTGTCTCCTCCTCTTCATCTAGACTGGTTGAAGTGGATTTAACAAGTGACATCAGTAATTGATTATAACTTTCACCTGGATTCACCTGGTCAGTCTATGTTATGGAAAGAGCAGGTGTTCTTAATGCTTTGTACACTCAGTGTACTGCATATCTGTGTATGCGACCAAGAAACTTTGATTTGATTGGTGTCTTTATGATAATGTTGTTTCTGGGTCTAGGTGTGTGCTTCTGAATATAATATACAGTACATGAGATTGAATGTGTTGACAGTTGTCTATCTACTTTTGAATTCTGAATTTGAAGAGGCTGTGGCTGTGTGTGAGAGCGAGAGAGAGGTGGTTTTTGTGCCTGTGGAATTACATTTGTTGGTTCACAGTAGGTGTGTGCTCCAGAATGTGTGTATTTGTCTAGTGTGGTTGTAGGCATTTACATCTGTGTGCCTCTGCATCTGTTTGTGAGTTTCTGTATGCTGTGTGAGGTGTGTGTGTGTACGTGTGGGTGTGTCTGGGTGTGTGTGTGGGTATGTGTGTGTGTGTGAGTTTCTGTATGTTCTGTGAGATGCACAGTTCCTTGAGAAAGTATTCACAACCCTTGACTTTTTCCAAATGTTGTTGTTACAGCGTCAATACAAAATATTTTGTGTCATTGGCCTACACACAATACCCCATAATGTATTTTGTCCCTTTGAGCATGATGAAGTTATTCATTAGACTTTGATGGTGTATCAATACACCCAGTCACTACAAAGATACAGGCGTCATTCCTAACTTAGTTGCCGGAGAGGAAGGAAACCGCTCAGGGATTTCACCATGAGGCCAATGGTGACTTTAAAACAGTTACAGAGTTTAATGGCTGTGATAGGAGAACATTTAAGGTGGATCAACAACATTGCAGTTACTCCACAATACTAACCTAAATGTCAGAGCGAAAAGAAGGAAGCCTGAACAGAATACAAATATTCCAAGACATGCATCCTGTTTGCAATAAGGCACTGAAGTAAAACTGCAGCAATTTTGGCAAAGAGATGCACTTTATGTCCTGAATACAATGCGTTATGTTTGGGGCAAATCCAACACACATCATTGAGTAACACTCTTCATATTTTCAAGCATGGTGGTGGTTGCATCATGTTATCGGTATGCTTGTTGTCGGCAAGGACTAGGGAGTTTTTGGGATACAAATAAACGGAATAGAGCTAAGCACAGGCAAAATCCTAGAGGAAAACCTGGTTCAGTCTGCTTTCCAACAGACACAGGGAGACAAATTAACCTTTCAGCTGACAATAACCTAAAACACAAGGCCAAATATACACTGGAGTTGCTTGACATTGAATGTTCCTGAGTGGCCTAGTTAGAGTTTTGACTTAAATTGGCTTGAAAATCAATGGCAAGACTTGAAAATGGCTGTCTAGCAATGATCAACAACCAACTTGACAGAACTTGAAGTATTTTAAAAAGTAATGTGCAAATATTGTACAATCCAGGTGTGCAAAGCTCTTAGAGACTTACCCAGAAAGACTCACAGTTGTAATCGCTGCCAAAGGTGATTATAGCATGTATTGACTCAGGGTGTGAATACTTATGTAAATGAGATATTTATGTATTTCATTTTCAATGATTTGCAGACATTTCTAAAAACATGTTTTCACTTTGTCATTATGGGGTATTGTGTATAGATGGGTGAGAAAAATATATATTTAATCCATTTTGAATTCAGACTGTAACACAACAAAATGTGGAAAATGTCAAGGGGTATGAATACTTTCTGAAGATACTGTATATCCATGCATGTTTGTGTGTGTGTGCACGAGTGTGTGAGTTTGCATGTGCATTTGTGCCTTGTTTGTGTGTCACCAACACCATTTCTATGGAAATCAAACGCGGTGGCAGTCACAAGTTTACACATCCCCTTGTTTTGACTCCATTCAATCAACTGTGTGCATAATTACCCTTGTGCTCTATGGTAATCTATTGGGACCCAGTTTGACAAATCCTTCATTTGTATTCAGACGCCACACAAAGCATCAATCGTGCTTCAGCACACAGGCTGTTTCCCCCCCAATTCCCTAGAAAACAGAGCACTGTGGAACCAGCACGGCTTGATTAGAATTGGGAGACATGCTGGGATCTGTGTTTGTCATTAATATTTCCCTCATCCAGATGGCACTTTCCAGGTATTGGGATGCATGAGATACCGCTGCCATTGGGCCCCAATTCTGTGTCCCTAATGGCACCCTATCCCCTATATAGTGCATTCGTTTTGACCAGAGCCCATAGCGCACTATATAGCGAATACGGTACCATTTGGGACGCACCCCCAATACTGGGGAAGGAGGAAGGCTTTGGGGGCAGGGAACATTATCTTGGGGGGGGGATAAACATAGATCTGTATTTACTGAGTTCCTGCCCAACCGTGGAGCTAAGTTTTCTGATCGCCCTCCTCGCGCTCCAAGGAAGTTTGATGCCTTAATCGCTGTGGATGCAGGATGGCTTTCTACACTTGTGGCAAAGTCTATTTGGTAGGAGATATTCATATCTGGACATGGTTAACGGCTTCAGTTTACAGTATTTATTGCAGATTGGGACTGTCTTCAACAAGTCATTTTGTCCCAGGCTGATGTCCCAGGCTCAATGTGTCAGTATTGTCTCAAGCAACAATTGAACATTTATAACACTTGAAGTGATAGGTCAACCCTACATTTATATTGCTGAATTATTTTAGCATCTGGTAAAAGGTGCATCCACTGGTTGCAATCCACCACTTCTATCTGTAATCTCACCAAACAAGCACATCCCCACAGTAGCCACAGCTAATATACAGACTTCCCTGAACACACCCACACCTCCCTACCAACAAACACACACATCCCCACCAACACACACCTACCACAGATAAACAAATCCCAGCAGATGCATGTCCTGAGGGCTACCATTTGAACCACTGACATTTACAAACCGTATTATGCACCGACAACATAACAACAGACACAACAAAAAAGAGAAAGCTATTTCATTTTCTCTCTCTTTCCTTTTTCTTTTGCTTCCTCTTCACTTGTGATTTGTGGGTGGGGGTGGAGAAAGGTAGAGGTGGAAAGGTGGGGACAACAGTAAACAGGCAAAGATTAGCGCCAGCTAATAATCCCCTCTTTCAACACGTAGCCTCATATTTCTAAATTAAAGAGGAGTGCAGAAGGGCTTATAAAACATTAAATGCCGCTCCATCACAATGCTTCAGCGACGCAGCGTGTCTGCTAACCCCTCACCTCCCCTCTCTGCCCCCTGCTCCCCGCCCCCCACACCCGGGGCTGCAGTGCACCTTGGGATTTGTGGTGAGTAAACCAAACCCATACATCATAGACACATCAGGCCCACAGAGTTCAGACACGGGCCGATCTTTGTGAGGTTAAACAATGTAATTTGGATCTTGTAAATGCAATTTATTTTCGGCCGTCAGGAGAAAGTTCAAACATTTTCTTTTTTTTCTTTGGATAAAAGGAGGACGGTATTTGGGCAAGGGGGAGGGATTCCAGTTGAGACAGGGGTGTTTATTGTGATGAGGTGGTGTTGAAGGAGTCAGGTGCAGGAGGGTAAATCAAAGAATAACAGGCTTTAATCCGCAAAATACAGGTTTACGCAGAACTGCGTCAAACACACTCCAGGGCACCACACAGGTGCACTGGAAAATACAAGGCACATTGGAAAATACTCCCGTCGAACAAAATACACGAGCTCCACTGAGCTTCACTAACCTTCACAATAAACAATCACCCACAAGGACAAGGGGGCAAAGGGAACACTTATACATGGACTAATTAGGGGATAAGAACCAGGTGTGTGTGTGATAACGAGACAAGACAATTGTGATGATGATTGGGACGGCAGTGGTTAGTACTCCGGTGACGACGAACGCCGAAGCCTGCCCGAACAAGGATGGGAGGCAGCCTCGGCCGAAGTCGTGACATTTATACAGACTATTTACTGTACTTTATGTGTTGGCCGCGCAAATGTGCGCTACCTGTCATGGTTTCTGTGGTGTTTTTGGAGAGGATATCATGTCATTTTCCCAAAACATAGGTGAGTGAGAATCAGAGGATGATGTTTAAATCCATTGGGGGTCAGAGGAATCACATGGCGATGAGCCATAAGTAAGGAGGTATACAGTGTCCATTTTATGACACCCTCAGCCTCAAGCAAAGTCACTTATAGCTAATCACCTAGAAGGGCTTCTTCCGACCCCTAGTTTAACATCTCATCCCACGGATGGTATTATCATCCTGCCTGTTATCCTTTTTTTTGTGGTTGCTTATGTCTCTTAATGTCTCTGTAGTGACTTGAGGACATGCAGAAAATCTCCAGCAGTTTAGAGGATTAGGAGCTACAAAAGTGCCCTTTTGAAGAAAAAAAAGGCTAGTCATCAGAGTGATACAAGTGCATTAAGAGATTAAGATGGTTTATAAAGACTGATTACAAAGCCACAGGGGTTTCTGAATAGAAAGACAAACCTTGAGATGGGATAATTCCCTTGTACTTTTCTCTCATGCACAGGCTATTATTTCACTTTGCACTTTCTCATCGGAATCGATTTGAAAAGGACAAACAGATCAAGAGAGAGAGAGAGAGAGAGGGAGAGTTAGTGTCACGATCGTCTACAGATGAAGCGGACCAAGGCGCAGCGTGATAAGCGTACATTCTTTATTTGTGTACACACACGAACCAAAACAATAAACCAAACGATACGTGAAGTCCTGGGTTATACACAAAACCTTAACGGAACAAGATCCCACAAAACTAACATGCCAAAAGGCTGCCTAAGTATGGTCCCCAATCAGAGATAACGAGCTACAGCTGTCTCTGATTGGGAACCACCCTGGCCAACATAGATATAAACGATCTAGAACGAAAAACATAGAAAACTAAACAATGAAAATCCACACCCTGGCTCAACATTTAAGAGTCCCCAGAGCTAGGGCGTGACAGTTTATACATTCAGATTCCTTATTTTGTATTTTTATTGCGTTGTAATTACATTTACAGTAAGAATATATATATATATATATTTTAATCCAACTGTGGAAAATTGCTGCTGTTTTACCAGGATAAAGAATAGAGGGATGGGAACTGGACATGTCAGTAGATGACTGATGTTAATTAACCACTTTACCGTGGGTGCTAACAGTGGCAGACAACACTCTGGCTAACAACACTTTCTCATCACTTCCCAGTCATGACCGTGGTCCAAAACAAAACCTTGTTGATCTGAAAAAGCAACTGCAAACTAGCCAAATCAATACTTCCAGGAATTAACCTGGAACAAATCGATCCAAAAATGCTTGCTTGCCGAGCGCTGCAGCTCCTCGGTTCCGGCAAAGTGTTGAGGAGCAGCAGAACAAACGGAATGAATAAGAAGAAAAAGAAGACGAGAACAGAAAGGGAAATAGAAAGTGCTGGCCACTGAAAAGTCTCCAAACAAAGAGGATATGTGAGACGTGTTCCTCAAGCCTTTCCCCTTACAAGAAGAGCCAGTAAGCACTTTTCTCTGAGCTGAAATGCTCACTCTCGTGCTCATGTCCCATCAGCAGTTTTTGGCACAGAGTACGAACGGCAGATCCAGGTGAGAAGAGTAAATGCAAAGAATTTCTCCCCCATCAGTCTCTTTCACTGTCTCACACAGCTTTCCCTACCGCTCTCTCTGCTTCTCTCACCCTCTGACAATCTTTTTCTCTCTCCCTCCTAGTCCCTCTCATTGTCACTCATGGTAACTCTCCCTCTTCATTGTCTCCCTGGAGATATTTTCAAACCCCTATCACCCTGTTTTATTCACATTCTCTTTGGAGTCTCATCCTGAGCTATCAGCCTCCAGCGACGGGAGAACCAATGGGAGAGTGACACAAGGAGATATGTGGCATTATTTTAATGCTGTGGCAGTTCATGTTCATGTTATCATTTCCATAGCCCAAGATATCTCTTCTGTTTCTCCCTACCAGTTTCTGTACTTACACGCAGTAGCCTACTGTATTTACAGAATATGTCACCATGATTTATGGTCAGGTTGTTTTAAATAAAATGTTGAAAATGTTCTTGACAACAAGCATATTGTTATGATATTGAACTAGGCATATTCATATCAATTATAGTTTTCTGTTGCTTTTTTTATCACATAGTGGGTAATGGTATTTTTGCACCTTGTTTACTGATAAAGGACAGAAAATATGAGCAGATGACACACACACACACACACACACACGGGTCCCTGATGGATGAATAGCTATTCAAGCGACCGGAATCCACCCTGCTGTGAACACCACTCTCCTAAGGAAGTGAAGCTGGGACACAAATCACATTTTCTGCACAATTAAAGTGGGTCCACGGCTAAGTGTATTAGCGCCTCACTCTCCGCTGGTGCCCTGGGAGCCAGAAGGATCCTGCAGTACGTCACCTTACTTCCATTGCTCCTTTCCCTATAATGGCAATGTGATAAAGATGACTCCATCCCCATCCTTTAATTAGTTTCTCAAACTTCTCATTCAGCCGCCACGGAGGAAGACGCAAACAGAGAAAGTAGAATGGCTGCTTTATGTCGTAACCTGGGCTGTACACCCAGATAGACATCTTCTGAGAAAAATCAAAAAGTAAAACTATTGTAATGAAAGAAAAGGGAGAGTGAGGTTGCCCAAGGGTAGAATCGAACCCACAAGGTTCTGGACAGGAGACCTTCACGCTATCAACTGTGCCAACAAAGCTAGTTCTCATGAGGGAGTCGAAATACTTGCTGATGAATGCAGGGTCGCTTCACTATGGTACAGTGGCGTGTGGTTATAGGCAATCAAATCTAATAAAACAAAATAAAATAAAATTGTAGCTGATGGCAACAGAGCCCCACAGTGGAGGTGTCATAATACCCATACAACCTAGCTGTCAACCAGGGAAATGGTTCCAATCGTATTTCCACCATTATTTTTCCCATAGGGGATTTTAGAAACACTTAAAATAAGGGCTGTGTTTCGTGTAGGCTTACCCTGGCATGACGTTTTGATAACCATATAAATCTCTCCCGGACAAGGTGATTTTTCTCAATATATTTAGCTCTATTTACTCTCTGATTTGAAAATGCTAATTAGCATCAATGTAGACATCATGCAAAACTACAAATCCCTGCAAGCTCCTTCAAGTCATCTCTAGCTGACACCTTTGCTAACAGGCATTGTGTCAATTTAAAACTTGCACAAGACAGTTCACGGAATTGTCAATTTAAAGAAATTTGGCCAATTTATTCATTACTACGTTTAGCTAACATTAGATAGTTAATCCAGAGATTCTTACCTTTGCCTCGATTCGGCAATCTCATCCAGCTCATGGCATTTGTAGTTCTTTATGATAGCCACATTAGCAGCTAGATAGCGTTTCAATTTTGTGGTGTAAATACAGGTGAATATATTGATAAAAGTCACCTTGTCCTAGAGAGATTTACATGGTTATCAAAACGTCATGCCAGGGTAAGCCTACACGAAATACAGCCCTTATTTTAAGTGTTTCTAAAATCCTCTATGGGAAAAATGAATGGTGGAAAAATGATTCAAAACATTTCCCTGTTTGACTACTAGGTTTTATGGGTATTGTGACTCATACTGTGGTACTCTATACTCGCTTACCTTAAGACAATGAAATAATTGCTTTTATGAATATTATAATTTAAAGCATTTCAATATTAGGGGGGCACAGAGGTTGAGTAGTACAGGCCTGGCCGCCTATGGTTAGCTGAACCAGGTGCATACATGTTGGTCTGTAACAAAACCTTCCACACCCTGTATTGTTCTAGGATTCGGATTGGTAACGACTGCTTTCAAGTCACTTTTATAATACACCCCACTTATGGGACTGAGATACAGAGGCCAAGAAAAATAGAAATCGAGGGAGACATAGAGGTAGAGAGGGCGGGGGCGAGACAGCAATCCAATATCCTTTCGTTCTATTCAATGTTAATATGGCACCAGTGAAAGGGGAGTTAAAATCCTGGATTACAAATATGTCCTCCTGCAGAGAGGGATGCCCCAGAGGAGAACGTGTGTGACCCATCCGAGAGGAATGCTCAGTAGCTGTCATTTGGGATCAAACTAATTCGCGGCCCACAAGCTTCCACATGTAAACACTCTGGTAATATTGAGAAAAGACCTCCAAGGGAAAAAACTCCAAGGGAGTTTGTTACCATGTTTGTCTCGCAAGTTGTTTTAAAAGGTACAGTTTCGATCACTGGAAAAATTAAATGTGGCGTGATATTGGCAGAACATGTTGCAATGCATAGGCAACTGCAGTGTATCCCATCTAACAATTCTAGGGAGAGAGAACGTTTTTGTAATGTTACCTGTAATGTTCCCCTGATGTTTGTGTATCCGTTAGTTACAGGAACATTCTATGTATGTTAGTAAAAACCTCCTGAGAACTTATGTAGCATGTTTTGGCATTACAGTTAGGAAAACATTCCCTTAATGTCAAATAGAATTTACCCAGAACATGATTACCATGTTCTCAGTATATACAGTATTAATGTTCTAGACACGTGTCATGGGCTGTGTCCAATTTTCTGAGGGTTAGGAGAATATTCCATCAACGTCACATTGAACATACATACAGTTGAAGTCGGAAGTTTACATACACCTTAGCCAAATACATTTAAACGCAGTTTTTCACAATTCCTGACATGTAATCCTAGTAAAAATTCCCTGTCTTAGGTCAGTTAGGATCACCACTTTATTTTAAGAATGTGAAATGTCAGAATAATAGTAGAGAGAATGATTTATTTCAGCTTTTATTTATTTCATCACATTCCCAGTGGGTCAGAAATTCACATACACTCAATTAGTATTTGGTAGCATTGCCTTTAAATTGTTTAACTTAGGTCAAACGTTTCGGGTAGCCTTCCACAAACTTCCCACAATAAGTTGGGTGAATTTTGGCCCATTCCTCCTGACAGAGCTGGTGTAACTGAGTCAGGTTTGTAGGCCTCCTTGCTCGCACACGCTTTTTCAGTTCTGCCCACACATTTTCTATAGGATTGAGGTCAGGGCTTTGTGATGGCCAGGACTTTGTTGTCCTTAAGCCATTTTGCCACAACTTTGGAAGTATGCTTGGGGTCATTGTCCATTTGGAAGACCCGTTTGCGACCAAGCTTTAACTTCCTGACTGATGTCTTGAGATGTTGCTTCAATATATCCACAAAATTTTGCTTCCTCATGATGCCATCTATTTTGTGAAGTGCACCAGGCCCTCCTGCAGCAAAGCACCCCCACAGCATGATGCTGCCACCCCCGTGCTTCACGGTTGGAATGGTGTTCTTCGGCTTGCAAGTAACCCACTTTTTCCTCCAAACATAACGATGGTCATTAAACAGTTCTGTTTTTGCTTCATCAGACCAGAGGACATTTCTCCAAAAAGTACGATCTTTGTCCCCATGTGCAGTTGCAAACCGTAGTCTGGCTTTTTTATGGCGGTTTTGAAGCAGTGGCTTCTTCCTTGCTGAGCGGCCTTTCAGGTTATGTGGATATAGGATTGTTTTACTGTGGATATAGATACTTTTGTACCTGTTTCCTCCAGCATCTTACACGTGTCAATAGCCGTCTATTTACCACCACAAACCAATGCTGGCATTAAGATTGCACTGAATGAGTTGTATAAGGCCATAAGTCAACAGGAAAACGCTCATCCAGAGGCAGCGCTCCTAGTGGCTGGGGACTTTAATGCAGGGAAACTTAAATCCATTCTACCTCAATTCTACCAGCATGTTAAATGTGCAACCAGAGGAAAAAAAAACTCAGAGATGCATACAAAGCTCTCCCTCGCCCTCCATTTGGCAAATCTGACCATAACTCTATCCTCCTGATTCCTGCTTATCAGCAAAAACTAAAGCAGGAAGCACCAGTGACTCGGTTAATAAAAAAGTGGTCAGATGACGCAGATGCTAAGCTACAGGACTGTTTTGCTAGCACAGACTGGAACATGTTCCGGGATTCTTCAGATAGCATTGAGGAGTACACCACATCAGTCACTGGCTTCATCAATAAGTGCATCGATGATGTCGTCCCCACAGTGACCGTACGTACATACCCCAACCAGAAGCCATGGATTACAGGAAACATCCGCACTGAGCTAAAGGGTAGAGCTGCCGCTTTCAAGGAGCAGGACTCTATCCCGGACGCTTATAAGAAATCCCGCTATGCCCTCCGACGAACCATCAAACAGGCAAAGAGTCAATACAGGACTAAGATTGAATCGTACTACACCGGCTCTGACGCTTGTCGGATGTGGCAGGGCTTGAAAACTATTACAGACTACAAAGGGAAGCACAGCCGCGACCTTCCCAGTGACACAAGCCTACCAGATGAGCTAAACCACTTCTATGCTCGCTTCGAGGCAAGCAACACTGAAGCATGCATGAGAGCACCAGCTGTTCCGGATGACTATGTGATCACGCTCTCCGTAGCCGATGTGAGTAAGACTTTTAAGCATGTCAACATTCACAAGGCCGCAGGGCCAGACGGATTACCAGGATGTGTACACCGAGCATGTGCTGACCACCTGGCAAGTGTCTTCACTGACATTTTGAACATGTCCCTGACTGAGTCTGTAATACCAACATGTTTCAAGCAGACCACCATAGTCCCCGTGCCAAAGGACACTAAGATAACCTGCCTAAATGACTACCGACCCGTAGCACTGACGTCTGTTGCCATGAAGTGCTTTGAAAGGCTTGTCATGGCTCACATCAACACCATTATCCCAGAAACCCTAGACCCACTCCAATTTGCATACCGCCCCAACAGATCCACAGATGATGCAATCTCTATTGCACTCCACACTGCCCTTTACCACCTGGACAAGAGGAACACCTACGTGAGAATGCTATTCATTGACTACAGCTCAGCATTCAACACCATAGTGCCCTCAAAGCTCATCACTAAGCTAAGGATCCTGGGACTAAACACCTCCCTCTGCAACTGGATCCTGGACTTCCTGACGGGCCGCCCCAGGTGGTAAGGGTAGGTAACAACACATCTGCCACACTGATCCTCAACACGGGGGCCCCTCAGGGGTGCGTGCTCAGTCCCCCTCCTGTACTCCCTGTTCACCCATGACTGCATGGCCAGGCACGACTCCAACACCATCATTAAGTTTGCCGACGACACAACAGTGGTAGGCCTGATCACCGACAACGATGAGACAGCCTATAGGGAGGAGGTCAGAGACCTGGCCGTGTGGTGCCAGGATAACAACCTCTCCCTCAACGTGACCAAGACAAAGGAGATGATTGTGGACTACAGGAAAAAAAAGAGGACTGAGCACGCCCCCATTCTCATCGACGGGGCTGTAGTGGAACAAGTTGAGAGCTTCAAGTTCCTTGGTGTCCACATCACCAACAAACTATCATGGTCCAAACACACCAAGACAGTCGTGAAGAGGGCACGACAAAGCCTATTCCCCCTCAGGAGACTGAAAAGATTCGGCAGGGGTCCTCAGATCCTCAAAAGATTCTACAGCTGCACCATCGAGAGCATCCTGACTGGTTGCATCACCGCCTGGTATGGCAACTGCTTGGCCTCCGACCGCAAGGCACTACAGAGGGTAGTGCGTACGGCCCAGTACATCACTGGGGCCAAGCTTCCTGCCATCCAGGACCTCTATACCAGGCGGTGTCAGAGGACGGCCCTCAAAATTGTCAAAGACTCCAGCCACCCTAGTCATAGACTGTTCTCTCTGCTACCGCACGGCAAGCGGTACCGGAGTGCCAAGTCTAGGTCCAAAAGACTTCTCAACAGCTTCTACCCCCAAGCCATAAGACTCCTGAACAGCTAATCATGGCTACCCGGACTATTTGCACTGCCCCACCACCCCATCTTTTCACGCTGCTGCTACTCTGTTAATTATTTATGCATAGTCACATTAACTCTACCCACATGTACATATTACTTCAACTACCTCAACTAGCCGGTGCCCCCGCACATTGACTCTGCACCGGTACCCCCCTGTGTATATATAGCCTCCCTACTGTTATTTTATTTTACTTCTGCTCTTTTTTTCTGAACACTTTTTTGTTGTTGTTTTATTTTACTTTTGTTTATTAAAAATAAATGCACTGTTGGTTAAGGGCTGTAAGTAAGCATTTCACTGTAATGTCTGCACCTGTTGTATTCGGTGCATGTGGCCAATAAAATTTGATTTGATTTGATCTTCACAAGGTCCTTTGCTGTTGTTCTGGGATTGATTTGCACTTTTCGCACCAAAGTACGTTAATCTCTAGGAGACAGAATGTGTCTCCTTCCTGAGTGGTATGACGGCCGCCTTGGTCCCATGGTGTTTATACTTGCGTACTATTGTTTGTACAGATGAACGTGGTACATTCAGGCGTTTGGAAATTGCTCCCAAGGATGAACCAGACATGTGGAGTTCTATAATCTATCTGTAAACAATTGTTGGAAAAATTACTTGTGCCATGCACAAAGCAGATGTCCTAACCGACTTGCCAAAACCATAGTTTGTTAACAAGAAATTTGTGGAGTGGTTGAAAAACGAGTTGTAATGACTACGAGTTGTATGTAAACTTCCGACTTCAACTGTATATTCTCAGAATATAAGATATTAATCACAATGATAAAAA
Source organism: Coregonus clupeaformis (assembly GCF_020615455.1). NCBI lineage: Eukaryota > Metazoa > Chordata > Actinopteri > Salmoniformes > Salmonidae > Coregonus > Coregonus clupeaformis. Next base: position 43,161,334 of record NC_059201.1, on the reverse strand, counting down.
AAAGTTTTTCTTGAGTATACTTTTAACAGAGCTGAGATTGACTTTGAAGAGCAAAGTGTAGAAATGCAAATTAAATCAGTCATCAACAAAGACGTGGTGGCCTAGCGGGAAGATCAGAATACCGTGAACCATGACAAACAAGATTCTCTGGTCTGATGAAACCAAGATTGAACTCTTTGGCCTGAATGCCAAGCGTCACATCTGGAGGAAACTTGACACCATCCCTACGGTGAAGCATGGTGGTGACAGCATCATGCTGTTGGGATGTTTTTCAGCGGCAGGGACTGGGAGACTAGTCAGGATCGAGGGAAATATGAACGGAGCAAAGTACAGAGAGATCCTTGATGAAAACCTGCTCCAGAGTGCTCAGGACCTCAGACTGGGGCGAAGGTTCACCTTCAAACAGGACAACGACCCTAAGCACACAGCCAAGACAACGCAGGAGTGGCTTCGGGACAAGTCTCTGAATGTCCTTGAGTGGCCTAGCCAGAGCCCGGACTTGAACCCGATCGAACATCTCTAGAGAGACCTGAAAATAGCTGTGCAGCGATGCTCCCCATCCAACCTGACAGAGCTTGCGAGGATCTGCAGAGAAGAATGGGAGAAACTCCCCAAATACAGGTGTGCCAAGCTTGTAGCGTCATATCCAAGAAGACTGAAGGCTGTAATCGCTGCCAAAGGTGTTTCAACAAGGTACTGAGTAAAGGGTCTGAATACTTATGTAAATGTGATATTTCCGTATTTTTTTTTGCTTTGTCATTATGGGGTATTGTGTGTAGATTGATGAAGAAAAAAAACGATTTAATCAATTTTAGAATAAGGCTGTAACGTAACAAAATTTGGAAAAAGTCAAGGGGTCTGAATACTTTGCGAATGCACTGTATCATATATTCTTTAGACCTGCCTAAAATAAATCATGGATTATTTGTGATGGTGTATATTCAATTGCTTTATTAGACTTTTTTAAATGTAGATGTTCCAAAGGCGTGTATCAGCGGCTTGTATGCGTGGAGGCCTGGAGATGCTAAATGTGTTTATGTTAATTAATGGTCAATTACTGTGAGACCGGCATTCTTTTGCATGACAATAACATGCTGACAAAATGTAATGACCGCCACAGCCATACATTGGACACAGGAATACTTTTGCAACGTTCCCAATATATTGTATTCTGAGAACACGATAACCATATTCTGTGTATGTTTGGTGTGACGTTGATGGAATATTCTCCTAACCCCCCAAAAATTGGACAATGGAATATTCTTGCAAAGTTCTGATGAAACTTGTCTAGAACATTAATAGTGAATATTCTGAGAACATGGTAACCACGTTTTCGGTAAGTTCTGTTCGACACTGAGGGAATGGTCTCTTGGAAACATTCCTTACACATCACTGGAACATTCCAATGAAAACATTAGGTAATAAGACTCTTAAGGGAACGTGCTCTAAAGTTGTGGGAATGTTTGTTGTTAGCTGGGATGTCAGTATTTGTACCTGATCAAGTGACGAACATGGGTGGTATTTTATCGTACTTGATATGAATTCCATAAATACCCAACATAAGGTTTGGAAAAGGTTAAGGTTAGGTTTAAGGCATATTTCCATGGTTAAGAATTGTCATTGTAAAAGCAAGTGAGCATAATGTTTCTTTGAGTTTCTACCACTAGACCTGCATACTAATCACAGCACAAACACATGCACGTACCCACACACATTTCCGCACACCTTCCCCCTTTCTCTTGTCCTCAAGGATGAGCATGCAACCATTTCGCCCGGGGAACGCGGTTTTGCCGCTTCGCCTTGGCCCTAATTATAAGGAAGGGAGCGCTGCATGGTGCTAGGCAGGGTGGGCTTAGTAGCGGTGGGAAGGTGTGTGTATGTGTGTGTGTCTGTGTAGTGCAGTGAGAAGCAATCTTCATTAGGCTACCCAGGGGTCCATTGGCCCTGCCACTCAGCCATCACACTGCCAAAACCCCCATCATGTTTCCCTCTCCTCATCAGAACGCTCATCAGGATGCACTATCTGTGTGTTCTCTCTCCCTCCTGATTTTCAGTAATTTGGACCCTGTGTATGTATGCCATATATTTGTAACGCACCTTCTAATGCACAGAGGGATGGCTTCTGCTCCTGGCTTAGTAAAATGTTTTAATATCCTCGTTAATTATTCACTTGCTTCCACCCCAAATCACATTTTGATGTTTGCCCACTCTAAACACACTCCATAGTCTCAGTGGCCCTGAAAAACATGGTGCTACACCATGATGGATCCAGTCATAATGTTGTGACTGGGGCACTTCTCTCCACCCAGGGAAATGTGAATGTGGCTCCATGTATTCATCCCAAATGGCACCCTATTCCATAGTGCACTACTTTTGACCAGGGCACATAGAGCTCTGGTCAAAAGTAGGTGAACTATATAGGGAATAGAGTGCCATTTGGGACGTAGTCTATGAGGAAGTGGTGAGCCAAAATGGCTGGCCTCCTGCTGAGATAGAGAGGGAAGTGAGGAGGGCCTCGGGTGGTTCTAATCTCTCACACCGGAGCCTACGCCTGCCTGTTCCCTGACGCTCCTTGCTGTCACAGCTCTGCCGCCTCCCCAAAGAAATAACCAGCCATGGCAAGAGCCAGTGGCCGATTGTGAGGAGGTGCTATAGGCCCTTACAGGATATATCGCTTATGAGATCAGATGTCTGCAGGGGTAGGGGAGGAATGAGAGGGGGAGAGAGATATACAGCTGCAGCGTGTTGGGAGGAAATTGCTTTGCCGCCACCAGCCCTACGGAGGTAAACACACAGAGTTAGTATGCGCCAGAGAGTGGGTATAATTGTCTTGATGTGGACATTGTTTCGATGGACAGAGAGAGCCAAGCAAGGTAGAGAGAAGAGGAGGGGGGAGGAAGGGTGTGAAGTATGATTTCAGGAAATTGGCATGGCGTTCACACAATGCCTCAGTAAAAGTGGCTCATCGGCAGCGCTCGAAAAATAGTTTATGAAGCTTTCCATCCCTGAGTCTAAACTCTACATTGTGAGAGGGGGAAGAAAGGAATGGAGGGAAGAGTAAGATAGACAATTGGATGCAAGATCATACTGGGAAGAGGGGTTGAATAAGAAAATGGAGCGTGGGAGGGAGATACTGATTTAAAATCAGATAGACGACAGAATTGCCTCTGAACCTGGTCCTGGCGATAAAAATGGAGCCTGTGCCAGGTAGCATTTCTCCTTTCACTTCAGAACCTATGGTATCGCACATAACATTATACAATCTCATTATGATTACGACCATAATTCACATGCTTAACCATTCAGGCTGAATTTATGGCGCTATCATTGTATAACAATGCAATTGCTCTGTTTTGCAATACAAGAGGCATATTACTTGGGTGACGAGCACAATGTTTCTGTTTGGCATGTTGGTTGATGGGCGAGGTGTAAGTACAGCAAATTAAGTTTTGTTTTATGCAGGAAAACATGACATTTTAAATACAGAAAAATGGTTGCTGACCATGAATGTATCATATTCTATCATATTTCATCCAATGCACATGAGAGTATTATAAAAACCTATATCGGTTTACTATTGATTTACATAACCTCTATAATGTGTCCACATCCCTGTGTACGGTACAGAGAGTGGGTCTGTTTTATAACTATTAGTTAAAGTGAGGATAGATATTTCCAGGTAGCGTTGTTGACCAATAATAGTCCATATTTAGCTCAGCTAATTGGGCCCTGCCACTCAAAGCTGACTCTGTTAATTTCCCTTTGTCCACAGAGCTCCCAGTAAAGTGATGCATCTGAGCTCAAGCTGTTGTGTCAGCACACTTCAATCAAATCCTCGTAGAATATACAGTTTGCCATATTCCTCTCCCTCTCTATATTCCTCTCCATCTCCATATTCCTCTCCATATTCCTCTCCATATTCCTCTCCATATTCCCCTCCCTCTCCATATACCTCTCCCTCTCCATATTCCTCTCCATATTCCTCTCCATATTCCTCTCCATATTCCCCTCCCTCTCCATATTCCTCTCCCTCTCCATATTCCTCTCCATATTCCTCTCCATATTCCCCTCCCTCTCCATATTCCCCTCCCTCTCCATATTCCTCTCCCTCTCCATATTCCTCTCCATATTCCTCTCCATATTCCCCTCCCTCTCCATATTCCCCTCCCTCTCCATATTCCTCTCCCTCTCCATATTCCTCTCCATATTCCTCTCCATATTCCTCTCCATATCCCCCTCCCTCTCCATATTCCCCTCCCTCTCTGCATACTAGAAGGCTGCTTCAGCCCACATCAACTAGGATAAAGGTTTCTTGAAACTTGAGAACTAGCATGTTTCAATGCCACTATAACTCCCATTACTGTACCTAGAACTTTGATGGTTTCAAGGTTCTACAAGTCTTTTTTTGGAAATGAGGGATTCATGACCAAAAACTGTGAAGGCCTGGGGGGCTAAATCATTGTGTTCTACAGGGCAACAGACAATCTTATGGTTTCTAGGTTGTTTCCATTTCAACTGACCTCAAAGACAGAACAACCTATAGTCTCCCCTAGAAAGCAATGCACTGTACTTTTAAGGGCAGATCTAATTTGATGGGAAAATTGTCCTCTGGCTTGAAAGCTTTACAGAGAAAGGAAATGTGTACATATACTGCCCGTGTACAGCTCTTGAATGAGTAGGACACACAATCCCAAGACTGGTGTGTGCGCAAGCCCACATATACGTCACACATATCCAACCATACACACATAAGCAAACACAGGCAGGCACACACACACACACACACACACACACACACACACACACACACACACACACACACACACACACACACACACACACACACACACACACACACACACACACACACACACACACACAAAGGATGAGTGTGCACAAGACCACATATACAGTAACACACATACACACAACCCACTGGGCACAAACTGGTTGAATCAACGATGTTTCAAAACAATGTGTCAACGTATTGTGAGGTGGAATATACAGTATGTGGAAAATACATTGGATTTGCAAAAAGTAAACAATGTAAACTGCTGTTTTGAGGGGGAATTTTCAACCACAGAATTTTCTCATCATGGTAACCAATTTTCAACATAGACAAACCTTCTATAAAATATATTGAATTTAAAACAACGTCAGATCATCAACGTTATATCCACTATGGGAAAGATCTATTAATAACTAAATAGATTCACTGTTGCTATCAAAGTCATTCCAAAGGGTAGGTTTAACAGAGAAAATGAAATGTAACCATACTCTAGCATTTGCGAAGTCACCCATTGTTTCAATTAAACCCAGGGTTCAACTAAAAATAGACAATACACATAGGTCTAGGGTTTCATGCTTGGGTTAATGTTACATTTAATCTTCAAGTTAATAATGAATATGTTGGATTTACGTCTCCATTTAAACCAAAAATCTAAGTTAAAGAATAGGACTAAATGAAATCAAAATGTATTTAAAGTGCATTTAAAGTTTGATTTGATTTAGTCCTATTCTTTAACTTAGATTTTTGGTTGAGATGGAGACTTGAATCCAGCATATCAATTATGAATTTGTAGACAAACTGGAATTAAAGTCAGACTATGCCAGTGGCACAAAATATACATCTCCTTGATATTTGGATACGTTGACAACCAAACACAATTCAATATCACTTTTGCAATACTGTTAATAGCCTACTAACTTGTCGACAAGTTAGCAAATTATATGTTGGATTCATGTCTCCAACTAAACCAAAAATAAAAGTTAAACAATAGGATTAAGCTAGTGGCTCAGATGAAACTATCCAAGCATTAGATACATCTCCTTTAAATGTTGATATTTGGTTGCGTTGTCAACCTAACACAATTCGATATTACTTTTTTCAATACAGTAAATAGCCTAAAGTTAAGGCTGTTTTATAAACTAATGTAACAGTTTTTATTAAACCTTAAAATGAATACAGTAACTCATCCATGGACACATTTTGGGGTTACTGTAACTGTAAAAGTCGTATTATGTAATCATAGAAAGCTTGCATGTTCAAGATAGTATGCAAAAGTCGCAGGTCTGTGGAGATCTTCACAATATAAATATCTGTAAAGAATCTCGAACAGCATTGATCACTTGCACTATGTACTTTTAATGTAATCTCAACTACAATCCAGGTAATTTGGTTATAATATTAGTTGAAGCGCAGTGATAACACATTAAGTTGTTGTATGAATACAAAATATCTGACATTGTATTCCCATTTGAACTGTGTTGTTCTTTTAAATGGTTGAAAGTGCAGTGATAGCACATTTAGATGTTAAACAAAAAATCAGACATAGTTTTTCCATTGGAATTTGGTTGTGCTTTAAGATGGTGATAACACATTGGGAATTGAATACATTTTTGAGTGGGAAAATAAAGGTTGAAATCTCATTGATCAACGTCTCAACCAAAAATGACCCACATTTCCACGTTGAAAGGACGTGACGTGCCCAGTGGGAACATATACACACACATTCCCAAGGGAGTGTATGAAGGGAAAGGGAAGCTCTAAGCAGAGAAGAGCAGAGCTGTGGGCCCTGGTAGGCAGGAGTCTGTGATGGTTACCCAGCAGTGGGCGACAGCAGCGACAGGGTTGGGGATCATCCAGGCAGCTGCTGAGTAGAGCATGCATCAGACGTACCGGGAGGAGTGGATTACCCAGCCTGGGAGAGATAGGGAGAGAGGGATATGGAAGAGAGAGGAGAGGACTTGAGTCCAGATAAGAGCAGGAGGAGGATGAGTTATCCGGTAGGGGATATAAGACATAAGAGGGGAAAAGGAAGAGGAGGGCGGTGTTGAAATAGTGCAAGGATTCCTCTCAAGGTTTCTTTCTACCTTGGGAAGTTGTTCTACCTGTTGGCACCCCTGCTTGCTATACAGAGCTGTATACATATGATTTGATTGAATGAAAACTCACTTGTTTGGACTTCGCAAGGACTTGGCAGAAATGAGTTGATAACTGCAGTTGACTCTGACCTTGTCATTCAAGAAGGCTGTAGTGCATGAGGCTCTGGCCAGTGGCAGTCAGGTGCCTCCTATAATAGAAAACGGCATCACCATGAACTGGAAAAAGCAAAGTAAACAATTAACTGGAAAAAGACAAATCTGTCTACTTTGTCTTGTGTTTACATGTCCTCACACTGGCAGTCCCCATCAAAGGGTTGGGGTGTAACTAAATGTAATCTCAAATGCAATCTACGCAATCTACGCAAAGTAATCATTTATCATGAGAGGGCCATAAACAATAACTAGTAATGCTGCATATTCCAAGAAAGGTTAAAATCTCACCTTTCTGTTAAAAACTAGTTATAAATTGCTGAGGTGTAGTCAGTTTTGAGGCACAGTACAAATATGATAAAAATATTTAATATTTAATATTATGTATTTCCTATTCAACAAAACTGTATGCATAAGGCTTGAAATGACTTATATTATTTCCTAATATAGTATAATCAAATTATAAAATATCTAACTATAAGATTTCACCTTCCTTATAACTGTAAAATACATATTTGTATTTTTTGTGTTTCAGAATTTCTTTTCTAAAGGTCTCTTTTGACGTCTGCCCTCACCACTGTGAAAGTCACACAGAGCTCTAGCTTGGCTTCCTGAACTCGTTAGGAACTTGCGTTTCATCTTGTCCATCTATTATAAACAGAAAGTGTTTTTTGTTTAAAATCTATAATTTATTTTAGATTACATTGATCAAGTTGGCTATAAATCGATCCCCGTTATGTGCTAGAGCAGTGGTCACCGACCGGTCGATCGCGGTCAACTGGTCGATCTCCAAGGCGTTCGTCGTCGATCACGAAACATTTCTGTAAAAACCAACAACGATAGATCCTTGTGTTCCTATTTTATTTTTAATTTAGCGCTGTTCGCGGTAGGTGCACTTGATTCAGCTGCCCTAGTACCGAGAAGGCAAAGTGTTCACATTTTGGCCCTGAAAGCAAATAAAATGCACTTATAGAACTACCGCTGGCCAATCAGATAGCTCAGCTCACCGTGTCGGCACAGTTTTGTCGAGCCATAGACTGTAAAAAGAAGCCTAGAGTGCACAGCAAAGTTGATACTGTGAGATTTTTTTTTTTTTTTAAACCATGACACTTGATGAATACTTCATGGTTAAGTTGTTATTCAGCACTGTCAACACTTTTATTAGCTGTAAAATGAGCATTCTCCCTACTTCCGCTCACGCTACAACCAGCACTGCAGCTGCAATGAATGAGTATAGCAAAGTGTTTCGATAAGCTTTTGTTGTTATTATTAGCAACTTGTGTATTTTGTAAAGATGTAAAGTCCCCTGTTTTGGGGACTTGCATGGTTCTGGTACAGGTTCCGACTGACAGTTTCACTTATAAATTGACCTGTGGACACCATAGATCGAAATGGCTTGCATTGAGCGGTAGCTGTGATTATCACGGACACAGGAGTATGTCTCATTTGACTGTGTGAAGCAGGATGTGAAATCGGACACCTCTTGAAGCTGGGATGTCCCTCCTACCATTTAATTTGCTCTTCTGACTGTCCATCAACTCCTGGCTGAACACTACATCATAGCCACTGACAAATAAGCGCAACAGGAGACAGTGGCATCGTAGCGCAACATGAAAGAGTGGTTTCATCATTGTAGCACATTGATTTATATCCATTAATCTAAAATAGTTCATAGATTTTAAATAAAAAAACATGTTCTGTTTGTCATAGACGGACAATATTAATATGATATGAAAGGCGAGTTCCTAACGAGTTCAGGAAGCCAAGATAGAGCTCTGTGAGACGTTAACAGAGATGGGGGTAGACGTTTTGATCAAGAGAGACCTTTAGAAAATATGCACATTTTCTCTAACACTAAACATAAAAATATTTATTTTGCAGTTATAAAGAAGGTGACATTTTATAGTTAGACATTTTATAATTTAGAAAGCATATAAGTCATTTCAAACCTTATTCATACAGTTTTGTTGAATAGGAAATACATCATATAAAATATTTCATACTTTCATATTTTTATCATATTTGTACTGTGTACTTGAGCTGGTGTCCTCAAAAGTGACTAAACTTCAACAATTTATAACTACTTTTACCATAAAGGTGAGATTTTAACCTTTCTTGGAGTATGCAGCATTGCTAGTTATTATTTATGGTCCTCTCATGATAAGTAATTACTTTTGGCGATTACGTAGATTACATTTTAGATTACATTTAGGTTCGCAGAATATTTCACTTTCTCTGGTCATAGAAGTAACAACATGAATTGGTGCATGAGGCAGATATAATGCAGTGCAACTTGAGTTTCGCCATCAGCTGGAAGACCTATTTTCTCAGCGGATGGAGGGAGAGTGGAGGGACGGTGAGTCGGGTGAGAGGCAGTCTCACCGCTGTCTCTCCCTCGCTCCCCTCAGACTGACCATCAGATGCAGGCCATCAGTCCAGTAAAATAAAAAAAAAGCAAATTATTACGCTCACTCAGCTGTGCCTCACAAGTATTACAACAAGTTATCTATTAACCTCTGAAAGTCTAAGCTGTTGGGGGGCGGGTTCTACTAAGCAAACATATGGAATTGTTTTAAGATGGTCATACCATGGATCATTTAGCTATTTGATTTAGAATTTTAGGACCCCTTTCAGTTATAACAACAAAAAAAAAATATTGAAAAATATTGAATAACACATTCATAAATGGTTGGGTAGGCTGTTTTCTGGTTTCAGCCGGCTGGATTTAGGACCACACGGACACCACAGAGCATGCAGACAGGCTGTGTGAAGGGAAAGCTGCTGAAAGGCTGGTGTATAGGACCAGCAAGGGAGAGATGAACAGAGGCAGCTGCTGTCTGTGTTGGACATTTTCTCCAATTTGTAAAAGCAAGCAGAGCAGAAACGGGCTAATCTTTAGTTGACTGATCTAGCTGGCAAGGTAACTGCTGTTTGACAGGAAAACAAGTATTTATTCTCAGTGCTGAGCTAGTAGTGTAACTGATATGTTACGTTAGCTAATGTTTCATCCCCTCTTGACTTAAGTGAATGAACTACTAGCAGCTAGTTAGCTGGCTAGTAGCTACCACAGCCAGTTCAGCTCTGGATAGCTATCTGTCAGGTAGCAGTATCTAACAGCTGTTGTGTATATGGAAATGTTTTGTAGCATTTGTTTTGTCCCGTTTCAACAGAAGTAAATTTGATGATGTACCATTGTACCATTAGCTAGAGTTGGCTAACGTAAGCTAGCTATCTAGCTAGCTCACTAACTTTTGCTATTATTTTTGTCTCAATCACACTAGACCTGAATCAAATGATGAAACCAGCGGCCAAACGATTGAAGACCAATATTCTGACATTTTCTTCAGCCCAATGCAAGTTTTTATTACTCAGTATAGCAATGTAACATTATTGATCTGTCAGTTTCCCTAGCTAAACAGCTCTACAGACGTCACTGTCATTGTGCACAGTCAGTACACAACACTGTGCTCATCATGTCTTAGCAGGATCAGATGGTGAAAGGTGTCCCTGCATTGTCAGACTGCCAGGGAAGACCAGTCTATGGAGCTCAAGTGAATTTTGCAGTATATTAGCTATACCAATCAGTGAATGGATACAAAGTTCAATTTTGAGTTGATGGGTAGGCTAAAGTCTAGGATCTGGGCATAATGGTCATTTCAATTATTGAACCATTGATTCTATTCTTGGATAATATCATGTATAAATGTACACCAAGGTATTTCTTTGTCATGCCTCATCTGAGCAGGATCAGATGGTGACCTGGGTCTCATCAGGGTCAGGCAGCCAGGGAAGACCAGTCTGCAGAGGTGAACTTTTGCAGATACAACACTTTCTTCTCTCTGTGCAGCAAACACTGGACAAGCAAGAAGCTTCAAAGATCGAAACTATTTTAAGGCAGTCTGACAAACCTCCAAAGTTGATTTCCAAACTGTATCAAGGGTTGATAGAGGCTTTTCACGATTACACAAAACATGTCAAACAAAAAATCTGAGGAAGACCTGGGAGACGCTTTTGATAATGATTAATGAATACAGAGATGTTAGAATGCCCAGTCATGTGCATGTAATCTCAGACATAAATTACTGCAGTTTAAGACCATCCATAGAACATACTATATGCCAGTGAAACTGAATTTGATGCACTCAGAAATTTAATTATTCTGCTGGAGGTGTAAAACACAAAAGTAGACATATTTGAATATGTAATGGTCTTGTGAAGGCTGGCTGAATTCTGGCAAAGAGTATGTTGTTTTATCTCAGCATGTCTACAGATTCTCCCTTCTCTCTGTTTTTGTTTGCTTGGAAATGTTGATACTGGAGACAGTTTTCAAGTTAAAAGAGCTCTACAGTACTATTAGGCATGTGATATTAATTCTATGGAGGATGTACTGTTTCTGTGTGTTAATGTGAAGGTGTATGTGTGTTTTTATTAAACTTTTGTTTTCCAAATCTTGAAACATAAAAAAAAAGATGGGAAGGAATTTGTGTTGGGGAGAGAGTTCAGTTACTGACTAGACTGGTGGGGGTCGGGCGTGCAGGCGGCTCAGGCTGGCTGGGTGGTCTTGCTGAAATTTGATATAGAGGATGTCTTAATAAAGACAATAAAAAGTCTGTACTTTATTTGTAAGAATTGTTCATTTGTTAGGCTCTTGGTTAAAGACACAACACAATATTGATTATTGAGTTCAGTCTTATCAATCACTTAAACATATTTAATAATGATCTCTTACCTAGCTTTATGACTGAGGGCATTTTTGCTTACTTTTTGTTATTCTAAATAGAGATGGCCAGACGGGCCATGGGTCATATTCGATTGTGTAGAAATGCAGGAAATTAGCTTTAGATGACCCCAAAAATTGGAGGACCCCCAGACCCCACCCCGCGCAAAGTTATGTTGTCCCCCCCCTTTTAAAAGCAAAGTTGCGCCTCTGGGTGCATCAATAACGTTTGGTGTTCGCCAAAAGGCATGTGGGAGACTCCCCAAACATATGGAAGAAGGTACTCTGGTCAGATGAGACTAAAATTGAGCTTTTTGGCCATCAAGGAAAACGCTATGTCTAGCGCAAACCCAACACCTCTCAACACCCCGAGAACACCATCCAGTGAAGCATGGTGGTGGCAGCATTATGCTGTGGGGATGTTTTTCATCGGCATGGACTGGGAAACTGGTCAGAATTGAAGGAATGATGGATGGCGCTAAATACAGGGAAATTCTTGAGGGAAACCTGTTTCAGTCTTCCAGAGATTTGAGACTGGGATGTAGGTTCACCTTCCAGCAGGACAATGACCCTAAGCATACTGCTAAAGCAACACTCAAGTGGTTTAAGGGAAAACATTTAAATATATTGGAATGGCCAAGTCAAAGTCCAAACCTCAATCCAATTGAGAATCTGTGGTATGACTTAAAGATTGCTGTACACCAGTGGAACTTGAAGGAGCTGGAGGAAGTTTTGCCTTGAAGAATGGGCAAAAATCCCAGTGGCTAGATGTGTCAAGCTTATAGAGACATACCCCAATAGACTTGCAGCTGTAATTGCAGCAAAAGGTGGCTCTACAAAGTATTGACTTTGTGGGGTTCTCCCACTTAAAAAGATGAGAGAGGCCTGTAATTTTCATCATAGGTACACGTCAACTATGACAGACAGAAAGAAAAGAAATCCAGAAAATCACATTGTAGGATTTTTAATGAATTTATATGCAAATTATGGTTGAAAATAAGTATTTGGTCACCTACAAACAAGCAAGATTTCTGGCTCTCACAGACCTGTAACTTCTTCTTTAAGAGGCTCCTCTGTCCTCCACTCGTTACCTGTATTAATGGCACCTGTTTGAACTTGTTATCAGTATAAAAGACAACTGTCCACAACCTCAAACAGTCACACTCCAAACTCCACTATGGCCAAGACCAAAGAGCTGTCAAAGGACACCAGAAACAAAATTGTAGACCTGCACCAGGCTGGGAAGACTGAATCTGCAATAGGTAAGCAGCTTGGTTTGAAGAAATCAACTGTGGGAGCAATTAGTAGGAAATGGAAGACATACAAGACCACTGATAATCTCCCTCGATCTGGGGCTCCACGCAAGATCTCACCCCGTGGGGTCAAAATGATCACAAGAACAGTGAGCAAAAATCCCAGAACCACACGGGGGGATCTAGTGAATGACCTGCAGAGAGCTGGGACCAAAGTAACAAAGCCTACCATCAGTAACACACTACGCCGCCAGGGACTCAAATCCTGCAGTGCCAGACGTGTTCCCCTGCTTAAGCCAGTACATGTCCAGGCCCGTCTGAAGTTTGCTAGAGTGCATTTGGATGATCCAGAAGAGGATTGGGAGAATGTCATATGGTCAGATGAAACCAAAATAGAACTTTTTGGTAAAAACTCAACTCGTCGTGTTTGGAGGACAAAGAATGCTGAGTTACATCCAAAGAACACCATACCTACTGTGAAGCATGGGGGTGGAAACATCATGCTTTGGGGCTGTTTTTCTGCAAAGGGACCAGGACGACTGATCCGTGTAAAGGAAAGAATGAATGGGGCAATGTATCGTGAGATTTTGAGTGAAAACCTCCTTCCATCAGCAAGGGCATTGAAGATGAAACGTGGCTGGGTCTTTCAGCATGACAATGATCCCAAACACACCGCCCGGGCAACGAAGGAGTGGCTTCATAAGAAGCATTTCAAGGTCCTGGAGTGGCCTAGCCAGTCTCCAGATCTCAACCCCATAGAAAATCTTTGGAGGGAGTTGAAAGTCCGTGTTGCCCAGCGACAGCCCCAAAACATCACTGCTCTAGAGGAGATCTGCATGGAGGAATGGGCCAAAATACCAGCAACAGTGTGTGAAAACCTTGTGAAGACTTACAGAAAACGTTTGACCTGTGGCATTGCCAACAAAGGGTATATAACAATGTGTTATTGACCAAATACTTATTTTCCACCATAATTTGCAAATAAATTCATTAAAAATCCTACAATGTGATTTTCTGGATAATTTTTCTCATTTTGTCTGTCATAGTTGACGTGTACCTATGATGAAAATTACAGGCCTCTCTCATCTTTTTAAGTGGGAGAACTTGCACAATTGGTGGCTGACTAAATACTTTTTTCCCCCACTGTAGTTATGCAAGTTTTCAGTTTTTTTGTCTTATTTCTTGTTTGTTTCACAATACAAAACATTTTGCATCTTCAAAGTGGTAGGCATGTTGTGTAAATGAAATGATACAAACCCCCAAAAAATCAATTTTAATTCCAGGTTGTAAGGCAACAAAATAGGAAAAATGCCAAGGGGGGTGAATACTTTCGAAAGCCACTGTCGGTTAATGTTGCATAGGCTTATGTGTTGTAAATATATATATATATATTTTTTTTTTCTTCTGAGTGGTAGATCGGCTTGCTTTTGGACTCAGAAAGTGATCTTGACTTGGTTGGTGACCCCTGTGCTAGAGTAACAAAACCACTCTCTTCTGTTGCACCACCATGTAAGGATTACAGGCATGTGCTTTGTCAATGGCTGTGATGTACGGTTCAGCCAGAAGTTGATGAACAGTCGTAAGAGTTAATTAAATGGTTGGAGGGACATCCCAGCTTCAAGTGGTGTCAGATTTCACATTCTACATCACACAGGCAGAAAATATATATTCCTGTGTCCATGAGAACCAGGGACACACCATAGAGAATGATAGAGGCCTCTAGTGACCAAAAGGCCATTTTAGCATGGGCTGCACCATTGAAGGCTTCCACCATGCTTCCGACATTTTATTGCAGTCAAACTAATCAACTGTGTGGGGATTCCTATGGGTTGTAGCCTCAAAGGTGCTGCACAGGCTGTCACAGACACTATAATGACACAGATATAAAGATGAGTCCTCTATATCTCTATGGGACACATTGTCCGATACACGTCCACGTTCAACCGAGAACCCTCAGCCTGGGACCTCATTCATAAATTAAGCTATGGTGGGTTTATACTTTATAGTTTACAATTACACTTTCATACGTACATACTTTAGCTTTTTTAAAACTAGCGATAGCTAGCTACCAAGTGGCTGGACCAGTTTTCCCAAAAGTGAACGATATGTAATGCCAAGTTTTGCTTGCTAGCCAACCACCAACGTCAATGCCGCTATCATGCCAATCTACTAATCTTACCTGAATTAATTATGAAACCGATCATAATTATATTTAATCTAATTTCACTGTTGTCGGTTAGTCAACATGCAATAATACCTGTATACTGTCAATCACTGAGATTAATTATTTCAAATCAAATCAAATTCTATTTGTCTCATGCGCCAAATACAACAGGTGTAGACCTTACAGTGAAATGCTTACTTACAAGCCCTTAACCAACAATTCAGTTTTAAGAAAAATCAGTGTTAAGTAAATAATAGATCAAATAAAAATAACAAATAATTAAAGAGCAGCAGTAAAATAACAGTAGCGAGGCTATATACAGGGGGTACTGGTACAGAGTCAATGTGCAAGGGCACAGGTTAGTCTAAGTAATTGAGGTAATATGTACATGTAGGTAGAGTTAAAGTGACTATGCATGAATAATAAACAGAGAGTAGCAGCAGCGTAAAAGAGGGGGTGGGGAACAATGCAAATAGTCCAGGTAGCCATTTGATTAGCTGTTCAGGAGTCTTATGGCTTGGAGGTAGAAGCTGTTAACAATCCTTTTGGACCTAGACTTGGCGCTCTATGACTAGGGTGGCTGGAGTCTTTGACAATTTTGAGGGCCTTCCTCTGAAACCGCCTGGTATAGAGGTCCTGGATGGCAGGAAGCTTGGCCCCAGTGATGTACTGGGCCGTACGCACTACCCTCTGTAGTGCCTTACGGTCGGAGGCCGAGCAGTTTCCATACCAGGCAGTGATGCAACCAGTCAGGATGCTCTCGATGGTGCAGCTGTAGAACTTTTGGAGGATCTGAGGACCCATGCCAAATCTTTTCAGTCTCCTGAGGGGGAATAGGCTTTTTCGTACCCTCTTCAAGACTGTATTGGTGTGTTTGAACCATGTTAGTTTGTTGGTGATGTGGACACTAAGGAACTTGAAGCTCTCAACCTGCTCCACTACAGCCCCTTCGATGAGAATGTGGGCGTGCTGGGTCCTCTTTTTACTGTAGTCCATTCGTCTTGATCACATTGAGGGAGAGGTTGTTAACCTGGCACCACACGGCCAGGTCTCTGACCTCCTCCCTATAAGCTGTCTCATCGTGGTCGGTGATGAGGCCTACCACTGTTGTGTTGTCGGGCAAACTTAATGATGGTGTTGGAGTCGTGCCTGGCCAATGCAGTCATGGGTGAACAGAGAGTACAGGAGGGGACTGAGCACGCACCCCTGAGGGGCCCCCGGGTTGAGGATCAGCGTGGCAGATGTGTTGTTACCTACCCTTACCACCTGGGTCGGCCCGTCAGGAAGTCCAGGATCCAGTTGCAGAAGGAGATGTTTAGTCCCAGGGTCCTTAGCTTAGAGATGAGCTTTGACAGCACTATGGTGTTGAACACTGAGCTGTAGTCAATGAACAGCATTCTCACCTAGGTGTTCCTTTTGTCCAGGTGGGAAAGGTCAGTGTGGAGTGCAATAGAGATTGCATCATCTGTGGATCTGTTGGGGCGGTATACAGATTTGAGTGGGTTTAGGGTTTCTGTGATAATGATGTTGATGTGAGCCATAACCAGCCTTTCAAAGCACTTCATGGATACAGACGTGAATTATATGGGTCGGTAGTCATTTAGGCAGGTTACCTTAGTGTTCTGGGGCACAGGGACTATGGTGGTGTGCTTGAAACATGTTGGTTTTACAGACTCAGTCGGGGACAGGTTGAAAATGTCAGTGAAGACAATTGCCAGTTGGGTAGCGCATGCTCTGAGTACACGTCCTTGTAATCCGTCTGGCCCTGCGGTCTTGTGAATGTTGACCTGTTTAAAGGTCTTACTCACATCGGCTACGGCGAGCGTGATCACACAGTCGTCCGGAACAGCTGATGCTCTCATGCATGTTTCAGTGTTGCTTGCCTCGAAGCGAGCATAGAAGTAATTTAGCTCGTCTGGTAGGCTCGTGTCACTGGGCAGCTCGCGGCTGTGCCTCCCTTTGTAGTCTCTAATAGTTTGCAAGCCCTGCCACATCTGAAGAGCGTCGGAGCCGGTGTAGTATGATTCAATCTTAGTCCTTTATTGACGCTTTGCCTGTTTGATGGTTCGTTGGAGGGCATAACGTGATTTCTCGATACCGCGCTGTCCCTAAAAAAAAAATGATGTGATTAGATTGTTAACGTAGCTAGAACGAGCTGTGGTTCAAAACAGCTTCATAAATGTTTTCAGTCAGGCATTCACGCTTGCCATACCTAGCCAATAGTCTATATTTTGAATTGATTTACATTGCTTGTGAACTTCAGCGCTGTAACGATTTCACTTTGGATTTGGTTTTGTCTAAAAAGGCAAGGACAAACGCATACTAGTAGTAGTCATCGCTCCTGCTCGAGTCTACACAGTCTGGGTGATGTGAAACAACGTCATCATCTCTTTGGCGAACTCTCATTGGCTATTGCTGATCACCGTTCTCAAAAACTTGTCGTTGCACATCTCACATTACAAGAGCATTGTAGATTTTGTGCCAATACAATCAAACAGGTTTGAAAATATCAGGACGTCTAATATGGCTCAATGACGGCATCAGTGGCCCTCAGATAGAGTCTCTGACCCCCTCACATCAAACGAGCCTCGGTGACGGTTGCGAGCCCCGAGTAGTCAACGACGCAGATTTTGTCTCCGATCTCAAAGACTTGTCTGGGACAGCTAAATCAGGGCCAAAATCGTGTAGTGTACACGCAGCTTTAGCCAACCTGTGCTCACTGGCGTTAGCGGTGTGTTGAATAGATTCCGCGATCCGGACATGAGTGAATGCTCGGCTCGTTCTCGACACTGTGTGCACCCGTATGCGCGCTGAAATCTACTCCTACCATGATGTATTACACCGCCCACCGGGTGAAATGATGTGAAAAGAGTGTGTCCCGTGAGATCCAGGGCTACTGCTCAGTGCAAGCCATTTCGATCTACAGTGTCCACAGATAGATTTATAAGCGAAAATGTCGGAACTTGTACCAGAACCACTCAGGTCCCCTAAACATGGGACTTCACACCTAAGAGGTTTTAAAGCTGCATTTCATTCCCAGTGCTTTAGCTCATCCACACCTAGTCTGCGTCCCAAATGACACGTTATTCCCTGTATAACAATGCACTTCTTTTGACCAGGGCCCACAGCGCTCTGGTCAAAAGTAGTGCACTCTATAGGGAATAGGGTGCAATTGGGGACGCAGCCATAAAGGCATTTGCTTGTCAGGTAGCATCCCTTCGCTATGAGGATTAGTATCAATAATGTATCGGCCAGGTGTGAGGGATGGTCCTCGAAGGCATTTGCTTCTCTCCAATGCCAGTTACCGCTTTTATGCAGTGGTTCGTTTCACACGCTTGGGTCAGGGAAACATCACATTTACACATTTACAATCACGTGAATGTCGTTCCGGGCCCTGCTATTGCCATTTTCTGGGATGTTGAATTGCTTTAACCAGATCCACACACTCAGTCCCTGTAGGGTTGTGTAGCACAGTCCACTATATGCATCTGTTGTCATAATTACAGAATCCAATTGCTGTGAGTATTTGTACACTCAGAGCCATATGAGGCCTTTTCACACGGGCTATCTTAGCCCCAGGCTAGACTGGCCCTGGGATAGCTTAGCCTGTGTTCACACAAGTATTTGTCAACCCTGGGCCAAGCTTTACCCTGGGCTAAGGATTCACACTTGTATTCCAAAGCCCTGGGCTAACGGACAATCACAACATGCAACCAACATTCTATCTCTGACTCACGACCAACATTATAAATAATAAGACATTTATTAACACGTTATTGTGATGAGGTGATGTCGAAGGAGTCAGGCGCAGGAGGGTAAATCACAGAATAACAGGCTTTATTCTGCAAATACAGAGTTACGCAGAAATGCTCCAGTGCGCAAAACAGGCGCACTGGAAAATACAAGTTACACAGGGAAATATCCCGCCGATACAAAATACACTGAGCTCCACCAAGCTTAGCTATCCTCCACAATAAACAATCACACACAAAGACAAGGGGGCAGAGGGAACACTTATACAGGTACTGATGAGGGGATATGAACCAGGTGTGTGTAATAAACAAGACAAAACAAATGGAATGATGAGATGAGGAGCGGCAGTGGCTAGAAGGCCGGTGACGACGAACGCCGAAGCCTGCACGAACAAGGAGAGGTGGCAGCTTCGGAGGAAGTCGTGACAGTTATTTCCTCTTGCTTCTGGCCTAGCATTTTGATTTCCAACAGTGATGGTTTGTATAAACCTTTCTGATCCAGGCTAAATCATGCAACAATATTACTATCATGGATATCTGCAATTAAATGTGAAAAGAAAAGTTCTGAAAATGCTTGAATTGGCTAAGCGAGAAGATGTTAGCCAGCCTGTATAGCAACCATTTTTGTTAGGCATAGCAACCAATGTTTTTGCATGGAGGAAAGTATTTTTTATTTAACCAACTTTGAGAAATTTTAATATTGTTCTAATTGTAGACATTCAGTTGCATAGCATTGTTTAAATATTCCCCATGTAATCTTAATGGGGAGCTAACAAAGCTGCCACATAATTTTGTATTGTCATGTAAATGCTTCAATAATGCTCATTCTAGACATTCAGTTTTATAGTATTTTTTAGATATTCCCCATGTAATGTTAATGGGAAGCTAACATAGCTGCCGCAGAATGTTGAAGTGTAAATGCATCATAATGCTCATTCTAGACATTCAGTGTTATAGTATATATTTTTATTCCCCATGTAATGTTAATGAAAAGCTAACATAGCTGCCATAGAATGTTGAAGTGTCATGTAAATGCATCATAATGCAGAAACCACATTGGCCCAACTCTCTAAATACATGGCTCTGTGTAGGCTACACCTAAGCACAGTCATTGTTTTTAAATTGGATATTTAGTGGGAGGAAAGTACCTATTTTCCTGCTATCATTGAATAGGCTTCTGACAACACAGCTTTGTCAAAAGAATGTCCTGTTGTCCATATAACATTGCAGATACCATGCACATTATAGTGTTGTCGCAGATTGCATTGTTGTTACTCATTGTAGAATTGAACAACAGCCATTCCAACATGTATCTCTTTGATGGCTTTCATCTGATGCTAAGCAGGGTCGAATTGAGTAGTCCTGCCTCTAGTGCAGCTGTACATTTTCATTATAGTGACGTGCACGATATGCCCAAATCAAGGTTTTTGAGAATACAGTTATAAATACCTGAATGTCATGTTACTGTTGGGGTCAAACAGGGAGTTTGAAGATGTTGCAGATGCACACTCCACGCCGATCCTAAAACATTGTCTGTGGAGCGGCAATTGTGACTAGCATGAGGAAAATAAATGACTGGGACGGTAGCCAACAAGTGAAGTAGGTGGAGAACAATCAAACAGTAGCTGCAGGCTCTATTTGGTCGTGAGTTGCGACAGGGAGAGAAATTTTTTTCGTGGCGATTGTGAGAGCGCCATGACAGGTGCTGGCATCCCCAAGACACTACAGGTAAGACACTATGCCAATGGAAATTAAAATGGCAAAGGCTGACCGACAGCAGGAGTTTGCTTGTGTTGGTATTGATTAGTATTTATTGAAATACATTCTCTACTTTTGAGAAAGTGCTGCAAACCTTTATTTGAACCGTTCTATGTGTGATTCCTTCAGCTAGCTGTCCATATTGTATGAGGTAAGAGTGCAACCATAACAACTCCACCATATTTCTATTTAGTATGCCAAATCAAATACTATTCTATCTAAAAGCATTTGACTACAAATGCAATTCCTCCCATTGCTCAGGGCATCTGATTTTTTTTATGTCATGTAGGCTATGCACCCAATAAAACCCACCAAACAATAATGTAAAAACATTGGACAACGTCCAAGTCTTTGTTAAAACAATTCCTGGACCAGTGAAGTAGAAGGTCTTTTGAGTAATGCTCCTTTTGGACACATTCCCTGCGGGATATCTCATTCACCTCTCGCTGAACTGGTTAATCACATTTCAGAATCAGGGCCAATGAAGGAGGAAAGCTTAGCAGAGCAGACGTCCTCTGGGGGTCTGTCCCGTGGACCCGTGGCTCAGACGATAGACACAGGGCTTTGTGGTCGAGCCGACGAGACAGACAGTGCATGGAGCCAGAATGTCATCTCTCATTTGTCTTAACCATTGGATAACCTTGTGTGTGAAGGTGTGCGTGCACACACACACACACACACATGCACACAGACATACACAAACACACATAAATGCACAATTGCACAGACGTGCACACACACACACACACACACACATGCACACATGTGCACAAGCACATACACACGTTTATACACACACACACATTCATTTCCCCCATTGGCAAGATTTTTGCATCTAAACCAAGGTCAGAAAGAGTTCAGCATGAATACACATTACACAGACACAAACCCAAATACACTCCCACATACACACACAGTTTATTTTTTCCATTTAAAGTTGGTCTGAGTGCTCGCAGCCCCTGCAGTCAACAATCTCTTAGATCTTACTAGGGCACTGTGAACAGAGTTGTTTTTCTGTATTCTAAGAACAAAGGAGGTTGCTTTTGCGCAATAAACTATGCTTTTTTAATAGTATGCAAAACCAGTCATGTTTTTATTTAACTACAGAAAAAAATATGTTTATATGCTACTGAGTAAATCATGTACTTCATTCAGGATTCAGTGAAATTGATCCCCTCGTCACTTTCAATATGACTTGCAATTTTACCATTCATGATATTCGGATACACCATACCAGTCTTTTTCCAGTCCTTTGCACTAGTCTAACCTTTCTCCTAAGAAACTCAAAGCAAAGAAGACACAACGCACTGACAAAAAGAGAATAGAGGAAAGAGAAGACGAGATTCAGACGGAAAGAGAATGAAGAGAAGACGAGATTCAGACGGAAAGAGAATGAAGAGAAGACTAGATTCAGACGGAAAGAGAATTAAGAGAAGACGAGATTCAGACGGAAAGAGAAAGCTGGTTAAACAAGAAGCAGAAAGCAAGAAGAGTAAGAAAGATTAAAATAATATTTCAGAGGTGAAAGAAAGAAAGAAGGAGTGAAAGAAAAAGAGAGAGATGGAGAGAGAGAGCTCCTGAAAGCTCATTGATCACAGTGGATTCCAGCACACGCTCCAATCACTCGGTGTGGTGTCGGCCTAGGCCCAAATCACTCAGACAACACCTTTGAAATTCACAATGGCTTCCTTGTGAATCAGCCGTCCCCTTGCATGCCTGTCTGGAGCCGATAACAGGCTGGCCCGTGCCCCTGAGGTAACAATCTCTGCTAATAGACTTCTCCCCTGTCAATCACACTTCAAAATCCCAATAGAGCAATACGGCTCATGTACGTGCGCGCATACACACACACACACACACACCACACCGTCTTTCAATCGTGGCTCATCTGTCATTGGATCCCTTTTAATTAACCCCCCTACCCCATCACCCCTCCTGTCACTAGCACTCATCTTCATGCTGCACTGGTAAAATAATGTATTTTAAACCCTCTCTAACCATGTCGGCTTTAGAAGCAGCCTATATGAATGGTTTTTAAATAGGGGTTTGGAACTAAGGGTTTTGTACCCCCTGAGCACACCCTGAATAAACGTGGGATAAAAAGGATTTCCACAAGCGACAAAATGCTTTTGATAAACCTGGTGTTGTTAACAGCACCTGCAAGTAAGCTACAACACCTATTTTAGTTCCCAAACACTTTTTTAAAAGAAATAAAAGAAAGTGTGTGTACTTTTAAGGGTAACATCGTCCCTGGCGAGCATACACAAAACAACACAGCAGTACCATGAAAACAGAGCATACAGCAAGTATCAACATGTTCGATACCAAACAAACCTACGGCTACAGTATGTCTGTGCTCCGTTTCCTATCTCTTCCAAATCCATTAAAACAAAAAAACACAACATTGGGGTTTATAAGCGCAATAACAATTTCATTATCAGTGTAAATAATAAAATGGGTAGGCCTGGGATGAAGATGATTCTGTATTATCTTTTTGTTTGAATGTCAAGTACACCTGGTGCAATGTGTTCCTTTAATTTGCTTATTTAGATTAAATAGATTTTCCAAACTTGCATTCAAATGAAATAGCGCTGTTGCGTGGGATGCGAGCACACGTCTTCTGAAGTCCCTTGCCAACATGCGACGCAGATTAAACAATTAGAAATATCAAACGGGGTTGGTTCGATTAACATGGATTGTGGAGAAAAAACAATATCACGCATCACTGCTCAAGTCAGTAATTTGGAATACTTTAGTATGATTGTTAGCTGTGTTGATCTCACCAAATGTTAATAATTATCTTAGAGTGTGTGTGTGTTTGTGTGGGAACATGTGAACATGTGAACATGTGCCCGTGTGTGTGTGTGTTGGCCACACCACAGCAGACAGTCACTTAACCCTAAATCGTGCCGGTGTCACAACTGCTGTTCCTCCCGCCACTCTTTTCTATTTTTACCAATGACCTTCCACTGGCATTAAACAAAGCATTTGTGTCCATGTATGCTGATGATTCAACCATATATGCATCAGCAACCACAGTCACTGAAACCCTTAACAAAGAGTTGCAGTCTGTTTTGGAATGGGTGGCCACTAATAAACTGGTCCTGAACATCTCTAAAACTAAGAGCATTTTATTTGGTACAAATCATTCCCTAAGTTCTAGACCTCAGCTGAATCTGGTAATGAATGGTGTGGCTGTTGAACAAGTTGAGGACACTAAATTACTTGGCGTTACCGTAGATTGTAAACTATCATGGTCAAAACATATAGATGCAATGGTTGTAAAGATGGGGAGAGGTCTGTCTGTAATAAAGAGATGTTCTACTTTATTGACACCACACTCCAAAAAGCAAGTTCTGCAGGCTCTAGTTTTGTCTAATCTTGATTATTGTCCAGTCGTGTGTTCCAGTGCTGCAAGGAAAGACCTAGTTAAGCTGCAGCTGGCCCAAAACAGAGCAGCACGTCTTGCTCTTCATTGTAATCAGAGGGCTGATATAAATACTATGCATGCCAGTCTCTCTTGGCTAAGAGTTGAGGAGAGACTGACTGCATCACTTCCTATTTTTATAAGAAACATTGATGTGTTGAAAATCCCAAATTGTTTGCATAGTCAACTTACACACAGCTCTGACACACACACTTACCCCACCAGACATGCCACCAGGGTTCTTTTCACAGTCCCCAGATCCAGAACAAATTCAAGAAAGTGTACAGTATTATATAGAGCCATTATTGCATTGAACTCCATTCCATCTCATATTGAACAAATAAACCAACACCTCACGGCACAACGCCTCTCCCCTATTTGACCCATAGTTTGTGTGTATGTATTGATATGTAAGCTACGTGTACCTTTAAAAAATGTTTTATGTAGTTCTATCCTTGAGCTGTTCTTGTCTATTAATGTTCTGTATTATGTCATGTTTCATGTTTTGTGTGGACCCCAGGAAGAGTAGCTGCTGCTTTTGCAACAGCTAACGGGGATCCTAATAAAATACCAAATACCAAAGCACTCCACCCCAAGCATCGGGGTCTGGGCGCCCCACTTGTGTCTTCCAGCGGAACCCAAAATGTCTCCACCCTGAAGGGGTTCCAGGCACCCTGTGGCTCCCCATCCATTCCTTCCCCAAGCTGCACCTGCTGCTGCCACCCATAGGTGCCCACTGACAGAGTGACATCCAAACAGGCCCTGGGCCCCCAACACCAGCAGATGGAGGAGGGGAGAGGAGGTGTAAAGACTGAATTTAAATAATATGATATACTGAATATACGTATATGATGAATATGAATATACGTGTATTCAGGGAGTGTGTGGATTGTGATGCATAGTCACTTTAACTATACCCACATGTGCATATTACCTCAAATACCTCGACTAACCAGTGCCCCCGCACATTGACTCTGTACCGGTACCCCCTGTATATTGCCTCCCTGCTGTTATTTTATTTTACTGCTGCTCTTTAATCATTTTTATTTTTTACTTATCTATTTTTTACTTAACTTTTTCTTTAAAACTGCATTGTTGGTTAAGGGCTTGTAAGTAAGCATTTCACTGTAAGGTCTACACCTGTTGTATTCGGCGCATGTGGTAAATACAATTTGATTTGTTTTGATTTGACAATGGAGCTGAGGTATAAATCATATGAAAGGATGGGATGTCAGAAGGATCTCAAGGAAACAGGTATAATATTGAATTAATACATATTTATATATATTCCAATCTATATCCAATTCAATTCAGTTAAACAAACTTTATTAATCCCAGAGGGGCAACTTCTTTGGACACACGAGAAACACAGGTATCAATTAATCAATCAAATGTATTTTATAAAGCCCTTTTTACATCAGCCATTGTCACAAAGTGCTATACATATAACCAGCCTAAAACCCAAAAGAGCAAGCAATGCAGAAGCACAATGGTTAGGAAAAACTCACTTGAAAGGCAGGGACCTAGGAAGAAACCTAGAGAGGAGCAAGGCTCCGAGGGGTGGCCAGTCCTTTTATGACTTAAAATAATGGGTGTTGCAGGATAGTAAGTGTGAAATGTATATGGAGGCAAGAGGGGGCATATTGTTTGTGTGTGTTTGTGTGTGTGTGTGTGTGTGTGCGTGCGTGCGTGTGTACGTTCGTTCTCTGTATACAGGGAGTGTGTGGACACTTTTGTTCTTTATTTTTCCTAAAGGAATGAGACGTGAGAAAATGTCGAGAGGTGTGAGGAGGCCATTGGGGAGTGGATCACAACACACATTCACCTAAGGTGTTTCTTCTCCTGCTAAAAATATGATGTGTCACTCAGCATTCCCGTCAATGGTCTCCAAGCCGTTGAGCCATCTAAAATGGAGACTTCATAATTATACCTTCTGCCTAGGACCTAAGACAGTCAACACCCTTTTTTATTAGACCGACATGGTCTCATCAGAATATGTCAACATAGTGACATTTACAGTTGAAGTCGGAAGTTTACATACACCTTAGACAAATACATTTAAACTCAGTTTTTCACAATTCCTGATACTTAATCCTAGTAAAAAGTCCCTGTCTGAGGTCAGTTAGGATCACCTCTTTATTTTAAGAATGTGAAATGTCAGAATAATAGTAGAGAGAATGATTTATTTCAGCTTTTATTTCTTTCATCACATTCCCAGTGGGTCAGAAGTTTACATACACTCAATTAGTATTTGGTAGCATTGCCTTTAAATTGTTTAACTTGGGTCAAACGTTTCGGGTAGCCTTCCACAAGCTTCCCACAATAAGTTGGGTGAAATTTGGCCCATTCCACCTGACAGAGCTGGTGTAACTGAGTCAGGTTTTTTTTTGTAGGCCTCCTTGCTCGCACAATTTTTTTCAGTTCTGCCACAAATTGTTTATAGGATTGAGGTCAGGGCTTTGTGATGGCCACTCCAATACCTTGACTTTGTTGTCCTTAAGCCATTTTGCCACAGCTTTGGAAGTATGCTTGTGTTCAATGTCCATTTGGAAGACCCATTTGCGACCAAGCTTTAACTTCCTGACTGATGTCTTGAGATGTTGCTTCAATACATCCACATAATTTTCCTTCCTCATGATGCCATCTATTTTGTGAAATGCACCAGTCCCTCCTGCAGCAAAGCATCCCCACAGCATGATGCTGCCAACCTCGTGCTTCACGGTTGGGATGGTGATCTTCGGCTTGAAAGCGTCCCCCTTTTTCCTCCAAACATAACGATGGTCATTATGGCCAAATAGTTCTGTTTGTTTCATCAGACCAGAGGACATTTCTCCAAAAAGTACGATCTTTGTCCCCATGTGCAGTTGCAAACCGAAGTCTGGCTTTTTTTATGGCGGTTTTGGAGCAGTGGCTTCTTCCTTGCTGAGCGGCCTTTCAGGTTATGTCGATATAGGACTCGTTTTACTGTGGATATAGATACTTTTGTGCCTGTTTCCTCTAGCATCTTCACAAGGTCCTTTGCTGTTATTCTGGGATTGATTTGCACTTTTCGCACCAAAGTACGTTAATCTCTAGGAGACAGAACGCGTCTCCTTCCTGAGTGGTATGACGGCTGCGTGGTCCCATGGTGTTTATACTTGCGTACTATTGTTTGTACAGATGAACGTGGTACCTTCAGGCGTTTGGAAATTGCTCCCAAAGATGAATCAGACATGTGGAAGTCTACACATTTTTTTCTGAGGTCTTGGCTGATTTCTTTGGATTTTCCCATGATGTCAAGCAAAGAGGCACTGAGTTTGAAGGTAGGCCTTGAAATACATCCACAGGTACACCTCCAATTGACTAAAATGATGCCAATTAGCCTATCAGAAGCTTCTAAAGCCATGACATCATTTTCTGGAATTTTCCAAGCTGTTTAAAGGCACCGTCAACTTAGTGTATGTAAACTTCTGACCCACTGGAATTGTGATACAGTGAATTATAAGTGAAATAATCTGTCTGCAAACAATTGCTGAAAATATTACTTCTGTCATGCACAAAGTAGATATCCTAACCGACTTTCCAAAACTATAGTTTGTTAACAAGAAATGTGTGGAATGGTTGAAAAACAAGTTTTAATGACTCCAACCTAAGTGTATGTAAACTTCCGACTTCAACTGTAACTATTGTAGATTTATGTCACCAATCCTGACAGCTATATGTCTCTTGCGGTGACGCATTCCTTACTAGACCCACTATATTTGAAGGATGTATAGTCTATAAATGGAACATGCACAACCATGATCCTGCAGAGAAATCTGTGACTTAAAATGTGACTTAAAATGCTCTGACGTTAAGCCTACAAACACTGTCATAGGACCACCCACACCACTAAGAACACTGATTACCTTAAAGGAGCACTCCACCAATTTTTACCTCATATCCATTATCTCCAGCACTGTGTCTACGTATGTGAAAAAGGCACATTTATTGTATAGGTTCTGTAGTAGAAAAGGTCCCAATTTTTATTTTAAACAGTGATTTCCAAAAACGACTTGCCTGCTTTCTGTGTCACCGCGAAACTCGTAGTCTTTGAAAATCACTATACATTTTTTGGTATACAATAAAAACTGTAAAAAGATTATACAATAATAAAATGAAAGAGGAAATGAATGTGTGAATAGAGCCCTTAGATTCACAATTTCTGGGTTTTGCTTAGGTGCACTGAATTAATTTGAAGATTTAGAGAGAAGTCTTTGACGATTCCGAATAAAAGTTGCCCCAAGATGGGGAATTTATTTTGATTGTCTTTCTGTTTTTCAGTGATAAAATTATTAATTGTTGTTGAATTATTGAAAGTGCTGCTACAAAGACAGGAATTTGGGAGGTAAATATCTGTATTCTTTCTTAGGATTTCTTACTAAATGTTAAAAGTATTCATAATAATTCATAACAATACAAGTGTTAGCTTGCCTTTTAACTCTGTCTTAAAATTGTCTCTACTGTGGCTCCATTCAGGATTTCATGTTTTTCCCAGGTACTTTTGATTGCACGGTTATTTGCAAGTGAAAGAGATTCCATAATTAACGATTCTGGTAAAGCATGACATTGGTAAAGCCAATCACGCATGCACAAACGCACGTGCGCATGCGCACACACAGCCCCTCCACTTGTCATAGCTCCCTGGCAGTCAGTTTTGCATCAGTGCTGAAACCACAGGGATGGTTGGCATTTCACTTTGGCTCTGTCTCCATTCCCTGTGATCAGAGCCCTGCTGCCTCGGCGCACTGAAAGGTCACAGTTGTTGTTTGTCAAAATCAGCGTGTGTGTGTGTGTGTGTGTGTGTGTGTGCGTGTGTGTGTGCATCACAAATTATCTACCTTTGTGACTATGTTTTGTTTATTCGTGTGTGTATGTGTATGTCTGTTGTGTGTGTTGTATTCCTTTATGTGAATGTATGTGTGTGTGTGTGTGTGTTGGGGAGAGTGGTGCTACATTGAATTGTTAAGTCTTTCACCAATCACCTTTTTTTGTTATCTAGTTGTGTGTACTGTACGTGTGAGCACCAGTATTCAAATGCATGTCTCCACATATACAGCCTCCTGTTGCTAGAATGCTTTTGAAAGTAAGCTGAGCAATCCATTCTCTGCATTTTTATTTGGCAGTGGCACACACACAAAGTGACAGCCCATTGTTGGCTCCCTACCTAGCCTCAGTTTAGCTGGCATACCTTTGAGTCTCTGTCTGTGTCCCAAATGGTGCCCTATTCCCTACACAGTGCACTTGTTTTGACCAGAGCCTTATGGGCCCTGATCAAATGTAGTGCACTATATAAGGAATAGGGTGCCATTTGGGATGCGGGCTCTCTTTCTGCCAAGCCCAGCTTTTTGAGTCACCAAGATACAGTCAAACAGCTGCACTTCTAACGATGCTTGTACGAACAGACCTTGAATGAAACAAGGAAAGAGAGAGAGAAAGAGAGAGAGAGAGAGAGAGAGAGAGAGAGAGAGAGAGAGAGAGAGAGAGAGAGAGAGAGAGAGAGAGAGAGAGAGAGAGAGAGAGAGAGAGAGAGAGAGAGAGAGAGAGAGAGAGAGAGAGGGAAAGATGAGCTCTATCTTTGTGCCCAGGGACACCACAGATGGAAAGAGTAGTTTGGCAACCTGGCTGAAAAACAAATGTGGAAATGAAAGGCCTTTGACCACTGACTTTGTTATGTTTGTTTTTAATAATAGTTGCTTAGTTGGCTAAGACATTGGATGCGTCGCAAATGGTACTCTATTTCCTAGTGCACACTTTCGCCATTTGGGACTGATAAGAGTCTAAAGAATGTTCGTTATGACTTTGTTTGAACCCTGTCATCATGCAACCTTCAATGAATTTAATTAACCTAGCTATAAGGGGCAATCCCGTGCTAGAGATATCATATATCAATCCACCACATCCGCTTATGTTGGCCTTCCACATCTGCGGTGGAAGGTGGCCGAACTACAGCGGTGTTTGTCAGACCATGAGACATCCTGAAAATCGGTCTGTTCATGGAAAGGGGAGACTCTCACTAACATGATGGTGTTCTCCGTTTTTCACGGGACTCATCTGAAGTCATTGTTGCCACACAGGACCAAGAGGTGACATCAGGCCTGACGATGATCCCAGGCGAGCCTCTCCTGTATATCATCCTCAACACCATAGTGTTGGACAAGCCTAGCCCGTGCTTGGTGAACCATGTGCAGGCTGTGGCTCTGGGAGAGATGGTCACCCCAGCCCAGCAGCAGAGCATTAACAGCCTGAAGGAGGTGCAGGGGATTGGGCAGTATGGAGAGCGCCGGGGCAAGAAGTGTAAGAGGAAAATCTCCAACCCCAACCAGTTCAGCTGCCTGAAGAAGAAGAAGAAAAAACAGACACAGCTGCTTAAGACTGAGGGCGAGAAGTTCTCCAAGGATGTCAGGGACAAGATTGTAGACCTACACAAGGTTGGAATGGGCTACAAGACCATTGCCAAGCAGCTTGGTGAGAAGGTGACAACAGTTGGTGCGATTATTTGCAAATGGAAGAAACACAAAAGAACTGTCAATCTCCCTCGGCCTGGGGCTCCATGCAAGATCTCACCTCGTGGAGTTGCAATGATCATGAGAACGGTGAGGAATCAGCCCAGAACTACACGGGATGATCTTGTCAATGATCTCAAGGCAGCTGGGACCATAGTCACCAAAAAAACAATTGGTAACACACCACGCCGTGAAGGACTGAAATCCTGCAGCGACCGCAAGGTCCCCCTGCTCAAGAAAGCACATATACATGCCCGTCTGAAGTTTGCCAATGAACATTTCAGTCCTGATTCAGAGGAGAACTGGGTGAAAGTGTTGTTGTCAGATGAGACCAAAATGGAGCTCTTTGGCATCAACTCAACTCGCCGTGTTTGGAGGAGGAGGAATGCTGCCTATGACCCCAAGAACACCATCCCCACCGTCAAACATGGAGGTGGAAACATTATGCTTTGGGGGTGTTTTTCTGCTAAGGGGACAGGACAACTTCACCGCATCAAAGGGACGATGGACGGGGCCATGTACCGTCAAATCTTGGGTGAGAACCTCCTTCCCTCAGCCAGGGCATTGAAAATGGGTCGTGGATGGGTATTCCAGCATGACAATGACCCAAAACACACGGCCAAGGCAACAAAGGAGTGGCTCAAGAAGAAGCACATTAAGGTCCTGGAGTGGCCTAGCCAGTCTCCAGACCTTAATCCCATAGAAAATCTGTGGAGGGAACTGAAGGTTCGAGTTGCCAAACGTCAGCCTTGAAACCTTAATGATTTGGAGAAGATCTGCAAAGAGGAGTGGGACAAAATCCCTACTGAGATGTGTGCAAACCTGGTGGCCAACTACAAGAAATGTCTGACCTCTGTGATTGCCAACAAGGGTTTTGCCACCAAGTACTAAGTCATGTTTTGCAGAGGGGTCAAATACTTATTTCCCTCATTAAAATGCAAATCAATTTATAACATTTTTGACATGTGTTTTTCTGGATTATTTTGTTGTTACTCTGTCTCTCACTGTTCAAATAAACCTACCATTAAAATTATAGACTGATCATTTCTTTGTCAGTGGGCAAACTTACAAAATCAGCAGGGGATCAAATACTTTTTTCCCTCACTGTATATACATATACATATACACATACATACATATACATACATATACATACATATATTTATACATATCCTTTAATAAATATATATATTTCCCTTTATTACTTTCCAACCCCACCACCCCTTCCCTAATTGGAGTAAACTAGTGAACAACAATGCTTAGGCCTCTACTTCCAGCTTATACATACTATATACATTTTATGGACACAGTCATTTCTACAAAAATTATATTTTGTTTGTTTTTACCCTGAACTTCCTCTACCCTCAACCTTCTCCGATCATTTTCATGATGTCCATCCGGTTTGCTTCTATATGCCATGTCTTTCTAACTGTGCTCTTTCACAAAAGATACTTATGGACACAGTATGCTTTACATTAGTTATCTTGTTGTTATTAGTTGTTGTTAGTTGTTATTAGTCCCATCCTTCAACTCCATTCAACACCTCCCATCTATCTCTTAACACCATCCATATTTTTTAACTGTACTGTGATGTTTTACAAAAGTTCTGAACCCTTCTATTCTCATTGTTTCTACAGATTGTAAATTGAAAATATTTATTTTTGCTAAAAGTATTATTATATTATTGATTAATTGACTATGACAATTTACTTAATTATGTTCTTTAATGCAGGGCCTACAGACAAGTTCCTTACTTTTTCCCCCTTCCACTTTCCTCTTCCATTTTTGCAGTAATGCTGCAATTATTTGGTTGTAATTTTGGGTAGAGCAGACATTTCCATATCTTTTTGTTAGCTGCATGTGCGACATAACTCCACCAGTCCTAACTATGATATCATTTACGAAGATTATACCTTTTTTTTTGTCAAAAAATAATGTTTTTTTAATCAATTAGTATATTTGAGTTCAACCACAATATTTTTTGCATTATTTGTTCTGTAGTTTCTGGAGGATTAAATTGAAATTGCAACCAACTTTCTATGGCTTGTTCTAGAAATAGTGATATTTGGGAGATGATTTCCTTTTCAAATAACTGAAAGTGAGAGGTTGTAATCTGAATAAAGGGAAAAAGGCCATTCTTGAACATTGGGTGAGACAATCTTACTAATTTGCTAGAGAACCAGTTCAGATTTAAGTATAACTTTGTATGACTGAAGCTTTTAGTGATAGGTCTAATGCTTTAATATTTAATAATTTCTGTCCTCCGAATTCATATTCATTATATAAATAGGGC
Organism: Coregonus clupeaformis; assembly: GCF_020615455.1. Lineage (NCBI taxonomy): Eukaryota > Metazoa > Chordata > Actinopteri > Salmoniformes > Salmonidae > Coregonus > Coregonus clupeaformis. Next base: position 43,128,411 of record NC_059201.1, on the reverse strand, counting down.
CGTTTAATTTTGTTTGGCTTGCCGTTCCAAATAAAATTGAATATTATTTTCTCATATAATTAAAAAAACTGTTTGCATGGCGTAGGCAAGACCATAAGCAAAAAGGTAAACTGGGATAATATTAAAGAGTTAATCAGGGTGATTTTTCCACAAATTGACAGGTATTTTCCATACCATGGTAGCAAGATCTTATCTATTTTTGCTAACTTTATATTAAAATTTAATTGGAGTGAGATCATTTATTTCATTTGGGATATGTATTCCGAGTATATCCACATCACCATCAGACCATTTTATTGGTAAACTACATGGTAATGTAAAAATTGTATTTTTTAGTGATCCAATATGTAATATAGTACATTTATCATAATTTGGTTATAATCCAGAGAGGTTAGAAAATGTATCTAGATCCTCTATGAGGCTGTGGAGGGATTCAAGTTGTGGATTTAAAAGAAAACATGAATCATCAGTGTACAATGACACCTTTGTTTTTAATACCTGGATTTCTAATCCCTTAATATTATTGTTGGATCTGAATTTAATAGCTAACATTTCGATGGCCATAATAAATAGATATGCCGATAGTGGACAACCTTGTTTCATTCCTCTTTACATTTTAAAACTTTTGGAGAAATAGCCATTATTTACTATTTTACACCAGGGTTACTATACATGATTTTAACCCATTTTGTAAGATATTCTCCAAAATTGAAATGCTCCAGGCATTTATATATAAACCCCAGTCGTACTTTATCAAATGCCTTTTTAAAGTGTGCTATGAATAGCAGGCCTGGTTTCCCAGATTTTTCATAGTGTTCTATTGTTTCCAGTACTTGCCATATATTATCTCCAATGTATCGTCCATGTAAAAAACCTGTCTGATTAGAATGATTAATGTCTGACAATACCTTTTTAATGCTATGCGCTATACATTTTGCTAGAATTTTTGCATCACAACACTGAAGGGGCCTCCAATTTTTTTATGGACTAGAGCTTTATATTTTCCACTTGTATCCTGTTTCAGTAATAATGAAATCAGACCTTCTTCTTGATTGTCTGATAATCTACCATTTACATAGGAGTGGTTAAAACATGCTAATAATGGTCCTCTGAGTATATCAAAAAAGTTTTGGCATACTTCGACTGGTATGCCATTCAACCCTGGAGTTTTCCCGGACTTAAAGTCTTTAATTGCATCCAGAAGTTCCTCCTCTGTAATTTCACCTTCACATGACTCTTTCTGTATGGCTGTTAATTTGACATTATCAATAGAAAAAAAATCTCTACAATTACCTTCAGTTAGAGGCGATGGAGGCGACTGAAACAAAAACATATGCTTAAAGTACTTTGCTTCCTCCTTCAAAATATAATTTGGTGAATCATGGGTGACTCTTTTTGGTAGCATTTCTATGTTGAAGATAAAAAAATAATTTGGTGCATTTTTCCCCATATTCCATCCAGTTTGCTTTATTTTTATAATATATTACACTTGATCTTTCTTGAATAAGTTTCTCCATTTCTTTTAGTTTTTCCTCTAATTTATTCTGAGCCTTTATGTTACAGCTTTTATTGCTATCAATCTGTTAGACCTTCTATTTCCTTTGTTAGTATGGACTCGTTTGACCTAAATTTATTTTGTTTTCGAGATGAGTACTGAATTGCATGGCCTCTAAAGGCACATTTAAAAGTGTCCCATACAATAAGGGGATTTGCTGTACCTATGTTATGTCAGAAAAAATCAGTTATAAATTCCTCTGTCCTAGTTAAAAACAAGTTATCATCCAATAGGCTTTGATTACATTTCCAATATCCTCGCCCACGTGGAAATTCGGTAAGAGTAATGTATATGCCAATTATATGATGGTCTGACCGCATTCTGTCCCCTATCAACACTTTTTAAACTTTTGGTGCCAACGAGAATGACATAAGAAAGAAGTCAAGACGACTAGCTTGATTGAGTCTCCGCCATGTATATCTCACTAGATCAGGATATTTAAGCCTCCACATATCTACTAGTTCTAATGTATCCATGACATTCACGATTTCCATAAGAGCATGAGGGTGATAGTTTGTAGTGTGATTTCCTTTACGGTCCATTGAGCTATTTAAAACAGTATTATAATCTCCCACCATAATAATAGAGTATTGTATTACTTGCAGGGTTGATACTTTATTATATATATTGTCAAAGAAGTGTGGATCATCATTATTTGGTCCATAAAGGTTAATGAGCCATATCTGTTTATGGTCCAATAACATATTTAAAATAATCCATCTACCTTGCGGATCTGTTTGGACAATTTGCACATTCGGATCAAAATTACTGTTAATTAATATCATCACCCCTTTTGAGTTTCATTGACCATGGGAGAAGTATATTTCGCCCCCCCATTCGTTTTTCCACGCAACTTCATCTAGAATTGTTGAATGAGTTTCCTGTATACAATAGATATTATATTCCTTCTCTTTGAGCAATGTAAATATTGTTCTTCTTTTGTTATTATCTGCTAAGCCATTACAATTATAACTGGCTATACTCATTTCACCACATACCATAATGAGATACAAGTTTCAAATCTATTTATCATTATATATGTTTTTAAATTTACCAATAAAAAATACCATAGTGATTGAGTGTCCATATAGCTGTACCATGATATCTGCATTGCTACTAAGTAACCCTCCAATTGTTCTCCACTATTCCCCCCGCTAAAGTCCCTCTCCATCCCAAGTTGGGCCGTCATCCCAGTGATCGGCATACCACCCCCGTCCCCCCGGATCCCTAGGCCCCCGTGAGGCCAGGACCGATCCATCGAAAACAGCACACAGTGCCACCCACAAAACAGAAGCAGGTCAACTGCCAAAAGCATTTCCAATGCTCTCACCTCAATATATATATAGCTATTAAAAAATATATATCTATTAAAATATCATGCATATCTTAATTTCCATCATTATCAATTAATATGCGTAATAATGTTGGCAGTTCATGCGTAGGATTGTTACCTATAACCCGGATTGCCATTGTATTACATTACATTTTTGTCAAGCAATTATCCTATATTCTCCCTAACATCCTTACCCCCTTGCAACAGATGTGGGATAAACACACACACACACGCACATACTCTAACACACTCAACCCCTTTCCTCCACAATCAACCATAAGATTAGATGCTCAACGGTTGTTACATCCCAGAGCCCAACTCAAGAAAGGACCTGATTTACGAATGCATATACAGTTACAGCTGTTTGAGAAAGCATGCAAGATTGAGCAAAAATTGATAACAATGTGAGATTTGATTAATCTATGTCAAGTCCTAGGTGATGGAGATCAGATCCACCCTCTTCCCATGAGACACAAACTCTCTGGTCCCCTGTTGTAACCATTTTCCCCAAGCATCTCCGTGCAGTCAGACCTTTGATTATTTTATGCCACCAGGGCCACAATAATATGCCCCCTCTCTGATTGTCTGAGTGTGACCCCCTCCCCATGGGTTAAAGCAGTCAGTGTTGCCAGCACTGCCACTACCTGGGTGGGGGTACCCCACCGGAATCCCCACCGGCTAGGTACAAGGTCATCAAGGTTCTCATTAGCAGCTTTGAGAATTTCCTTGTATATTATGCTGTCCCATCAGGGGGCTCTGGCTTTGTAGGACCAACCCTGCCAGGCAGGCTCAGAATCTTGAAGGGGCGGTGCTACTCAAGTAGGTCTCTGACCGCATTTATTTTTCTGTTTTGGCTGCATATAGGCAACTCACAGCAGGCAATGGTAAATCTTAGTGCTGGCAGTAGTGCTATGGGTCCGGTGGTGTGTCAGAAATATTTTTGCAAAACATATTTTTATGTTGCAAGAATGTTGACTAAACAGACTTTCTGAGTTCTTTAAAAGTTCCCAGAACATTTAGTTGTTGTGTTATGACAACATTTGATGCAACCTAACGAATGTTCTAGGAACCACAGAACCAATTTTGGTTTGCTGGGTGGGCTCTATTTTAACAAACCTAAGGCAATGGTAAATCTCAATGCTGGGTGGGCTCTATTTTAACAAACCTAAGGCAATGGGAAATCTTAATGCTGGGTGGGCTTTATTTTTACAAACCTGAGGCAATGGTAAATCGTAATGCTGGTGGTAGCGCTATGGGGTCTGGGGGTGTGTCAGAAATATTTTTGCTATTTTTACATTAGGAATTATGAGCGCAATAGCTGGCAGTGGGTGGTGCGAAAGGGCTGGGTTTTGATTAATAAATAAGTTGTATATGTGAGTAGGCCTTGGCCAATCAACATGCTCCATGGCTTAATACTGCATGCCGTAATCAAATTCTGTAGGTTATTGACAGTCTTTGCATTGTCATCAACTCCAATTCGGCTGAGGGCACAGAATATTCTCATCCTAGTCTATTGTAGATTGATACTACAGTTTATTAAATAGCATAGGCTACAGTAACGAATAATAGAACAAGGAAAAAATATATATCCAGTGTTTGGTCAATATGTTTGGAGTGTTGGCAGTCAACATTGTTGCAATTGGCTTCAATGAGTATAGGCCTTTATGCATCGCACTTCTCCTCAAATAACAAATACTAGGCTCCCGTAAATTGTGCTGTATATGTGACTCACGTTCTCAATATGCAAGATATAGCCTAGGCCTAGCTTTGATCCTGAATTATAGGACTGAATAATTTAAATACGTTCGGAGGAGTGTGTCTTTGGTAACCGGATGACAGACGCTCTTTGGAGATGAGGATGGATACTTGAAAAAGCTAAATGAAGTATACAGGTAGGCAAATGTGCATGTTTTAGGAGGTGCAGTATATTTTAAATTCAAGGCACTCTCACAAATGGACCATTTAAACACCATAACCCTAATTGCTCCTGCAAGTCGCTCTAGATAAGACTGTCTACTAAATGACTAAAATGTTAAAAAATATATATAAAAAAAATGTTTGGGGAGACTATGCTTGATTTTTTATCAAATGAAACGAAATGGAAAAAAAACTTTGTTTTTTATGTTTCTAAATAAGAGGGTTACCTGCACAAAAAGCACATCTCCTCTTTTGTTCCATGAACATATGAGCACTGTCACGACCCGATGCGAGAAACAGTCACTAATAATTGTCAGAACCCAGAAGATGAGGCAGACACAGCTGTACTAGAGATGGTGGTTTAATTAAAGAACAAAATCTTCAGGCAAAGAAACTAAATCCACAATGTCCAAAAATAAAGCCAAGAGGCACAAAGAGGAAAACCTCCAAAAAACAAAAGAAACTCCACAAAGTGGTAAAAAACAGCAGGGAAAAACAAACCTCAAAAGACTACTCAAACAAAACACAAGAACTAAACCAGAGAACCTCTGGAAAATCCCACCAGAGAAATATCTATATAAAACAAGGCTTGGGCTGGGGCTGGGTGCTAACTTACAAACACTGAGCAAGGAACTGAGGAACACACAGGGTTTAAATACTAACAAGGGAATGACCTACAGGTGCAAACAATAATTAGAGCAAGAAAAACAAAAGGTACAAAAAAGGTGCAATGGGGACATCTAGTGACCAAAACCCGAACAGTCATGGTCAAAACCTGACAGAATCCCCCTCCTAGGAACGGCTCCTGACGTTCCTACCAGCCTTCTCAGGGTGGAGGGCCCTGAACTGACGAATGAGGTCAGGGTCCAGTATGTCCTTGGCAGGAACCCAGGAGCGCTCCTCGGGACCGTAGCCTTCCCAGTCCACCAGATACTGCCAGGACCGCTGCACCCGGCGGGAATCCAGTATCCGGTGGACGGTATAAGCCGACTGGCCACCGATGACACGGGGCGGAGGGGGAGGTCTGCCTGCCGGGATAAGGGGAGAAAAAACAACAGGTTTTAATAAAGAAATGTGAAATGTTGGATTGATCTTAAGTGATCTGGGTAAGTGCAGGCGAAAAGTAACGGGATTGACTCTCCTGGCAATCTTAAAGGGACCGATGAACCTCTGGGACAGCTTGCGAGACTCCACCCGTAGTGGTAGGTTCTTAGTTGAGAGCCATACTCTCTGGCCAGGGTACAGGGTAGGACCGGGACGGCGACCTCTGTTGGCTTGTCGTTGGTACTGCTGAGAGGAACGCAGAAGATTAAGACGTGCCTTCTTCCACGTAAGCCGACAGCGTCTGATGAACCTCGAGGCTGAAGGCACTCTGACTTCTGCCTCCTGGTCCGGGGAACAATAGAGGCGCATAGCCAAACTGACACTCATGCGGGGACATACCAGTGGAGGAGGAGCACAAGGTGTTGTGCGCGTACTCGGCCCAAACAATGAAGGATGACCAAGTGGACGGGTTGTTGGAAACCATGCATCTGAGGGTGGTTTCCAGCTCCTGATTCATCCTCTCAGTTTGGCCATTGGACTCGGATGGTACCCTGAAGATAAACTGGCCGTGGCCCCTATGAGTTGGCAGAAGGCCTTCCAAAACCTTGAGGCGAACTGGGGACCTCTGTCGGAAACCATATCTTGCGGAATCCCAAAGACTCGGAACACATGGTTAATCACCAACTCAGCTGTTTCCTTGGCAGAAGGTAATTTGGTCAAAGGAACAAACCTGGCCGCCTTAGAAAACCTGTCGATGATGACTAGGATCGTAGTATTACCATGGGACGGAGGAAGGCCAGTAATAAAGTCCAATGAGATATGGGACCAGGGTCGGTGGGGAATAGATAGAGGGTGAAGGAGTCCTTGAGGGCGGAGGTGAGAAGATTTGCCCTGGCAGCACACGGAACAGGCCTTGATGAAAGTGGCAACGTCTTCTTTTATGGTGGGCCACCAGAACTTACGCTGGATGAACTCCCAAGGTGCGGCCTACGCCCGGGTGACAGGTGAGGCGAGAGGAGTGCCCCCACCGAAGGACTTGGGACCTTGCTGCCTTGGGAACAAACAACCGATTAGCAGGACCTCCTCCAGGGCCCGGTTCGATGGCTTGAGCTTGTTTCACGGTATCCTCCACTTGCCACGAGATCGGAGCCACGATCTTAGCGGCCGGAAGGACAGTCATGTCAGTATCTTCTCGAATGGCAGGAGAGTAGATTCGTGACAAGGCGTCCGGTTTGAGATTCTTCGACCCGGGTCTATAGGTGAGGATAAACTGAAATCGGCTGAAGAAAAGAGACCATCGAGCTTGTCTGGCGTTCAACCGCGTCGCCTGCTGGATATACTCCAGATTCTTGTGGTCCGTAAGCACTTGAAACGGTTGAGAAGCCCCCTCGAGCCAGTGTCTCCATTCCTTCAATGCCATCTTAACCGCTAGGAGTTCACGATCCCCCCACATCGTAATTCCTCTCGGCCGGGGTAAGCCGGTGAGAGAAGAAGGCGCAAGGATGAAGCTTCTTGTCTTCACCCCTCTGAGACAGGACAGCTCCAACCCCAACCTCTGATGCGTCTACCTCCACCACAAAAGGTTCATCCGCCGTTGGTAGTGTCAGGATGGGAGCAGAGAGGATGCGCTGCTTGAGTCCTTGGAAGGCCGTCTCAGCTTCTCTACCCCACAGAAACCTTGTGTTGCCACCCTTGGTTACCGCCGAGAGAGGGGCTGCCACCGAGCTGAAGTTCTTGATGAACTTGCGGTAAAAGTTGGTGAAGCCCAGGAAACGCTGAACTTCCTTAACGGACTTGGGGGTGGGCCAATCCGCTACCGCCTCTACCTTCTTGGGGTCCATCTGGACTTGTCCGGGTTCCACTATAAATCCCAGGAATTGTACTCGAGAGGAATGGAATTCACACTTCTCCGGCTTAACGTACAAATGGCTGTCTAGGAGGCGTTTGAGCACTTGTCTGACATGCTTAGTGTGTTCTTGAAGGGAGCTCGAAAAGATGAGGATGTCATCCAAGTAAACAAACACAAAGATGTTAAGCATATCCCTAAGCACATCGTTTATGAGCGCTTGGAACACAGCCGGAGCGTTGGTCAGGCCGAAGGGCATCACCGAGTATTCGTAGTGACTAGTAGGCGTGTTGAAAGCGGTCTTCCACTCGTCCCCGGGTTTGATCCGCACAAGATGGTATGCGTTCCGCAGGTCAAGCTTAGTGAAGACAACTGCTTCCTGGAGCAGCTCAAAGGCTGTGGCCATAAGGGGGTAGCGGGTAGCGGTTACGGACGGTTATGGCATTGAGTCCCCGGTAGTCGATGCAAGGTCGTAATCCACCGTCTTTCTTGGCCACAAAGAAAAACCCTGCTCCCGCCGGCGAGGTAGATGGACGCATGAGGCCTGCTGTCAGAGCGTCCTTGATGTAGGTATCCATAGCAGCTCGTTCGGGAGGAGAAAGGGAAAAGATCCGACCCCTGGGAGGGCAGGTCCCCGGCAACAGGTCGATGGTGCAATCGTAAGGTCTATGGGGTGGTAGTTTGGTGGCCCTCTGTTTGCTAAATACCAGTTTGAGGTCATGGTAACACTCGGGAACTCGGGACAAGTCGATGGATTCTAGAGACTCGGAAGGAGAACTCTGGGAACTCGGGAAGATACAAGTGGCTTGGCACGTAGGACCCCACTGCTTGATAGTGCCCACAGACCAGTCGATGTGAGGGTTATGGCTGTGAAGCCAGGGATAACCAAGGACGAGAGGAAACTCGGAACAGGAGATCAGATGAAAGTTCATCACTTCCTGGTGTTGGGAAACTGAAAGTCGTAAGGGGGTAGTGGCACGAGTGACAAGTCCAGATCCCAAAGGACTTCTATCCAACGTAGTAACCCTTATGGGGTCACTTAGAGGTTCAGAAGGAACGCCATTCTCCTTCGCCCAGATCCCATCCATGAAGTTACCTGCGGCTCCAGAGTCTACCAAGGCTTGAAGAGAAAACTTCGTGGTCGTCCCAGGAAAGGGTAACTGGAATGAGCAGGCGGGAGTTGGATGGATGGGAGGAGGTTATGTTTCCCGTTACAGTCCTCCCAGGCCTGCACGGGAGAGTGCTTTCCCTGGAGCCCGGGACACGTGGAGCGGAAATGGCCCGGTTTGCCGCAATATAGACAGCATCGCTCCTCATCCGGCGGTCTCTCTCAGCCTGGGAGATGCGTCCAACCTGCATGGGTTCTGGTGGAGCCAGCGAGGATAAAGGTGGAGACTCGGAGCTGGAACCGATAGGAGCTAGGGTGAGCGGTCTATGGTTTTGTTCTCTCTCTCTCAGACGCTGGTCTATGCGTGAAGCCAACTTGATAAGGGACTCGAGGTTGTCCGGTGGTTCCCGAGTGGCCAGTTCATCTTGGATGGTGTCAGAAAGACCCTTCAAAAACACACTGTGAGCGCCTCGTCGTTCCAGCCACTTGCTGCTGCCACAGTGCGGAACTGGATGGCATAGTCCGTCACGCTGCGCCGACCTTGGCGGAGAGTCAGGAGCTGTTTGGCTGAGTCAGGGCCGTTGGTAGGACCTTGAAACACTCGCTTGAATTCTTCAGCAAAGGTAGAGTAGCTGGCACAGCAGGGACTTTGGGCATCCCACACAGCAGTAGCCCAGGCTAGGGCCTTTTCCGACAGCAGGGTGATGATATATGCTATCTTGGACTGGTCGGTGGGAAACGACGATGGTTGCAGCTCAAAGGAGAGAGAACATTGGGTGAAAAACCCCTTACAAACACTCGGATCCCCTGAGAACCGTTGGGGAGGCGGCAGACGAGGTTCAGCCAGGGGATTAACTGCCAGGGGCCCTTGAATCGGATGAACTGGAGCAGAAGCGGTTGCCGGGGAAAGTCGATCCGAAATCTGCTTTATGGAAGTCAGCATCTCTGACAGAAGTTGAGAATGTCTAGCCATTAAGGCCTCTTGCTGAACCAGAGCAGCTTCGTGGCGTTGGACAGTCCCCTCATGGTGGGACAGCATGGAAAAAAGATCCTGGGTACTGGCTGCCTCTGGGTTCATAATAATGGCTCAGTGTTTCTGTCCACGACCCGATGCGAGAAACAGTCACTAATAATTGTCAGAACCCAGAAGATGAGGCAGACACAGCTGTACTAGAGATGGTGGTTTAATTAAAGAACAAAATCTTCAGGCAAAGAAACTAAATCCACAATGTCCAAAAATAAAGCCAAGAGGCACAAAGAGGAAAACCTCCAAAAAACAAAAGAAACTCCACAAAGTGGTAAAAAACAGCAGGGAAAAACAAACCTCAAAAGACTACTCAAACAAAACACAAGAACTAAACCAGAGAACCTCTGGAAAATCCCACCAGAGAAATATCTATATAAAACAAGGCTTCGGCTGGGGCTGGGTGCTAACTTACAAACACTGAGCAAGGAACTGAGGAACACACAGGGTTTAAATACTAACAAGGGAATGACCTACAGGTGCAAACAATAATTAGAGCAAGAAAAACAAAAGGTACAAAAAAGGTGCAATGGGGACATCTAGTGACCAAAACCCGAACAGTCATGGTCAAAACCTGACAAGCACTGTGCATCACGGCTGGATAGGTTGTGCTTCCGCTCTCAAAATCCATGCCTTTACCAACCACGTTACCGCTAAGACCCATAGCCGTGGGAAGTAGAGGTGCTGAGGGTGCTGCAGCACTCCCTGAAAAATGGGAATAATAAAAAAAATAATCTAGGACTGTATTAGTGGACTGATATAGCAGCCTGTAGCGCGGGCAAAAAATTATAATTTCAGCGGCTATGTTAAGACCTGCTTTTCATTGGTCTTGAATCTTACAATTTGCACTGCAGAAAACTGTCACTTTTGCACTTGTTTTTAAGGACACACCTCTAATATTGCCACCCCTCCCACTTTAGCAAAAGCGAGCTGATATTAGAAAGGTTAATTGCCGAACCTGGTACAAGTGATTCAAAATGCCAGAGCACCAGTTTTTACATGCTGAAATTGCCAACTAACGTAGATAGAGCCCACTAACTTACAAATGCCTCATGAGCTTAGTTTAACCATCGTACCCCATCAGAACCCAAAATATCAGCTTGGTTTACTCCAATGTTTGTAAACAATGTTTTAAAAAAATTAAACACTGTATCGTTGAGCTAAACTGAGCGAGCTCAACTGTGAATGGTCCTGGCGCACCAAAGAAAAGTGACAAGGGAAGCCAGTTTGGATTTGGCTTCACACCAATCACATCATATCAAAAGCCAAACGTCATTGAAAGAAAACACTTGAATTGTTGCATCTAGTTGTGTTGTTGTCCTCCGGTGGCTTACTAAAATTGGTCCTTTCCTAAATTAGCAATAGATATAGATAGGGATTTGGACTTGTGGTTTTACTTAATTCTCCGTACTGGCCAATGATTATTATGGCGATTCTGATCCAACCATAAATTGATGCATTGTGCCCCTGGCCTGAGAGGATGGAAGTTCAATATGTGGCTAGATGTAGTAGGCTAATGTTAACTAGCTGGTGCATTGTTGCCCATGAAAGTAAGTTAGGGTAGCAAGCAAGCATTTTAGCCAGGTAGCCTAGGACAACAAAAACTAAAAGTGTGTACTGTATGATAGTTTCGGCAACATGAAAGAGAGGAGGATGGCATTGGCGTTTCTCTACAAGGAGGGTGAGTCAATTTTTTGTATTGCAAGCACACACACACACACATACACATATAAATCAGTTCCATGGACAGCGACATCATAATTAGCTTACATTAATTGGACTAAATTGATTTTGGTCTCTTTTAGTTGTCACCAGTGGCAACCTGTCATTCAGGGCAGGTGGGGCTCTGTTTGAGCCCCACCTGCATGTTATTTTGGCATTAATACGTGTCACATATCAGTTTGCAAACAATGTAAAAATATACACTACCGTTCAAAAGTTTGGGGTCACTTAGAAATGTCCTTGTTTTCAAAAGAAAAGCAATTTTTTTGTCCATTGAAATAACATCAAATTGATCCGAAATACAGTGTAGACATTGTTAATGTTGTAAATGGCTATTGTAGCTGGAAACGGCTGATTTTTAATGGAATATCTACATAGGCGTACAGAGGCCCATTATCAGCAACCATCAGTCCTGTGTTCCAATGGCACGGTGTGTTTGCTAATCCAAGTTTGTCATTTTAACCCTCCCGTTGTCCTAGGGTCAAAATGACCCACCACTGTGTTGAACCAACTTTATTTAATTTTTATATTTTTTGGATCATTTGTGAGAAGGAGGCAGTGATACTTTCTTTAAAGTCTCACTGCCTCCTTCTCACAAATGATCCCAAAAATATAAAAAATTAATAAAGTTGGTTCAACACAGTGGCGGGTCATTTTGACCCTAGGACAACGGGAGGCTAATTGATCATTAGAAAACCCTTTTGCGATTATGTTAGCACAGCTGAAAACGGTTATGCTGATTAAAGAAGCAATAAAACTGGCCTTCTTGAGACTAGTTGAGTATCTGGAGCATCAGCAATTGTGGGTTCGATTACAGGATCAAAATGACCAGAAACAGTCTAGTCAGTCTATTCTTGTTCTGAGAAATGAAGGCTATTCCATGCAAGAAATTGCCAAGAAACTGAAGATCTCGTACAACACTGTGTACTACTCCCTTCACAGAACAGCGCAAACTGGCTCTAACCAGAATAGAAAGAGGAGTGGGAGGCCCCGGTGCACAACTGAGCAAGAGGACAAAGACATTAGAGTGCCTAGTTGGAGTGCCTAGTTGAGAAACAGACACCTCACAGGTCCTCAACTGGCAGCTTCATTAAATAGTACCCGCAAAACACCAGTCTCAACGTCAACAGTGAAGAGGCGACTCCGGGATGCTGACCTAGGCAGAGTTGCAAAGAAAAAGCCATATCTCAGACTGGCCAATAAAAATAAAAGATTAAGATGGGCAAAAGAACACTGGACTTTTTCTTTGCAACTCGAAGGTCAGTATCCCGGAATCGCCTCTTCACTGTTGACGTTGAGACTGGTGTTTTGCGGGTACTATTTATCGACGCTGTCAGTTGAGGACCTGTGAGGCGTCTGTTTTAGCAAACACAACGTGCCATTGGAACACAGGACTGATGGTTGCTGATAATGGGCCTCTATACGCCTATGTAGATATTCCATAAAAAATCAGCAGTTTCCAGCTACAATAGCCATTTACAACATTAACAATGTCTACACTGTATTTCTGATCAATTTGATCAGAAAAATTGCTTTTCTTTCGAAAACAAGGACATTTCTAAGTGACCCCAAACTTTTGAACGGTAGTGTATATAATTGAGTTAATAAAGCAGCGTACTAACATGGTCTCTTTTTTGCTTCCTTGAGTAAGGCAGCTCCAAAATGCAGGTGTTTCAGCCTAGCTCAGTGCATTCTGTGATGGTGGGGCAGCCAGTGGAAAATACAGAGTGTAGGGGTTGGTAATGTTCTCTAGTTGCACTGTGATTGGCTCAGTGTTCTGTCACTCATGGGGACACTACGTCACCGCAAAATCTACAGGGAGAGCTAGAAAGTTTAAGCCCCTTGGGTGCTACCATACAGTGAGGGAAAGAAGTATTTGATCCCCTGCTGATTTTGTACATTTTCCCACTGACAAATAAATGATCAGTCTATAATTTTAATGGTAGGTTTATTTGAACAGTGAGAGACAGAATAACAACAACAAAATCCAGAAAAACGCATGTCAAAAATGTTATAAATTGATTTGCATTTTAATGAGGGAAATAAGTATTTGACCCCTCTGCAAAACATGACTTAGTACTTGGTGGCAAAACCCTTGTTGGCAATCACAGAGGTCAGACGTTTCTTGTAGTTGGCCACCAGGTTTGCACACATCTCAGGAGGGATTTTGTTCCACTCCTTTTTGCAGAAATTCTCCAAGTCATTAACGTTTCGAGGCTGACATTTGGCAACTCGAACCTTCAGCTCCCTCCACAGATTTTCTATGGGATTAAGGTCTGGAGACTGGCTAGGCCACCAGGACCTTAATGTGCTTTTTCTTGAGCCACTCCTTTGTTGCCTTGGCCGTGTGTTTTGGGTCATTGTCATGCTGGAATACCCATCCACGACCCATTTTCAATGTCCTGGCTGAGGGAAGGAGGTTGTCACCTAAGATTTGACGGTACATGGCCCCGTCTATCATCCCTTTGATGCAGTGAAGTTGTCCTGTCCCCTTAGCAGAAAAACACCCCCAAAGCATAATGTTTCCACCTCCATGTTTGACGGTGGGGATGGTGTTCTTGGGGTCATAGGCAGCATTCCTCCTCCTCCAAACACGGCGAGTTGAGTTGATGCCAAAGAGCTTCATTTAAAGGCAGTAAATGAGGTTGAATTAACTGTTTAGCTGCCAGACATGGCTCTGCTGATAGCCAGGCGTAGCGGTGGTAAGGATTCACACATGGTGCTGAAAAGAAAGCTCTGCTGTTGGGACAGCTTTATGTAGGCCCTAACAGTTTGTGGGCACCGTTTGTCACCGTTATAGTTATAGTTATAGTTATAGTTATAATGTATTATTCAGGGTTGTGTTGTGGCTTTGCTGGCATGCATCAACCAACAAAATAAAGTATTTGCCCCACCAAGATTTACATGCTAAAACTGAAACTTGTTGTCACTGTATTAGATTAAGCATAGGTGATTTGATGATGTTGAAATGTTAAAGTTGAAATGATGCTGGAATAGTGGTGGCAGCTCCTGCTTCCTTTGTGACTTGCGGTAGCCTAACTCTCTGTGGTTCTAAATCAATAGTTGTTTAGTAGTCCGAAAATGTCGGACACATTAAACTTGCTTGACCATGGTCATGTAACAGACGTTGCTCTCTGGTTTTTCGATTAAACACGTTTGAATTTATTCTGCCACTGTGTCTTCTTATTGTCTTGGCCTTAGGCCCATATATGACAGTGGCAAGGCGTATGAACTAACAGGTTATAGAGCAAACAACGCAATTATCACAACACATAGGTTGTAATATGGCAAATATTTTCTTGCTTGGCTTCCCCAGTGATTTTATCCACACACCACTACTGCTTCAGTCTAAAACAAGTTGTCATTCTCATTAAAACCTTGAGAAGGCCTTATGCCAGACCTCTTGTATTCCTGCTCCATGGCACGCACAATACATTCTAAGAACATTGAATGACAGATAGGAGCTGTTAAGGATCAGGAGGAGAGCTACAACACACAGTCAAAGCACAGAAGATGGAGCCGGTTGCTTTAAGATAAACGATAAAGGTTTGGAGGATTTTACAGTGTAAAGTAATTTAGTTAGCATCTATAATGGAACTTGGTAGGATGCCTGCTATGAACACAGTTGGAGTTGCCTTGGGCTATTGGAAGCAGGTGAACTTTGTATAGGAACATAACAGATCTTCTTTTTTTCAGGTTTCCAGAAGGGAAATATTAATGTGTTTTGTTTTTCAATTTCCCTCCCATTTTATGCATGTAATCAAACATATATTATATTGAATTGTTTAATATACACATTTTCCAATGTAAATGGTGTCACTGTGTTGCTAACAGTATCACTTCCTCCACTTTGCCTATCCTATCAGTGGGCTCAAACCAGTCGTTATCTGATCACAAACACACATGACCGCCCAGTTGACAACATACCAACCAGTTGCAACACTGAAAAGGATCCGATTAAGTGGCAACATTTCAAGCTGTGAGTGAGTTTATCCGGTACAATCTCAGTCTGCTACACCAGCACCTGTCCGAACGTGTAGTATCTGAACAATTTATAATTTTGGCTGAGGTTTGCAAATGGTGTGTTAGATGAACTTTACTCTGCTTTGCTGAAACATCTGGAAAGCATTACTATAGGGGCCCCCTGAAACAGAGGACACTTGGATATGTGGAGGCCAGGGATTGGTCTATCCAAAACACCCATCTTATGTTACATAGGATATATACCAGGTTTTGAACAAAGGACGGGGAGAATAATCATATTTGAGATTGGGTTAGTTGTTCTCCAGATTCTGCAGAAATCTGTAAATTGATGCTGAAATCCTTGATGTAATAAAATTTATTTTACTTCTGCTCTTTTTTTCTCAACACTTTTTTTGTTGTTGTTTTATTCTTACTTTTTTTGTTTAAAATATATGCACTGTTGGTTAAGGGCTGTAAGTAAGCATTTCACTGTAATGTCTGCACCTGTTGTATTCGGCGCATGTGACCAATACAATTTGATTTGATATGATTTGATTTGATTTGATTTGAAAAGTTATAATCAAGTACAGTGTCAGCGGATTCCTTGTCAACACAGCATATCAGCATCGTTGTCTCGACACCACAAACGCTTTACATTCTAACCAAGGATAGCTAGTAATACAAGATGGCGACACAGAGGGACATTTCCCTTGTGCATAACACCCGACACAGTGAGAAAAGTTACACAAAATAACTTTTAAATAGATGGAATGGTACATTATCCAAGGCGAGTTACGAATTCTAGAGCTAACAATTGCATAACAGCATTTTTGCATTATTAGTTTTTCAACATCTGTTAATTGCCTCATCTTCACAGACATTATAAGTGTGAAGTAACAACATAAAACAAGTTGCAGGGTATTGTGAGCTAAACAGTATGTTTTGCACCGTTCAGTGCTGTTTTGCATGAGGAAAATGTGACTAACAATGTGTAAAATAAAAATATATTGCAATGTTTTCAAATATCGCTTTGCTGTGTAATTGTTCAACTTAGCGCTTTTACCAGCAAGCCTGCCTTCTCTGCAATGACATGAACCTTATGATGATTGCTGATGGTTGTTTTTCCCCAAGAGGAAAAAAATGATTCGGTCCAAATTGCCTCAAAAACAATTCAGATGAATGATTGACAGGGAAGCCAATTCATCAAAATGAGAGATAGTCTCAGATATATGACACCGAGAAAACATAGGAAAATAAACACACATTCACGCACTCGCACACAGACACACACAATCACACACAAGCCACAAAGTGGTAAAACTTAAATAATTCAATAGCCATTACAGGGTACCTTTATAGAAATTTGGAGGTGAATGATTTGTGGGCAGAGTGGTTGTGCATGGTTAGAAGGAGGGAGGAATGGAGTAACAGGTGTATGAGTGTGTGTGGAGCCGGACTCTCTCTCTCTCTCTCTCTCTCTCTCTCTCTCTCTCTCTCTCTCTCCTCTCGTCTGAGGCCATTAGCGAGGCAGCATTTGAGGCTGGCGCGTTTTGACAGATGCTCGCTCTGTCCAAATGCATCTCAGAGGACGTCATGGCGGTAGTCTCGCTCCCCCTCACTCATGTTTCGCTCCCCCTCACTCCTGTCTCGCTCCCCCTCACTCCTGTCTCGTTCCCCACTCTCTCTCTCTCTCTCTCTCTCTCTCTCTCTCTCCTTGCAGCATCCACGCTATACTTTATGCATGGGCATTACGCTCAGGTCTTCCCATTTGCCATGGCACAAACACACACATGCACGCACATAGACACGCACGGTCAAAGTTCAGTGCAGTTTACCTGTTTGCGTGTGCACCGTTAGAGTCCTCCCCTTTCCCTAGGCCTCTGTTGTCACAAGCCACAGAGGAGCAAGTGACAAGTCAGGTTTCACAATACAGGAGCCTTAGAGGGACACGCCAGCATAGAGGGACATGCGAGCAGAGTATGTCTGTAGGTCACCCCAGGTGTCTGTCACAACTGGTACAGTCATGGAGACGCTAACTTACCTGGACACAATGGAGCCAACTGTACTGTAGATGGTTATGCAGTTCACATAGTCACACAGTCATGTCATGTGAGGGTATAAGAGGGATATGCCATACTGCCAGATCTTTTTAAATTGAGATGATGGCATTGTTGGCCCAGTTGTTGTTTTAAGGTTTGACTTTGACTTTTCAACTGTATTTGTGTTCCAGATGATATAATGCCACAATGCCCATTATGATATCAAGCATAACAGGCATTATCTAACTTATCAACATCATGGATGCGGGTGCGTTTGCACGCTCGGCCCATTTCTTCCGCAGTCAACCATGTGGTGTGCATTTTTGTGTTTGAAAAGGTGCTGCGTTAAGTGAGTGAGAGGGGAAATGGTTGCATATCCCAGAGCCGACCGGGGGTCTATGAGCAGGGGTAGTGAGAGAGAGCTTTCAATTTTGTGTAGATGAGGGATATACATTTTAAAATATAGTATACATCTAATATAATTTTTCATTGTCCTATCATGATGGAAAGATCCCTAACCCTATAACCTGGACACCCACCTGAGCGACCCATACACCAAAGAGAAGTTCCCATCTCTTTTATGGACCTGCTGTAAGTATGCAGCCTAAACAGAGAAATAAATGCGGTCAGAGACCTACTTGAGCAGCACCGCCCCCTCAAGATTCTGAGCCTGCCTGGCAGGGTTGGTCCTACAAAGCCAGAGCCCCCTGATGGGAGAGCATAATATACAAGGAAATTCTCAAAGCTGCTAATGAGAACCTTGACGACCTTTTACCTAGCCGGTGGGGATTCCGGTGGGGTACGCCCACCCAGGTAGTGGCAGTGCTGGCAACACTGGCTGCAGTAACCCATGGGGAGGGGGTCACACTCGGACAATCAGAGAGGGGGTTTATCATTGTGGCCCAGGTGGCACAAAATAAAGGTTTGACCGCACGGAGATGCTTGGGAAAATGGTTACAACAGGGGATCAGAGTGTTTGTGTCTCAGGTGAAAGGGTGGATATGTTATCAATTTCTGCTCAATCTGCATGCTTTCTCAATCAGCTTTAACTGTATGTGCACTCGTAAATCAGGTTATTTCTCGAGTTGGGCTCTGGGATATAACAGCCGTTGAGTATCTGATTTTATGGTGGATTGTGGAGGAGGGGGGTTGAGTGTGTTGGAGTATGTGAGTATGTGCGTGTGTGCTTTTCTGGCATCTGTTGTGGGGGGGTTGGGGATGTTGTGGGGGGGGTATGGGATGGACCACGGGAATTATTTGCTAGGATAATAATTGCTTGTCAATGAATTAAATGTAATACATTGGCAATCCGGGTTATATGTTAGAATCCTACGTGTGAACTGCCAACATTATTACGCATATTAATTGATAATGATGGAAAATAGGATATGCATATAGTATTTTTAAATAGTTATATAGATATATATAGAGAGGTGAAAGCATTGGAAATGCTTTTGGCGGTTAATCTGCTTCTGTTTTGTGGGTGGCACTGTGTGCTGTTTTCGATGGATGGTTCCTGGCCTCTCGGGGCCTTAGGGATCCGGAGGGAAGTGGGTGGGATGCTGATCACTGGGATGACGGCTCAACTTGGGATGGGGTGGGGCTTTAGCGGGGGAATTAGTGGAGAACAATTGAAGGGTTACTCCGTAGCAATGCATATATCACGGTACAGCTATATGGACACTCAATCATTACGGTATTTTTTATTGGTAAATTTACAAACATATATAATGATAAATAGACTTGAAACTTGTATCTCATTATGGTGTATGGTGAAATAAGTATAGCCAGTTATAATTGTAATGGCTTAGCTGATAATAACAAAAGAAGAACAATATTTACATGGCTCAAAGAGAAGGAATATAATATCTATTGTATACAGGACACTCATTCAACAATTCGAGATGAAGTAGCATGGAAAAAGAATGGGGGATATACTTCTCCCATGGGCAAAGAAATTCAAAAAGGGTTGATGATATTAATTAATAGTAATTTCGATCCGAATGTGCAAATTGTCCAAATAGATACGCAAGGTAGATGGATTATTTTAAATATGTTATTGGACCATAAACAGATATGGCTCATTAACCTTTACGGACCAAATAATGATGATCCACAATTCTTTGACAATATATATAATAAATTATCAACCCTGCAAGCAATTCAAGACAATATTATTATGGTAGGGGATTATAATACTGTTTTAAATAGCTCAATGTACCGTAAAGGAAATCACACCACAAACAATCACACACATGCTCTTAAGGAAATTGTGAATGTCATGGATACATTAGAACTAGTAGATATATGGAGGCTTAAATATCCTGATCTAGTGAGATATACATGGCAGAGACTCAATCAAGCTAGTCGTCTTGACTTCTTTCTTATCTCATTCTCGTTGGCACCAAAAGTAAAAAAAAGTGTTGATAGGGGACAGAATGTGGTCGGACCATCATATAATAGGCATATACATTACTCTTACTGAATTTCCACGTGGGCGAGGATATTGGAAATGTAATCAAAGCCTATTGGATGATAATTTATTTATAATTAGAACAAAGGAATTCATAACTGACTTTTTCCAACATAACATAACGAATCCCCTTATTGTATGGGACACCTTTAAACGTGCCTTTAGATGCCATGCAATTCAGTACTCATCTCGAAAACAAAAGCAATTTAGGTCAAAAGAGTTTATAATAAGAAAGGAAATAGAAAGTCTAACAGAACAGATAGATGGCAATAAAAACTGTAACATAGAGGCTCAGAATAAATTAGAGGAAAAACAAAAAGAAATGTAGAAACTTATTCAAGAAAGATCAAGTGTAATATATTATAAAAATAAAGCAAACTGGATGGAATATGGGGAA
The DNA here is from genome assembly GCF_020615455.1 of Coregonus clupeaformis. Classification (NCBI taxonomy): domain Eukaryota; kingdom Metazoa; phylum Chordata; class Actinopteri; order Salmoniformes; family Salmonidae; genus Coregonus; species Coregonus clupeaformis. Next base: position 43,107,990 of record NC_059201.1, on the reverse strand, counting down.
AAATGCACAAAATTCTTTTTTAATCTTCAACATAGGAATGCTACCAAAAAGAACTTAATGAAACTGGTTACAATTGACGGAGTCACCCATAATTCACCAAATGATATTTTGAAGGAAGAAACAAAGTACTTTAAGCATATATTTCTTTTCAGTCGCCTCCATCTCCTCTAATTGAAGCTAATTGTAGAGATTTTTTTCTATTGATAATGTCATATTAACAGCCACACAGAAAGACTCATGTGAAGGTGAAATTACAGAGGAGGAACTTCTGGATGCAATTAAAGACTTTAAGTCTGAGAAAACTCCATGGTTGGATGGCATACCAGTCGAGGTACACCAAACCTTTTTTGATATACTAAGAGGACCGTTATTAGCATGTTTTAACCACTCCTATGTAAATGGTAGATTATCTGACACTCAAGAAGAAGATCTCATTATTACTGAAACAGGATACAAGTGAAAAATAAAAAGATCCAGTCCATTAAAAAAATTGGAGGCCCCTTACACTTCAGTGTTGTGATGCAAAAATTTTAGCAAAATGTATAGCGCATAGAATTAAAAAGGTATTGTCGGATATTATTCATTCTAATCAGACAGGTTTTTTTACATGGGAGATACATTGGAGATAATATAAGGCAAGTATTGGAAACAATAGAACACTATGGAAAATATGGGAAACCAGGCCTGCTATTCATAGCAGACTTCGAAAAGGCATTTGATAAAGTTCGACTGGGGTTTATATATAAATGCCTGGAGCATTTCAATTTTGGAGAATCTCTTATAAAATGGGTCAAAATCATGTATAGTAACCCTAGGTGTAAAATAGTAAATAATGGCTATTTCTCAGAAAGTTTTAAGCTGTCAAGAGGAGTGAAACAAGGTTGTCCACTATCGGCATATCTATTTATTGTGGCTATGTTAGCTATTAAAATCAGATCCAATAATAATATCAGAGGCTTAGAAATCCAGGGCTTAAAACAAAGGTGTCATTGTATGCTGATGATTCATGTTTTCTTTTAAATCCACAACTAGAATCCCTCCACAGCCTCATAGAGGATCTAGATACATTTTCTAACCCCTCTGGATTACAACCAAATTATGACAAATATACTATATTACGTATTGGATCACTAAAAAATACAATTTTTACATTACCATGTAGTTTACCAATAAAATGGTCTGATGGTGATGTGGATATACTCGGAATACATATCCCAAAGGAAATAAATGATCTCACTTCAATACATTTTAATAGAAAGTTAGCAAAAATAGATAAGATCTTACTACCATGGAAAGGAAAATACCTGTCAATTTGTGGAAAAATCACCCTGATTAACTCTTTAGTATTATCCCAGTTTACCTATTTGCTTATGGTCTTGCCTACGCCTAGCGAACAGTTTTTTAAATTATATGAGAAAAAAATATTACATTTTATTTGGAACGGCAAGCCAGACAAAATTAAAAGGGCATATTTATATAATGAATATGAATTCGGAGGACAGAAATTATTAAATATTAAAGCATTAGACCTATCACTAAAAGCTTCAGTCATACAAAAGTTATACTTAAATCCACACTGGTTCTCAAGCAAATTAGTAAGATTGTCTCACCCAATGTTCAAGAAAGGCCTTTTTCCCTTTATTCAGATTACAACAACTCATTTGCAGTTATTTGAAAAGGAAATCATCTCCCAAATATCACTATTTCTAAAACAAGCCATAGAAAGTTGGTTGCAATTTCAAATTAATCCTCCAGAAACGACAGAACAAATAATGCAACAAATATTGTGGTTAAATTCAAATATACTAATTGAAAAAAAAACTTTATTTTTTGACAGAATGTTTAAAAAAGGTATAATCTTCGTAAATGATATCATCGGTAGGACTGGTGGACTTATGTCGCACATGCAGCTAACAAAAACATATGGAAATGGCTGCTCTACCCAAAATTACAACCAAATAATTGCAGCCTTACCGCAAAAGTGGAAGAGGAAAGTGGAAGGGGGAGAAAGTAAGGAACTTGTCTGTTGGCCTTGCATTAAAGAACATAATTGGTTAAGGAAAACTGTGATAAATAAAAAAGTATATCAGTTTCACTTAAGGACCAAAGGATTGACAGCCGTCCCATATAGATTGCAAAATAGTTGGGAAGAGATTTTTGACGTACCGATCCCATGGCATAGTGTTTATGAAAAATTAGAATCTTTCAATTTAAATTATTATATACAATTCTTGCTACCAATAGAATGTTATTTATATGGGGGATACAATCTTCCCAGCTCTGCAGATTTTGCTGTGAAGAGACAGAATCATTAGATCATTTGTTTTGGTTCTGTCCATTTGTAGCTTGTTTTTGGACACAGGTCCAGGAATGGCTAAAGGATTGCAATATTTACCTGGAGCTAACCTTGCAGATAGCATTACTGGGTGATCTGAAAAGTCATAGTCAATCGATCAATAATATAATAATACTTTTAGCAAAAATGTAAATTTTTTATTCACAATCTGTAGAAGCAATGAGAATAGAAAGGTTCAGAACTTTTGTAAAACATCACAGTACGGTTGAAATATATATGGCAAATAGAAATCCTATATGGATGGTGTTAAGAGATAGATGGGAGGTATTGAATAGAGTTGAAGGATGGGACTAATAACAAATAACAACAAATAATAAGAAAGATAGCTAATAATGTAAGCATACTGTGTCCATAATAAGTATATAGGTTGTATGTTGGGAGCTTTTGGGAAAGAGCACAGTTAGAAAGATATGGCATATGGAAGCAAACCGGATGGACATCATGAAAATGATCGGAGAGGTTGAGAGTAGAAGAAGTTCAGGAGCAAAAAAAATAAAATAATAATAATAATATATATATATATATATATATATATATATATATATAATAGAATTATTGTAAAATTAACTGTGTCTATAAGGTGTAGATAGTAAGTATAGACCGGAAGTAGAGGCCTGGGCATTGTTGTTCACTAATTTACTCCAAGTAGGGAAAGGATGGCGGGGTTGAAAAGTAATAAAGGGGAGTATATATTTAAAAAACATGGGGGATTGGAAGTGATGCAGACAATAACATTGATAGAAGATACAATCTATCTGCAATATTAAGCTGATCCATCCCCCACCAAAAAAAATATTTAAAAAATATATATATAAAGCTTTGCAACATCATGTTGGCAGAGTAGCCTATACTTGTAATACTTTATCAAAGTATTGTTAAACGTTGTTCCCTGTTGAAAGATTTAGGCCAGGATTCAATCTGATCACAGGTTGTCTACAATGTTACGGCGTTTGCAGAGATTGCATTCACAGTAAAACACTGCAGATGTCTGCTCATTCGTAAGGTAGTTACCTTTAAATAGTGCATTGTCGACAGGTGCGATCAGATTGAATATCGGCCTCAGAAGGTTACCACTTTAGAATTGATGTTATGCCACAGACAGCTATAGCATTGGTATGTAATCCCACTGTAAATGTAGTCTTGGGACACATTGTTGCATTGGACTAATACCTGTTTGCTGCATTACTTAATGACTTCACACATTTCCAAATAGGCCTCCACAACATAAAACACCAAGGTCTTAATTCTGTCCTTATACATGACCACCACTATTGCATCAATCATGCACACATATGTCTTAAAAGGTTGGAGTTATGCACACATATCTCAATATAGGGGCAGAGAGAGTGAACAAGAGTTGGCCAGGATCCAGAAGAGCTGAATCACATCGCCTGAGTCGGACCATTGACACAGAGAGAGAGAGAGAGAGAGAGAAAGAGAGAGAGAGAGAGTGAGATTAACAAAGCAGAGTTGCAGGAAAGATGAGTGGCTGCGAATAAAAAGAGATAGGAGTTAAAGGGACTTCTATCCCACAGTTAAAAGTACATTTTCTTCTCTGCCATGTAAGTGTCTGTTAAGATTGGAAAGGGAGGGGTGGCAGGGAGGGGCAACTTGAGGTCAACTTCATCTCTCTGTTCATATTCCAACTCCATCTCGGTTCAATCTGGTTCCAATTCCGACTCAGTTCGCAGAGAAAGTTCCATTCAAATTCCAAAAACCAATCTCCAGTTGTGAACTCCATGTCCGTTTGCACCAGCTGACCACCAATAGCACTCTGGGTCAGACAAGATCAAACACGTAGCCACCACAGCAATGCATTGTTTGTGAAAGCCTTAGCACTGTGAAAACAGGCAAGTCCTTTTCCAAGTTTGGCTATATGAACTCCATCCTGTCAGCAACATTATAGTTATACTGTCTATTGCGTTGTGTTCTGAAGCATTTAACATCAAACCCACCTCCAAGAAGATGATGATTGTGGACAGGTCTCAGATTGGGTACTATGACACATATATGACTTTCTTATTTTTTCTTCACTTCTTATTTTCATCTTGGGGCCTTTTTACCCAGCATGCTCTGCTCCACTGGATGACTTGAGCCCCACTCAAATCCCCGCACTCCCCCCCTCGGTGGAGAACATGTCACTGAAAGAGAGGGATGAAAAAAATATATATTTGAAATCGGAGCGGGGAAGGAGGGAAGGAGCCAGAGGACAAGGCGGTGATAAGGAATAAAAGGGAGGCAGAGCGGCGGAATGATATTTGAATTATGTAACTCTACTTGGGAATGATTTAGACAATTCTGCCGCTGACATTAACATCATTTCTCATTACCTGAGCTTGGCGTGTGCCCAGTGCCTACTCGTTCCACGAGTCATCTCACACTCGTCTCTCCGAGAGGAGGAGGAGAAGGAGGAGGAGGAGGAGATGAAAAAGAAGAAGATGAACGGCCAAATCCATATTATCAAACGCATGCACAACGACACACACACACACACACACTTTGGGTGTCGTGATGAAGAAGGCCGCCGGAGATAAAAGACACACACCCAGTCAAAGAGATCATACATACAAATCACATATGAGGGTGTACTCTGTTCAGGTATCCAGCACACACTATGTGTTGACAAACATGTTGTGTGTGTGTGTGTGGGTGTGTGTGTGTGTGTGTGGTGTGTGCATTTACGTATGTGGGTGGTGTTTTCATCAGAGAATGAGGAGTTCACTTCATTTATGGTTCCACTGTGTATAAAACGTCGATATTTGGATTCTGTTTTTCGTAGATGACATGAATTCATGCGCAATCCATGCTGAATCAATAATTATACTTTGCACAACTGTGTGATTTTGCAAGGCTTTAGAATGAACTCAGCTTCACAATACATACAGTATTCTGAGATGAATGCCTCCAGCAAGATATAATTAGCTTTACCACAAACATTTAATCCTACCACATTTCAGGCCCCTAGGTAGACAGAAGACAGACTAACAAAGGACTAAGAAATAGTTTGGCTATGCAAAATCGGAGTTGCCAAATTTCTTCCTCAATGTCTCAGTACCCTGTGGCATGTCACACCGTCAGACCCCAATGTCACACTGTTGCAGACTCCAGCAGTGAGCTACAAATTCTGCTTTCAGATATAGCTTGTTCGATAAACTGTTGCAGCCACTGCGCCTTTGCTTTTGATGGCCTGTGCTATTGAGGGTGGTGGAAAGGATGGAAGAAGAGAAGGAAAGGGGGGAGGGGGGGTTGAATCCCTGCCCCTGAACTGCATGAGATGTGCCAGTCTCTCCCCTGCACTGTGTGGGTGGTTGGTGCATGGCGCCGCATCTCTTAAAATAGACCTACTCTCATCTCCCTAGGAGGATGTTGTCAACGGTGAGAACGGAGAGAAAGGGAATGAAAGAGAAGGGGGAAGAAAACACCCCCACACTGACGTGGGTTCAAAGGAAACAAACAACAACTGTGATTTGAAACTGAGAGGTGGGGGGTTGAATATTTGAAAGCCTGGGAACGAGACAGTTTCGAGGAAATGAACAGGGACAAGGAACCAACAGGAAGCCTGGAATATGGCATCCATAGTAGGAAATCCCTCAATTGTCAGACTGAAGTTGTCAACTGACAATTGAGGGAGTTTCATCTGACGACTGAGAGACTTCCTCATATGAATGCCGTTCTAGAGCTCAGCGTGAATGACAATGGAACAAGACTGCTGGGATGTTGGAGTAAAGCAGTGATTTGGTTGTCGAACAGAGAGTTGGAAATAGTATCCAAGAAGAGCTGTTCCATTATCAAGTGTGTCTTGGAACTAGCTGTGTTAGTATCAATAAGGAAAGGGACATTTCGCTATCAATGGCTGCTGCATTGAAAATAAACACAAATACAAAATACAGTACCTGTATACGCAGAGTATTCCGATTTTAAAGGATGCAGACAGTCAATAAAATAAGATGAAGACTAATCACCTGAATACTCTGGTGACATAAGGGCCTGTTTAATAGTTTTTTGAGACTCTTTAACTTGAGATTATTCTAAATATACTCATAATGCTGTGAAAATGATTCATTCCTCACATGGGATTGATGTTAGCACATGCCGTCATTGTTAATCTACTCTCACCCATGCCTAAAATTGAGCAGTCAGCAGTACAGAGCTTGGTTGTGTGTCATCCACCACCCTTCTCCTGTCCTCTTCCTCATCCTTACATCCCCCAGCACACATCCTCCCAGTGCTTAAGATAAGTGACAAGACATCAGAGCCAAAAAAGTGTTTTAATGCCAGAGGAGAACTCTGAGCAGGAGTGTGGGTGGATGGCTGTGTTCTAGCGGACTTTAAGTGTGTCCGTCTCTGCGTGTAAGGTTATATATCACTCCAAGCAGCATATGACATCACCATGTCAGGCTCCCCTCTCTCCTGTCCACCCCTCCCTCCACCCTCCGCCCCCTCTCTCTTACACACACACCCTGTCTTGATGGTTGATGGGTGGGCTGGGTGCCAGCACTAGTCCTATATAGCTCTCCTCCGTTCCTCCATGGCCCTATTTCTCAGCCCCGCTGCAACAAACTGCTGAGTCATCAGCAGGCCGCCGCACACAGGCTTGACAGAGTTCAAGCTCCGGCCATGCAGGGATGCTGGTGGGGTGGGATGGGGTAGAGTGGGGTGGGGGGATAGAAGGGGAGGGTGGAGTGAAGTGGGGTATGGTAGGGTGGTCCCCCACCCTCCTCCAACCCCGGCCTCTGGAGCCTCGCTGGACACTAATGAACTGTGATCCACCAGGCTAAATTATGACAGGCGCTAACTTTCTTATGAAGCCCTGTGTCCTCGGAGGACTGTGGCTTAAAGTGGCCCTTAATGGACCTGTATTTTTTACTCCTTGTAATGGGGACTTAAGCCGGACGACTCTGCTTTAATTACTAGTCAATTCCATCGGAGGCATGATCAGGGGGAGATGCATGGAGGTTTTCTTTGGGACTTTCGGTGGCCAGCAATGGGGGTGTGTTGCTGGAACGCCATTGTTGCATAGTGCAATAATGTGTCATAAAGATTAATGTGTCATAGTGAATAACATTTCTTTAGGAATAACGTGTCATGAAGCACGATACCGAGCTTGATATTCTTTACTTCATGTCGGTGTTATGAGTTGTCATTAACCTTCAGATGTTATGAGTACTTCACATCACACCGCATGTGATTATCAAGTTTTCCAGATACTTTAAAATGCTATACAGGTGTTGCAGCAACAAACTTCAACAAAATTGTTATTTCCGTTCATAGTACAGCATTATGAGGACATTATGAGGCATGCCTCACGCTTTAGCTTTACTTGAACTCAGCTTGGCTCTAAGATCTGATTTGAGAGTCATAATGTATCTCCTCTCACCTTGGCTGGTTGAGCTCCATTCCCTCATAATTTAAAATTGAAATTTACAGCTGCAGTGGAGAATTGCAGCTGCCAGTGTCTTCCACTTACCAAAAAGTGCTGCGCTGGAACTTTTTCCTGTCCTCTTATTTTCTCTTACAAATGTTACCAAATACAAAACATTTTCATTCGAATTATATAATCCGTGACTAATGCTCCCCTTTCATGTGGAATATTAATAATGCATTTGCATTTTTCCACAAATGGTGTTTGGGATTAACATTTCTTAAATAGAAATGCCAACGTTTCAGCTGTTGGAGGGGCCTTTCAATACCGAACAGATGTGATGATTTTCATATATTTTATGCATATCTAATGTCTAAGGCGCTTCACTTTTAATAAATACCCTAACAAATAATTTAATGTATTTTTCATAGTGGGAAGTGGAACACTATTTAGTTCCCAGCTTGAAATGGAGATGTTGAGTGGGGGGGAAATTCTGAAGGATATGACATTTAAATTCAACTAGGGAATTTGAATGATTTTTGGCTTCACAATGATTTTCTGAACATTATCATCAATGTTTTCACATGTATGTATACACAATAAAAACACAAAATATGTAGATGTTTCTTCGAGGTAATGATGAGAATTATGATCATGATGATAGCTTTAACATGTGGCAACCTTTGCACCTGTTACTTTGGAGGGGGCTTGGTACATGAATGCTAGATCCTAGGCCAAGATAACAAAAAGGGTTCAATGAATGAGCGATCCTTTACCCCCTGCTAAAATATTTGATATATATTTGATTCATTTGATTCATTCTGGACATTATCCAAGAAATCCAGAACAAGAAAACAGTGATATTGAGCCTGAAGTTGACTTGTTTGTTGCAGTGTTTATCTTTCCAATGCATTATCACATTCTGTGAAATCTACTCGAAGTGAAACAATTTATGAAGAACCTCATTTCATAACTTAATGAGCCATATCATTACATTGATTCTTGATTTGCTCACACATTGAAGCGTTTGCTCATGGTCCATGATAACAGTAATACATTAAAAAAAAGAAATTGCACATGCCAGGTGCACTTTTTTCTCAAGTGTGCTTGTTCATTTGTACTCTTGTATGTGTACTGTATATATTTGTGTGTACTTGTGTGCACACCCCTGCCTGACCATCTGTGTCTCAAGTGACCTCACTCCTCCTTCCCCTCCACCACCCCTGAAGCATATAAGGTCTGGTCAGTCTGGTCTGTGGACAGACAAACCCAGACACAGACACAGAGCCAGTCTCGGCATGCCTTCCTGGGCAGAACAGAACAGATGTTACCATGTCTGGCCTAGTTCTTCTCAGGAGACATATGTGGGCCTGACTGGCCAAGCTGTTCTGGGGTCAGCTTTTTCCAGGATGGGCCACTCATGAGGTCAGAGCCATACAAGCCCAGCAGCCGCTGCATCCTAAATGACACCCTATTTCGTGTACAGTGCGCTACTTTTGACCAGAGCCCTATGGCCCAAAAGCAGTGCACAATATAGCAAAGTGGGTGCCATTTGGGACACAGACAGCCGTTCAGGCAGCTCAATATGCCTCTATGTAGGTTGGATCACGTGAGGTGGTAATGAGAATGCGCTGATGAGGATAAATGATTTAGACTTTAGAAAATTCTTCATTAGTGTATACAGAATAGGTAGCCCTCCTGAAAATACGAAATCTAGAAAATGGAAATGCATGCAAGCTTATATTTGTTTTATAAAGCTTGTTAGACCTGGAAAGAACTCATGAAATGAACCTTAAGAGGTGCCCTGGAGCCACAAACACTAGAAATAAGCGTAATCCTTTTTATTCCGCAATGTTGAACCTCTTCTCAGTTAATAAAGACTTAAAAAGTTTACCAGCAGGGAATGATTTTGCAATATGCATCGTGACCCCCTCACTTAGTCTAAAAGCCTGCATCTATAGTGGATGGAGGCACATTAAATTGCTATTCATAAAGCCCTTAAAGGACTTGGTAACAGAGGAAGAAAACGCTGGCCTCCACACTCCCGCAATAAAATCATCTTCTGCCAAAAGTCATTTCATAAAATGGCAGCGATAAAGAGATAGACTGCTCTTCATTGTTTTTAGATTGCAGGTACTTTGCGAACTCTCCTCTCGCCTGTGTCCGGGATAATGTAAATATTTCAGCGCTATGTGCCCGGTAATACATAAAACAGATATATAAGTCCAATAAAGCTGCATAACTGTTTGTGCCTGGCCTCCCCTAAGGGGCCAAACACTGTAGTAGGAGCGAATATTCCTCACTCAGCTGTGGAAGACAGTGAGGCCAATTCAGACAAATGGTGCCATACTTTTTATGGGGGCATATGTCACCATGAAAGCTTCTCGTATACAATACATTAAACATTCTGTTGATATTGTCTCAGGGAATTAATTTTAAAAGAACTTAGGCTCATATTTTTTTGTTGGTCACGTGGTAATAAAATACAGTTATATTTCAATTCAAACAGTGCAAGCCTGTTCATTTTTAACAAAGAAAGAAAGAGTAATGCATTTATTTGAAGTCACTATCAGTGAACACCAACTCACAACAGACAAGGAAATTGTAATTCAACATGAGCAGCGTTGTAAATGTACAACCACCAAACAAATACTTAGCGTCTCATGATATTACCGTTAAGGAGAAGCACACACATTTAGAAAAATGATAATATAAGGGAGTATTTAGATGAACTTATGGCTGGCACATAACATGTCTTCATAGGGCTAACAAATGGGTAAAGTAGCCATGGTAACCATTAATACCAACATATTTAACTTAGCCAGCTCGCTTTGTTTTCACGGCATGACGGATACTATAAAGTAGCCCATGTACCTTGTTAAATGTTAGGTAACACTTTATTTGACGGGGGTATACATAAGGCATTATTTACTCCTTTATGAAACCATTTTGGAGGGCTCTGTAGTATTGCGTATGGTATAGTATACTCTGGAACAAGGTACACCAGTAGTAGTCCTTCTGTCAATCTCCCCTCCCACATGTCACCCAGATGATGGAAAATAAATGGAGGGGGAAGAAAGAAAAGAAAATTGCACAAAATAAACCCTGTGAGACTCCCCTTTAAATCCTGGGCCTTGTTGGCTGTCTTAAATGATTAGAGAAAAATGAAAGTACACAGGAGGGATTTACAGGTGTATGGCTTGACCCCCCCATCCATTTTACCTACCACTGGGCTCCATTGTGACCCTAAAATTGCCAATATTGAAGCTCAGTGGGGTGAATAGGATGGGGGACTGGGGGGTGAAGACTAGACAGCCAGAGCTTTTGTTCTCCTCTTCTCCTCCTCTCCCCTCATAGAGACAGAAGGAAAAAAAAGAGAGAAAATAATAATCTCACGCTTTCTGATGTGGGCTTAAATGCTCGATTGCTTTGCCGATCACGTTGCTGCTCCCATCATCTTTCCCCCGCGACTCAAAGACAAATCTGGGCCGCGGCGCGCACGCCAACGCCAGCTCAAGCGTGATGAATGATGCTCCCGTCTCGACGGGTCCCTGTCGCTGCATGTTCAAGTGGATGGGATTGAATTTAACCATAGAAATGACAGACTATTCTTTTGGGCTCGGGCAGGCTACATGAATGGTTTGTGGCAATGGATGACGACGAGGGTAGTGCAGTGATTTATGTGTCCAAGGGAAGCACCAGTGATTCTGGAAGGGGAGAAAGGGATGGCCACCTCTGTCATAAATGGGATCAGTTGGTGAACCCACTTCTGGTCCCCTTTCCTCCTTTCCTTATCCTCTTCACCAGCTGATCTCCCTGTTGGATTAGCCAACCTCTACCTTCCCCTCCCCATTCTAAGGGTACATTTCCATCACACACAGACTTCCCATCATCAATGGCTGACAGTGTTGGTAAAACAAAAAGGGACCAGAATCAACCGCATGGTATTTGGCTGTCCGAGCTATACAGCTTTTGCCCATTTGAGCGCTTCAGCACATCGTTTCTTCTTTCCACAGTTATTAATTTGGGGAGTCTATGGCCTGTCAGTGCAAAGTAGGGTTGATATGACAAAATAATTCATTAAAACATACTGTTTTGCAATGAAGGTCTACAGTAGCCTCAGCAATACTCTGTAGGGTAGCACCTTGGTGTAGCCGGAGGACAGCTAGTTTCCGTCCTCCTTCTTTTTTTGCCTGGTCACAGACAGCTGATGGGTTGTGCACTGAAGTCCACAAGTGAAGGGAAAAAGTGAGAGGAGGAGAGCGCGTAGATGCGAGAAGTAATTATACAACGATCAAAGGGATCATGCTGTTTGTATGTCGCTGCTATAAAAGTGAACTGTGTTTGCGTGTGATCAATTCTGTTGAAAAATGTTTCTTAAACGGAAGCAAATGGAACGAAACGGGGATAAACAAACCTGAATTTGTCCAATAGAAACTCTTGTTTGCAACTGTTGGCCTAATGATTACAGGCGGTATTGAATGTGTCAATGTCTGTCATCTTGATTACTCACATTTTTCTTGAACTGTGCACCTACGTAGGCTAGGTTGTAGCAACCTCATGATGGGTATTGGGAAATGTAGAGTATCATGTAGTACCTATCGATGATACATTGAGCTGGGTGAATGGAATATGAATGACAGTCATCCAATGTGCTCTAATAGAAATAAGGCCATGCTCATTAAAAACATCATCGTCCTCCCTCATCTTAAACGGCAACGTCCGCCACTGGCATAGGTGTCATTTTATCATGCAAGGTTGAGTTATATGCAAGTATCTCAAGTTAGGTACAGCCTCAAGAGCATGAGTAAGGAAAAAGAAGCCAAAAATGCGTTCAATTTTAGAAACACACCATAGAGAACATACAACCTTCACCATCACCAACAGAGCAGCTGAAAGTGGACTTGGCATGCCAGCTCAGGGCTGTGTAGCACTGACGAGGAAAAAGGAAACGGAAGCCTATGAAACAATGGCGGGGTTAGGAGGGCGAGACACCCGGGAGGGATAAAGACTTTGTTCTCCACTATCTACACTTGAGCAGGCATCTCCCCAGACTTTCACCAGGCCACGGACCAGACCCAAGTCAGCTTGGCTCCCAATCAATCCACTCTACTCAAGTCCTGGATGGACCAACAAATAAAATGACGACTTCCTCCCTTGCCAGTTCCAAATCAACCACGATAGGCTCCGTCGATACCTCAACCCCTCAGTCTTCTCCTCCTCTTTCCCCTCATCTCCCTCCTCTCCCACTCTCTCGCTAAATCGTTAACACCATTGTAGTGGAGAAGAATGCAATGAAATCTCCTCTTGATAATTAACCAAGATCCCGTCCCCAAACTGCGTCTCCGTTGATTACATAAACGGCCAATAAATATTAATGAGTCATGAACAGTTTTAAGATGGTAGTCATTGTCTTTTGTTTTGTAATTTTTGTTGGGTTGCGTCTTTTTGATTAACACACAGTTGGGGGAAATGAAGTCCCAATTTCAACATCAAAGTAAAGTGATTTAGCCGCTAATCAACACTTTGTTGCTGCCTCTTTGTAGTAGTCTATTTAATCTATTTGTTTGTTTCGTTTTGTATCTGAGCTCTTTTGTTTTCCTTGTCGTCAGTTTTTGTTGTTGACAATCTAGTTTGTTTCCCCTGTCTTGTCATCATCACATTCTCTGTCATTGCAAATTTGTCAGACTAAATTTGTCAGTTCAGTTAGTTTTTATCAAGAGAATGCTATTATCAAAGGTGACTTAAAAAGCTCAACAGAACATCATAACTGACACTTTTCCTTGCAGAACACAATCATAAATATAACTTTTAATAAAAACCTCAAACTTGTATTAGTTTACAGAGTGAAAATATACTTAACCCACAAACACAACACACACACACGGATATAAGCAATATCTTTGGAGAACTTAAATGTTTTGGGAGACGGGGACTCAGTAGATCATAAAATAAGGGAAGATAATCAATCTTGTGTGTTGTGACCACATTGTGTCAATGCTGAGATCTCTCAACAAGACTTTACAGAGGCAGCAAACAGAGCAGAACGGAGATAGAGAAAGAAAGAGAGAGAGGGTGAATAGAGATAAGACAGAGAGAGAGAGAAATAAATGAGAGACAGAAAGAGAGATAGAAAGGAGAGAGGCAGAGAGAGAAAACCTTTCATGATAAAAACTGCCCGTTCACAGTGCGATAAATTGCAAGATGACACAAGTCACAGCACAACAAAAGGGGGAACATTGGATGGAGACCCTTCACTGAGAAATTCATAATTTGATTCTATCGAAAACCCTGATTAAAGTGGAGGGGATTTCTCCTCTTTTCTCCTCATCGCTCCTCATTTACACTGAGTATACCAAACATTAGGAACACCTTCCTAATATTGAGTTGCAATACATATTGTGTGACTATAAGGTTTGTCATCGGAATGCTCCCAGATTATGATTTAGCTCTCCCTGGAGAAGGATCGACATATTGAACCGCTCGTCAAACAAATCAAATGCTCCCCCATCCGACAGAATGTTTGATCTCTTGTAGCAGATCAGCTCCCACTAACAGCCCAGTGCACAGACAGACTGACACTGAAAGGCTTCTCGCGGTGTGTGCACTCTCGTTTGATGTCCCTTTCATCTGTCAGAAAACACATTTTGTATTCAGGGAATCAAATAGTGACATTTCCTTTCATGTTTAATGTCTCCTGCCCTATCATCCTAATAGCATGCTGATGAACCTGTATGTCATCCTACTCACTAAACTGGGATGTAATGGCAATGGTGACAGCAGCGTTGTAGACACATTTTGGCCCCGTCTCCCAGAAAATAATTCAATTTGTCTCAAAACTGTGTTTGTCTTTTGTCTTTATTTCAATGCGTTACAAAGCTTTGGAGTTGTCAGTAGTGCAGCTTGCGATAACACTGAGGCATTAGATTTTCTAAGCCCATTGTTTTCTTGAAAATTAGGAAATAGAAAGAAATCTAGAGTATTTTTGTCAGGAACAAAACACACTGCAATAGATTGAAATGTCAATTTCTGATTTCATCAGATACAGTTATTTCACCCCTTAATAGACTTAAGGCCAGCTTACTCTGGGCGCACACGGAGCAGGAGGAGACGTACACCCTCACGTCCTTAGCCAAGGTAGGCCACCAGTACTTTCCGGTCAGGCAGCGCACTGTACGACTGATACCTGGGTGACCAGAGGAGGGTGACGTGTGTGCCCAGTAGATCAGACGATCACGGATAAGAGCAGGCATGTACCGCAGCCCAGCTGGACACTGTGGTGGAGATTAATCTGTGCGTAATGCCTGCTCTATATCCGCGTCCATCGCCCATACTACTGGCGCCACAATGCAGGAGGCCGGGAGTATGGGGGTGTTGTCTCTGGGCCTCTCCTTTGTGTCATGCAGCCGGGACAGTGCGTCTGCCTTCACGTTCTTCATACCCGGAATGTATGACAGTGTAAAATCAAACCGGGTGAAGAATAGGGCCCACCTGGCCTGGCGAGGATTCAGCCTCCTCGCTGCCCGGATGTACTCCAGGTTACGGTGGTCCGTCCAGACGAGGAAAGGGTGTTTCGCCCCTTCGAGCCAATGCCTCCACACGGTCAAAGCTCGGACAACAGCCAACAGCTAACGATCACCATCGTCGTAGTTCTGCTCCGCCAGGCTGAGCTTCTTAGAGAAGAAGGCACAAGGGTGGAGCTTGGGTGGTGTGCCCAAGCGTTAAGATAGGACAGCGCCTATCCCTATCTCGGACGCATCCACCTCCAATACGAACGGTAGTGATAGATCGGGGTGGGCAAGTACCGGGGCTGAGGTGAACAGACCCTGCAATCTGAAGGCCAGGTCAGCCTCAGCAGACCAGCGGAGCTGGGACGGCCCACCCTTCAACAGGGATGTAATGGGAGCTGCGACCTTGCCAAAGCCCCAGATAATCCTTCGATAGTAGTTGGTGAAGCCAAGGAAGCGCTGCACCTCCTTAACCGTGGTCGGAGTCGGCCAATTACGCACGGCTGAAATGCAATCTCCCTCCATCTCCACACCTGAGGTGGTAATGCAGTATATGAGGAAGGAGATGGACTGCTGGAAAAACATACACTTCTCTGCCTTGGCATGAAGGTCATTTTCCAACAGTCGGGTCAGCACTTTGCGAACCAGGGACACATGCTCGGCGCGTGTGGCGGAATACACCAGGATGTCATCGATGTAGACCACCACACCGCGACCAAGCATGTCCCAAAACTCCACGTTCACAAAGGACTGGAAGACAGATGGAGCATTAATCAAACCGTAGGGCATCACCAGGTATTCATAATGCCCCGTGGTTGTGCTGAATGCTGTTTTCCACTCTTCCCCCTCCCAAACATGCACCAGGTTGTATGCACTCCTGAGATCTCATTTGGTGAAGAAGCGAGCCCCATGCATTGACTCAATCACTGAAGGAATGAAGGGGAGAGGATAACGAAATCTTATCATCTCCTTGTTCAGTGATCGATAATCAATGCAAGGGCGCAGACCGCCGTCTTTCTTCTTCACAAAGAAGAAACTCGAGGAGGCAGGTGAAGTGGAGGGACGTACAGTGGGGAGAACAAGTATTTGATACACTGCCGATTTTGCAGGTTTTCCTACTTACAAAGCATGTAGAGGTCTGTAATTTTTTATCATAGGTACACTTCAACTGTGAGAGACGGAATCTAAAACAAAAATCCAGAAAATCACATTGTATGATTTTTAAGTAATTAATTTGCATTTTATTGCATGACATAAGTATTTGATACATCAGAAAAGCAGAACATAATATTTGGTACAGAAACCTTTGTTTGCAATTACAGAGATCATACGTTTCCTGTAGGTCTTGACCAGGTTTGCACACACTGCAGCAGGGATTTTGGCTCACTCCTCCATACAGACCTTCCCCAGATCCTTCAGGTTTCGGGGCTGTCGCTGGGCAAAACGGACTTTCAGCTCCCTCCAAAAATGTTCTATTGGGTTCAGGTCTGGAGACTGGCTAGGCCACTCCAGAACCTTGAGATGCTTCTTACGGAGCCAGTCCTTAGTTGCCCTGGCTGTGTGTTTCGGGTCGTTGTCATGCTGGAAGACCCAGCCACGACCCATCTTCAATGCTCTTACTGAGGGAAGGAGGTTGTTGGCCAAGATCTCGCGATACATGGCCCCATCCATCCTCCCCTCAATACGGTGCAGTCGTCCTGTCCCCTTTGCAGAAAAGCATCCCCAAAGAATGATGTTTCCACCTTCATACTTCACGGTTTGGATGGTGTTCTTGGGGTTGTACTCATCCTTCTTCTTCCTCCAAACACGGCGAGTGGAGTTTAGACCAAAAAGCTCTATTCTCTCACAGTTGAAGTGTACCTATGATAAAATTACAGACCTCTACATGCTTTGTAAGTAGGAAAACCTGCAAAATCGGCAGTGTATCAAATACTTGTTCTCCCCACTGTATGTACCCCTGGCCCAGGGACTCTGTGATGTATGTTTCCATAGCCTCCGTTTCAGCCTGCGACAGGGGGTACACATGACTCCTGGGAGGTACAGCGTCTACCCGAAGGTTTATCGCGCAATCCCCCGCCCGATGAGGTGGTAATTTTGTTGCCTGCGTCTTAGAAAACGTGTGCTCCAGATAGAGATATTTGGGGGGAATGTGCACGATGGAGGTTCTGTCTGGACTTTCCACCGTGGTTGCACCAACAAAAACACCTAGACACCTACCCTGACACTCTCGCGACCACCCCGTGAGAACCCTCTGCGGCCATAAGAAGGTGGGGTTGTGGAGTGCTAGCCAAGGGATACCTAATACCACAGGGAAAGCAGGAGACTCAATAATAGAAAAAGTAACCTGCTCACAATGATTCTCGTGGGTAATCATGGTGACTGGTACAGCAACTTCTTTAACAAACCTGGACCCTAATGGTCGACTATCAAGTGCTCTGATGGGGAGTGGAGTGGATAGGGTAACCAATGAAATGCCTTGACGGCGTGAGAATTCCCTGTCCATAAAGTTTCCAGCTGCGCCTGAATCGACTAGCGCCTTACACTGGGGAACTACCATGTGATCGGGAAAGTAGATAGGTAGGGTACAGTGCGCAGCAGAGGGCTCTGAACGAGTGTGGGTGTTCGATACTTGGGGTGATGCGAGAGTGCCCTGCCTGCCGCCTCCAGACCCAAAAGTGCAACGAAGTGTGGTGCACTGTCCCTTCGTGCCACCAGAGTGGCACTGTCGCTGTCGTCCTCCGGTCTCTTGGACGGCGGCTCCACCCAGCTCCATCAGCTCGGGATCCGAGTCATCCGGGGTGGAAACGGGCAGACCCCTACCAGGACGTCCTCTGGCTGCCAGCAGGTTGTCCAAACGGATGGCCATGTCCACCAGTTGCGTGAAAGACAACATGGTGTCCCGGCAGGCTAGCTCCCATCGGACGTCCTCCAGCAGATGGCACTGGAAATGGTCGATCAGGGCCCGCTCGTTCCAGCGCGAAGTCGCGAAGTCCTGCGCGGAGTCCTGCGCGGTCCTCGTCCCCTGCCTCAGATGGACCAGCAGCTCGCCTGCCTCTCGACCCTCGGGCGGGTGATCAAAGAGCGAACTCCCCGTAATTCTCCAATGCGGCTCCTCCTTTGTTCCAAACTGCATTGGCCCACTCCAGGGCTTTCCCCAAGAGGCAGGAAACGAGGACGGACACCTTCTCCCGCGCCGATGGGGCCGGCCTGATGCTGGAGAAGTAGAGCTCCAGTTGGAGGAGGAATCCTTGGCAGAGCGCCGCTGTCCCGTCAAACGGGATATCTGGATCCTTTCGGGTGCTGGGGTGTAGGTGGCTGGATCCAGTTGGCCAGCTGGTCTCGACAGATCGGGTCCTCTCCCCCCAACCTGGCCAGCATCGTGGAATGCTCCTGGACCCGTGGCACGACTCCAGGCATGCGCTCCTCTCCCGCTGACTCCATAGCAGGTGAGTGATTCTGTGATGAGTGTGATAGAAGGAGTCAGGCGCAGGAGGGTAAATCACCGAATACAGAGTTTATTCCGTCGTACACAATTGCGCTGGATAGCGACAAACAAAAACAGGCACAGGGGAAACTATCTACCCTGGCAATACACGGTACGGGTAGCTCCAACAATATACAGGCACAGGGGATATAACTACCCCGGCAATACAAGGTGCGAGTAGCTCCACCAAGCTACACTACTCTCACAACAAACCATCACCCACAAGGTCAAGGGGGGCAGAGGGAACACTTATACACAGACTAATGAGGGGATAAGAACCAGGTGTGTGTAATTGACAAGACAAGACAAATGGAATGATGATATACAGTATGGAGTGGTAGTTGCTAGTAAGCCGTTGACGACGAACGCCGAAGCCTGCCCGAACAAGGAGGGGAGGCAGCCTTGGTGGAAGTCGTGACAGGTAGGGGCGGCAGGTAGCTTAGTGGGTAAGAGCGTTGTGCCAGTAACCGAAAGGTCGCTGGTTCTAATCCCCGAGCCGACTAGGTGAAAAATCTGTCGATGTGCCCTTAAGCAAGGCACTTAACCCTAATTGCTCCTGTAAGTCGCTCTGGATAAGAGCGTCTGCTAAATGTAAAATGTACTGTATTTTGGTCCATTAATATTAGTATTTTCAAAAAGTAAACATAAAAAAACATTTTCAAAAATGAAATGTAGATTTTCTTTAGTTTATCATACTATCGGCATCAAAATATCTATGAATTTTAACCACATTAAAATGGACATTCATTAATCATTTCAAAGCTCACTACATTGAATTACACATAATTTCAAAACCTAATTTCATAGAGAATGTTACAAACTGGACTACTTTTAGTAACTTACTTTGAAGAGATTGTTTGGTAGTCTTAATTCAATGTGCTTGTCTTTAACTGCCATTTCTCGAAAGTCAGACTCTTCCCACACGGCAACACATTTTTCTCAGCTTCAGAAGAATCTGCATTCACCAAATTTGATGTGGTAATCCTTAGATATATTCTCCAAACTTTCCCAGAGCGAATTGTTGATATGCTTTCAATTCTTTATTCTAGTCTTTATGTTACATTAATTTTGCATATTTTACAGATACAAATATGAAAAAAAGCATTTATCCACAATCTGCCCTGGTCAAGTCCAGACCTGGAGTGTCTCATCAAAATGAAACCAAAATATTTAGGCTGACTTCATCCAGTATTCTAGAAAAAAATGTGCAGCTTCAGAAGCATCTGCATTCACCACATTTTGTGTAGTTATCCTTAGATATACAGTGGGGGAAAAAAGTATTTAGTCAGCCACCAATTGTGCAAGTTCTCCCACTTAAAAAGATGAGAGAGGCCTGTAATTTTCATCATAGGTACACGTCAACTATGACAGACAAAATGAGATTTTTTTTCTCCAGAAAATCACATTGTAGGATTTTTTATGAATTTATTTGCAAATTATGGTGGAAAATAAGTATTTGGTCAATAACAAAAGTTTCTCAATACTTTGTTATATACCCTTTGTTGGCAATGACACAGGTCAAACGTTTTCTGTAAGTCTTCACAAGGTTTTCACACACTGTTGCTGGTATTTTGGCCCATTCCTCCATGCAGATCTCCTCTAGAGCAGTGATGTTTTGGGGCTGTCGCTGGGCAACACAGACTTTCAACTCCCTCCAAAGATTTTCTATGGGGTTGAGATCTGGAGACTGGCTAGGCCACTCCAGGACCTTGAAATGCTTCTTACGAAGCCACTCCTTCGTTGCCCGGGCGGTGTGTTTGGGATCATTGTCATGCTGAAAGATCCAGACACGTTTCATCTTCAATGCCCTTGCTGATGGAAGGAGGTTTTCACTCAAAATCTCACGATACATGGCCCCATTCATTCTTTCCTTTACACGGATCAGTCGTCCTGGTCCCTTTGCAGAAAAACAGCCCCAAAGCATGATGTTTCCACCCCCATGCTTCACAGTAGGTATAATGTTCTTTGGATGCAACTCAGCATTCTTTGTCCTCCAAACACGACGAGTTGAGTTTTTACCAAAAAGTTCTATTTTGGTTTCATCTGACCATATGACATTCTCCCAATCCTCTTCTGGATCATCCAAATGCACTCTAGCAAACTTCAGACGGGCCTGGACATGTACTGGCTTAAGCAGGGGGACACGTCTGGCACTGCAGGATTTGAGTCCCTGGCGGCGTAGTGTGTTACTGATGGTAGGCTTTGTTACTTTGGTCCCAGCTCTCTGCAGGTCATTCACTAGGTCCCCCCGTGTGGTTCTGGGATTTTTGCTCACCGTTCTTGTGATCATTTTGACCCCACGGGGTGAGATCTTGCGTGGAGCCCCAGATCGAGGGAGATTATCAGTGGTCTTGTATGTCTTCCATTTCCTAATAATTGCTCCCACAGTTGATTTCTTCAAACCAAGCTGCTTACCTATTGCAGATTCAGTCTTCCCAGCCTAGTGCAGGTCTACAATTTTGTTTCTGGTGTCCTTTGACAGCTCTTTGGTCTTGGCCATAGTGGAGTTTGGAGTGTGACTGTTTGAGGTTGTGGACAGGTGTCTTTTATACTGATAACAAGTTAAAACAGGTGCCATTAATACAGGTAACGAGTGGAGGACAGAGGAGCCTCTTAAAGAAGAAGTTACAGGTCTGTGAGAGCCAGAAATCTTGCTTGTTTGTAGGTGACCAAATACTTATTTTCCACCATAATTTGCAAATAAATTCATAAAAAATCCTACAATGTGATTTTCTGGAGAAAAAAAATCTCAATTTGTCTGTCATAGTTGACGTGTACCTATGATGAAAATTACAGGCCTCTCTCATCTTTTTAAGTGGGAGAACTTGCACAATCGGTGGCTGACTAAATACTTTTTTTCCCCACTGTATTCTCCAGGCTTGCTCAGGGGGAATTATTGATATGCTGTACATTTTTTATTCTAGATAACATTTTATTTGAAAAATAATGGCCAAAAATGCATTTGATGAAAAAGTATTTATCCACAATCTGCTCCGGACAAGTCCGGTCCTGGAGTGTCTTAACAAAATGAAACAAAAATATGTTGGCGGCTGACTTCAACTAGTGTCCAGAAAAATAATTTGTGTGTTATGCAAATATGCACAAATTTAATGAGACATTGCCTCATTTGTATATTTTCATACAATATTTCAGATTTCTTTTAATACAAAAAAGTATTTTATTTTTGTCTACATTCAACTGGTAAACATTTATTGTTGTAAGACCTTTCTCAGTACTTCGTTGAAGCACCTGGCAGCGACTACAGCCTCGAGTCTTCTTGGGTATGACGCTACAAGCTTGGCACACCTGCATTGTCTTGGCTGTGTGCTTAGGGTCGTTGTCCTGTTGGAAGGTGAAACTTAGCCCCAGTCTGAGGTCCTGAGCACTCTGGAGCAGGTTTTAAACAAGGATCTCTCTGTACTTTGCTCCGTTCATCTTTACCTCGATCCTGACTAGTCTCCCTGCCGCAGAAAAACATCCCCACAGCATGTTGCTGCCACCACCATTCTTCACTGTAGAGATTGTGCCAGGTTTCCTTCAGACGTGACGCTTGGCATTCAGGCCAAAGAGTTCAATCTTGGTTTCATCAGACCAGATAATCTTGTTTCTCATGGTCTGAGAGTCCTTTAGCTGCCTTTTGGCAAACTCCAGGTTTGTACCTTTTACTGAGGAGTGGCTTCCGTCTGGACACTCTATCAAAAAAGTCCTGATTGGTGGAGTGCTGCAGAGATAGTTGTCCTTCTGGAAGGTTCTCCCATGTCCACAGAGGAACACAGGAGCTCTGTCAGAGTGACCTTCGGGTTTTTGGTCACCTCCCTGACCAAGGCACTTCTCCCCGATTGCTCAGTTTGGCCAGGCGGACAACTCTACGAAGAGTCTTGGTGGTTCCAAACTTCTTCCATTTAAGAATGATGGATGCCACTGTGTTCTTGGGGACCTTCAATGCTGCAGACATTTTTTGGTGCCCTTTCCCAGATCTGTGTCTCGATACAATCCTGTCTCGGAGCTCTACAGACAATTCCTTCGACCTCATGGCTTGGTTTTTGCTGTGACATGCACTGTCAACTGTGGGACCTTTAATAGATAGTTATGTGCCTTTCCAAATCATGTCCAATCAATTGAATTTACCACAGGTGGACTCCAATCAAGTTGTAGAAATATCTCAAGGATGATCAATGGAAACAGGATGCACCTGAGCTCAATATCGAATATCATAGCAAAGTGTCTGAATACTTATGTAAATAAGGTATTTCTGTTTTTATTCGTAATACATTTGCTAAAATTTCTAAACATCTGTTTTCGCTTTGTCATTATGGGGTATTGTGTGTATATTGCTGAGGATTTGTATTTATTTAATTGATTTTAGAATAAGGCTGTAACTTAACAACATTTGGAAAAAGTCAAGGGAAATGAATACTTTCTGAAGGCACTGTATATCATTCCTGTAAGACAAAGGTATGGAACATTGCACAAGCCCTGTACTTTAAAAATGGCTGTGTTCCAATGGGAATTTGGGCATGTTTAGAGCGCCACCATTAGGTAAAAGCTCTGAGATTTGTTTTAGTTGATTTTTGTAACATTTCTTTAGGAACAGTAATTGGTGACACATTTTATCTGAAACCTAGACTTTCAAATCTCCTATTCCTCAACATAGGGACAATTGGGGGGACCCCCTCACCCCCTGCATCTCGGGCTCTGTAGTAGTCACATTGTTCTTACCTTTCTAACAGTACTAAGCATGTGTTTGTAGGACTTATAGTTTTGAAACCGAAATTTACTTTACGAGGGTAATATACAATATTATGCGTCGTTTAGAAAATGTCACCAGAGGTGGTCAGAGTTTAACAGGTTAAAAGTTGTTGTAATTATTATTATATATATAAAACTAATAATAATAGTAAAAAGTTGTATTTTGTTTACAGTGGGACCGGGTGATTTTGTATTAGCAAGAGTGAAATTTCGGTGCATCAATGTGCCGCCTGTCAAACACATATTGAGTAAATAAAAAGACGATCGAGACACATTAAAAAACACAATTAAATTGGAGGAATCTTCTGTCAGACGTTCTCGTTTCATTTCTACCCATCAAACTTCAGTCAAATGAATCTGTTGAAAAGGACCATTTCTAAAACGCTGCATTCCTGAAATCTCATTGCTGACTGACAGTTTGGAGAAGGTAGATTAATTTAAGTCAAAGATATGATGGGGTCTTGTTGTCATTGGAGTGGGAAATGAGGATGTCAAAGCCTATTTGTCAACCTGGTAAAATAGCTCTCATCTCAAGTTTCTGCTCTCCTCTCACTCAATGTACAGCTGTCTGTCCTCTTCGTTTAGTCTGAGAACAATCTCTCATTTTGAAATAGAGAGTCAAAATTATTTCTGGTTTATGAAATGAATATTAGGCCCATCCAGATATGAACCTAACATGTACTTGAGGGGCATTTTACAAGGCCAAAAAAACACCATAATAAGCTCAGGGCAAGTGAAGAAGAAGAAAAAAATGCTAATGAATCTAGCATGGCTAATACTAGACAGAAAAACGCTGCAAAGTTCAATGCAGAAGAGGAATATGTATCAAGCACTACACTTGTGGTCAAAAGTTTTGAGAATGACACAAGTATTGGTCTTCACAAAGTTTGCTGCTTCAGTGTTTTTAGATTTTTTTGTCAGATGTTACTATGGTATACGGAAGTATAATTACAAACATTCCATAAGTGTCAAAGGCTTTTATTGACAATTACATTACGTTTATGCAAAGAGTCAATATTTGCAGTGTTGACCCTTCTTTTTCAAGACCTCTGCAATCCACCCTGGCTTGCTGTCAATTAACTGCTGGGCCACATCCTGACTGATGGCAGCCCATTCTTGCATAATCAATGCTTGGAGTTTGTCAGAATTTGTGGGTTTTTGTCCACCTGCCTCTTGAGGATTGACCACAAGTTCTCAATAGGATTACGGTCTGGGGAGTTTCCTGGCCATGGACCCAAAATGTTGATATTTTGTTCCCAGAGCCACTTAGTTATCACTTTTGCCTTATGGCAAGGTGCTCCATCATGCTGGAAAAGGCATTGTTCGTCACCAAACTATTCTTGGATGGTTGGGAGAAGTTGCTCTCGGAGGATGTGTTGGTACCATTCTTTATTCATGGCTGTGTTCTTAGGCAACATTGTGAGCGAGCCCACTCCCTTGGCTGAGAAGGAACCCCACACATGAATGGTCTCAGGATGCTTTACTGTTGGCATGACACAGGACTGATGGTAGCACTCACCTTGTTTTCTCCGGACAACTTTTTTCCGGATGCCCCAAACAATCGGAAAGGGGATTCATCAGAGAAAATGACTTTACCCCAGTCCTCAGCAGTCCTTTTGCAGAATATCAGTCTGTCCCTGATGTTTTTCCTGGAGAGAAGTGGCTTCCTCGCTGCCCTTCTTGACACCAGGCCATCCTCCAAAAATCTTCGCCTCACTGTGCGTGCATATGCACTCACACCTGCCTGCTGCCATTCCTGAGCAAGCTCTGCACTGGTGGTGCCCCGATCCCGCAGCTGAATCAACTTTAAGAGACGGTCCTGGCGCTTGCTGGACTTTCCTGGGCGCCCTGAAGCCTTCTTCACAACAATTGAACCTCTATCCTTGAAGTTCTTGATGATCCGATAAATAGTTGATTTAGGTGCAATCTTACTAGCAACAATATCCTTGCCTGTGAAGCCCTTTTTGTGCAAAGCAATGATGACGGCACGTGTTTCCTTGCAGGTAACCATGGTTAACAGAGGAAGAACAATGATTTCAAGCACCACCCTCCTTTTAAAGCTTCCAGTCTGTTATTCTAACTCAATCAGCATAACAGAGTGATCTCCAGCCTTGTCCTCGTCAACACTCTCACCTGTGTTAACGAGAGAATCACTGACATGATGTCAGCTGGTCCAATTGTTGCAGGGCTGAAATGCAGTGGAAATGTTTTTGGGGATTAAGTTCATTTTCATGGCAAAGAGGGACTTTGCAATTAATTGCAATTCATCTGATCACTCTTCATAACATTCTGGAGTATATGCAAATTGCCATCATAAAAACTGAGGCAGCAGACTTTGTGAAAATTAATATTTGTGTCATTCTCAAAACGTTTGACCACGACTGCTCAAAGAAATAAAGGGAACACTAAAATAACACATCCTAGATCTGAATGAATGAAATAATCTTATTAAATACTTTTTTCTTTACATAGTTGAATGTGCTGACAACAAAATCACACAAAAATTATCAATGGAAATCAAATTTATCAACACATGGAGGTCTGGATTTGGAGTCACCCTCAAAATTAAAGTGGAAAACCACGCTACAGGCTGATCCAACTTTGATGTAATGTCCTTAAAACAAGTCAAAATGAGGCTCAGTAGTGTGTGTGGCCTCCACGTGCCTGTATGACCTCCCTACAACGCCTGGGCATGCTCCTGATGAGGTGGCGGATGGTCTCCTGAGGGATCTCCTCCCAGACCTGGACTAAAGCATCCGCCAACTCCTGGACAGTCTGTGGTGCAACGTGGCGTTGGTGGATGGAGCGAGACATGATGTCCCAGATGTGCTCAATTGGATTCAGGTCTGGGGAACGGGCGGGCCAGTCCATAGCATCAATGCCTTCCTCTTGCAGGAACTGCTGACACACTCCAGCCACATGAGGTCTAGCATTGTCTTGCATTAGGAGGAACCCAGGGCCAACCGCACCAGCATATGGTCTCACAAGGGGTCTGAGGATCTCATCTCGGTACCTAATGGCAGTCAGGCTACCTCTGGCGAGCACATGGAGGGCTGTGCAGCCCCCCAAAGAAATGCCACCCCACACCATGACTGACCCACCTCCAAACCGGTCATGCTGGAGGATGTTGCAGGCAGCAGAACGTTCTCCACGGCGTCTCCAGACTCTGTCACGTCTGTCACGTGCTCAGTGTGAACCTGCTTTCATCTGTGAAGAGCACAGGGCGCCAGTGGCGAATTTGCCAATCTTGGTGTTCTCTGGCAAATGCCAAACGTCCTGCACGGTGTTGGGCTGGAAGCACAACCCCCACCTGTGGACGTCGGGCCCTCATACCACCCTCATGGAGTCTGTTTCTGACCGTTTGAGCAGACACATGCACATGTGTGGCCTGCTGGAGGTCATTTTGCAGGGCTCTGGCAGTGCTCCTCCTGCTCCTCCTTGCACAAAGGCGGAGGTAGCAGTCCTGCTGCTGGGTTGTTGCCCTCCTACGGCCTCCTCCATGTCTCCTGATGTACTGGCCTGTCTCCTGGTAGCGCCTCCATGCTCTGGACACTACGCTGACAGACACAGCAAACCTTCTTGCCACAGCTCGCATTGATGTATCCTGGATGAGCTGCACTACCTGAGCCACTTGTGTGGGTTGTAGACTCCGGCTCATGCTACCACTAGAGTGAAAGCACCGCCAGCATTCAAAAGTGACCAAAACATCAGCCAGGAAGCATAGGAACTGAGAAGTGGTCTGTGGTCAACACCTGCAAAACCAGTCTTTTTATTGGGGGTGTCTTGCTAATTGCCTATAATTTCCACCTGTTGTCTATACCATTTGCACAACAGCATATGAAATGTATTGTCAATCAGTGTTGCTTCCTAAGTGGACAGTTTGATTTCACAGAAGTGTGATTGACTTGGAGTTGCATTGTGTTGTTTAAGTGTTCCCTTTATTTTTTTGAGCAGTGTAGTAGTTTATCTAATTCCAAGACAAGCTTATTTTCTACCTTTCATTTGAACGTTCGCAGTCTTCCTAAAAATCACGACCACCTTGTTCATTTTCTGTCTTCTCTCAGTCATGAATGTTCCATTGTCGCCCTTTCAGAAACTAAATTGAGTAAATAGTCAGCCATGCTTTATGACATGTCTCCTTATAATGCTGTTCCCCACTGTAGAACATCTAGAGTGGGTGGAGGAATGCCCATTTGTGTTCATAAACATTTTCAATTCTTTGTAAGAGAGGACCTCGCACTTACATCTGATAACATTGATGTTGAATCTCTTTTCATAGAAATTCCCTCCTGTTCATTTTTTTGGTGGTAGAAAATTGGTAATTGGATGCATCTATGGGCCACCCGATTCTGACATTGATAGTTTCACGGATATCCTTGCATCAACCTTGGATTTGATTAATAATGAAGATAAAATGTGTTTTCTATTGGGTGATTACAACATAAACATATTTAAAAGTGAGAACCACTCACTGACATCTGACTTTTTGAATACTTTATACTCCAGCTATCTGTATCCCCTCATCTATAAGCCCATAGGAGTGACCAGTTCATCTGCCACCCTTATTAATAATATTTTTACAAATTCTTTGAATAATGTGGCTAATACAGGTATACTTTATACTGACATTTCTGACCACTTTCCAATTTTCCACTTCTCTTAGGCAGCTGGAAATGAACAGATGGGAATGATTAGAAGCATTAAAGGTAGAATATTTAACAAACATATTTGTGAGCGCTTTAAGATGATTTAGATTTATCCAAAGCGTTTGACACGGCTGATCATGAAATATTACTTTCTAAATTGAATTTTTGTGGTTTTCATGATTATACGTATAATTGGATATATAGTTATGTTTATGATAGAGAACAATTTGTTTATGCAAATGGATGTGCATCTACCAGGGCCAAGATATCCTGTGGCATGTCACAGGGTTCAATAATTGGACATTTGTTATTCCTGATCTATATCAATGACCTTGCTGCTGTGTCTTCTACCATACTTCCCATTTTCTTTGCTGATGATACCAATTTGATTTTATCACACAATCATTTTTATTCTCTAATTAATTAAGCCAACTCAGGCATGGCCAAATTTTCTGAATGGTTCCAGATATTTAAAAAAATGTTTAAAAAAATCAAACTTTATTGTATTCACTAGTAAGAATAAAAAAAGTAATAAAAAAAATAAAGATCATGAATCTCAATTGGTGGGGATGAAATGGAACAAGTCACATCCACTAGATATCTCTGAGTTTGAATTTATGAAAATCCTGGAAAGATCATATTCAATTTGTCTGCAGCAAATTGATTAAATCTGTTGGTATTATCAGAAAGATTAGTGGTTCGCTTCATCAGGTATGCTTCCTAACGCTGTAGCTCAGTTGGTAGAGCATGGCGTTTGCAACGCCAGGGTTGTGGGTTCGATTCCCACGGGAGGCCAGTATGAAAAAATTTATGCACTCACTAACTGTAAGTCGCTCTGGATAAGAGCATCTGCTAAATGACTAAAATGTCAATTGTATACTATAATCTTAATTTAACCCTATCTCATTTACTGCAATATTACAAATGCCTCCTGCCTACACAAATTACACATCATACAAAATACATTTGCAAGACTAGCCACCTCCTCTAATTACCTGGCTCCATCTGCACCTTTGTTTAAGAAACTCAATATCTATTAACTCAATATCTATTTATGATATTAATATACGTCAATTATGCGCTTTCATCTACAAATACTCATACCTCCCAGACAGTTTACCTAAACCCTTCAATTGATTCTTCCAGGTTAATTCTGAAATCCATCTATACTGAACAAAAATATAAATGCAACATGTAAAGTGTTTGTCCCATGTTTCATGAGCTGGAAATAAAAGATCCCAGAAATGTTCCACACTCACAAAAAGCTTATTTCTCTCAAATTTTGTGCACACATTTGTTTACATCCCTGTTAGTGAGCATTTTTCCTTTGCCAAGATAATCCATCCACCTGACAGGTGTGTCATATAAAGAAACGGATTAAACAGCATGATCATTACACAGGTGCACCTTGTGCTTGGGACAATAAAATGTGCAGTTATGTCACACAACGCCATGCCACAGATTCCTTGAGGGAGCGTGCAATTGGCATGCTGACTGCAGGAATGTCCACCAGAGCTGTTGCCAGAGAATTTTATGTTCATTTTGCTACCATAAGCCGCCTCCAACATCATTTAAAATAATTTGGCAGTACGTCCAACCGGCCTCACAACCACAGACCACATGTAACCACACCAGCCCAGGACCTCCACAGCCGTCTTCTTCACCTGCGGGATCGTCTGAGACCAGCCACCCAGACAGCTGATGAAACTGAGGAGTATTTCTGTCTGTAATAAAGCCCTTTAATGGGGAAAAACTCATTCTGATTGGCTGGGCCTGGCTCCCAAGTAGGTGGGCCTATGCCCTCCGAGGCCCACTCATGGCTGCGCCCCTGCCCATCATGTGAAATCCATAGATTTGGGCCTAATGAATTTATTTCAATTGACTGATTTCCTTATATGAACTGTAACTCAGTAAAATCGTTGAAATGGTTGCATGTTGCGTTAATATTTTTGTTCAGTATATATAAAACAAGACACTGCGATAACCTTCACCCTCCCCGCTGCCACACCTCACATCGTCAATTCTCTATCAGATACAGAGGTACCATACTCTGGAATTCTTATCTTCACATTGCCAAAACATCATCATCCCTCAATAACTTCAAGCGAAGACTGGGGGTCAGGCTGATGAACCAAACTACTCAGTAATCTCCTCCATAGCCTAACTCTCACACATTCACATGCACACACACATTGAAACAAAACAATGTTTTATTTATTTTTGTGATTACTGATTAATTTCTAATTAGTAGGTTTTGTTATCTGTTTTAAAAAACTTTTTTTTTTTTTTTTTTTGTGCTTATGTATTGTATATAGTTTTTTTGTGGTGTGGTTTTCATATACTGTAAGCCATTGGGCTTCCAACCACACCTGCACCCGTTTATTTTGATCTGTATTGCTGTCTATCACTGTCTGCTTTCTTTGGTGCAAATAAATACATAAATAAAATGCTTTTCAATATATGTAATATAGTTATTTCCAGGAAATATGTTCACAGAACAGACAACAGTAGATAGAGCAACCAAGGACTCTTAAACCTCCTAAAGCACTATATTCCAACAATCCAGAGTCAGTCTCCTCCTCTCCTCTACCATACCCCAGCTACCTCTTTCACCTCTCCTTCCTCCTCCCCTCTGATTTATCTAGCAGTGTGGAGGAAGAGGATTTACTCTCTCCCTCTCTCCTACGCCGAGCTCTGTTCTCCCATTAGAGCCCGGGGGAGGTTCACCTTGCCAGTGAATGAGCTCAGATGAAAAGCTAGAAGAGCACATTAACTCATCAATAAGAGGCCATGGAGATGAAAATGCTTGTCAATGCCCTGGATGGAAATAACAGATAGTGTAATGTGGTCGCTCCATTGTATGGTAGTGAGGTCACAAAGTCACAGTGCGGTCGAGTACGGTCGAGTGCGGTCGAGACCTTGAGGTTGGGGAGTGTATAGGGTCAGGGCCCTGGTTGACCTAGCTGCATGCTAACTGTAGCTACAGTGAGGGGGAAAGTACGTTTGCCCACTGACAAAGACATGATCAGTCTATAATTTTAATGGTAGGTTTATTTGAACAGTGAGAGACAGAATAACAACAAAAAAATCCAGAAAAACGCATGTCAAAAATGTTATAAATTGATTTGCATTTGAATGAGGGAAATAAGTATTTGACCCCTCTGCAAAACATGACATAGTACTTGGTGGCAAAACCCTTGTTGGCGATCACAGAGGTCAGACGTTTCTTGTAGTTGGCCACCAGGTTTGCAAACATCTCAGGAGGGATTTTGTCCCACTCCTCTTTGCAGATCTTCTCCAAGTCATTAAGGTTTCGAGCCTGACGTTTGGCAACTCGAACCTTCAGCTCCCTCCACAGATTTTCTATGGGATTAAGGTCTGGAGACTGGCTAGGCCACTCCAGGACCTTAATGTGCTTCTTCTTGAGCCACTCCTTTGTTGCGTTTTTCTGGATTTTTTTGTTTTTATTCTGTCTCTCACTGTTCAAATAAACCTACCATTAAAATTATAGACTGATCATTTCTTTGTCAGTGGGCAAACGTACAAAATCAGCAGGGGATCAAATACTTTTTTCCCTCACTGTATGTCGTGTTTAAATAACACTTGTGAATCATCAGTATGTTCTATTTATGTGGTTTATTTTCATGAACACCACTTTCAGTGCTTGTTAATGCTGTGCGACAGTCTCCTGGAGCCCTAATCTACACAAAGGTGCTATCTAGACCCTAAAAGGGTTCTTCAGCTGTCTCCGTAGGAGAACCCTTTGAAGAACCCTTTTTGGTTCCAGGTAGAACCCATTTGGTTCCATGTAGAACTCTTTCCACAGAGGGTTCTAGATGGAACCCAAAATGATTTCACCTGGAACCAAAAAGCGTTGTACCTAGAGCCAAAAAGGGTTCTCCTATGGGTACAGCCGAAGAACCCTTTTAGAACCCTTTTTTGTATCAAAACAACTTCAGATTAGTTTTCAGGAAAAGGTGAAGCAGCGTTCTTTCTCTGATATGACAAAGGTTTGAATTTATACGCAAGTTTGAAGGTTCCTTTCGATTCGCAATGATTGCTTAAAGTCCTGAAGTGCTATGCTATCAAAACCAACTTCCAGTTAGTTTTCAGGACAAGGTGAAACAGCCTTCTTTCTCTGCTGTAAAAATAGCATTTGAAAATAATATTTTATTCATATGCAATGTTCCTTTGTTTCAAACAATGACCTATAATATTTATTGATTAAATCTCTACTAAGCTGACAAATGGAATTGTATATATATATACACTACCGTTCAACAGTTTGGAGTCACTTAGAAATCTCCTTGTTTTTGAAAGAAAAGCAATTTTTTTGTCCATTAAAATAACATAAAATTGATCAGAAATACAGTATAGACATTGTTAATGTTGTAAATGGCTATTGTAGCTCGAAACGGCTGGTTTTTAATGGAATATCTACATAGGCGTACAGAGACCCATTATCAGCAACCATCAGTCCTGTGTTCCAATGTCACGTTGTGTTTGCTAATCCAAGTTTATCATTTTAAAAGGGTAATTGATCATTAGAAAACCCTTTTGCAATTATGTTAGCACAGTTGCAAACTGTTATGCTGATTAAAGAAGCAATAAAACTGGCCTTCTTGAGACTAGTTGAGTATCTGGAGTATCAGCAATTGTGGGTTCATTTTCAGGCTCAAAATGTCCAGAAACAAATAACTTTCTTCTGAAACTCGTCAGTCTATTCTTGTTCTGAGAAATGAAGGCTATTCCATGCGAGAAATTGAAGATCTCGTACAACGATGTGTACTACTCCCTTCACAGAACAGTGCAAACTGGCTCTAACCAGAATAGAAAGAGGAGTGGGAGGCCCCGGTGCACAACTGAGCAAGACGACAAATACATTAGAGTGTCTAGTTTGAGAAACAGGCACCTCACAGGTCATCAACTGGCAGCTTCATTAAATAGTACCCGCAAAACACCAGTCTCAACGTCAACAGTGAAGAGGCGACTCCGGGATGCTGACCTTCTAGGCAGAGTTGCAAAGAAAAAGCCATATCTCAGACTGCCTATCTT
The DNA here is from genome assembly GCF_020615455.1 of Coregonus clupeaformis. Lineage (NCBI taxonomy): Eukaryota > Metazoa > Chordata > Actinopteri > Salmoniformes > Salmonidae > Coregonus > Coregonus clupeaformis. Next base: position 43,074,830 of record NC_059201.1, on the reverse strand, counting down.
AATCTTTTATTTTTATTAGCCAGTCTTGACATTCTCTCAACCAGCTTCACTTGGAATGCTTTTCCAACATTCTTGAAGGAGTTCCCACATATGCTGAGCACTTGTTGGCTGCTTTTCCTTCACTCTGCGGTCCATCTCATCCCAAACCATCTCAATTGGGTTGAGGTCGGGTGATTGTGGAGGCCAGGTCATCTGATGTAGCACTCCATGACTCTCCTTCTTGGTCAAATAGCTCTTACACAGCCTGGGAGGTGTGTGTTTTGGGTCATTGTCCTGTTGAAAAACAAATGATAGTCCCACTAAGCCCAAACCAGATGGGATGGCGTATTGCTGCAGAATGCTGTGGTAGCCATGCTGGTTAAGTGTGCCTTGAATTAAAAAATAAATCACTGACAGTGTCACAGGCAAAGCACCTCCACACCATCACACCTCCTCCTTCATGCTTCACGGTGGGAGCCACACATGCGGAGATCATCCGTTCACCTAATCTGCATCTCACAAAGACATGGCGGTTGGAACCAAAAATCTCAAATTTGGACTCATCAGACCAAAGGACAGATTTCCATCGGCCTAATGTCCATTGCTCGTGTTTCTTGGCCCGAGTAATTTTTTTGCAGCAATTCGACCTTAAAGGCCTGATTCACGCAGTCTCCTCTGAACAGTTGATGTCGAAATGTGTCTGTTACTTGAACTTTTATTTGGGCTGCAATTTCTGAGACTGGTAACTCTAATGAACTTATCCTCTGCAGCAGAGGTAGCTCTGGGTCTTCCTTTCCTGTGGCGGTCCTCATGAGAGCCAGTTTCATCATAGTGCTTGATGGTTTTTGCGACTGCACTTGAATAAACTTTCATGGCAAAGGGTGGCTACTTTGAAGAATCTCAAATATAAAATATATTTTGATTTGTTTAACACTTCTTTCGTTACTATATGATTCCATATGTGTTATTTCATAGTTGTGATGTAGAAAATAGCACAAAAAAAACTTTAACGAGTAGGTGTGTCCAAACTTTTGACTGAGACTGTATATATAGATATTTTTGGGATAAGACCGATTTTCGGGATGTCTCATGGTCTGACATACACCGCTGTAGCTCGACCAACTTCCACCGCAGATGCGGAAGTCCAACATAGGCAGATGAGGTGGATTGAGACGCAGCTCATGAAAAATCCTGATATGTCTAGCTTAAACTGACAGATTTTGACTGGGTTTGTTTTATTATGTTACTTAGATGACTCACAATGACTCACAATGCGTATCAATCAGAACAGTTTAGGTGTTTATCTCTCTTACCCTTAAGTCTTGAGGATACAGGGTTCATCTGAGTAGAGTTTTGCATCAATATCTAATGGAACAGCTTCACCTCTACCCACACCATCCTTTATCTGCAATAGATTGAATTTAGACCTTTGTCTCTTGCACCAACTCTTACTCTGACAAACAGATGAGTGCTGACCATTCACAATCCATTGACCACATAGGGTTAAGCTGCTTTCAACCAAGAAAGTTTATTTTCACTACCCTGAGCATCTCTTCACACTTTCACGTTCTCCTCTTGTTATCAATTAAGCTGAAAGCCACTAGTTCAATCAATCAGTTAAGTTATTTGGGCTTCAATTAGAAAACATATCCGTAATACATTCAATTAGAGTTTCTACCAGAACACATTAAGTTTCGTCAAATTTAGTTGTAAATAGGTGTGCATCGCTGGGCAACAAAATCCTGCTAATTTGGGGGAAAATTGCTTTGTCAGCATTTTACCATTAGCTAAAGCCCGTGTGCCAGGACTCTATTATTTTGTCTCCTTATCTTCTAAATATGCATCTAAATGTTACATTCAAAATATCATCAAGCCTGTTTTCATTATAGTTGCCTGATACTCCAAAAATGGGATTGAGGTTACGTGGGGGGAAATGGTGAAACTAATCATAATGTAAATCAATCTCCATTACCTTTTCTGAATGTATAATGGCCGGAGTAACCTTTGGAATAATCCTGTTAAATTGTACCTAAGAAGTTTCGATAAAGGAGATTTCTTGGTTAAAGGGTATTTGGGGTATCCTTCCCTTTAGAGTCGAATGGGGGGTGAAACCCTCAGAGGAGTTGAGACGGGAGGGAGGGGGAATCGTAATAAGTTGATAAATAAATAAGAGGCCTTGCAATATTGCCAGTACCCAGGCTGAGAGAGAGAGAGAGAGAGAGAGAGAGAGAGAGAGAGAGAGAGAGAGAGAGCCTGGGGCGAGGATTCGTCTTGTCAAAGTGAGACCTTTAACTGGGTCCTGAATTCTGTCTACACGATTCATTCTCACTATTACACTATTTCAATCTGGGGTTTGGTCTGGGGGTTGGGTGTGTATGGGAGATGTGTAGCATGTCGTCAGTTGACATGGGCTTAGACCCTGAATTTGAGACAGGCATGTGAAGCATTAGGCAGTGGGAAGTCTTTGTGGAGGCTGGGGTTTTCATCCCCTGTTAACTATTCCAGACAGGTAGTTATCTTTTGAGATAGTATTCCTAGGCTCAGTACATTGGCCAAGTCCCTCAGGATAAAATAGGGAAATGCATAAAAGGAGGCAACGCTTTTTGCGCTAGGGGTGCTCAGAGGGACTTTTCCAAATGAAAATATTTGTGTTAAAAGCTCTGTGGAGATGATGCATTGCATAACGATGTCTCCATAACTCTAGGTCTCTAGCCATTTTCATACTGTCTAGGTCACATATTAACATGCTTACCTGAATAATCTGGAGGACCAGGAAAGAGTGGGGTGTTAAAATGCATTTTATTATCACTTAATTAGGTAACCCAAACCACTTGTCGAATGACTTTCTCAAACCACATAGTAAACAATTCTCCTTTGAAACAATATAGAAAGATACATTCATGCCTTCTTCAAAAATATCCCCCAAAACTAAAGTAAGATGTGAATTATCCTTCCCTTTCTATGCCACCAATCCACATAAAGGAATTGTGGCCCACCACAACACATTCATAAAGACCCCACTTTATTCATCAGAATGTGCTCTTTTCAACCACATTTCATCTTTTCAACATATTTTCCTCAGAAGACATTCTGTTGCTTTGGCACCACTTTGGTAGGATGATTTTAATTAACACATTTCAAATGGGTTTCCAACTCAAAGCAGACCATTCTGATGACAAATGATTAAATAATTTCCTTTGCTTTCAAAGCTAAAGCTAATGTATCCTTGGCCCAAACCACTTTACTGGTGTCTCTTTGAGAAGCAGAAAGAGGTGAAGTCTGGAAATGTTTGATAAGGCTCTGTAACAGTAATAATACCATTTTCAGAAAGCTCATTAATTGAGAGTCTGCAAGTAATTGCCACGTATCCTGTGGGCTGACGATGTTGCTAATGCTGACAACTGTCAAACTGACAAACAACAAGTTGTGGAATATGGATTTTCTTCTTTGCGTGTGTTAATAACCGCCATCGGAGCATTGCCAAAGGAAACTGTCAAGATGGAATCAGTGATAAAATGTTAACATGTGACAAAAGTCACCTGCCCGGGAGAATAACAATTCAATTTAAAATGGAATTTGTAAGACTTTCACAAACCCATTTCTTAAGCTCAGCCGGAGGGGAAGTAATGTTGATTAAGGAGAGAAGAACAGGTTGAACGGTTCTCTTTACTTCTTCTTCTTCATCAGTTGTGGGCCACACACATTTTTTATCAGAGGTTTAGGAGTCTCTCACTGGACCCCTATTACACATAACTTTATTTGGGGACCCCAAAGTTAGACTGAGCATTAACACTTTAAATTAACCACCTAGGTATAATGTTCCATCTATCACACCTATACTGTACCATGTGACTTGCTATAAGTATAACAGTTTATGTAAAAGTACCACAGGAGTTTTGGAAGAACTATTTTCATAGTGTCCTTCTGATGTATATTCCTGTGTAGATGCGTAATACATTTCCGACTACCATCTTTTGCTTCTTAAATTATTGACAGTTACTACAAACACACAAGACACTCTTAAGCGAATGTGTTTTTGACCTAGGAGAGCTTATTTCTTTGGACAATGTTTTCAAACATGGCACCCTTGGGTAAAATGACATCTACATGTTAATACTGGACTAATAGCATTAGTATTGGTGGTCTTTTCACATCCCAGATACGCATCAAACGTCGTACTGTAGTTAGTTGGCTTCTCCGTCATTGAAAGCCCTTAGTTAAACAATGCCTTTTAACTAACCTTCTACATGACAAATACGTGTCAACGTTCAACTAATAAGCTCAAGCCATGGTTTGGACGAAGCCCTTAATTGGCTAAATAACTGGCTAGTCCCTGACCCTTAACCTCTCTTTGCCCTTCTCTGTTCGGCCTCATCACTTTAATTGCAAAACCCTCCAAAAACTTCACGAGGAGACTATGACACTGTGAGCTATGATCTTCACGCAATGGAGAATGATCCAATGGTGTGCCGTTTCAGGGACACTCTCTCTCTCCTGGCGTCCTGTCATCCCCCAGACACCAGGTGGTGTCGAGGCAGCCCGCAGAATGCAAATGCCTTCCCAACAATACTTCAAACACTAGGATTCCTCATTTGTCATACACTATGTTCATTACCCACTGCTTTGTGCCCAGAATTAGTGTCGGAACAAGACATCCTGGCTGTGTGATGAATCCTTTCGCCGCCTCCATTGACACTTGCTGCAGATTGAAGGCTTTCCTATCCTTCCTTCCCTCCCTGCTTCCCTTCCCCCCTCTTTGCCTCCTCTATGTCCTTCACATCTCTGTGCCTCTGTTCTTTATTTTTCACCCAGAAATATTAGTCAACAAAGCTTGGCGGCGGCGGCGGCGAGACCCTAACCACACCTCGGAGGACGCCACCTTCCAGATGGTGCGCTAATGTTGCGCTAGATATCAAGGTGTTCCAACTCATCATAATAAGAGGAATCTGTCGCTTCAACTGTCATTGAGTTATAACCTTCCCACTGTAACGCAGCATTTTACCGGAGGTGTGCAACTGCTATAATGCTCCCACAACCTTGTCATAAGGACACCAGAATGAAATGTCTTGACCCATGGGGCGGCGCACAATTGGCCCAGCATCGTCCAGGGTAGGGGAGGAAATGGCCGGCAGGGAGGTAGCTCAGTTGGTAGAGCATGGCGTTTGCAACGCCAGGATTGTGGGTTCGATTCCCACGGGGGGCCAGTATGAAAAAATAAATAAAATAAAAATAATGTATGCACTAACTGTAAGTCACTCTGGATAAGAGCGTCTGCTAAATGACGTAAATGTAAATGTAATAGATGAAATGGTCTGAATAGTTCCATGCGTCATGACTGCGTTATGGGCTGTGAGTAAATGCCATAGCATGCCATGACAGGAGTTAAGTCATGGTTTTGACAGTGTTGTCAATGTGTTATGGCAATGCAACTCTAATCATGTTACTACAGTGCATTCGGAAATATTTCAGACCCCTTCACCTTTTCCACATTTTGTTAAGTTACAGCCTTATTCTAAAATGTATTAAATTATTTTTCTCCCTCATCTATCTACACACAATACCCCATAATGACAAATCGAGAACAGGTTTATAGAAATGTTTGCAAATGTATTAAAAATAAAAAACAGAAATACCTTATTTACATAAGCATTCAGACCCTTTGCTATGAGATTAAAAATTGAATTCAGGTGCTTCCTGTTTCCTTTGATCCGTGAGATGTTTCTAAAACTTGATTGGAGTCCACTGTGGTAAATTCAATTGATTGGACATGATTTGGAATGTCACACACCTGTCTATATACTGTAAAGTCCCACAGTTGACAGTGCATGTCAGAGCAAAAACCAAGCCATGAGGTCAAAGGAATTGTCCGTAGAGCTCCGAGACAGGATTGTGTTGAGGAACAGATCTGGAGAAGGGTACCAAAACATTTCTGCAGCATTGAAGGTCTCCAAGAACACAGTGGCCTCCATCATTCTTAAATGGAAGACGTTCAGAACCACCAAGACTCTTCCTTGAGCTGGCCGCCAGGCCAAACTGAGCAATTGGGGGAGAAGGGCCTTGGTCAGGGAGGTGACCAAGAACCCGATGGTCCTCAGTGGAGATGGGAGAACCTTCCATAAGGACAACCATCTCTGCAGCACTCTACCAATCAGGCCTTTATGGTAGAGTGGCCAGACGGTAGCCACTCCTCAGTAAAAGGTACATGACAGCCCGCTTGGACTTTTCCTTGAGCTGGCCGCCAGGCCAAACTGAGCAATTGGGGGAGAAGGGCCTTGGTCAGGGAGGTGACCAAAAACCCGAAGGTCACTCTGACAGAGCTCCTGTGTTCCTCTGTGGACATGGGAGAACCTTCCAGAAGGACAACTATCTCTGCAGCACTCCACCAATCAGGCCTTTTTTGATAGAGTGTCCAGACGGAAGCCACTCCTCAGTAAAAGGTACAAACCTGGAGTTTGCCAAAAGGCAGCTAAAGGACATTCAGACCATGAGAAGCAAGATTCTCTGGTCTGATGAAACCAAGATTGAACACTTTGGCCTGAATGCCAAGCGTCACCTCTGGAGGAAACCAGGCACCGCTCATCACCTGGCCAATACCATCCCTACGGTGAAGCATGGTGGTGGCAGCATCATGCTGTGGGGATGTTTTTCAGCGGCAGGGACTGGGAGATTAGTCAGGATCGAGGGAAAGATTAACGGAGCAAAGTACAGAGAGATCCTTGATGAAAACCTGCTCCAGAGCACTCAGGACCTCAGACTTGGGTGAAGGTTCACCTTCCAACAGGACAACGACCCTAAGCACACAGCCAAGACAAGTCTCTGAATGTCCTTGAGTGGCCCAGCCAGAGCCTGGACTTGAACCCGATCGAACATCTCTGGTAAGACCTGAAAATAGCTGTGCAGCGACTCTCCCCATCCAACCTGACAGAGCTTGAGAGGATCTGCAGAGAAGAATGGAAGAAATTCCCCAAATACAGGTGTGCCAAGCTTGTAGCGTCATACCCAAGAAGACTTGATGCTGTAATCGCTGCCAAAGGTGCTTCAACAAAGTACTGAGTAAAGGATCTGAATACTTATGTACATTTGATATTTCTGTTTTTTAAACATTAAAAACCTGTTTTTGCTTTGTCAGTATTCTGTGTAGATTGATGAGGGGGGAAAAACAATTTAATCAATTTGAGAATAAGGCTGTAATGTAACAACATGTGGAAAAGGTGAAGGGGTCTGAATACTTTCCAAATGCACTGTATATGCTTGAAATTACCATAAGATGGTAATTCAAACAGGTGAAACTATCCTACACAGAACAAGTGTTCTTATATATTTTGGTTAGAACTATCTCTCATTCAGCCTCCATAAATTAACCGCTAACATGACATACCTGATATTACAATGCAATTGTATGTAACGACACAACATGGCTTAGTTCAACAACTGGGTTTGATCAGTTTAGGCATTCATGTGACAGATGTCATGCTGTGTCTATAATAGCATTATGAGGATCATCATTCATGGTGTGACAACATAGACATGTCATATGTCTTACTTATGTCAAGTAGAATGCCAGAGAAATTATGGCTAATTTTACATTGCATAGACCTATCTCTCATTTTACAAATGTAACAGTTATTTTACTCAGCAAGGCTTGTGTGTGTGTGTGTGTGTGTGTGTGTTTGAGTGCGTGCGTGCATGTGTATGTGTTTGTGTGAGTGCATGTGTGCGTGCATGCAGGGCTGGATTAAGAAATCTTAGTCCCCGGGGCTTTGGTTTTTTATTGGTTCTAGTGACAGATTAGTCTTCTCTTTTCAGCACTCTTTTTTTGCTTTATAAACTGTACGTTTTTCCAGCGATTGTATTTTGAAATTTGCAAAAGGCAAACTGACAGCTGCAACCAACCATATAAATATAATCCATAGATGGCTGTTCCTATTCAAGTCAGGACTGGCAGCCATTGCTAGAGTACCCATGAGTTAAACAGTCAAATTATCAACTGAAGAGGTTCAAAAACCTTTCTATGGATTATATGTCTATGGCCACACCGCAACAAGCTGTTCTATATTTGGTGCACATGCTGTCCAAATTGTGGTCTTCCCGAATTTAGGCATACCAGTAATTGTCAAAATAATGGAAACACTTGAGTAAATGAGGGATACAATATGTTATGGTGTGGGGTGCATTTTCCTGGCATGGTTTAGGACCACTTGTAGAATCTAAACCAAGGTGCATTGAAGTTGTTCTGGCAGTTTGTGGTGGCCCAACGCCGTATTAAAACGCTTTATGTTGGTGTTTTCTTTATTATGTCAGTTACCTGTATGCGCTTGTGATAAAACTTAATCCACAGTTATTTTTTTAGAAACTATTGATCCTCTGTGGCTAAATTATGCTCTCTGGTTTATTTTGAACATTGATAAAAAATAAGAAAATTAAAGTAATGTTTTTGCCTCTCGGGCTTGGGCCCAGAGGCTTCCCTGAAAGCCCCTGCATTAATCTGGCCCTGCGCGCATGCCTGCGTGTGTGTGGGGGGTTGCATGCGTGTGTGCGTTTGTGTGTGTGCACTCGTATGTTTGTGTGTGTCCTCTCCTTAAGCTGAAGGACTCACTCTGCGGAGATGTCTCATCTGTTCCTGAAGCCACAGACGGGCCGGTCAAATATTTCAGAGGAGGCTGAGGACAAAGAGAGAGCCAGAGAGAATATTGGGACAAAACAACCAGACACCCTTCACCTCCGCCTTCATGACAATAGGTCACATATTTTCCTACCCTGACACCCGTGACATGTATTTATGGAGGCTGTCCCGAGGCAAATACCTCCTGTAGTGAATGCAAAGCTGAGATGACAACGTTCTGTCACCAGAAGAAGACAGCAGCCCCACCCTCCCAATCAGGAGGATGCCGTCCCACGTCCCTCCCCCTTCCTTCCATAATGGTTTTACCGACCTCTGTCACACAACATCACCCAACATCAGCTGTCAGACGACGTTACTCATCAACACACATACCGAACAACATGGACGTCTCCCGCCACCCCCACTGGTGTAACAAACAGCTCCAGTTGCCATGACGATAAGAGTGATAACATCTGTGGTTGAGGGTCTAATGAGAGGGTATGTTTGATAAACAGCTGTCAGATTGAACAGAGAACACTAGACGACATGAAGATAATGAAGAACAATGACTGGAGGCGATATAAAGACTTTGAACACCCAAGGGTTGCAGAGAATCTGAACACAATTTGATTTGATTTGATTTATTAAGATCCCCATTAGCTGACGCCAATGGCGACAGCTAGACTTACTGTGGTCCGACATATAACGAAAAATACATTACAGACAAATGACTTTACAATTTACATATATTTAAAAACATGAACATGTAGTGTGTGTGTGTGCATCTATCAGTTACACATACATGCCAGTACATACACACAACAAGTAGGTCACATGGGGGAGAGGCGTTGTGCTGTGAGGTATTGCTTTATTTGTTTTTTGAAACCAGGTTTGCTGTTCACTTGCGCTATATAAGATGGAAGGGACTCATGCTCCTGTATAATACACCACGTTTCCTTAACCCTCCCGTTGTCCTAGGGTCAAAATGACCCGCCACTGTGTTGAACCAACTTTATTTAATTTTTATATTTTTGGGATCATTTGTGAGAAGGAGGCAGTGATACTTTTTTAAAAGTCTCACTGCCTCCTTCTCACAAATGATCCCAAAAAATATTAAAATTAAATAAAGTTGGTTCAACACAGTGGCGGGTCATTTTGACCCTAGGACAACGGGAGGGTTAAATGTGTTCTGGATCTGGGGACTGTGAAAAGACCCCTGCTGGCATGTCTGGTGGGATAAGTGTGTGTGTCAATGCTGTGTGTAAGTTGACTAAGCAAACAATTAGGAATTTCCAACACAATGTTTCTTATAAAAACAAGAAGTGACGCAGTCAGTCTTTCCTAAACTCTTAGCCAAGATAGACTGGCATGCATAGTATTAATATTAGCCCTCTGATTACAATGAAGAGCAAGACGTGCCACTCTGTTCTGGACAAGCTGCAGCTTAACTAGGTATTTCTTTGTAGTACTTGACTATTTGACTGGACAATAATCAAGATAAGATAAAACTAGAGCCTGCAGGACTTGCTTTGTGGAGTGTGGTGTCGAAAAAGCAGAGCATCGCTTTATACGGACAGACCCCTCCCCATCTTTACAACCATTGAATCTATATGTTTTGACCATTACATTTTACAATCTAAGGTAACACCAAGTAATTTAGTCTCCTCAACTTGTTCAACAGTCACACCATTCATTACCAGATTCAGCTGAACTTAGGGAATGATTTGTACCAAATACAATGCTCTAAGTTTTAGAGATGTTCAGGACCTGTTTATTACTAGCCACCCATTTAAAAACAGACTGCAACTCTTTGTTAAGGGTTTCAGTGACTTCATTAGCTGTGGTTGCTGATGTGTATATGGTTGAATCATCAGCATACATAGACACACATGCTTTGTTTAATGCCAGTGGCAGGTCATTGGTAAAAATAGAAAAGAGTAGAGGGCCTACAGAGCTGCCCTGCAGTACACCACACTTGACATGTTTGACATTAGAGAAGCTTCCATTAAAGAAAACCCTCTGAGTTATATTAGATAGATAGCTCTTAATTCACAATATGGCAGAGGTTGGAAAGCCATAACACATACGTTTTCTCAACAACAGGTTATAGTCAATAATATCAAAGGCTGCACTGAAATTGAATAGTACAGTTCCCACAATCTTCATATTATCAATTTCTTTCAACCAATCATCAGTCATTTGTGTCAGTGCATTACATGTTGAGTGCCCTTCTCTATAAGCATGCTGAAAGTCTGTTGTTAATTTGTTTACAGAGAAGCAGCATTGAATTTGGTCAAACAAAATTTTTTCAAAAAGTTTGCTAAGACCTGGCAGCAAGCTGATAGGTCTGCTGATAGAACCAGTAAAGGCTGCTTTACCACTCTTGGGTAGCGGAAGGACTTTGGCTTCCCTCCAGGCCTGAGGACAAAGACTTTCCTCTAGGCTCAGATTAAAGATATGACAGATAGGAGTGGCTATAGAGTCAGCTACCATCCTCAGTAGCTTTCCATCTAAGTTGTCAATGCCAGTAGGTTTGTCATTATTGATCGATAACAATAATTTTTCCATCTCTCCCACACTAACTTTACAAAATTCCAGCTTGCAATGCTTTTCTTTCATTATTATTTTTTTTTTTACATGAGTACGATGGCTCACTGTTCATTGTTGGCATTTCCTGCCTAAGTTTGCCCACTTTGCCAATAAAGTACTCATTAAAATAATTGATAATTTGATAATAATCAAATGGTTTTGTGATGAATAAGCCATCTGATTCAATGAAAACGGAGTTGAATTAGTCTTTCTGTCCATAATTTCATTTAAAGTACTCCAAAGTTTTTTTCATCATTCTTTATATCATTGATATTGGCTTCATAATACAGTTTCTTCTTCTTTTTGTTGAGTTTAGTCACATCATTTCTCAATTTGCAGTAAATCAGCCAGTCAGATGTGCAGCCAGACTTATTAGCCACTCCTTTTGCCCCATCTCTTTCAGCCATACAGTTTTTCAATTCCTCATCAATCCATGGAGCCTTAACAGTTCTAACAGTACGTTTCTTAACAGGTACATGTTTATCAATAATTAGAAAAAGCAATTTAATAAATTCATCAAGTGCAGCATGCGGATGCTCCTTATTAATCACATCAGACCAACAAATATTTTTAACATCATCCACACTGAGTCACTGTTAGCACTTGGTGGCCTATAGCAACATCCCAAAAGAAAAGGCTTTAGATGTGCCAGGTGAACCTTCAGCCACTTGACATAAGATCTTCTCTAAGCATTACAGGGATATAGCTCTGAATATATACAGCAACACCTCCCACATAAGCATGCCTGTCTCTTCTATAGATGTTATATGCTTGTATTGCTACTGCTGTATCATCAAATTAATTATCTAAGTCTCAGAAATGGCTAATATATGAATGTTATCTGATGTTAGAAAGTTATTGATTTCATGAACCTTATTTCTAAGGCTACATTCAGTGCATTCGGAAAGTATTCAGACCCATTAAATTTTCCACATTTTGTTACGTAACAGCCTTATTCGTAAAATTGATTAAATAGTTTTTTCCCCTCATCAATCTACAAACACACAATACCTCATAATCGCAAAGCAAAAACAGGCTTTTAGACATTTTTGCAAATGTATTACAAAAAAAAACTGAAATATCACATTTACGTAAGTATTCAGACCCTTTACTCAGTACTTTGATGAAGCACCTTTGGCAGCGATTACAGCCTCAAGTCTTCTTGTATGACGCTACAAGCTTGGCACACCTGTATTTGGGGAGTTTCTCCCATTCTCCTCTGCATATCCTCTCAAGCTCTGTCAGGTTGGACGGGGAGCGTCACTACACAACTATTTTCAGGTCTCTCCAGAGATGTTTGATGGGGTTCAAGTCCGGGCTCTGGCTGGGCCACTCAAGGACATTCAGAGACTTGTCCCGAAGCCACTGCTGTGTTGTCTTGGCTTTGTGCTTAGGGTCGTTGTCCTGTTGGAAGGTGAACCTTCACTCCACTCTGAGGTCCTCAGCGCTCTGGAGCAGTTTTTCATCAAGGATCTCTCTGTACTTTGCTCCAATCATCTTTCCCTCAACCCTGATTTAGTCTCCCACTGAAAAACATCCCCACAGCATGATGCTGCCACCACCATGCTTCCCCGTAGGGATGGTGCCAGGTTTTATGCCAAAGACTTCAATCTTGGTTTCATCAGACCAGAGGATCTTGTTTCTCATGCTCTGAAAGTCCTTTAGGTGCATTTTGGCAAATTCCAAGCGGGCTGTCATGTGCCTTTTACTGAGGAGTGTCTTCCGTCTGGCACTGTACCATAAAGGCCTGATTGGTAGAGTGCTGCACAGATGGGTGTCCTTCTGGAAGTTTCTCCCATCTCCACAGAGGACCTCTGGAGCTCTTTCAGAGTGACCATCAGGTTCTTGGTCACCTTCCTGACCAAGGCCCTTCTCCCCCGATTGCTCAGTTTAGCCGAGTGTCCAGCTCTAGGAAGAGTCTTGGTGGTTCCAAACTTCTTCCATTTAAGAATGATGGATGCCACTGTGTTCTTGGGGACCTTCAACGCTGCAGACATTGTTTGGTACCGTTCCCCAGATCTGTGGCTAGACACAATCCTGTCTCGGAGCTCTACGGACAATTCCATCGACCTCATGGCTTGGTTTTTGCTCTGACATGCACTGTCAACTGTGGGACCTTATATAGACAGATGTGTGCCTTTCCAAATCATGTCCAATCAATTGAATTTACCACAGGTGGACTCCAATGAAGTTGTAGAAACATCTCAAGGATGATCAATGGAGACAGGATGCACCTGAGCTCAATTGCATGTCTCATAGCAAAGGGTCTGAATACTTATGTATATAAGGTATTTTTGTTTTACATTTTTAATACATTTGCAAAAATGTCTAAAAACCTGTTTTCACTTTGTCATTATGGGGTATTGTGTGTAGATTGATGAAGAAAAAAACATTAATTTAAAACCTTTTAGAATAATTTGGAAAAAGTGAAGGGGTCTGAATAATTTCCGAATGCACTCTATATTAATGTGGGATTTTTTCAGCCCTTTCCTGGGTAGCTTATCAGAGATAGACATAATATGGAAAAGATCAAACAAAGCAAGAGAAGAAAATATACATTCAGCAGTCCATTAATCAGTTGGTGTGTGAAACTGTATGTGCTGCAGGGTTGAAGCTACGAACCCATAGGCTCTCTCATCCCTTCCAGGCTTTTTGGAGGGTTGGTGGACAATGAGCCTGTCATAGGGGATGTAAGCAATGTCCCCACACGCTCTGGCAGCTTTCATGGCTGGGATAAGTTATTTCCTCGTCTGGCGCACAGCTTCAGGATAGTCCTCATTGAGGAAGATATATGTTCCTCTCAAGTTCTTGGCTCTTTCCTAAACAGCTACCTTGTCCTTGAAACTCAGCAACTTGACCACTATCAGCCTGGGCCTGTCACCTAGGCTGGTTCTGGGTTTTGGAGTCCTGTGGGCGTGCTCAACCTCAATCTTCCTGTGGTCCATCTTCAGTTTCTCCAAGATCATTTCTCTCACTTTGTCCTCAGACTCCGTCCAGGTCGCATGTGGAGATTCTGCAATTCCGTCCACAACCATGTCGTTCCGCCTTGATTGTCCCTCGAGATAATCTGATTTCTCCGTCATTGTTATCATGGATTCACATACAGAACTAATGTCCTCTCTCAATGACTTAAAGATTGCTGTCATCTTGCCGTTCTCCTGTTTAAACTCATCGAGCTGACCCTGGGAGAACTGCAAACTGTTCTTCAGGTCCTGGACCTCTCTGGTCAGGTCGTCCATTATTTTATTAGTTGACTCCACCAGTACTTGGACAAAACACTTGAAGCTATTTTCTTGTTGTTGTGACAACTGCTTGTAGAACTATTTTTGTTTGTTTAAAAGATCCTTCACCTGTGATAGTAAGATACCACTGTCCTCAATGGCACTCCCGCCGGCTTTGGTCTTTGTCATGGTAACAACAGCAGGTTACGCTGTTACTCCTCGCAGTTCCAGATAGGGCAGGTCACAGGGAAGATTGAAAACAACAACAACAAACAGCAGGGGTCTACACAGCCACAAGCCTGGGACAATCCGCGGTCCCAGCCAAAATGGCTAACTGCGTCACGGGCTGCGCCAAAGAGCTCCTCAGACCCGGCCTTGGTCGGCAGGATCACTGGACAAATAGTAGCTGTCCCAGCAACTGATGCCAACTGCATCGCGGGATCCAAACTCAAAAGGTAGCTAGCTAGTAACCAGACTTTTTCAAAAGAATTTCAAAACTTTTATGTATTTTTGTATGCTTTTTCTAGTATTTATAGCATTGAGTCAAGTTTGAAATGACACCATGTCACGAGTAGGGGGAGGGGACAAACAATCAAACAATCAAACAACCAGAACTTCTGCAATAAGAGCTCAGCTCTAATACACAAGAATGGTTGTGGTGGTAGACCATGAGAACTTGCTCAAGGCTTTTAATCTCAGACTATACCTCATATCTCTGCAATCACTCTTCTCTTTGATAAGTTTCCCTTCTTTTCAGCCCTATTCCTGTGCCTCAATTAATCAGCACAGCCCATGTCATTGGGACTAAATGTACTCTAGAACTCTGGTCCACTTTTTTAGGCTTTTGTGCCAATTTTAGAGTGTGAACTTAAAACCCAATCTACATTGATATTGGGAAATGCTGGGGGGGGAAGCCATGAAAGACACTCTGATTGTAACCTTGATATCCTTCATCTCATCTGATGTTGGCAGTAGAGCAATCATTGACTTTATGTCCCAACTGGAGCCAGTGCCATGGTCCACTTAGCCTGTTGGAGACAGTATATTCCAGGCCACTTGCCCAGCCTTATCAACAACTACAGACAGACAGACAGACAGCAGACTTTGACAAATGATACGTGATAAATACTGTACTGTAAACTAGCGTTTCAACTTCATTTGATCCTTTCCTTCTTTTGCAGCTCTATGGATGTGCAGAGCAAACACCATCTCCTCTTATGCCCATTGGATTCCGCAAGACATCAAAACACAGGATCCAGACATTTAGCGTCACACTACAATGTGATTCTATACGGTCAGCAGCAGTGGTACATGTAAAGGTCACCTCCCCTGCATAGGCCTACTCTTTCACCATATCATCTTATTGTGGTCAATGGCATGTTGGAGCCACGCTCTCTTTCACTGTAATGTCTACACCTGTTGTATTCGGCGCATGTGACCAATAAAATTGTATTTTATTTTATTTTATTTGCTCCTCAGATCACATTCTCACCCATTCAACCTCAAATGGCTCCTTTCACACCTCAGTCTCCTCTCTCTCCCCCCCATGTCACACCATGAATACCGGGCCACTCTCCCGTTTCCCCCAGACCTTTATCTGGGTGGCACAAAAGTACACGGCTCGTGGGCGCCTTTTGTGACCTCTCTCTGAGAACCAAGGCGGCTGAATAATTATTTTTGATTGTTCCTCAACATATTTCTCTCACACCAGATAGCTTTTCAGCTCAGAAAATAAAAAAGTGCCTCCGGTTAAGGCCAGTTGAGCAGAGCTGGGCCATTTTTGATGGGCATAGGCTACACCTTGTATTCTGTCTCTATCAATGTCAATGGTGTTGATATCAGATAATAAGTCAGAACACATATACATGTAGACTGATCAATCGCAACTGACATGTCCATCTGTATAACCTATACAGTAATGCACGGTCAAAACAATGCCTTCTATTTTCAGAACTGTATCATTATGATGATAGGAAAGGATGATGATGATTAACATTCATTGCCAATATTTGTAGTGGCATTGGAACTAGTAGTACTAGTAGTACTGTTTGTAGTAGTAGTAGTAGTAGTAGTAGTAGTAGTAGTAGCAGTAGCAGTAGTAGTAGTAATAGCAGCAGTAATAGTAGAAGTAGTAGCGGCAGCAGTAGTAGTAGTAGTAGTAGTAGTAGTAGTAGTAGTAGTAGTAGTAGTAGTAGTAGTAGTAGTAGTAGTAGTAGTAGTAGTAGTAGTAGTAGTAGTAGTAGTAGTAGTAGCGCAGTAGTAGTAGTAGCAGCAGCAGTAGCAGTAGTAGTACTAGTACTAGTAGCAGTAGCAGTAGTAATAGTAGTCGTAGTAAAAACAGCAGTAGCAGTAGTAGTAGCAGTAAAAAACAGCAGTGGTGGTGGCTGTAGCACTAGCAGCAACAAGAGCAGCACTTTCACAATTGCAGTGACATTGGGACTTCTGCACTCTTCATCCCCTATATAAAAGGTTTTTCCTTATTTTTATTTTTTTTACAAAAGGAACTCGACAACAATCTTCTCCCTCCCATGTGAGTGGCGGTGGACAGGATCCGACTTTATATAGATTGTAATTGTTTCTCCCTGCCCATGTGTCTCCCTTCATCCATCTCTTTTTTCTTTTTGGCCAGGTTTCAGCAGCACAAGGTCATTGCTCTTAGGCAGCTCCAAAGCTGCTTTATTGTCCCAGCAGGTCAGCGGGGCCGACACATATCAAAGCTATTATTCTGCTGGAACAAATGGCCGTCCGCTGCTTTGATCTATGGGCTTCCTGTTGAGACGCTTCCATAATACCCTTGACAGACTTTTTATTTGTTCCCTTTTTTTTGTGATGATCCATCTTTTTTTCCTTTCTCTTAAAAATGGGATATGATTTGATAGCATGATTTATAATTGAGGGGTTTGATAAAGAGTCGTTGTTCAGAAGGTGACGTAAATGGTCTCCGGTGCTTCTGTTGCGTTGTTTGTTTGTTTTCCTTTCAAGGACACTTTTTGTATTCCCAGTTAAGGTTGTTGTGTTTTGGTTTAGCAGTTTCTTTCATTTTCTTGTAAGGTCTTCTTGGACATATCCTGGTAGATGTTTTGTAATTTATAGTTGATTGCTGATAGTATGTGTGTGGGCGTGTGCGTGTACATATACAGTACATGCATGTGTACATACGTGCATGCGTACATGCTTGAGCGTGTGGATCATTATAAATTGGGAAGACCTGCAAACACCATCTCTAGAGTAAATCTTTAATCCATAGGGAGAACATTTGAATCATTAAAGGCATATTTTACCCTTTGGCTAGGATTTTAGTTGCATTCCAGTAGCCACCAAAGGGGAAATGAGCTGTTTACTGATTAATGAGTTTCACGCAGTGTTTTGGAATCATTTTTGTCAAAATATCCAACTGTATCGGATAATTTGGGCTGCCCCTCTCTGTCTTTATTTTACATATGAATTAAGGGTTTATCTTCTGTGTAGCATGTGGCCTGGCAGGATGCGGGGTGCTCTGCAGGGCATACACACTCGGCAGAGCAATTTTTTTTTGAATCCTCCGACCCCCGTGCCAAGGTTGCTGCCCTCTTCGGAGGCGAGCGGGCTGGTTTGTTTGGCTCCCTGCGGCTAGCTTTGAGCTCATTACTAAAAGCCCCAAAACATACCTACAGCCATGCATTATTCATGCTTGTGGGGGGCTCTCGTGCCATAGTGTGCATGTGTTTGGTTTAATTACCAGGAACTAATCAACCTAAGAGACAGCCACAAAGACAGGTGGGCTTAGTGGCTTGAGTTGCTCTAAATGCAGACCTGTTTTTAAATACACATTGACCAACCGCAGATGGAAATGAGCTATTGGGCCATCTATGGCTCAACACCTAGCTGTGTATGGTCCCTGATAAATTAGTGATCACATTTGAACTGAGGGGAGTGATACTGCAAGGGGCGGGGTTACCTCCACAGTTCTTCCCCTGCCCCCCTTTTGGATTTCACTATCACTAGATAATTGCCCAACCCCAACACCCAGTGTACTCATATGTTAGGAAGGGTGATTGACATTTTAGCACATTCAAATAAACACAGCTGTTTATCAGCTGTCCTAAAAACCTGTTGAAAGCATCTATGCATGACTGTGTAGTGTATAATGTATTTAATGAATACACTCTTGAGGAAAAAAGGTGCTTTCTAGACCCTAAAAGGGTTCTTCGGCTGTCCCCATGGGAGAACCATTTGAATAACCTTTTTTGGTTCCAGATAGAACCCTTTTGGTTCCAGGTAGAACCATATTGGGTTCTATGTAGAACCCTTTCCCCAGAGGGTTCTACATGGGACCCAAAAGTGTTCTACATGGAACCGAAAAGGGTTCTACCTGGAACCAAGTAGGGTTCTCCTATGGGGACAGCCGAATAACCCTTTTGGAACCCTTTTTTCTAAGAGTGTACAATCATTTGTTTTACTTTTGGAAGTTATGAATACTGAATACCACACTGGCTATTTCAGACAGCCATCTGAGCATTCATGTTTTTGTTAGACACACAACTCAAATCCACAAGTAGGGCACATAGAAGTGAGTACTTCTATCATGTAGTCACACCTTCATTCCCTGTTGCCTATCCACATGCATAATGGACATAGGAAATGTCAGCAGACTGGCCTTTGGGACTGCTGTGCCATTTGTTTAGCTCTTACTAGCAATACGCCCCTGTGTCATTGATGTTTGAATAGTAGTGAATGAAAAAGGGAGTGTAGTGCTTGCATCTCAATCAGAGCTTCTCCAATACCTCAACACTACACTGTACATACTGTAGGTCATACAACGGTTGGTAACGTGATACTGTAGGTTTAACAACAACTAGCCATAAAAGGTTACGCCTCTCTGCAATTACAATGTACAGCAACATACACACTAAGAACATGCCATGTCATCACAGAAGTCCAGACTTCTTTGGCTTTAGGCTGCTTTACTTGCTTGCGTGTCAAATAGCAACCTATGTGCTCTGGTCAAAAGTAGTGCCCTATATAGGGAATAAGGTGCCATTTTGGATGCACATCAGCACTTTAAATATCTGCAGTAGATTCTTGACATTATATCTTACTCTCAAGAGAAACTTTGAAATCACTAAGAACAGACTAAAGACAGTGAATACTTTTTGCATCAAAAGGTTTGTAAATTAGGTGTTAAAATGCTTTTCCACCATGTCATACTGACTGGATGTGTTTTCCCGAGCTGACTCCTAGAACTCTGTAAGTTTCCACTCACTTGTTTTCCATTCCCGAATCCCCTTCTCTGCTAGCCAAATCACTGAGCTATGACTACAGGGGTGGTTGGGAGTCCTTATCTGCTATCATTAAAGATGCATTTATTCCAGTGCCTTAGGTGTTTGTGTGTGAAAGAAAAAGAAAGAGAGAGAGAGAGAGAGAGAGAGAGAGAGAGAGAGAGAGAGAGAGAGAGAGAGAGAGAGAGAGAGAGAGAGAGAGAGAGAGAGGGGTGGGAGATAAATGTTTGTGTGTCCGTGGGTGGGTGGTTTGAGGGTTGGGTCGTGTGTGTGTGAATGTGGATAAGGCTTTGTGTGTTTCTCTATATCTGTGTGTGATGTCCAAGGTTAACACCCTCCTCCCACATATCCCATATCTAAATAGAGACAGAGAGAGGGTAAATGGAGATCAGAAGTCAAGCGCTCGCAACCATGCTAAATTATCTGAGGAAATCAAGACTGTAATCATTAATTACACAAAAGGCTGTTAGACATTTCAACACATCTTCCCTCACGCCCCTCCAACTAGCTAGCATTCCTCTAAATACTCCCTCACAAACACACACACACACATATACACACACACCAAGATAAGGCATCTCCCTCTCACACAAACACACACACACCTTGGGTATCGTGATGAAGAAGGCCGGAGATGAAAGGAGGATCTGTCTTTGGCACTGACATTGGGTGCCGAACCACCATAGATAATGTAGTCTGTGACTCACACTCACCTTGAGTCCCCCCCCCCTTTCATTATATGTGTGTTCTCCTCCACTAAGAGGAGGCCTGCTGCTGTTGTTATCATCCTCACAATCACTTCAATCATTTATAGCAATAAAACAGAGATCTGTGCTGTGCATATTCTGTGTTTTAAGAGCAGGTGTACTATGTGAGTGTTTTGGATGCTGTTCTACAATCACCTCTAAATTGCATTTGTTATGGTCCCATGTAGCTCAGTTGGTAGAGCATGGTGCTTGCAACGCCAGGGTTGTGGGTTTGATTCCCGTGGGGGACCGGTATGAAAATGTATGCGCTTACTACTATAAGTTGATCTGGATAAGAGCGTCTGCTAAATGACAAAAAAAAAGTTGTTATACTGTTAGCTGTACTAATAAGGGTGTGTATTTGCAAGTCTTAATTTTAGGAATTGTTAGGGGTTGGTAGGTTTAATAAAATAGGTGCTGCAAGTATAAGGGGGGACAAGTGGTTTGCTGCAGCCTCATTTACTAATTAGAAAATAGCATTAGGATTTAGCCTCCCTGTACTGGATAAACATGACATGGTCAATGATGATTTATTCAAATCTGATAGGGTTTATCCTAAAGTATAACTACAGGTATGTTCAAATGCACAGGGGCTGCTTAAAAAGTGTATGTTGGACAACCATGCACTGCATTTCATTTCTGTTGGTAGTCCATTTTCTCTATAAAGACTGAGTTAGTCAGGTTCTTAAGGAAAGTCTTCCATTACTTCCCACCAGAGGCGGATTACTCCTCGACTGCCAGTGTTTGACATTTACCGTATGCATTTCATTATTGGAACTGACCTAAAAATTAACGGTTGCCGGCGTGGGCCCCAGCGAGCCCTGCACAATGCGCCCAAGCGTCAACCCTCCCCTTGTCTCCCCATGACCTTTCGGCTCTGCATTATTTAACACACACAAATCCCACCCGTACACACACCCCGAGAACTCTGGGAAATGGCATTGACAGAGACATATGACTGCCGGTGGATAACGTGCATAATTGAGGGGCTAGGAAACAGGTTATTTCCTTGGCGGCGGGCGTGGAGGTAACCTCACTCTCTCTCTCACCGCTATTGTTGAGGAAAAAAGAGACCTTTGTTGGGACCCGACCGTTAATTATTATGCTAGCGTTCAAGATATCATCATCGCTATTCAAGCTGAAACAATCCTGGGTGGATTCACCTTGATTAATTACAAAAAGTAATACAGGGACGATCACTTCAGTCACCATCCTCCATATCCTCCCGTGTTAGGATTCTATTTGAACGTTTTTTCCCCTCTTTTTCAGATAAAAGTGAATAAATAAATAAATGAATGAAGGTGTGTGCCGGTCTCAAGTGGCACCAGGGGGAAAAGGGGTATGGGGGATGGTGGAATGCTGGGTCAAGGTCTTCCACTTTGACTGAAAGAGGAACTCGAGAAGGCTGCTCCTTCTCTCTGGTCGACAGCGTGTAGCTAGGCTATACACAGGCTGTCTATGGTAGACTATAAAACGCTGCCTTGATTAAATCCTTTTCCCACTCACTGCCCCTATCACTCCCTTGATGAGATCCACTGTGTCATAAAAAGTATGTTATTTGATATGGCCGATCATGAATGTTGATGGCACCTTAGGGGTGGGATTATTTCCTCTGACACTGCCATTCCCAGGTCAAATAGACACTCAAATAAAGTGTTCAGAACCTGTCACTCGTAAGCTGTAGGACATTATTCATGGCCAAATAGAGGCATGTCGGCCTTCACACATTTAGATACATTTCATTAAGGATACTGAGTTTCCATTATAGTTTATTTCACACACCATTTAACAACCTCTTAAGGATCGTACCCTTAAATTTTTTTTTTTTTAAATAAAATGACATACCCAAATCTAACTGCCTGTAGCTCAGGACCTGAAGGAAGGATATGCAAATTATTGATATAATTTCAAAGGAAACACTTTGAAGTTTGTGGAAATGTGAAATTAATGTAGGAGAATATAACACATTAGATCTGGTAAGAGATAATATAAAACAAAAAAACATGCGTTTTCTATTTATTTTTTTGAATCATCTTTGAAATGCAAGAGAAAGGCCTAGAAAGTGATGTAGGAATCTAGGTGTAATTTAGATTTTGTCCACAAGATGGGAGCATTGTGTGTGCAAAGCTTCAGACTGATCCAGTGAAGGAGGGGGGGTGGAGTCAGAGACAGCAGGGGGTCAAACTGTAGAACCCAGTTCCTACATTTTGAATAAATTTGATTTTATCAAACAAAACTATGCTATATTTTATCTCTGGGACCCACAGGATGACAAATCAGAGCAAGATTACTGAATGTAAGTATATTATTTACCTTCAGAGGTGAATGTATCAAACCAGTTCCAGTGACAAAAGTGTTTTGTTGTTGTGCACTATTCTCAAATAATAGCATGGTATTTTTTTTTAGCCGTAATAGCTACTGTAAATTGGACACTGCAGTTAGATTAACAAGAATTTAAGCTTCCTGCCCATATAAGACATGTCTATGTCCCGGAAAGTTGGCTGTTGTTTACAACGCCATTCTAGTCACATATCGCATATTGAGCAACAACCGTCCCGGTATAGGGACGCCACCGTAGAGGTTAAAGTGAAAGTGTAGAGCAGGGTTCCCCAATAGGCATTCCCGCGGGCCAAATTTGGCCCACAGGTGATTTTATTTGCCCCCCACCCCCCAAGTTTTCTGAGCAATTTTTTTTTTAGCACCAGTAAATCAGCTCAAAGTGATTTTAAGTTATAAAATCTGTTCCCAAGTATTCCCACGCATAAATAGAGACATATGTGATCGTATCCCAATGTAATTAAGGTTTGAAATTATTCTGTTTTTGTCAAATAATATATCTATTTGGGATTCATGCTGTCAATTTGCAGGGTACAAATTATTTATAACTATGTTCTGGCCCCCCGACCATCCGCTCAAGGAAAAATCGGCCCACGGCTGAATGTAATTGGGGATCCCTGATGTATATGTTATGGAATGCTCACACAGGCTTCATTAAAGGTTAGACAGGCCTGCAGAAACCCTGCTACCCCGAAACCCTCCTTAATCTATACTTATTAAATGGCATTATTTTTTGATTTGATGATGATGAACCTCTGATTCTTCACCTTTTGAAAGAATCCAAAGAATTGTGCCGGTATCTCCCAGACATAATGTGATGATCAGACAAATAAACACGACAGAACAAAAGACAGAGAACAAATACAGCTGGGTGAAAAGCCGCTATCGATATTTGGTTACGTATTCATCGCCCCGACACAGAACACAGCATCCATGGCTTCCTCTCATCGGCAGCCCCTTTGATGGTTATCTGAAAAGTGTCACTGGAGAACAAAAAATATATTTTTTTAAATAATTAACAAGAGTTTACAAGAATACCTAAGAAAATAAATGATGGCCGTGTGAATGAGGACAATGAGTCGACATTAACAATCAACAATCTGCCGGTGACTAACGAGCTAGCCCCACAACGTTTTAATTAGCGGCCCACTGGACGGCAGAGTGATTAATGAACACAATTTTAATTCAGCTTTGCTCTGAATTAATAACAAATTGACATTTAATGAAAATTACTTACCACCAGTGGAATTAAAGCTGTTTTTTAGCCCCCTTGTGCAGAGAATCATGACAAATAAAAATCTGCATGGCCACCCACAACTGAAACATAAACCGATATCAAATGCAGTGGTGGCCCGCCCATTAGTGCGTTAGGGACAGCGCCCCACTTGGGATTGGTCCACAAAAAAAACAAGAAAACGAGTGATTGTTCAAAATAAATTGTATATATACAGTACCAGCATAAATTATAACAGCACAAAGTAAATGGACCGTCCTGGGATGCTTAAATGTGTGTTCAGTCAGAACTTCTAGGTCTGCTCTAATCTCCCTCCCTCAATGAGTATTTCGCACCAGACGGCTTACTTCCGCATATGAGACTAGATCTGCTCTATCGGGTATAGATGGCACCAAAGCAAAAAGCTAATTGTAATGAACTTGTAAATAAATCATCATAACAGTCATGGGAGCCTGGGACAGTGGCAGCATGTGCAGCGGTGGTCATTCGGTTTTTGACAGGCAAAAGTGAAATAGGTATATTTTTGCTTTTGTTCAAATGTACAGATCACTTTATATATCTTCTTAAAGAAACTACCAGTAGTTTGAAAACTTGACATCAAACTTATGTCATGCTGCTTTGTTGACAACTCCAAATACCTCACGCCCCAGGTATTCTGCCAAACAGCGTCCGCCCTTGTAATACAATTTGGATAATTTTTGGGCGATTTAATGTTAAGGGCCATTATAACATCTTGTCCAGAACAACAACCTACTTTTCACTTCCTTGTCATGAAATGCATCATTTTAATTGCATTATGGGCCGGACAAACAAAGCTGACTTACAATGTTCAAAAAGTAAATACCCATGAATACACTTATCTTACTCAGAAAACTGAAAGCATCTACATCCACTAAGTATCTTAAAAACGGCAATCAGCAGTAGAAACAATAACAAAGGGACTCCCCGCACCTGGTTCGGTAAAATGCTGAGGGATGGGGCTGGAGAAATATAGCCACTCTCAAATTCATAGACAGAGCTATGGATGCAAGGACTGACCATCCATGATATCAACATTATAGTTTTAAGTACAGTGGGGAAAAAAAGTATTTAGTCAGCCACCAATTGTGCAAGTTCTCCCACTTAAAAAGATGAGAGAGGCCTGTAATTTTCATCATAGGTACACGTCAACTATGACAGACAAAATGAGAAAAAAAAATCCAAAAAATCACATTGTAGGATTTTTAATGAATTTATTTGCAAATTATGGTGGAAAATAAGTATTTGGTCAATAACAAAAGTTTCTCAATACTTTGTTATATACCCTTTGTTGGCAATGACACAGGTCAAATGTTTTCTGTAAGTCTTCACAAGGTTTTCACACACTGTTGCTGGTATTTTGGCCCATTCCTCCATGCAGATCTCCTCTAGAGCAGTGATGTTTTGGGGCTGTCGCTGGGCAACACGGACTTTCAACTCCCTCCAAAGATTTTCTATGGGGTTGAGATCTGGAGACTGGCTAGGCCACACCAGGACCTTGAAATGCTTCTTACGAAGCCACTCCTTCGTTGCCCGGGCGGTGTGTTTGGGATCATTGTCATGCTGAAAGACCCAGCCACGTTTCATCTTCAATGCCCTTGCTGATGGAAGGAGGTTTTCACTCAAAATCTCACGATACATGTCCCCATTCATTCTTTCCTTTACACGGATCAGTCGTCCTGGTCCCTTTGCAGAAAAACAGCCCCAAAGCATGATGTTTCCACCCCCATGCTTCACAGTAGGTATGGTGTTCTTTGGATGCAACTCAGCACTCTTTGTCCTCCAAACACGACGAGTTGAGTTTTTACCAAAAAGTTATATTTTGGTTTCATCTGACCATATGACATTCTCCCAATCCTCTTCTGGATCATCCAAATGCACTCTAGCAAACTTCAGACGGGCCTGGACATGTACTGGCTTAAGCAGGGGGACACGTCTCGCACTGCAGGATTTGAGTCCCTGGCGGCGAAGTGTGTTACTGATGGTAGGCTTTGTTACTTTGGTCCCAGCTCTCTGCAGGTCATTCACTAGGTCCCCCCGTGTGGTTCTGGGATTTTTGCTCACTGTTCTTGTGTTCATTTTGACCCCACGGGGTGAGATCTTGCGTGGAGCCCCAGATCGAGGGAGATTATCAGTGGTCTTGTATGTCTTCCATTTCCTAATAATTGCTCCCACAGTTGATTTCTTCAAACCAAGCTGCTTACCTATTGCAGATTCAGTCTTCCCAGCCTGGTGCAGGTCTACAATTTTGTTTCTGGTGTCCTTTGACAGCTCTTTGGTCTTGGTGTCTTTTATACTGATAACAAGTTCAAACAGGTGATATTAATACAGGTAACGAGTGGAGGACAGAGGAGCCTCTTAAAGAAGAAGTTACAGGTCTGTGAGAGCCAGAAATCTTGCTTGTTTGTAGGTGACCAAATACTTATTTTCCACCATAATTTGCAAATAAATTCATTAAAAATCCTACAATGTGATTTTCTGGAGAAAAAAAATCTCAATTTGTCTGTCATAGTTGACGTGTACCTATGATGAAAATTACAGGCCTCTCTCATCTTTTTAAGTGGGAGAACTTGCACAATTGGTGGCTGACTAAATACTTTTTTTCCCCACTGTATATTTTGAGGCTATATAGTGTTTGCCTACATTTTCTTTATTTACAAACGTTGGAGTAAAACAAGCTTATATTTTGGGTTCTGATGGGGTACGACAGTTGAACCAAGCTCATGTGGCATTTATAAGTTATATTCTTTAAGAATCAATCGGTACATATAGTATCATTAATTTATAAGTCCAAAAATGGATGTAGCAACTGCTGTTTGCTCCTTGAACAGTCCTCAGTGATTTTCTTTGACAGAAAACGAAATAAATGTGTTTACATGCTTCTTCGTAAATATAGCAATGCATGTTCGAATTGAATTGAGCCTTTCTACAATCATTTGCAACTAGGTTTATGAACACTCAGGATGCTTTTTGGTTAGTAAGGCCAGGCTGAATTTATTCCAAATGCAAGATTGGAGGACAGGACAGGATAGTGGGTTTGCATTTCAACATTCTGATGGTGAACTTGGACGGGACTGATTTGTGTTTGATCTGAGCTGCAGCACTCTCCCCAGCCGCTCTGTGGAGATCAAACACTTGATTTGTCTTGCCGGGGGTTGTGTGCCTGTGCCCGCTGGGTGAGTCTTTTACCCTGAAGCGTGTCGGCCACCTGTTGCCTCAGCCGCCATTGTGCCACGCGTCTCAAAGATGGTAGCCTAAGGTCCTGTCAGCCTGGCTTGCACTCCCCTTGTCTCCGAGGTTCAGTTCTCGGGCCCGCTTGGAACACGGGACCTAACCCCCCGCTCCATGCAGCGCAACGCACTGATCAATATTACAGCAGCTCGCCAGATCAAAAGAGAATCTGTATCTCTAGATTTCTGTGTATGCTGTTTCCAGCCGTGAGTCTAGCCCCTCCACGATAAGTCCTCCATCTGGCACATACTGTAACATCCCCTCATCCTTCACGTGCCTCTCTCTCTCTCTTTCGCTCTCTCAATTCAATTCAATAAATGCTTTATTGGCATGAAATGGGTGGTTGCCATTGATGCCAAAGCAATGAACAACATGTTTGAACAGTAATAATAATATATCAACAAAATCAATTATACATGGAAAATATTAATACACAAAAAAGACAATTGACATGGCGGAATCTATTGTCTCTGTTATATTATGACCATATTAGGCCAGGACATAATCTGCAGCAAGATCTACTGTATCTAAGTTTTCTCCTAACAAAATGCAGATTTTCTCCTCAACAGTCAGGTCAAGAAATCCTGCAATTCTTTCTTTACATTTCAGGAGATAAATACCTCTGAATGAGTCTTATTTGGAGCAGTGGAGTAGGAAGAGCATGTAATTCTTTACTTCACCCGACCCACAGTGCTTACATAGTCTTTCTTCTCTGACGTCCATGTTTTCTATGGCGTTTCTATTGCCAGGCTATGGTCACTAAGTCTCTATATTCTTAATATCTTCCTTTGTTTGAATTCTTTGATTTTGACATGGTGTTGTGCTAATTTGATATCTCCATTAATAATTTGGTAACATTAAAGTTTGTGATTAAATTGAATTTATTTTTGCCAAGAATTAGTGTAAGTATTTTGGTTAGAGATTTCTATTTGTTTGAATTTTGTCATTAAGTCGAATGGTTGAATTTAGTTGGTGGTTTTGGGCCGGTTGCTCTAAAGCAGGGGTGTCAAACGTACGGCCCGCGGGCTGGATCAGGCCCGCAAACGGGTTTAATCCGGCCCGCGACATGATTTTGAAATAATAAAAAAAAAAAAAAAGTTTTGTAAAGTATAAAAATGCGCTGCAATTTTTCAATAAAATAAACTGCTGTTCCAATTGCGTCCACTGGATGGCGCAATAGCAATTGTGTTAAGCAAGCAAACTGTTTATACCGAGGCAGAGCAAGTAGGTCAAGCACGTGCAGCCAATGAGCTACTTTGTTTTGCCCGCGATATTTATTACGGCTTCTACTTTTAACATTAGGTGCTTTGGCACCCTCATTGCCCCAATATGTCTCTGTCAAAAAAGAGAAAAGTGGACGCAGAGTGCAGAGTGTTCCAAGAAAAATGGTCATCCTATTTAATCATGGAATTGAATGGGAAAGCTGTATGTTTGGTGTGTTCAGAGCATGTTGCAGTGCTGAAAGAATATAACCTTCGTCGCCACTATGTGAGTCTTCATGCCGACAAATATGACAACTTTCAAGGACAGCGGAGATGAGAGAAGGTGAATGAACTGTTGGCGGGTCTGAAGAAACAGCAGTCTGTGTTTACTCACAGCCGAGACATCAGTGACGCTGCAGTGAAAGCTAGCTACCTCATTGCTAATGAAATCGCAGTGGCTTCAAAACCATTTAGTGAGGGTGAATTTGTAAAAACATTGTGTGCCCACAGCGGAGATTGTGTGCCCTGAAAAGCGGCAGGCTTTTGCAAATATCAGCCTGACAAGAAACACAGTTGCAGACAGGATTTCCGATCTTTCAGTGGATTTGGACAGCCAGTTGAAGCAAAAAGTAAAGTCATTTATTGCGTTTTTGGTTGCAATTGATGAAAGCACGGACATTACAGATGTTGCACAACTGGCCATTTTTTCATCCGCGGAGTTGATGACACATTGACCGTCACCGAGGAGTTCGTGGAGTTGGTGCCGATGACAGATACAACGACAGCAGCTGATATTTTTACCGCGACTCGCCGGGCGCGCTGGACAGGGTCGGAGTGGACTGGTCCTGCGCTGTCAGCCTGGCTACAGATGGTGCGCCCTCAATGATCAGAAAAAAAGCAGGCGTTGTGACAAAGTTCAGAGAGAAAGTGCAATCTGCAAATGGAGGACGTGATTTTTTGACTTTTCACTGTATTTTGCACCAGGAGGCTTTGTGTTGCAAGTCATTAAAGATGGATAACGTCATGAAGGTGGTCATCCAAACTGTTAATTTCATCCGATCCAGAAGCCTGAATCACCGTCAGTTTGACAGCCTTCTCAGAGAGTAAGACCACATCTATGGCCTGCCATACCACACTGAGGTAAGATGGTTAAGCCGAGGTGCTGTGCTGAGGCGTTTCTTTGATTTACGAGAAGAAATTGAACAGTTCATGGAAGAAAAGGGCAAACCAGTGTTAGAATTTCATTCCGCAGAATGGATGCCGGACCTTGCATTTATGGTGGATGTTACAGAGCACCTGAATAACTTGAACAAACAGCTGCAAGGGCACAACAAAGTTGTCACGCAGTATTATGACAGCATACGTTCTTTCAAGTTGAAGCTGTCATTGTGGGAGACGCAACTTGCCGGTGGTGATGCAGCTCACTTCCCCTGTCTGAAGAATGTGTGCGCGACCAACATGTGGCAGACATGAAGCGGTTCAAAGATAAAATAACGGGACTGTTACGGGAGTTTGAGCAACGCTTTCAGATTTATGTTTATATGTTTTTATGTTGATGTGCTATTGTTTTTAATTGATTTTATTTTATTTGTATATTTAACCTATTCTTGACTCTGTGGTTCTTGCACTTGTTTGGGGAACAGGATTTCATTATTTTTTATCTACATTTCTGCCTGAGAAATGACACCCTGATATAGTTCTGTGATCTGTGAAACAGTTCTGTTAATCACTGAGGCATTGTGTGTTTGTGTGTTCTTTTTCTTTAGAATTTTCAAATAAACTTGACGTGTTTTATGATTAATAGTGATGTTGTGCTTGTACTATTTTGGACACACTGTCCTCAGGCTCCAGCTTTATGTTGTATGTTGATCGTATTAAAACAAAGAAAACAATCTGAAGTTGTTGTTTTTAAGTTATATATACCATGATTTTTCCGGTCCGGCCCACTTGGGAATAGATTTTCCTCCATGTGGCCCCTGAGCTAAAATGAGTTTGACACCCCTGCTCTAAAGGGTCACTCTTTGGGTTGCAGTGTTTGCATAAGACAGCCTTGTGATTTTAATTTTCTGGTTCACAGTGTGTTAGGTGAGTCCAGAATTTGGTGGCTCTTGTCTCATTTAGAGTGCTAGGGGGAATCTCCCAAGTTCTGCCCTACAGGCTAGGTTTGGGGCATATCTTTGTACACCTAGAATATTTTTTCAAAATTCCAGATGTAAAATTTCAGTGGGGCTTTTATCCCATGATTATTATTTTTTAATTGTAAAGGGGTTGTATAGAAGAATTGGAGTTATGACAGTCAAATAATTTAAGCCAAATTCTAATTGGTGGGTTAAATGTATACTAATTACTAAATATGCTCTGTGTGCTTTATCTGTTACAGACTTTATGGCCATGACAAATTGCCCAGATGAATTTATAGTCAGACCAAGGTCAGTATAGTTGGTGGTGTGTTTCAGGATTGTTTCTCCTAGGGTGAAATGGTATCTACTTTCCTGAGATCTGGACTTTTTCTGAAAGATCATTACTTAGTTTTTTTCCATATTAATGGATGGTGCCCAGTCCCACCCTTCCCTCCTAAAAAAATAAAAATAAAGCGTCAGCCAGACAGTCACTCACAAAGTAGGCCTATAGACAACTGATCGCTTTCCATGGTGCTACAATTATGACATGTCTATGCGGCTGCCTATCGAATTGACGATAGACTTTCTGTGGTGCCAGGGCATGTAGTCTATAGATTTGCTTTAGCTAATGGTTAGATGTTATTGTTTGGCCTATTTGGTCATCATTTTCTCATGCCTAGCATTTCACAAAGCTATACACAAGGCTGGTGGCTGGCGGAAATAATGTCATTACTTGTTCAGTAATTAAAGTTGTAAATTCAAACATTGCAGATTGTACAATAAATGTTCGATACAACAGCATACCTATTACCAACAAATCGATTTTTTAAATATATTCAGCTGTCCTGTATAGCCTACCTGAACCTGCATGACATGAGCTTTTACAGTTCTCGGGCCCGTTTGGAACACGGGACCTAACCCCACGCTCCATGCAGCGCAACGCACTGATCAATATTACAGCAGCTCGCCAGATCAAAAGAGAATCTGTATCTCTAGATTTCTGTGTATGCCGAGTGGCGCAGTGGTCTAAGGCACTACATCGCAGTGCTAGCTGTGCCACTAGAGATCCTGGTTGGAATCCAGGCTCTGTCGTAGCCGGCCGCGACCGGGAGACCCATGGGGCGGCGCACAATTGGCCCAACGTCGTCCAGGGTAGGGGAGGGAATGGCTGGCAGGGATGTAGCTCAGTTGGTAGAGCATGGCGTTTGCAACGCCAGGGTTGTGGGTTTGATTCCCACGGGGGCCAGTATTAAAAATAATGTATGCACTCACTAACTGTAAGTCGCTCTGGATAAGAGTGTCTGCTAAATGACTAAAATGTTTAAAAAAATATATAAAAAATGAGCTGTCCTCCAGCTTGGATAGAAAGTTAATGCCAAATAATACAGTCAGTCCACCCTCAAAACACTAGCTTACTAGGGATTGTTTCATTATGCAGTGCACTATCTATAGCTATACAGTGGGGAGAACAAGTATTTGATACACTGCCGATTTTGCAGGTTTTCCTACTTACAAAGCATGTAGAGGTCTGTAATTTTTATCATAGGTACACTTCAACTGTGAGAGACTGAATCTAAAACAAAAATCCAGAAAATCACATTGTATGATTTTTAAGTAATTAATTTGCATTTTATTGCATGACATAAGTATTTGATACATCAGAAAAGCAGAACTTAATATTTGGTACAGAAACCTTTGTTTGCAATTACAGAGATCATACGTTTCCTGTAGGTCTTGACCAGGTTTGCACACACTGCAGCAGGGATTTTGGCCCACTCCTCTATACAGACCTTCTCCAGATCCTTCAGGTTTCGGGGCTGTCGCTGGGCAATACGGACTTTCAGCTCCCTCCAAAGATTTTCTATTGGGTTCAGGTCTGGAGACTGGCTAGGCCACTCCAGGACCTTGAGATGCTTCTTTCGGAGCCACTCCTTAGTTGCCCTGGCTGTGTGTTTCGGGTCATTGTCATGCTGGAAGACCCAGCCACAACCCATCTTCAATGCTCTTACTGAGGGAAGGAGGTTGTTGGCCAAGATCTCTCGATACATGGCCCCATCCATCCTCCCCTCAATACGGTGCAGTCGTCCTGTCCCCTTTGCTGGAAAGCATCCCCAAAGAATGATGTTTCCACTTCCATGCTTCACGGTTGGGATGGTGTTCTTGGGATTGTACTCATCCTTCTTCTTCCTCCAAACACGGCGAGTGGAGTTTAGACCAAAAAGCTCTATTTTTGTCTCATCAGACCACATGACCTTCTCCCATTCCTCCTCTGGATCATCCAGATGGTCATTGGCAAACTTCAGACGGGCCTGGACATGCGCTGGCTTGAGCAGGGGGACCTTGCGTGCGCTGCAGGATTTTAATCCATGACGGCGTAGTGTGTTACTAATGGTTTTCTTTGAGACTGTGGTCCCAGCTCTCTTCAGGTCATTGACCAGGTACCGCCGTGTAGTTCTGGGCTGATCCCTCACCTTCCTCATGATCATTGATGCCCCACGAGGTGAGATCTTGCATGGAGCATCAGACCGAGGGTGATTGACCGTCATCTTGAACTTCTTCCATTTTCTAATAATTGCGCCAACAGTTGTTGCCTTCTCACCAAGCTGCTTGCCTATTGTCCTGTAGCCCATCCCAGCCTTGTGCAGGTCTACAATTTTATCCCTGATGTCCTTACACAGCTCTCTGGTCTTGGCCATTGTGGAGAGGTTGGAGTCTGTTTGATTGAGTGTGTGGACAGGTGTCTTTTATGCAGGTGACGAGTTCAAACAGGTGCAGTTAATACAGGTAATGAGTGGAGAACAGGAGGGCTTCTTAAAGAAAAACTAACAGGTCTGTGAGAGCCGGAATTCTTACTGGTTGGTAGGTGATCAAATACTTATGTCATGCAATAAAATGCAAATTAATTACTTAAAAATCACACAATATGATTTTCTGGATTTTTGTTTTAGATTCAGTCTCTCACAGTTGAAGTGTACCTATGATAAAAAATTACAGACCTTTACATGCTTTGTAAGTAGGAAAACCTGCAAAATCGGCAGTGTATCAAATACTTGTTCTCCCCACTGTATGCTGTATTTAGTTGCTATTTGTAAACTTAAAATACAAAATTACACATCAAATAGCCTAACAATTAGGAAAATTAGTCGGCTTGAGGATAAATGTAGCCACAATTTTTTGTCTGGCTAATAGCCTACACAAATGGGCTGCAATCAAGGTAAATTAAATTAAATCAATTTTCTATGTAGAGGCCTATAGTAGCTACAGTTTGTGACTGTGTCGCCTTGCATTTTTGTGTGCAAATGTTTTCACCAAGGCCTGTAGATTCAGGTTGCAGGCCCGATTGTTTTCTATACTGATATTGACAACCCAGACAGTCTTTCCTGAGACATTGTGCATTATATGTCCATTGCACTGCACACAATTTAAACTAAGGGCTCTATTCAATCCGCATCACATAAGTTCAGCTTTACAGCATGATTGAAATTTAAAGGCAATGTTCCCACTTTAGCAGAAACTGCATTCACGGTAAACGCTGCATATGTTGTCTCAATCTGAAATTACCTTTACATTTCTATCTCGGAATCTGTAACGCTTCAGCTTTACAGATTGAATATAGCCCTTAGTCTTCAATAATGCATGCCAAGATATACCAGAGATAATGGACTGTTGATATTGTAACCACACAACTCAAACATCGGTTCACCAGTATGAACAAAATCGCAAACATGTATTTTTATGATAATCTGTTTGCATCTGCCAATTTATTGTCTGTCCAGTATCCAAAGGACCTGTCCCAGAGCCTCCTATAGGCTACAGTTAATCTCTTTCCACAACGTGTTGAGAACGGCAATTAAGGAAAATGTGAGAGGCTCAAATAACTGCTGTATTTGAAGCACCACTCCCTTCTGCCCAGTTTCCCTGATGTTGCTACAGCAATCAAGCTGTTTTAACCATCCCTGTAACCAAAGACGGTAGGCTAACTGTCGCTTCTGCGGAGAGATCATTTTCTAAAATAAAACTCATAAAGAACTACCTAAGAAGTATTAGGCTCTCGGTCTGATATGCGCTTTTGAACACCTGAGTAAGCTCCACTCATTGCACTGGCGCCGTCGTAGCCTTGATCACGGCATTTGTTAACCGACATCCCCTTTCCTTCAATCAGTAAAAGTATTTTTCGAGGCCTGAGGCACTTTGATCAGTCACATTATTGAAGCCCAAGAAACAAATACGTAGCTTCCTAGTACATATGGAAATTAAAAAGGTTTATGAATTACTTTTTGGAGGGTTAATGTCAAAATGATTTATTAAAATAAAAGAATAGACATCTATGACAGGCGCATGGGGCCCCAGACCTCGTGGGCCCACCGCCTTGCGGGAGATGCTGGGGTATCCGGTATGCCAGTGCTTCTAGGGTGAGTCCCAGAGATGTAAATGGTTCTAATATGGTAGCCATTTCATTTACAGTATGCTCCTCCTTGGCAGATTCCTCCCCCTGTTAGCCTCCTTCAGCTACTCTCTATCAGCCTAAGGGGCCGATTCAACTAAACCTGGACTGTTTTTGAGTTGTTTTATCCAGTAAGTACAGTCTGTATTATTAATCACATTACTAGAATGCATACAATTCATACACACTTTCTTTCGCATTAGGTTGCTACAAAACTTGCTTTGAATACACTTTTAGTCGATTTAGACACTAAATTTAGCCAATATGCTAATCGGAGGAGATCGTAACGAAATAGACGGAGCTAGCTGTTAGGATGCGATAAATTAAGATAAGTTAACAATCATAAATACTGGCCTAAAGAACACTTCTTAGGTAAGATAAATACCACCAAATTATGAAAGAACATGGAACTATCCCATTAATGCTGTGTTGTGAATGTACATGATGTGAGAGATAGTGGGTACATACATGTAGGCCTATAGTATCTCAGTTTGTGAAGCTGTGCATGTAGCGGTGCGACATTCACGGCCATGAGTCCACTTACTATGTGAATAGTGACTATTCCAAACCCAGACGTAAATCAAGCAGACGTAAGTGGACACGGAGAGAGGAATGGCTGTCAGCGGTGTAATGGCAGCAACAAATAGCCAGTGTTTATCTAGCCTTTGTCAATGTTTGATAAGCCCTCTCGAGATCTAAACCAAATGACTGCGTTGTCTGGTTTTAGACTCAAGGACCTCATGACGCTCATCCTTCACTGTGTTTACCTCCACAAGATCTCTGGGAGAAATGATTTACTGGAGATATTACCCTTTCACCTTCAGTTAGGCTGAGCCACATAATTAACCAAGAAGCTGTTGACTGAGATAGTCAATAGGCAATAGGGTGCCATTTGGGACACAGATCGTGTGTCTGATGATGGTGTAACAATGATGCATTCACCAATAAAACCACTGCCATTAAAATTGCAGCAAAGCCTAGTCAACCCCTGTTATATGACAATAGCTGGCAAAAACACCAAAGAGTAACTTCAAAAAAAAAAAATATTATCCCACTGAGGGACCTTTGATTGCTAAAGCAGTTTCCAACAGCCAATAGATGGTCAATGGGTATTATTTTATCCTATGGGTCTTTATCATAATTGAAACAAGTTGTGTAAACAATCAAGCTTTGACAATGTACCCCATCAGGTAGCCATTAGGGTAGTTATTATCACATGTAGGCTTTATTTTGCTCAGGCAAGAAAATACACAGGGCTATATTTTTGGTTGGCGTTAGGCCAGCGCAATTGTCAAATGCAAGCTTGATTTCAATTTCGACCTGTTAAAGCGGGCACTCTTCTATTTTCAAATCCTAGCGTCAGGATTGGTAATGTACCTGTTTTATATGAGGTGGGAGGGGTGGCAATATCTGAGGTGTGTACTGAAAAATGTGCGCCAAAGTGCCAATTTCAGGCAGTGCTGGTGGGGATATATTCCATTTTGCATGGATTTTGACAGCAGAAGCGCAGCCTATCTAGCCGTGACGCACAGTGCCCATATGCACATGGAACAAGAGAGATGTGCTATTTGTGCTGCAATCAAAAACATAAAAAAATAATGTTTTTTCCCATTTCGCTTCATTTGATTAAAAAACAAGCATTTTGACTATCTATAATAAAGGGTTTGGCTTGTGAGACCGCTTTGAAATAAATCTTGTAATTCAATCAAATCAAAGCATTATAACCTTTTACTGCAGTGGGCTAAATCAGGGTCACACAAGAGTGTTTCTTGGTAGTCTTAAACAAATTTACTTTGAAACAAACGTATACATCTCATGCACATAGTTATGGGCTTAAAAAGAAGAAGACACCTGTACCAGATATAGTTGAAATGTATACAATTTTCAATTTGCATCCCAATATTGCACTTTAAATCACAGAAGACTGAAATATAACAAAAGCATTTGACATAGAAACACTGGATGTTCTGCGGTTAAAAAATATATATATTTGAAATTATGAAAAATATTAAGAACATTCCACCCATGAGGACCACTAGGTAATTTGACTGCAGGAAAGGGCTACAAGATCAAGTTTGCGAGCATGCCCTTTTTATCTACTGTATGTAGGCTATTGTACATTATTTTTGCCAGCTCCTGTTATTTTGGATGTGCGGAAAAACTCCTCCACGTAGGCTAAATGCCCATCATGGAACGAGAGATGATCCAGTGACACTCATATTTAGAAACATTTAAGTTATTTTCCTGCTTGTTTTCCGTTTCGTTTGATTAAAAGAACAAGCCCTTATAGGCTACCCTAACCCTATTGTAACGAAAGCTGGTTCAACAGCAATGTGTCTGGCCATGCATTAGCAATCTTTCTTATCCTGGCCATGCACTAGCCACATAGCATATCCATGAAAGTTTCTAAATGGTCTACTTCTGAGGCTTTTGCCATCATGATATCATGCTTTTGCATTATTCCCAATTCACATATCACTACCTGCAGTGCATAGGCTACTCCATTTGGCTTGTATCCATCCCCATTTCCAAAGAGCGTATCTTGTCCTAAAATATTCCAAGTATTCAGTCCTATAACGCCATATCAATGGTAGGCCTAGGCTATATCTTGCTTATTGAGAACATACCTCACACATACAATACAATTTACAGGAGCCTAGTATTTGTTATTTGAGGAGAAGTGCGATGCATAAAGGCCTATACTCGTTGAAGCCAATTACAACAATGTTGACTGCCAACACATTGACCAAACACTGGATATTTCTGACACACCCCTGGACCTATAGCCCTACCGCCAGGGCTAAAATATACCATTGCGTTAGGTTTGTTAAAGTAATGTGATCAGAATGACCACATTACATGATAGCACATTATCCAAGGCAAGTGGAGTTCCGAATACCACAATTAGAGATTTTTACACTGTTTATTTAAGGCCAGGCACCACAGGCTGGAATGACATTTTTGCATCTACCTATCAATTTTGAGATTTGTTCGTATTTTGGTCCATTAATATTAGTGTTTTCAAAAAGTAAACATAAAAATGTAAAATGGAATGAAAATGTATACCATACTACTGTCATAGAGATTTTAATGAATTTTAACCACTTTAAAATGGACATAGATCAATAATTTCAAAGCTCTCTACATTGAATTACAAATCATTTCAAAGCCCATTTCATAGAGAATGTAACAAACTAGATTACATTTAGTAAGAGATGGTGATTGGCCAACAATTTTTTGTCAGCTTCAGAAGAATCTGCATTCACCAAATTTTATGTGGTAATCCTTAGATATATTCTCCAGACTTGCCCATAGGGAATTGTTGATATGCTGTCAATTCTTTATTCTAGATTATTTATTCTACGTGTCTTTTGAATATTTTACAGATAAAAAGATGAAAAAAGCATTTATCCACAATCAACTCTGCATAAGTCTAGTCCTGAAGTGGCGCCAGAGAAGATGGCTGCCGTTTTACAGCCCTCTAACCAATTGTACTATTATGTGTGTTTTTTCGCATTATTTGTAATTTATTCTGTACATAATGTTTCTGCCACCGTCTGTTATGACCAAAAAGAGCTTCTGGATA
This sequence comes from Coregonus clupeaformis, assembly GCF_020615455.1. NCBI lineage: Eukaryota > Metazoa > Chordata > Actinopteri > Salmoniformes > Salmonidae > Coregonus > Coregonus clupeaformis. The sequence continues at coordinate 43,036,263 of NC_059201.1, read as the reverse complement.
TCAGGACAGCGATTACTCACCTCGTATTGGACAAAGATTTTTTCTTCAACGAGCCGGACGCGAAGGATATCCTACAGACACCCGACAAGGCCCAAATCCCCGTCATTCGCATGAGAAAGAGATGGAGATATCGTGAACGTAGGTCAGGGTTCCTTGTAAGGATCCGATGGCGAGCGAGTAAACTGCCTCTTCCATCAATCCTATTAGCCAATGTTCATTCACTTGAAAATAAATTGGACGACCTAAGATTACGGTTATCCTACCAATGGGACATTAAAAACTGTAATATCTTATGTTTCACCGAGTCGTGGCTGAACGACCACATGGACAACATACAGCTGACGGGATATACGCTACATCGGCAGGATAGAAAGGCTGACTCCGGTAAGACAAGGGGTGGCGGTCTGTGTATATTTGTAAACAATGGCTGGTGCACAAAATCTAATACTAAGGAAGTCTCTAGGTTTTGCTCACCTGAGGTAGAGTATCTCATGATAAGGTGTAGACCACACTACAGAGATTTTTCATCTATATTTTTCGTAGCTGTCTATCTACCATCACAAACCGATGCTGGCATAAAGATTGCACTCAATGATCTGTATAAGGCCATAAGTAAACAGGAAAACGCTCATCCAGAGGCAGCGCTCCTAGTGGCTGGGGACTTTAATGTGCAGGGAACCTTAAATCCGTTCTACCTAATTTCTACCAGCATGTTAAATGTGCAACCAGAGGGAAAAAAAACTCTAGACCACCTTTACTCCACACACAGAGACGAATACAAAGCTCTCCCTCGCCCTCCATTTGGCAAATCTGACCATAACTCTATCCTCCTGATTCCTGCTTATAAGCAAAAACTAAAGCAGGAAGCACCAGTGACTCGGTTAATAAAAAAGTGGTCAGATGATACAGATGCTAAGCTACAGGACTGTTTTGCTAGCACAGACTGGAATATGTTCCGGGATTCTTCAGATAGCATTTAGGAGTACACCACATCAGTCACTGGCTTCATCAATAAGTGCATCGAGGACGTCGTCCCCGCAGTGACCGTACGTACATACCACAACCAGAAGCCATGGATTACAGGCAACATCCGCACTGAGCTAAAGGGTAGAGCTGCCGTTTTCAAGGAGCAGGACTCTAACCCGGATGCTTATAAGAAAACCCGCTATGCCCTCCGACGAACCATCAAACAGGCAAAGAGTCAATACCGGACTAAGATTGAATCGTACTACACCGGCTCTGACACTCGTCGGATGTGGCAGGGCTTGAAAACTACAAAAGGAAGCACAGCCGCGAGCTGCCCAGTGACACAAGCCTACCAGACGAGCTAAATCACTTCTATGCTCGCTTCGAGGCAAGCAACACTGAAGCATGCATGAGAGCACCAGCTGTTCCGGATTACTATGTGATCAAGCTCTCCGTAGCCGATGTGAGTAAGACTTTTAAGGTCACATTCACAAGGCAGCAGGGCCAGGCGGATTACCAGGACGTGTACTCCAAGCATGTGCTGACCAACTGGCAAGTGTCTTCACTGACATTTTGAACATGTCCCTGACTGAGTCTGTAATACCAACATGTTTCAAGTAGACCACCATAGTCCCTGTGCCCAAGGACACTAAGACAACCTGCCTAAATTATTACCAACCCGTAGCACTCACATCTGTAGCCATGAAGTGCTTTGAAAGGCTGGTCATGGCTCACATCAACACCATTATCCCAGAAACCCTAGACCCACTCAAATTTGCATACCGCCCCAACAGATCCACAGATGATGCAATCTCTATTGCACTCCACACTGCCCTTTCCCACCTGGACAAGAGGAACACCTACGTGAGAATGCTGTTCATTGACTACAGCTCAGCGTTCAACACCATAGTGCCCTCAAAGCTCATCACTAAGCTAAGGATCCTGGGACTAAACACCTCCCTCTGCAACTGGATCCTGGACTTCCTGACGGGCCGCCCCCAGGTGGTAAGGGTAGGTAACAACACATCTTCCACGCTGATCCTCAACACGGGGGCCCCTCAGGGGTGTGTGCTCAGTCCCCTCCTGTACTCCCTGTTCACCCATGACTGCACGGCCAGGCACGACTCCAACACCATCATTAAGTTTGCTGACGACACAACAGTGGTAGGCCTGATCACCGACAACGATGAGACAGCCTATAGGGAGGAGGTCAGAGACCTGGCCGTGTGGTGCCAGGATAACAACATCTCCCTCAACGTGATCAAGACATAGGAGATGATTGTGGACTACAGGAAAAAAAAGAGGACTGAGCACTCCCCCATTCTCATCGACGGGGCTGTAGTGGAACAGGTAGAGAGCTTCAAGTTCCTTGGTGTCCACATCACCAACGAACTATAATGGTCCAAACACACCAAGACAGTCGTGAAGAGGGCACGACAAAGCCTGAAAAGATTTGGCATGGGTCCTCAGATCCTCAAAAAGTTATACAGCTGCACCATCAAGAGTATCCTGACTGGTTGCATCACCGCCTGTTATGGCAACTGCTCGGCCTCCGACCGCAAGCCACTACAGAGGGTCGTGCATATGGCCCAGTACATCACTGGGGCCAAGCTTCCTAACATCCAGGACCTCTATACCAGGCGGTGTCAGAGGAAGGCCCTCAAAATTATCAAAGACTCCAGCCACCCTAGTCATAGACTGTTCTCTCTGCTACCGCACGGCAAGCTGTACTGGAGCGCCAAGTCTAGGTCCAAAAGGCTTCTCAACAGCTTCTACCCCCAAGCCATAAGACTCCTGAACAGCTAATCATTGCTACCCGGACTATTTGCACTGCCCCACCCCCACCCCCACCCCCCTCTTTTGCGCTGCTGCTACTCAATCTATTATTTATGCATAGTCACTTTAACTCTACCCACATGTACACATTACCTCAATTACCTCGACTAGCCGGTGCCCCCGCACATTGACTCTGCACCGGTACCCCCCTGTATATAGCCTCCCTACTGTTGTTTTATTTTACTGCTGCCCTTTAGTTATTTGCTTTTTTTACTTAACTTTTTTTTTCTTAAAAAAATGCATTGTTGGTTAAGGGCTTGTAAGTAAGCATTTCACTGTAGTGTCTACACCTGTTGTATTCGGCGCATGTGGCAAATAACATTTGATTTTATTTGATTTGAGGAGTGTCTCAACAAAACGAAACCAAAATATTTAGGCTGACTTCATCCAGTATTCTAGAAAAATTAATTTGCGTCGTATTTATATTTCAATAAAATATTTCAGAAAAATGCTAATACCAAAAAGTATTTTATGTGTCTACATGTAACTGGTAAAAGTTGATTTGATATGATTAAGATAAAAAAAATCCCTATTAGGGTGTTTAGTTCCTGGCCATAATGTCTGTTTTATTGGATATTCTTCATATAATGTGGTCCTTTCATATCCACAACAATGCTGTGAAACCAAGAGAACAAGTTGGAGTAATAACCAATCAAGAACAATCAATGAATCAACCTCTCTCTCTGAGTCTTCCTCTCTGTCTCCCTATTCTCATTTAAAACACAAACCACATCTCTACAAAATGCCTGTGACTGGCAGCCACAATAGAGGTGTTTGTTAGGAAGCTGCCCACGCATTGCCCAGGGGGAGAGAGATGTACGGAGCAGTAACAAATTAGACATTGAAATAAGACGACTCAATAATGCTGCAGACAAATTGCAGGAGTGGGGCACTGCTCATTAATTCCACCACTGCATTGATCATATCCTCTATTTATTCCAATGAATGGCAATGAAATGGAGGAAGCAGCAGTAGCTTGGCATCATCTTTTCCCGCTCCCGACCCCAGATCATTGTTAATGAATATCCAAACTAAGGCATTTCTTACCATGCAGATGCATTTACATTTTCTATGACTGATGTGTGTACAATACATTCATGCGTAGTGCCCACTCTGTTACACTGGCTCGCTGTGCATTGCGAAAGTTGGCTATAGTACGGTAAAGTGGAAAGTGGATATGTTACAAATGCCAAAATGTACACATTACTGGAGCAACATCGTTAGTTTTAGAGGTATGAAGTAATGTTACTGTTGCTAGGTAATTGTTGGAGTTGTTGACATGTATTTACAATTACTTAGCTATTGACCCTACACTATTTTGCTATAGCGTTGCATGGAATCAGAACAAAAAAAATGATAGTCACTCAATAAGGTGTTCATGCTTTACAGATGCCTTAGAAAGCTATAGGAAATCATAGAGTAAATATACTCTCCAGGCATGCAAGCTGCACATGTTGTTGTTACACTAACATGCTGCTTACGTGGTCCATGTATCAGGCAGCATTGATGACGGTGGGAGTGCTGCATGGTTTTCAAAACAAAATGTGACCAGTGTAGCATTGCCATCAGCCTAGCCAGGCTTCAACAGACCCACTCTGTGCCAGCCAGCCCAATCGTCCCATGTCCACTAGAGCCCACCCCCTGATGAATGTCATCAATAATGGACGAACGTTGTGCTCCGACACGCCCTGGGACACGACTAGTCATCAATAATGGACAAACGTTGCGCTCCGACACGCCCCGGGACACGACTCCATGAGCCTGACCTGACGACTCTGCTGCGACACAAATTGGAGCATACCAGATCACAAGGTGCAACAATTCACACACACACACACAGAGAAGAGGCCCCTTCCAGTTTAATGACTTCTTTGGACTCCAAACCATATGCTACAGGCAACAGAGACAAGCTCCGAAAGAAATGTTTATCTGATTAAAGGATGATGAAAACTATCTTGACATTCTCACATACTGATGGTGGAGATGACGACAGAGGCAGAGGTCTCTTGTGAGTGTACAGAGGGGGTACGGGGTAGTAAGAGACAGACAGGGGGACGTGTCAGTGGACTCAGTGTGACTCAGTGGGGACTCATTTACATTTACATTTTAGTCATTTAGCAGACGCTCTTATCCAGAGCGACTTACAGTTAGTGAATACATATTTTTTTTATACTGGTCCCCCGTTGGAATCGAACCCACAACCCTGGCGTTACAAACGCCATGCTCTATCAACTGAGCTACATCCCTGCCGGCCATTCCCTCCCCTACCCTGGACGACGCTGGGCCAATTGTGCGCCGCCCATGAGTCTCCCGTTTGCGGCCGGCTGCGACAGAGCCTGGATTCGAACCAGGATCTCTAGTGGCACAGTTAGCACTGCGATGCAGTGCCTTAGACCACTGCGCCACTCAGTGTGGAGGGAGATTGGATCGTGGGGCCAAGTTATAATGAACCACCACAGGCTTGCCTGAATGAGCACTGAAGCATGGATACTACAGCCAAGCCAAGTAGTCCCCAGCAAGACAAGTCAGTGAGAGTGGCCAGTGACTCAGAACCCCATTGCTGTCCCCTGCCTCTGACCCGGGAGATGTAGCCGCTAGAAAGATGGGTAGAAGAAAAGACAGCGAGGGAGTTGGAAGCGGGAATAAAAAAATGGGCACAACTGGGAGATTGGGCTGTCAGAGAAAAGAGAAGAGTAAAAGTTAATGACGGGCAGTGGGAAGTGGGGGAGATGGCGGAGGAGAGGAGCTTGCTCCTGATCTGTGTCATTTAACAACACATCTTCCTAATCCCGTGTGCTGGGGGGAAAACTGTCTATCACACCGGCGCTGCCTCTCACCTCGATAGAGCAACAAGACAACAGGAAGAAGAAGCTCTGTGGTGGTCCAGAGGCAGAATCCCTAATAAAATCCAACAAGCACGTTGATTAGCGTGACATATTCTTTTTAAGGTTTTATCTGATGGCATCAGCAAGAAAACTATGTTACATGGCCACTGCTAACCATGTCACATAGCGCACTGGGTACATTGCTGTGCAGCCATACATCCCTTGTCATAGACAGAGAGATGGACATTTTCCCAGTTAATTGTAGGCTGGTAAGAGAGAAAGACATAGGTACTGTAAATGAGAGAGAGCGACAGTTGGAGGGGAGGGAGAGGGGAGGAGGTAAGGGGCGTATGGAGATAGGAGAGCAGGATCCCTGCGGTGAAAATAGTATTTCTGCTCTTACACCCTGTTAAATTCAGATGCTGCTCTAAATTCTTCTACACAGGCTCTGTTCTGCCTCTCATTCATGTTATGCATGCAATATGTGATTTAACGCTATCTGCTGGCCATGTCATTTATTGCACGTAGTTAATGGTACCTTCTTCTGCAGTAGTGTAAACAGGAAGCAGGAAGTGTTTCATTTTATTAAGCACATATTTGATGACAGTTATGTACTCATGATGATCTGCTGCCATCCTTTTGTTATGCGTAAGCATTGCTTGTGAGCATAACACAGTGCCGCCCTGACGGCATCCCTAGCCGCGTCCTCAGAGCATGCGCAGACCAGCTGGCTGGAGTGTTTACAGACATATTAAATCTCTCCCTATCCCAGTCTGCTGTTCCCACTTGCTTCAAGATGTCCACCATTCTGAGCAATCGGGGTAGTAGGGCCTTGGTCAGGGAGGTGACCAAGAACCCGATGGTCACTCTGACAGAGCTCCAGTTTCTCTGTGGAGATTGGAGAACCTTCCAGAAGGACAACCCTCCCTGCAGCACTCTACCAATCAGGCCTTTATGGTAGACAGAAGCCATTCCTCAGTAAAAGGCACATGACAGCCCGCTTGGAGTTTGCCAAAAGGCACCTAAAGGACTCTCAGACCATGAGAAACAAGATTATCTGGTCTGAGGAAACCAAGATGGCCTGAATGCCAAGCGTCACATCTGGAGGAAACCTGGCACCATACCTACGGTGAAGCATGGTGGTGGCAGCATCATGCTGTGGGGATGTTTTTCAGCGGAACGGACTGGGAGACTAGTCAGGATCAAGGGAAAGTACAGAGAGATCCTTGATGAAAACCTGTTCCAGAGCGCTCAGGACTTGATTCTTGAATGGAGTTTGGCTGCGTCTTCGTTCTTGAATGGAGTTTGGCTGCGTCTTCTTTTGGTTAGAAACACCTCGAAGTACAGTGAAAAAGCAAATGACCAGCTGCACAACAACTACTACGGCAGAGGATCAACACACAGAATAGAGGAACCTGCAACATGGCGGAGGCTAGAGTAGACGACCACGCTTCAGAGACCAGTTCAACCAGTACCCCGGACATCCATGTTATCGGCTGGCACAGCTGCAGCTAGAGCTCGCGCCAGAGCAGAAGCAGCATGAATGCATGCATCCTTCATAGAGAGAGAGACAATGCTAAAAATAGAAAGAGCCGAGAGAGCGGCTAGAATGAAAGTTTAAAACGCAGAGAGAGACACGGTCTAGACATGGATATTGAACGAGTTAGACGATGGAGAACCAGAAGCACTGAAACTTTAAAAAGAAGCGGCTGCAGCAATGGCCAAGGCTGAAATACTTGAAGCGGCTGCAGATCTTAAGGTTGAGGTATTCAGCAATAGAATTAGCAAACCACTATCACAAAAATACATTGCTGAACGCACAGGTGATTATGTCAGGGAGCAAGCTGAGCTACAGAGCAGCCATCATTACTTACCAGACCTAGGACCAGCCCATGACGACATCACGTCACCCTCACCTACCCACTCAGACGACACCCTAGTTACGAGGGCAACCCCACTTGTCTGCAACCCACCGATTCACCCTTATGAGCAACGCAAGGGACAGTCCTTAGGGAAACATGCAGCACTCTCCAAGCCCACCTCATTGCTCCCCAATAAGTCAGGACAGCAGACTGCTAAAGCCCTACAGATTTAGAAAACTTTGGTCAGGTAGCTGAGCTCACCATCCATTCGACCCCCTAGCTCAGCCCTACAGTCCCCAACACAACCCAGCTCCTGCAAACCAGGCTCAAGCCCATAACATGATAGAATTGACTAAGGATGTGACAAATGTAAATTTTTTCGTGACGTTTAAACCATAATTTTTGTATTGGTTTTCTGTTAAAACATTCCAAGTTTTCTGCATAACATTCCCGTGAATTCACAATGCATGTGCGCTACTGCCAGCCACGGTTTGGGTCCCACGGTGCGTCCCTTTCAGATGGTTAAGCATTATAGCTGTACTACCATTATTTTACCTCAATTCCACCTCGCAGTTTGCATTTCCTTCTCATTTAAGTTCTCAAAGCATTGCCATACAGGACTTCGCTGCTGTCAATTGCCTTTTTCTGACATTTTTCCAACTGTTAACAATGATGACGTAGTGGTGGAGAGTCGACCTCAAAACAATTGTTTCTTCCAGTCCTTGCACGTCAACTCTCGGTTTTGACTCTCATTTCTGAGTGGCAAGATTCTGTATTTTTGTAACGGAGGAGACTGATTAGTTGCTGTACTTCCGAGAACACAAACACTCACATCTTTCATAGCAAGCGAGGGATGGAGAGAGAGTGGAAGTTCACAGTATAGGCAGGTCAACCACCAGGCAGACAGTCAGAACCGTGTACTAGGCATATCTATCGGCAATCAAAAGCTGTATCTCGCAATTTCTTGGCTTGCAATGTCTCTCAACTTCAGTAAAGCAGAGTAAAGCATCAACGAATATGCTAGGGCTAGGATATTGAGATGAGCGAGATGCAACACTTTGCTTTCACACAGTCACACACAGTATCTGCGCATGTGCACGAGTTCCCTTCATGCTGTACACAGCATAGTAGACAGGGCACCAAAACAGGGGAGAAGTTGAGCCTCGCACTTCAAAGCTCTTAGTTGTTGCAGAAAATTGACCCACTATTTTCTTTACTTTCTGCATCTACGTCATTTCACTGGGTCTACCTTTAAATTACACAACTTTCCCCAGGCCTTTATAGCCTATCGTCTAGTTAGGATATAACACAGAAAATAATGTGTTTTGTGATAACTGCAATGTTATTTAAATTTTGTGTGGGGGGGACATCGTTTTTCGGTTAGGGATTTTCCGTAACGTTGAGTATCCCAATTTCGTTTAAACGTTTTTAAACGAAAACTAAACACCTAGCACATAAACAGGTCCTTGTCCTTCAGACAAGGAGTTGACTGAAAATGTTGTTGTGTTTGATGCAAGAAACCACTTTACAAAATAAAATGCATAACTATTCCCATACCATTATTACAGAGAATCAGACAAATTATGCTACCCTCTGCCTGTTGGCTACTTAGCTTATTCAAGCCTGTCTCAAAATACAACGCTGACCCTTTAAGAAAAGAAAAAAGCTCTTTACCTGACTTGCTTTTCAAAGATGCCTAGGAATGTACACATTTTGTGCTCTTGTAGGAAGTAATAACTACAAATGATCTATAACTGGGCTAATAACTCACTAACTAGCAACGAATATGAACAAAATATGCACACATGGCTACATGCAGCGCTTGCTTTGATCTCAAAACAAGCACATCTACTCATGACCACAGCTGTATATGTTCCAGAATTCATCCAATGCATTTAGGAGTTCAGTCACCGGCTTCATTAATAAGTGCATAGACGACGTCGTCCCCACAGTGACCGTAAATACATATCCCAACCAGAAGCCATGGATTACAGGCAACCTCCACACTGAGCTAATGGCAAGAGCTGCCGCTTTCAAGGAGCGGGACACTAATCCGGACGCTTATCAGAAATCCTGCTACACCCTCCGACGAACCCTCAAACAGGCAAAGCGTCAATACAGGACCAAGATCAAATCCTACTACATCGGCTCTGACGCTCGTCTGATGTGGCAGGAATTGCAAACTATAACGGATTACAAAGGGAAACCCAGCCGCTAGCCTACCAGACAAGCTAAATACCTTCTATGCTCGCTTCGAGGCAAGCAACACTGAACCATGCATGAGAGCATGACTGTGTGATCACGCTCTCCGGAGCCGATGTGAGTAAGACCTTTAAACAGGTTAACATTCACAAGGCCACAGGGCCAGGTGGAATACCAGGATGCATACTCAGAGCATGCGCTGTCCAGCTGGCAAGTATCTTCACTGACATTTTCAACCTCTCCCTGACCCAGTCTGTAAAACCTGCATGTTTCGAGCAGACCACCATAGTCCCTGTACCCAAGGCGGCCAAGTTAACCTGTCTAAATGACTATCGACCCGGAGCACTCACATCTGTAGTCATGAAATGCTTTGAAAGGCTGGTTATGGCTCACATTAACACATCTTTCCAGACACCCTGGACCCACTAAAATTCCAATACCGCCCCAACAGATCACTAATACACTCCACACTGCTCTTTCCCACCTGGACAAAAGGAACACCTATGTGAGAATGGTGTTCATTGACTACAGCTCAGCGTTCAAGACCATAGTGCCCTCCAATCTCCTTACTTAGCTAAGGACGCTGGGATTAAACACCTCCCTCTGCAACTGGATCCTGGACTTCCTGACGGGCCAACCCCTGGTGGTGAGGGTAGGCAACAACAATGGGGGACCCTCAGGGATGTGTGCTTAGTCACCCTCCTGTACTCCCTGTTCGGCAACAACTGCGTGGCTGCGCATGACTCCAACACCATCATTAAGTTTGCAGACGGCACGACGGTGGTAGGCCTGATCACTGAAAACGATGCGACAGCCTGCAGGGAGGAGGTCCGAGACCTGGCAGTGTGGACAACAACCTCTCCCTCAACGTGAGCAAGACAAAGGAGCTGATCTTGGACTACAGGAAACGGAGGGCCGAGCACGCCCCCATTCACATCAACGGGGCTGTAGTTTATCGGGTCGAGAGCTTCAAGTTCCTCGTTGTGTACATCATTAAGGACATATCATGATCCAAACATACCAACACAGTCATGAAGAGGGCATGACAGGCTCCTCTGTCCTCCACTCGTTACCTGTATTAATGGCACCTGTTTGAACTTGTTATCAGTATAAAAGACACCTGTCCACAACCTCAAACAGTCACACTCCAAACTCCACTATGGCCAAGACCAAAGAGCTGTCAAAGGACACCAGAAACAAAATTGTAGACCTGCACCAGGCTGGGAAGACTGAATCTGCAATAGGTAAGCAGCTTGGTTTGAAGAAATCAACTGTGGGAGCAATTATTAGGAAATGGAAGACATACAAGACCACTGATAATCTCCCTCGATCTGGGGCTCCACGCAAGATCTCACCCGTGGGGTCAAAATGATCACAAGAACGGTGAGCAAAAATCCCAGAACCACACGGGGGGACCTAGTGAATGACCTGCAGAGAGCTGGGACCAAAGTAACAAAGCCTACCATCAGTAACACACTACGCCGCCAGGGACTCAAATCCTGCAGTGCCAGACGTGTCCCCCTGCTTAAGCCAGTACATGTCCAGGCCCGTCTGAAGTTTGCTAGAGTGCATTTGGATGATCCAGAAGAGGATTGGGAGAATGTCATATGGTCAGATGAAACCAAAATATAACTTTTTGGTAAAAACTCAACTCGTCGTGTTTGGAGGACAAAGAGTGCTGAGTTGCATCCAAAGAACACCATACCTACTGTGAAGCATGGGGGGTGGAAACATCATGCTTTGGGGCTGTTTTTCTGCAAAGGGACCAGGACGACTGATCCGTGTAAAGGAAAGAATGAATGGGGCCATGTATCGTGAGATTTTGAGTGAAAACCTCCTTCCATCAGCAAGGGCATTGAAGATGAAACGTGGCTGGGTCTTTCAGCATGACAATGATCCCAAACACACCGCCCGGGCAACGAAGGAGTGGCTTCGTAAGAAGCATTTCAAGGTCCTGGTGTGGCCTAGCCAGTCTCCAGATCTCAACCCCATAGAAAATCTTTGGAGGGAGTTGAAAGTCCGTGTTGCCCAGCGACAGCCCCAAAACATCACTGCTCTAGAGGAGATCTGCATGGAGGAATGGGCCAAAATACCAGCAACAGTGTGTGAAAACCTTGTGAAGACTTACAGAAAACGTTTGACCTGTGGCATTGCCAACAAAGGGTATATAACAAAGTATTGAGAAACTTTTATTATTGACCAAATAATTATTTTCCACCATAATTAGCAAATAAATTCATTAAAAATCCTACAATGTGATTTTCTGGATTTTTTTTCCTCATTTTGTCTGTCATAGTTGACGTGTACCTATGATGAACATTACAGGCCTCTCTCATCTTTTTAAGTGGGAGAACTTGCACAATTGGTGGCTGACTAAATACATTTTTTCCCCACTGTACAATGCCCTATAAAGACAAAGTGAAAACATGCTTTTAGAAATGTGTGCAAGTTTATTGAAAATGAAATATAGAAATATCTAATTTACATGAGTAGTCACACCCCTGAGTCAATACTTTGTAGAAGCACCTTTGGCAGCAATTACAGCTGTGAGTCTTTCTGGCTAAGTCTCGAAGAGCTTTCCACACTTGGATTGTGCAACATTTGCCCATTATTCTTTTCTAAATTCTTCAAACTCTGTCAAATTGGTTGTTGGTCATTGCTAGACAACCATTTTCAGGTCTTGCCATAGATGTTCAAGCCGATTTATGTCAAAACTGTAACTTGGCCACTCAGGAACATTCCCTGTCTTCATGGTAAGCATCTCCAGTGTAGAATTGGCCTTGTGTTTTAGGTTATTGTCCTGATGAAATGTGAATTAATATCCCTGTGTCTGGTGGAAAGCAGACCGAACCAGGTTTTCCGCTAGGATTTTGACTGTGTGTAATTGCTTTGCTACATTTGTTGCAGTATTACTTTAGTTCCTTGTTGCAAACAGAATGCATGTTTTGGAATATTTTTATTCTGTACAGGCTTCCTTCTTTTCACTCTGACAATTAGGTTAATATTGTGGAGTAACTACAATGTTGTTGATCCATCCTCAGTTTTCTCCTATCATAGCCATTAAACTCTGTAACTGTTTTAAAGTAAACTTTGCCCTGAGCGGTTTCCTTCCACTCTGGCAACTGAGTTGGGAAGGACGCCTGTATCTTTGTTGTTACTGGGTGGATTGATACACCATCCAAAGTGTAATTAATAACTTCACCATGCTCAAAGGGATATTTAATGTTTGTTTTTTTAATTTTTACACATCTACCAATAGGTGCCCTTCTTTGCGAGGCATTGGAAACCTCCCTGGTCTTTGTGGTTGAATCTGTGTTGGAAATTCACTGCTTGACAGAGGGACCTTACAGATAATTGTATGTGTGGGATACAGAGATGAGATAGTCATTCAAAAATCATGTTAAACACTATTATTGCACACAGAGTGAGTCCATGCAACGTATCATGTGACGTGTTAAACACATTTTTACAGAATTTATTTAGGCTTGCCATAACAAAGGGGTTGAATACTTATTGACTCAAAACATTCCACTTTGATATTATGGTTGTGTTATTTATATACACTACCAGTCAAAAGTTTGGACACACCTACTCATTCAAGGGTTTTTCTTTATTTTTACTATTTAATACATTGTAGAATAATAGAGAAGACATCAACACTATGAAATAACACATATGGAATCATGTAGTAACCAAAAAAGTGTTAAACAAATCAAAATATATTTTATATTTGAGATTCTTCAAATAGCCACCCTTTGCCTCGATGACAGCTTTGCACACTCTTGGCATTCTCTCAACCAGCTTCATGTGGTACTCACCTGGAATGCATTTCAATTAACAGGTGTGCCTTCTTAAAAGTTAATTTGTGGAATTTCTTTACTTCTTAATGCGTTTGAGCCAATCAGTTGTGTTGGACAATGACCCAACACACCTCCAGGCTGTGTAAGAGCTTTTTGACCAAGAAGGAGAGTGATGGAGTGCTGCATCAGATGACCTGGCCTCCACAATTGCCTGACCTCAACCCAATTGAGATGGTTTGGGATGAGTCGGATGGCAGAGTGAAGGAAAAGTAGCCAACAAGTGCTCAGCATATGTGGGAACTCCTTCAAGACTGTTGGAAAAGCATTCCAGCTGATGCTGGTTAAGAGAATGCCAAGAGTGTGCAAAGCTGTCATCAAGGCAAAGGGTGGGTATATGAAGTATAAAATATATTTTGATATTTGTAACACTTTTTTGGTTACTACATGATTCCATATGTGTTATTTCATAGTTTTGATGTATTCACTATTATTCTACAATGTAGAAAAACCCTTGAATGAGTAGGAGTGTCCAAACTTTTGACTGGTATTGTATAAGCACATAGCTGTGTGGTGATCCAGTATAGGGAAGAAAAAAAACATTGTTTGGGGAATTGTGGGAAATCTTCATTAAGTTTAGAAATTGTAGTTGGAAAGTGTATATCCACAAAATTCGAATGCAAATAAACAACTTGTTTCATGTCCCGAAAATGTATGTAGGCACAAAAAAAGACGCTCACATAAAAAAATGGAAACAAAAAAAAACCTGCCTGTACAGTGTTATTTATTTTTCGGAGAATCCAATCTCTAACCTAACCAAGCTGAGTTTACTGCTTCAGTGGAGTGCACAGGCCTGGCGACTCACCTGCAGTTTAATTAAAGCTAAACAAACTCCATCAATCAGCTGACATTACCGAGAGGAGGAGTGGGGGGGGCTAACAATCTGGACAAATCAGGTTTAGAGACCAGGGTGGCAAGCAACATGATTACAGCAACCAGAGTAGAATGAGTCACAAGGAGGCCCCAAGGGATCTACAGTAGGTGCAGAACAATGACCACACACACACAGGCACAAACAGAGACACAACATCACACACCTGCACACAGTCGTCCACGCGCTCGGGCAACCACACGCATGTATACACAGACAAACGCATATTAAGGCAAAGATGAATACACGCACGCACGCACACACTAAAACAAACTCACACACCCAAACAAAGGTGAAGACACACACACACATTCAGGCATAGATGAATCCGTGCATGCACACACAGACAAACACACACACACACACACACTACCCGGTCCCCACACACACATTGTCTCAGATTCCATTTGCATGCATTATTTATGTTTGTTTGATTCCCCTCTGTACTCTCTCTGTGTGGCTGTCTTCAGGTTGACAGGCGGGGCTTCTACAGTACGTCTAGGGCTTGGGCTCTCTTCCTCTGATGTGTCAGTAGTGATCTGAGCTATGTTACAGCAACGCTCGTCTCCCTTCCTCACACACACTCCCCACGGTTCCCTGCTGATAGCATTTTAGGTCTGCTCCCTCTTGTTCTAAAACAACAGATCCCCCTTCCTGTTTTGGAGTGTGTCAGACGTTAGAGTAGACGTTACGTCCCTGCAGTGTTTCCCTCCCCACCAGCAGAGGATGAGGATGACTTGCACTTGACAACCAGTGTTAGTGAATGTAGCATCACGTTTTGTTGAAAAATTGGTGGTTTGGTAAAGAATCTTCCTTTTTAATGCTGGTAACCCATTGTATTAAAGCAATAATACACTAAATTCCATGTATTATGACATTTTTATCATGACTGTGGTGGTCTCCGCCACTCGGCTTCTCCTCATGGCTCTGACCATGTCACAGCCATGATACAAATTTACAGTTGTTTTCAATTGCTTAAACACAATTTTGAAAACAGGGCCCGGTTTTTCAAACCCCTTCACACAATTAGCACAACACTACACCAAAGTAGCTGTCAGATGGGAACCGATGTGGATGTGGTGGAGGAGTCAGGCGCAGGACACAGAGGTTAAGTCCAACAGACTTTAATAAACCAAAGTCAATAGTCCAAAAGAAACACGACCTCGACAAAACAAGAGGCGAGGGAGAATTACGCATACACGCGTAAACACTAAACATAAAACAAACAGAGTGCAAACACGTAGCTCCGAACAGCATGACAGAGAAAAACAACACACAATAATACTAACACAAAACAAGGAACTTATAGGGCACGCAATCAACACACAAATGGCCACAGGTGATACAGACAGACAAAAGCAATCGACTGACGAAACATAGAGCGGTGGCAGCGAGTATGTCCCTCCTGGGTACCCAGCACCGTTCCTCCGGACCGTACCCCTCCCACTCCACGAGATACTGGAGACCACTCATCCGGCGCCTCGAGTCCAAGATGGTCCGGACCCGGTACGCCGGGGCCCCCTCGATGTCCAAAGGGGGCGGAAGGGTCTCTCCTATCCTATCTTCTTGGAGTGGGCCAGCTACCACCGGCCTGAGAAGAGACACATGGAACGAGGGGTTAATATTTTTATACTCTATAGGCAGTTGTAACCTGTAACACACCTCGTTCAATCTACTCAGGACTTTGAAGGGCCCCACAAACCGCCGACCCAGCTTCCGGCAGGGCAGGCGGAGGGGCAGGTTTCGAGTCGAGAGCCAGACTCGATCTCCCGGTGCGTACACCGGTCCCTCACTGCGGTGGCGGTCGGCGCTCGCCTTTTGTTGACGGATGGCACGCTGCAGATGGACATGGGCAGCGTCCCACGTCTCCTCCGAGCGCCGAATCCACTCGTCCACCGCAGGAGCCTCGATCTGGCTCTCGTGCCATGGTGCCAGGACCGGCTGATAGCCTAAAACACACTGGAAAGGTGTTAAATTGGTGGAGGAGTGGCGGAGAGAGTTCTGGGCCATCTCTGCCCAGGGGATGAACCTAGACCACTCCTCCAGCCGGTCCCGGCAAAAGGACCTCAAAAACCTACCCACATCCTGGTTGACACGTTCCACCTGCCCATTGCTCTCTGGGTGGTACCCCGAGGTAAGGCTTACCGAGACCCCCAACCGTTCCATGAACGCCCCCAAACTCTGGAGGTGAACTGGGGACCTCGGTCAGACACTATATCTCGGGGACCCCATAGTGCCGGAACACATGGGTAAATAGGGCCTCAGCGGTTTGTAGGGCAGTAGGGAGACCCGGCATGGGAAGGAGACGACAGGCCTTAGAAAACCGATCCACAACGACCAAAATGGTGGTATTCCCCTGGGAGGGGGAGATCGGTTACGAAATCCACCGATAGGTGGGACCATGGTCGTTGTGGAACGGGCAGGGGGTGTAGCTTACCCCTGGGCAAATGTCTAGGCGCCTTACACTGGGCACACACCGAGCAGGAGGAGACATAAACCCTCACATCCCTGGCTAACGTTGGCCACCAGTATTTCATGCTAAGACAGTGCACGGTCCGGCCAATACCTGGATGTCCAGAGGAGGGTGATGTATGAGCCCAATAAATCAGTCGATCACGAATCTCGAGCGGAACGTACCGTCCGCCCCACAGGACACTCGGGGGGAGTAGGGTCGGTACGCAGTGCCCGCTCGATTTCCGCATCGACCTCCCATACCACCGGAGCCACCAAACAAGACTCTGGCAATATGGAAGTAGGCTCGTTGGACCTCTCCTCTGTGTCATACCGCCGGGACAGGGCGTCTGCCTTACCATTCTGGGACCCAGGGATGTATGTGATCTTAAAAGCGAACCGGGTTAGGAACATGTTCCACCTAGCCTGACGAGGGTTCAATCTCCTAGCTGCCCGGATGTACTCCAGGTTACGGTGATCAGTCAGAATGAGGAAAGGGTGTTGAGCCCCCTCAAGCCAATGCCTCCACACCTTTAGGGCCTGGACTACGGCTAACAGCTCCTGTCCCCAACATCATAATTACGCTCCGCCGAGCTGAGCTTCTTAGAGTAGAACGCACAGGGGCGGAGTTTAGGTGGCGTGCCGGACCGTTGTGACAGAACTGCCCCAATACCGGTCTCGGAAGCGTCTACCTCAACTTGGAAGGGGTAAAGAGGGGATCCGGATGCGCCAGCACAGGGGCCGAGGTGAACAGGTTCTTTAGTTTGACAAATGCCCTGTCCGCCTCAGCCGACCACTGCAAACGAACCGGACCCCCTTTAGCAGGGACGTAATGGGAGCTGCAACCTGTCCAAAACCCCGAATAAACCTCTGGTAGTAATTAGCAAAACCCAAGAACTGCTGCACCTCTTTTACAGTGGTTGGAGTTTGCCAATTACGCACGGCCGATACCCGGTCTACCTCTATCTCCACGCCAGACGCAGACAACCGATAACCCAAAAAGGAGACGGACTCCTGGAAGAACAGGCATTTCTCTGCCTTGACATACAGGTCATGCTCCAACAGTCTTCTCAACACTCGGCGCACCTGGGCTACATGCTCGGCTCGTGTAGAAGAATACACTAGGATGTCGTCGATGTAAACTACTACACCCTGCCCATGCATGTCCCGGAAAATCTCGTCAACAAAGGATTGGAAGACTGAAGGAGCATTCATTAACCCGTATGGCATGACGAGATACTCGTAATGACCCGAGGTGGTACTAAATGCTGTTTTCCATTCATCCCCCTCCCTAATGCGCACCAGATTGTAAGCGCTCCTGAGATCCAACTTTGTGAAGAACCGCGCTCCGCGTAATGACTCCGTCATCGTCGCAATCAGTGGAAGTGGGTAACTGTATTTAACTGTGATCTGATTGAGACTCCGGTAATCAATACACGGGCGCAATCCCCCGTCCTTCTTCTTCACAAAGAAGAAACTTGAGGAGACCGGGGAAGTAGAGGACCGTATGTATCCCTGTGCCAAGGACTCGGCTATGTAAGTCTCCATAGCCGCTGTCTCCTCTTGAGACAGGGGATACACATGACTCCGTGGCAGAGCCGCTCCTGTTTGGAGATTTATCGCACAGTCCCCCTGTCTATGAGGAGGTAGCCGTGTTGCCCTCGATTTGCTAAACACAAGTGCTAAATCCTCATACTCAGGGGGAATGCGCAGTGCGGGCACTTGGTTCGGACTCTCTACCGAGGGTCGCCCCTACGGAAACACCTAAACATCTCCCTACACACTGGGCAGACCACTCCATAAGAGCTCTCTGTTGCCACGCTATGGTAGGCTCATGGGTGCTTAACCAGGGAAGGCCCAACACCACGGGTACGCAGGAGAGTCAATCAGATAAAACTGAATGATCTCCTCATGACCCCCCTGCGTCGTCATCGTCAGTGGTGCTGTGACTTCCTGATCAGACCCGACCCAAACGGCCGGCTGTCTAAAGCGTGGACAGGAAATGGAGCTTCTACCGCCGAAGGGGGAATTCCTAACCTACAACAAAATGCCCGATCAATAAAGTTCCCAGCTGCGCCTGAATCTACTAGCGCCTTATGCTGGGAATGAGGTGCCACCTGTGGAAATTTCACAGGAATACTCATGTGACCAACAGAAAGCTCTGTGTAAGTGGGGGCGCCTGCTCACCTGAAATGACTCCCCAGTGCGTGGCCTGTTGTCACCTCTCCCAGGAGACCCTCCCCAGCACCTGGCCGCGGTGTGTCCTCCACGACCACAGGTGGTGCAGGGGATGGCCCCCCTCGGGTTACCTCTCCTCCTCTCTCTAGCGCCAGCACCCCCGAGCTCCATGGGAATCGGCTCGGAGGTGCTGGAGGGCGGAATGGACGACCCCCACTCGGGACGTCCGCGGGTAGCCAGCAGGGTGTCTAGACGGATGGAAATGTCCACCAACTGGTCGAACGACAGGTTGGTGTCCCTGCAGGCCAGCTCACGACGAACGTCCTCTCGTAGGCTACACCGGTAGTGGTCGATGAGGGCCCTCTCATTCCACCCCGCATCCGCTGCTAGTGTCCGGAACTCCAGTGCGAACTCCTGTGCGCTCCTCTTCTCCTGTCGGAGGTGGAACAGACGCTCTCCCGCCACTTTCCCCTCAGGTGGATGATCGAAGACAGCCCTGAAGCGGTGGGAGAACTCCGCGTAGGTGATGGTTGCGGCGTCTATTCCCCTCCATTCGGCGTTGGCCCACTCCAACGCCTTGCCGGATAGACAGGAGATGAGGGCGGAGACGCCTCGTATCCCGAGGGCGCCGGGTGTATGGTGGCCAGGTAAAGTTCCACCTGCAGGAGAAATCCCTGACACCCGGCTGCAGAACCGTCATATGCCCTCGGGAGCGAGAGCCGAATGCCACTGGGTTCCGGTGCTGAGAGAGGAGGACTGGCCGTTGGTGATGGGATGTTGTGAGAGTGCGTGGGCACCTCTCTATTCACCAACCGGCGCAGAGTGTTGGACACATCCTCCATGGCGGCCCCGAGTTGCCGGATCATGGTGTCCTGGTAGTTGATCCGGTATTCCAGGGACTCGGGTGCCGCCGCTGTTCCTGCTGACTCCATGTTGGTGTGTTGTTCTGTCAGATGGGAACCGATGTGGATGTGGTAGAGGAGTCAGGCGCAGGACACAGAGGTTAAGTCCAACAGACTTTAATAAACCAAAGTCAATAGTCCAAAAGAAACACGACCTCGACAAAACAAGAGGCGAGGGAGAATTACGCATACACGCGTAAACACTAAACATAAAACAAACAGAGTGCAAACACGTAGCTCCGAACAGCATGACAGAGAAAAACAACACACAATAATACTAACACAAAACAAGGAACTTATAGGGCACGCAATCAACACACAAATGGCCACAGGTGATACAGACAGACAAAAGCAATCGACTGACGAAACATAGAGCGGTGGCAGCTAGTACTCCGGGGACGGCGCTCGCCGAAGCCTGCCCGAACCAGGAGGAGGAGCAGTCTCGGCCGAAACCGTGACAGTAGCACAACACCTCAGATAATTTGCAAATGGAACACTTTTGTCAAAACTATACAATGTCTCATAAAAACCTTATTTTGTTGTCATAACATAAACCCAACCATCATATGGTCTGATTATGTTTGAATCAGTTAAACACTCCTGTGCTCAACCTAAAACACTTTTAGCATTTACACAGAGAAAGTGTAAAAATAAATTCACCAACACCACATGACACCAATTGTGCAGACTAATGAAAATATGTATTTATTTTCATGTACTCAAGTCAGTCAATACTGAACATTTCAACAAAACATTCATAGCAAAACATTTTCCAGTTTTCATACAATATTACTGAACGTACCATTGTACTGTAAGCTTACAGTAATACTGTAACATAAATTACATATCCAGTTCAGTACCGAATAAAAAAGAAACATTACCTAAACATCTCTCCGCCTAGCTGGATCTGGCCACAGGGCCTCGTCAACATCACAGGCTATATTTTAATTTTCAAGGCAACGTGGGAAGAATATTTTGGAGTGACGAGTCCACCCTTGTATGGATGCTGCTTCAATTTGATCACATGCTTCCACCATAGCTTGAATGAGGGCCATCTGGACATAGGGCCCGGAGATCATAAACCTTCCACCGCCATGCTG
Organism: Coregonus clupeaformis; assembly: GCF_020615455.1. Classification (NCBI taxonomy): domain Eukaryota; kingdom Metazoa; phylum Chordata; class Actinopteri; order Salmoniformes; family Salmonidae; genus Coregonus; species Coregonus clupeaformis. The sequence continues at coordinate 43,015,213 of NC_059201.1, read as the reverse complement.
AGAATAACTTCTTGATGGGGTTTAGGAAGGGGGAGTATGGTAGAAGGTATTGAACTGTAAATTGTGGGTGTTGATGAAACCAGTTTTGGACCAGAGCAGAACGATAGAAAGCTTCATTGTCCCAGACAACAATGTATTGCGCATCTGGTCCCTTTGGTTTGCTGCTGTGATAATATTGTGTAATCTGTCTAAAAATGTAAGAATGATGTCAGTGTTTTAAGGACCCAAGTTGGCATGGCGGTGGAGGACCCCATTCTGTGTAATGGCAGCACAAAGGGTAATGTTACCCCCACGTTGCCCTGGTACATTGACAATAGCCCTGTGGCCAATGATGTTTCTTAACCTTCTTCTCACTGTTGTCAGGTTAAATCCAGCCTCATCAAAGTATATGAACTCATGTGGGACTTCCTCCGCATCCATTTGCAAAACTCTCTGAAATACAGCAAAAGATCACATTGTGTAGATCAATACATTAAAATTACATGTACAGTAAAAAGGTTATGTGTGCAGTACACAATACTACAGTCAGTGAACAAAACGTACCACCACATATTCACGCCGCAGGCCTTTCACCCTGTCTGAATTTCTTTCAAATGGCATTTTATACAGTTGTTTCATTAGAACTTGATGTTTTTTAAGGATATGGGCTATTGTTGACAGAGAGACCTGTTGGACATTATTGAACATTCGGTGATCATTGACAATATGGGCTTGATTTTTTCTAAGTCTGATTGCATTATTGGCCAAAACGAGTGGCGCAGTGGTCTAAGGCACTGCATCGCAGTGCTAGCTGTGCCACTAGAGATCCTGGTTCGAATCCAGGCTCTGTCATAGCCGGCCGTGACCGGGAGACCCATGGGGCGGCGCACAATTGGCCCAGCGTCGTCCAGGGTAGGGGAGGGAATGGCCGGCAGGGATGTAGCTCAGTTGGTAGAGCATGGCATTTGCAACGGCAGGGTTGTGGGTTCGATTCCAGTATAAAAAATTAAAATGTATGCACTCACTGTAAGTCGCTCTGGATAAGAGCGTCTGCTAAATGACTAAAATGTAAAAAATGTAAAAATGTTTATGATCTCTCTCTCTTGCTCCTGTGTGAATATGGGGCCCCTCCCTCCTTGGTGTTCTCGACGTTCAATCCTATGTTGGCCAAACAAAATACATGTAGCTTAATGTAAAATGATACATGAATAGATACCAAAACTGTTGATATAGTACATGCAGTAAGGTATGGATTTTCTGTTGACAGAAGATACGTTTCTCACCTGTGCTCTTGACGAAATGACAGAACTATTGATGACACTGTGTACCTGCTGAGGTTAGGCTGTACTCTCAGTCCAGCCTCCCTCAGTGTTAGTCCGTGATTTATTACATGGTCCACAATTGTAGCACGAATTTCGTTACACAGATTTGGTTGTCTTCTTCTTCGTGCATGTCCTACCCCTCCTCCAGGTCTTCCTCTCCCTCTCCCTCTTCCTCTTCCTCTTCCTCTGACACCGTCCATTTTTTTTTGAAGACAGGTGAACTTACCTGTTGCCTTTTTATAGTGCTTAAACCTGATTGGTGTGTCTACAATTAAGCACCAGTGTGTGTGCACACCTGGTGGCTGTGTTTAACCAATTGGTTCATGGGTGTGTTCATTTGAAAGCCTTTGCTTTGAAATTGCAAGGAAATTACATCATGATACATTTCTGTGTCAAATGCATACAAGTGTGTTTAGTGTTTTGCAAATCACTGTGCGTAATGTTTTGCAAAAAGTGTGAAGCTGACAATGTGCTTACAGTTGTGCAAATCTAGGCCGGTGTTTTGCTCCTTGAGTGTAAGGTCTTGCTAATTGTAGGAAAGTTTTAATTTTAGTGTGTAAGCAATTGAAAAAAACTGTGATAACACATCGACGCATGTATTATTGCTTAATTTTCCTGGTGCTGCTGGTCTACATTCAAACTGTTAACCTTTTCAATTTTGTTTGCTGTGTCAACCAACACGAGATTTAAAATTAATATGAATAAAAACGTTCTCTTTTTTACAGAACAACATCAATCTGCCTTGATAAACCTGATAACCGTGTTTAATTGAATAAAGCTGTCTTAGATTCTCACTTGCCACTCACTAGGTCCACTGGTAGGTAAATACATTTATTTTCCCTATCCACTGAGCTGTTGCAACAATAGACATAGTGAGTGGGATGCTATGTTTGGACCCTGAACACAGTCCTCTTCGTCAAGATGTGTGGATGAAGGGGTGTTGGCAGGCTAGCCATGTGACAGTAGCTATGACAGCTGGCCTTAATGACCCATGAGCGCCAGGCTCTGTGGTTCTGCGAGGTGGTGCTTTTTTGGGAGGGGGGCAGAGGAGTCCGCGAGGCTGATGCAGAGGAGTGTCTCTCACTCTCTACCCCTCTGGCAGCTAGCACTCCAAATAAATTAGTGTCAGAGACGTACATACCTTCTGGGACCCCGTCATCAGTCTGACTCTATTCTGAGAGTGGGGAGCAGTTTTTTGTCCATTTCTATTTAAGGAACACATTCTGGAAATTTCAAGGCATGAAAAAATATCCATTATTTTGTTTATCGTCAAATGTTATGGTTATGGTCAGAATAAGGTTATTACGATTGGACAGAAAAGGACTACAACTTTACCACAGGTGTGCTTATGCTTATCTGATGTCATTCAAAATACTGTATGTACTATATGTTTAACAAATTTGTTGGTGGGTAATTCATTTCTTTGAAATGACTATTACAGTGTTGTCACAACAAATGTGACGCTTACAGATCTTCAGCAGCCATTTTGGTAACAAACAAATAAAATGGCTGCAATGTGATATTCATTTAACCTAGTTTGGCTTTCCATTTTCCCCATGTACCAGTCTCTCTGACAGGTGCTCGTTCTCTACCGTGTCAATGCTGCATGGATTTTTCAATGTGACACATCAAATATCTCCTCCTGAGTGTGGTTCTGTATATGATAGCATTGGGAGGGCATGGTAGCAAGTCAGCCTAAGACAAAGGGAAGCATGAAGGGAATGAATGAGTGACATGCCTAAGCCATGTTTCCGAGGGATGCATTTCTGCCTAAGTCTCCCCAGCAGCACGAGATAGAGAGAGGGTGGAAAGTGATAGGGAGAGAGAAAGGGAGACAGAAAGACAGATGTTGAGAGGGAGGGAGAAATAGATGGAAAGACGATGACAGAGAGGGAGAGAAAGACAGAGAGTAAGAAAGAGAGCGATAGAGACGGAGATGGAATCAATGGCAGGGACCTGATAGATGCTGTCTACAGGGGTAGTTATTGGTCATTGTGTGTCTTTGACATGGGATAGCAGAAAATGTGAAAGATAATTAGGAGCTGGTGATTTAAAGGGAAAGAAGAAAGCCTGTTCTTCAGGCAACATAGTCGATGGACAGAATAAATAAGTCAATAAAATAAACAACATATGCACCATTACTACAACAATGCACCATGCACAGTGTTGACTCACTAAAGGCTCACCGGTGAATCAACCCGGTGTGTGCCGATGGTTATAAAGAGATATGACCTGTTATGAATGTTCATAGAAAGTCTAAAATGTACTTACACTATGCCACAGATGTGAATATGGACACAGTATATTGCATTCTCTTTTAGGACCATCTTTATTCTCATGTGTTTTTTGTGTAAGAGTATGATGATCCCCACACATTACAAGTGTCATAAATGCATCATACAAGCTGTAAAATGCACAATAAAGCATAGACTGTCAACTAAAGAGAAGTTGAACTAGGCTTCAAACATGAATGCCTTTTTTGATTCATCATATAAATAAGCTTTGTTACAGAAGCCGATAAATAGCTTTAGGAAGATTTTACCTTAAAATAGTCGTAAAAAAGGCTGTCATGTGTTTAACTATCATACTATAAGATCTTGCAGGTACTGTATCTAGTTATACAGTTTGGAAACTTTGTTATAGCATCATCGTTTCAGATGGAACCAGGTTGCTGTATCTGCTCCAGTGCAGCTTTTCCCTGTGTCTGTACAACTGGCTCTCTCTCCATTAAGGTCCACAGGCTTGGCACACTGCCCGCCCTATGCCACATGATTAGCTGAGGAGTAGCCGGGGTGAAATTGATTTCAAGTGGCCACAAAGCATATGAAAGATTGATGCCTTGCGTTCGCCACTGTCCCTTCAATACATCCTTGCTCCTATAGCCCCACACTCACTGCACACTCCCCACACCCCACCTCTCCACCCCCTCCCAACTCTTACCAACGCCCACCCTATGGGAAAAACGTAAACTCTCAAAAGACATATTACTTTGAGAAAGGTAGTGTGTGTATGATTGATCGGGAGAGTTTACAGGCAACCAGTGGTGGTGGGGATGGGGGGTGTAGCAGTCAATGAGAGACAGGTGCCTGAATGGGTTTAGATAAAGATTTGTGTTTCATTTCAAAGCCCCATATAGAGGCTTTTAGTGGGAGAAGCTATTACACGTTAGCGTGCTTTGCTAGACCTCAAGAGATCTGCAATGTGTTCTCAGATAATTTGAGGCAACTAGAGAAAAAAAAAACCAGAATAGCTAGCTGATGTCATTCATGGTGGTATTGAAGGGAGATTTAAAGAAAGAGATGAACAGTTCAAGAGAGAGTGAGTGGGCCTGTGTGTGTGCATGTGTATGTCACAGGTGTGTGCTTGTGTGTGTGCACATGCGTCTGCGAGAAAGGTGTATGTGTGAGAGTGAGTGAAAATGGAGGAGTGGAAATCAGAAAATGTGCAGGGCCATGGGGCAGTCTCTTTGATGGCGTCCCAGTTTCTCTGTGGCTTCTTGGCAGATGCTGCCATTCAATGCTCTCAGCCCTAGCTTAATCGTTAACTGCAAATAAAAAACTACATTTAGCAATGTCACAGTCACTTAGGGCCTTAAATGTAACTTATTGCAAACCTGCAGATGGGCTTTGGAGTGATAGAATTGAAAGATGATGGTGAAAGAGGGGGAAGAGTGTCATTTATCACTCTTTTCAGCTTAAAAATGATAAATACTTGTTGGTTGTTGAGCCGTTCTGAATTGTGAAGCATCAGCTAAAGCTTTTGTAATTGCTTGCCTTCAGGTCCCCCTTCCTAACAGCACTCTTTCCAAACCATACACTTGCAGATTTAAAAAGGACATCAACGACAGTGTTTGTTTAAAAAGGACATCAACAACAGAATATTTTTAGCAAAACCCTGTATTAAAGTTAAGTAAGTCAAATTAGCCTATGTGTGGGATTTACCTCATACAAACTAGTCAAATAAATATGGAAAGTAGCCTAAATTGACTTTTGACCTTCTGTATGCGACAGGTGTCTGAGCTGTTGTTGAAGGGTGTCTGAGCTGTTCCTAAACTCTTGATCTGGGCTCAATTATTCCATTACCAAAATCACAGAATCACACTTAACAGAATGCAATCAAGCCCACTCTGGAATGACATTTGAGACCAACTCGATTGATCACCCAACCCATTTCACCCTGAGTACTCCAATCATCTAGACTTGTTTCAACGCTGCCTAATAGGCAAAACTCAAATTAGCACAGACGAAATTTGACTTGGAAATCAAAAAGCCAAGAAAAAAATAAAATGTCGGACAAACGCTAGTAGTCACTCAGCTTTGTTCCGCAGAGTTTGAAAAGTGCTTTGCCGTCGTCGTCTCACTTACATTAGCTTTGTCTTCCCATTAGCAGAAGAAATGCCCTTTTTTTTTAATTTATTTTTTATTTCACCTTTATTTAACCAGGTAAGCCAGTTGAGAACAGGTTCTCATTTACAACTGCGACCTGGCCAAGATAAAGCATAGTAGTGCAATAACAAAACAAAAAAAACACAACAACACAGAGTTACATATGGGGTAAAAAAAAACATAAAGTCAGAAATACAACAGAAAATATATATACAGTGTGTGCAAATGTAGCAAGTTATGGAGGTAAGGCAGTAAATAGGCTATAGTGCAGAATAATTACAATAGTATTAACACTGGAATGCTAGATGTGCAAGAGATTATGTGCAAATAGAGATACTGGGGTGCAAAAGAGCAAAATAAATAACAATATAGGGATGAGGTAGTTGGGTGGGCTAATTTCAGATGGGCTGTGTACAGGTGCAGTGATCGGTAAGGTGCTCTGACAACTGATGCTTAAAGTTATTGAGGGAGATAAGAGTCTCCAGCTTCAGAGATTTTTGCAATTCGTTCCAGTCATTGGCAGCAGAGAACTGGAAGGAATGGCGGCCAAAGGAGGTGTTGGCTTTGGGAATGACCAGTGAGATATACCTGCTGGAGCGCAGACTACGGGTGGGTGCTGCTATGGTGACCAATGAGCTAAGATAAGGCGGGGATTTGCCTAGCAGTGATTTATAGATGGCCTGGAGCCAGTGGGTTTGACGACGAACATGTAGTGAGGACCAGCCAACAAGAGCGTACAGGTCACAGTGGTGGGTAGTGTATGGGGCTTTGGAGACAAAACGGATGGCACTGTGATAGACTACATCCAATTTGCTGAGTAGAGTGTTGGAGGCTATTTTGTAAATGACATCGCCGAAGTCAAGGATCGGTAGGATAGTCAGTTTTACGAGGGCATGTTTGGCAGCATGAGTGAAGGAGGCTTTGTTGCGAAATAGGAAGCCGATTCTAGATTTAACTTTGGATTGGAGATTCTTTATGTGAGTCTGGAAGTTGAGTTTACAGTCTAACCAGACACCTAGGTATTTGTAGTTGTCCACATACTCTAGGTCAGACCCGTCGAGAGTGGTGATTCTAGTCGGGTGGGCGGGTGCCAGCAGCGTTCGATTGAAAAGCATGCATTTAGTTTTACTAGTGTTTAAGAGCAGTTGAAGATAATAAAATAAAATATAAGTTAAATAAGATAATTAAACACATAATGGATATCACTGTCATTCTTTGACTTCACACATAAAAAATACTTCAGTTTACTATAGAATACTGTAGTACTTACTATAGAATTCTACAGAATTCTGTAGTAAACTGCAGTATACTGTAGAATCCTATACTCCACACTGTAGTATCCCTCGATCGTTTATGCTTACTGTAGAATACTACACTACACACTGTACTATCCCTTGATCATGTGTAGTACTTACTTTAGAATTTTGTAGTATACTGGAGAATACTATACTACACACTGCAGTATCCCCCTCGATCGTGTAGTGCAGGGGTAGGCAACCCTGTTCCTGGAGTTCCGCAGGTCGTGCAGGACTTTGTTCCAACAAGGGATGCGTTCAGTTCGCTTGAACATTTGCTACGTTGCAGAACAGTTTGTACTGAATGCCACGTATTCCCAAAACGTTCTTGAACAGACTTTGAGATACGTTTTCTCAGTTTGGTGGGTGTGCCGGGGTGTGGCTTGCTACAGCAGAGCCTGGATTCGAACCAGGATCTCTAGTGGCACAGCTAGCGCTGCGATGCAGTGCCTTAGACCACTGCGCCACTTGGGAGGCAGACGTATTTAAAGGGCAGCGGTGCCCACAACCTAACCCCTCCCTGTTTTTCAACTGGATGTTCAGTAGAGCACCGTTTCCGTTCAATTGAACATCCTATTATGTTTTTTTATGTGCTAAACGCAGTCCTGACCAACTGAGCTAATTGATCAGTTCAGTGATTGCCTAAATTCAACACACCTGCTCTTCCATGTCGGTTAAATCAAAAACATGAAGTTGCCTACCCATGGTGTAGTGCTTACTATGGAATTGTGTAATATACTGTAGAATAGTATACACTGTAGTATCCCTTACTGTAGAGCTTACTTTAGAATGTTTTACATTTACATTTACATTTTAGTCATTTAGCAGACGCTCTTATCCAGAGTGACTTACGAGAGCAATTAAGGTTAAGTACATTGCTCAAGGGCACAGCGGCAACCTTTTCACCTAAATCGGCTTAGGGATTCAAACCTACTACCTTTCGGTTATTATGCTTAACCGCTAGGCTACGTGTTGTAGAACACTGTGTAGAATACTATACTACACAATGTAGTATCCCTCGATCGCACAGTACTTACTTGAGAATGTATAGATCGATTGGACTGCTAGCTAGCATTACTGCTAGCTGCTATCTTTGTCGATGCTATTTTGATTTGAAAGTGCTGTCCTTGGGGAACTCATGCCGAAGATTTCCTCTGAGGTTCCCCCTTGATCATGCTTACTATAGAATTTTGTAGTAGACTGTAGAATACTATAGTTCACACCGTAGTATTACTTGATTGATTGATAGATTTTATTTTATTTGACAATTTAAAACCACAAAATGTCGAGAATAATAAATAAAAAATTGTAGTATATACTGTAGTGTTTTTGCGGACATTACTGTAGTATACTATAGTATTCACTGTAGTGTTTTTGCGGACTTTACTGTAGTATATACTGTAGTGCGGGGTTCTTCAATTCCGGTCCTGGAGGGCCGAAACACCTCTGTTTTTCATCCTCTCCTTCTAATCAGGGGCTAATTCAGACCTGGGACACCAGGTGAGTGCAATTAACTACCAGGTAGAAATAAAAAACAGAAGTGTTTCGGCCCTCCAGGACCGGAATTGAAGAACCCTGCTGTAGTATTTTTGCGGACATTACTGTAGTATACTATAGTATTCACTGTAGTGTTTTTGTGGACTTTACTGTAGTATTCATTGTAGTGTTTTTGTGGACATGACTGTAATATACTTTAGTATACACTGTAGTGTTTTTGTGGACTTTACTGTAGTATTCACTGTAGTGTTTTTGCGGACTTTACTGTAGTATTCACTGTAGTGTTTTTGCGGACATTACTGTAGTATTCACTGTAGTGTTTTTGCGGACTTTACTGTAGTATTCACTGTAGTGTTTTTGCGGACTTTACTGTAGTATTCACTGTAGTGTTTTTGCGGACATTACTGTAGTATATTGTAGTAACCTGCCGACTAGGGCTACACACTAATCTGACCCCTCTGTGTAAAGGTGAGAATCACAAACATGTACAATCTTACGAACACTTACAGGCCTCACAAGACTCGTCTGAAGGTCCCCCGGTACCAGTCGATAAAATGTATGGAAGTACAGTTGAAGTCGTAAGTTTACATACACTTAGGTTGGAGTCATTAAAACTCATTTTTCAACCACTCCACAAATGTATTGTTAACAAACTATAGTCGGTTAGGACATCTACTTTGTGCATGAGTAATTTTCCCAACAATTGTTTACAGACAGATTATTTCACTTATAATTCACTTTATCACAATTCCAGTGGGTCACCACTTTACATACACTAAGTTGACTGTGCCTTTAAACAGCTTGGAAAATTCCAGAAAATGATGTCATGGCTTTAGAAGCTTCTGATAGGCTAATTGACATCATTTGAGTCAATTTGAGGTGTACCTGTGGATGTATTTCAAGGCCTACCTTCAAACTCAGTGCCTATTTGCTTGACATCATGGGGAAAATCAAAATAAATCAGCCAAGACCTCAGAGAAAAATGTCTAGACCTCCACAAGTCTGGTTCATCCTTGGGAGCAATTTCCAAACGCCTGAAGGTACCACGTTCATCTGTACAAACAATAGTACGCAAGTATAAACACCATGGGACCACGCAGCCGTCATACCGCTCAGGAAGGAGACAAATTCTGTCTCCTAGAGATGAACGTATTTAGGTGTGAAAAGTGCAAATCAATCCCAGAACAACAGCAAAGGACCTTGTGAAGATGCTGGAGGAAACAGGTACAAATGTATCTATATCCACAGTAAAACGAGTCCTATATCGACATAACCCGAAAGGCCGCTCAGCAAGGAAGAAGCCACTGCTCCAAAATCGCCATAAAAAAAGCCAGACTACGGTTTGCAACTGCACATGGGGACAAAGATCGTACTTTTTGGAGAAATGTCCTCTGGTCTGATGAAACAAAAATAGAACTGTTTGGCCATAATGACCATCGTTATGTTTAGAGGAAAAAGGGGGTACTTGCAAGCCAAAGAACACCATCCCAACTGTGAAGCACGGGGATGGCAGCGTCATGCTGTGGGGGTGCTAAATGACTAAAATGTAAATGTGCTTTGCTGCAGGAGGGACTGGTGCACTTCACAACATAGATGGCATCATGAGGAAGGAAAATTATGTGGATATATTGAAGCAACATCTCAAGACATCATTCAGGAAGTTAAAGCTTGGTCACAAATGGGTTTTCCAAATGGACAATGACCCCAAGCATACTTCCAAAGTTGTGGCAAAATGGCTTAAGGACAACAAAGTCAAGGTATTGGAGTGGCCATCACAAAGCCCTGACCTCAATCCTATAGAAAAGTTGTGGGCAGAACTGAAAAAGCGTGTGCGAGCAAGGAGGCCTACAAACCTGACTCAGTTACACCAGCTCTGTCAGGAGGAATGGGCCCAAATTCACCCAACTTATTGTGGGAAGCTTGTGGAAGGCTACCCGAAACATTTGACCCAAGTTAAACAATTTAAAGGCAATGCTACCAAATTCTAATTGAGTGGATGTAAACTTCTGACCCACTGGGAATGTGATGAATGAAATAAAAGCTGAAATAAATCATTCTCTCTACTATTATTCTGACATTTCACATTCTTAAAATAAAGCAGTGATCCTAACTGACCTAAGACAGGGAATTTTTACTAGGATTAAATGTTAGGAATTGTGAAAAACAGAGTTTAAAGGTATTTGGCTAAGGTGTATGTAAACTTCCGACTTCAACTGTATATATGGAGACTGTTTAGTGACAAAAAGAATGGGTTAAATACATGTAAAAAAATAAAAATAAAATGTTGCCTGATATCTCTCAGATATAGGATAGACACTTCAGAACATACTTTTTTTATACTTCAAGGGGTCTTCAAATTCTAAATCAAATAGCAAAATTATCCTTGGTATGACCTTCTTAAAACAATTTCACATAGCTAAGTAGTACCCCCTCCCCACCCTCCCACCCCTCCCCTGGGTTAACATGATTTTTGAATGACTACATAATTTATGTACCCGACACATACAATTATCTCTATGGTAACTCAGTCAAGCAGTGAATTTCAAATAGATCCAAAGAGAACAGCTCAGTAGACTCAAAATGGCCGTTTGACTGAGCCGTTAGCGTTTCACAGCCATTAGCGGCCGATAACTATACAGAACAAATGAAATCCTTGCGACGAACAACCGTGTAAATCAAGAAAAAACAAAACATGAGTGAACCACATTATGTGGTTATTTGATACCCACTTTGTATACTGAATTGGTCTTATTGATGTTTCACTCAATTGTTGCCCAGTATTTCAAACAGTATAATTGTCTCACGCGGAAAAAGCGTTTATGTCCAGAAATTAAAATGAAAGGGCAAGCAGTATACATGTACGCTGCAGACCGGAAGCGGTGTGATTTGGGAAAGAAAAGAAAAGGGAATGTGAAAGAATGGAAGGATAGGAAGACCCTCAGAGATACGGCAAAACCATACAGGAACAGAAAGGGAGTTGGAAAAGAGGGGAAAACACCACACAAAAAGGTATATGGAAGAACCGTATATGAAACGTAACGTTAACAGTGTAGCTAGCTAACGCTGTTCACTAATGTTAGCAAAGCCATCTGATCAAAATCTGTGATTATGACATCTTACTGAAAGAACACCTTTTGTATCAAGTAATGATATAGTTAGCTAACTATCAACCAGTAATCAATTATATTATGTGTTTATGTCAATATTGTATTAAAGCCAGCGAACTAAGGTCATACTTTCAGTGTGACGTTAGGGCCAAGTGTGTGCTGATGCGTGCTCGAGGGAGTGTTCCAAGCTTACCGAGGAGAGAAAGTTTTACGCTGTCCCATGTGAGATGCAGCAAGCCATGATTCTTTCTGGCTTGTATCAGGTGAGAGATAGGCATATTCTTTTCATTGTCTCGACTGTACTAAGCAACACTATAGCATATGTTACTGTAAGGTCTTTTAAAGATGCGCTGTGTGTTGATCCATGTTCCTCATTTTAAACTTGGGAGCTTTAGGTTTTGCAACCAGGTAGTTCACTACTTATCTATCATTTATACCTACTAATTTAATTATTTAAACCTACCAATTTAATAGAGCAAGTGTAGGGAAGTGCATTTCAATAGCCTCTATACCTAAGCTACTAACACACTATCATTCTCACAATGGATTGGTTACGTAAGACACAAAACATAGGCTATAGGCCCACTATTTATTTTGGTCTTTGATACAACTGGCATCAGTGGCATTACTAGGGAGTTCTGAATAGTTTGCATGTATAATCTGTCATTCATCATGTTTGTTTGATAATTGATGGGTGCTCACCTGCAATTAGTACATTACCCCACCATGTGCCCTACACAGTGCCCACTCATCCTACACTATACAGCCTTAAAGGGTTCTGTTTACCTATGTGGTCATATTCAGGCAACAGATACTAGCCATGAATATTATATCCAACTTCTCTCATGTTGTAGAGGAGAATGGGCAATATAAATGTGTTTTGCCGTTTTGCTTGGAGCACAAAGTGAGCAGCAGACGACCACTGAAACCAAAATAAAATACACCTTCAAGTACCGTCTACAGCAGGGAGGCCAAAGACTGAATGTCTGCAAACTGACAATCACTTACAGGCAAGTTTCAAATAGTGTTTTTCCCCCCTATACATTAACATCTGCAAAATGTTTAAATATTCCTCTGATACATTTTCTGCCTTTTGGACAGATGATTCAGGAAACGTTAAGCTGTCAGGCTGAGGCAGGTAAGGGGACAGGATCCCCGGAGCAGGCAACTGAGATCAGGACTCATCTTCAGGATGGAAGAAGAAATCATAGCAATAGGTATATAGGCTATCATCACTATTGAAGGCAACCAAACTTAATTGATCGTGGGCCTCTAATGGCTCATTTGGTCTGTTAGGGGGAATTGAGGAGGACCAAAACTGAATTTTTCCACTAAAAGCATAATGCTTTGTCTTTTCTATAGGCCTAACTTAGGCCTATTCTATACTGAACCAAAATATAAACGCAACTTGCAACAATTTCAAAGATTTTACAGTTCATATAAGGAATCAGTCAATTGTCTTTTCTATAGGCCTAACCTAGGCCTATTCTGTACTGAACCAAAATATAAAAAACCCTTGTTGACAATCACAGAGGTCAGACGTTTCTTGTAGTTGGCCACCAGGTTTGCACACATCTCAGGAGGGATTTTGTCCCACTCCTCTTTGTAGATCTTCTCCAAGTCATTAAGGTTTCGAGCCTGACGTTTGGCAACTCGAACCTTCAGCTCCCTCCACATATTTTCTATGGGATTAAGGTCTGGAGACTGGCTAGGCCACTCCAGGACCTTAATGTGCTTATTCTTGAGTCCATCGTCCCTTTGATGCAGCGAAGTTGTCCTGTCCCCTTAGCATAAAAACACCCCCAAAGCATAATGTTTCCACCTCCATGTTTGACGGTGGGGATGGTGTTCTTGGGGTCATAGGAAGCATTCCTCCTCCTCCAAACACGGCGAGTTGAGTTGATGCCAAAGAGCTCGATTTTGGTCTCATCTGACCACAACACTTTCACCCAGTTCTCCTCTGAATCATTCAGATGTTCATTGGCAAACTTCAGACGGGCCTTTACATGTGCTTTCTTGAGCAGGGGGACCTAGCAGGCGCTGCAGGATTTCAGTACTTCACGGCGTAGTGTGTTACCAATTGTTTTCTTGGTGACTATGGTCCCAGCTGCCTTGAGATCATTGACACGATCCTCCCGTGTAGTTCTGGGCTGATTCCTCACCTTTCTCATGATCATTGCAACTCCACGAGGTGAGATGTTGCATGGAGCCCCAGGCCGAGGGAGAATCGCACCAACTGTTGTCATCTTCTCACCAAGCTGCTTGGCGATGGTCTTGTAGCCCATTCCAGCCTTGTGTAGGTCTACAATCTTGTCCCTGACATCCTTGGAGAGCTCTTTGGTCTTGGCCATGTCAAGAGTTTGGAATCTGATTGATTGATTTCTTCTGTGGACAGGTGTCTTTTATACAGGTAACAAGCTGAGATTAGGATCACTCCCTTTAAGAGTGTGCTCCTATTCTCAGCTCGTTTGTCACGGTTTCGGCCGAGGCTGCCTCTCTTCCTTGCTCGGGCAGGCTTCGGCGTTCGTCGTCTCCGGAATACTAGCTGCCACCGTTGAATGTTTCTGTGTTCGTTTGCTTTTGTCTGATTGTTGTACACCTGTTTCTCGTTTAGTGTAATTAGTGTCCTATAAGTTCTCGTTGTGTTTTGCCTAGTGTTGTGTGTTATTGTTTCCACTGTCTTGGTTGTTGCCAGACGTATTGTCCATTTTGCTCGGTTGAGCTGTTCCTCCATAGTTTGGAGTGTTTTCGTCGCACCTGTTTGTGCGCGCGTATTTGTTTCGCCTGCGTGCGGAGTTTCGCCTTCGGGCTATCTAGTGTTGGTACTGTGAGTATTTTCACTAAAGTCTTTGGAATATACTTCTGCGTCCTGCGCCTGATTCCACCACCACACCCACCTACTACATCCTTGACAGAATAACACACCTTAAAGTATGGAATCAGCAGGAGCCGCAGCAACCCAGGCGACGCTGGAGGAAAAGGTCCGGGAACAGAGGGACCAGATCCTGCAGATGGGGTCCGCCCTGCAGGAGGTGATCACCACCATCCGAGGCTGGGGAACGCCTCCACCGCCATCCTCTCTTTCAGCACCATCGGCCAGTCAGCCCGTTCCCGCTCCGGAACCCAGGGGAGTTCGACTCTCGCTCCCGAGAGCCTACGACGGGACCGCGGCCGGGTGTCAGGGATTCCTTCTCCAGGTGGAGCTGTACCTGGCCACCGTGCACCCGGCGCCCTCGGGACATGAGAGCGTGTCCGCCCTGATCTCCTGCATTTCCGGGAAGGCGTTGGAATGGGCCAACGCGGAGTGGAGGAGGATCGACGCAGACACCATCACCTACGACGAGTTCTCCCGCCGCTTCAGGGAGGTGTTTGACCATCCTCCGGAGGGGAAAGCAGCGGGGGAGCGTCTGGTCTTCCTCCGGCAGGGGAGGAGGAGTGCCCAGGAGTTCGCCCTTGAATTCCGTACTCTAGCGGCGGATGCAGGGTGGAATGAGCGGGCTCTCATCGATCACTACCGATGTAGTCTTCGCGAGGACGTCCGTCGGGAGCTGGCCTGTAGGGACACCAGCCTCTCGTTCGACCAGTTGGTCGACATGTCCATCAGGCTGGATAACCTACTAGCTACCCGCGGACGTTCCGAGGGGGGTCCGTCCATTTCACCCTCCAGCGCCTCCGAGCCGTGCCCCATGGAGCTCGGGGGCGCTGGCGCTAGAGAGAGGAGGGGTCGGCTTACAAGGGGGTCCATCTCCTGCACCAACTGTGGTCGGGGAGGACACACCGCGGCTAGGTGCTGGGGATGGCCTCCTAGGGGAGACAACGACAGGTCCCGCACTGGGGATTCCTTCCAGGTGAGTAGGCGCCCCACTCACCCAGAGCTCTCTGTTGCACATTTCTGTATACCTGTGCGTTTTCCACAGGTAGCACCTCATTCCCAGCATAAGGCGCTGGTAGATTCAGGCGCAGCTGGGAACTTTGTTGATAATAAGTTTTGTTTAGCCTTAGGGATTCCCCTTCTCCCTGTTGATGTCCCTTTCCCCGTTCATGTCCTAGATAGCCGTCCGTTGGGTGCGGGCTTTGTCAGGGAGGTCACTGCGCCACTTAGGATGTGTTCGCAGGGGGGTCATCAGGAGATGATTCAGTTATTTCTAATCGACTCGCCTGCGTATCCGGTGGTGCTGGGCATGCCCTGGTTAAGTACCCACAACCCATCTATTTTGTGGCGGGAGAGAGCTCTGATGGAGTGGTCTGCCCAGTGTGTGGGTCGATGTTTGGGCGTTTCCGTAGGGGCTACCTCGGTGGAGAGTCCAAACCAGGTGCCCGCATTGCACGTTCCTCCTGAGTATGGGGATTTGGCTATTGCATTTAGTAAGTCGAGGGCGACGCGGTTGCCGCCCCATAGGCAGGGAGATTGTGCGATAGACCTCCAGGCAGGAGCTGCGCTCCCACGGAGCCATGTGTATCCTCTGTCTCAGGAGGAGAAGAAAGCTATGGAGACTTACATAGACGAATCTCTGAGACAAGGATACATACGGCCTTCCACTTCCCCTGCGTCCTCGAGTTTCTTTTTTGTGAAGAAAAATGATGGTGGTTTACGCCCGTGCATCGATTATCGTGGTCTCAATCAGATTACGGTGAAGTACAGTTATCCACTCCCGCTGATTGCGACCATGACTGAGTCATTGCATGGGGCGCGTTTCTTCACTAAATTAGATCTCAGGAGCGCGTACAACTTGGTACGCATCAGGGAGGGCGATGAATGGAAGACAGCCTTTAGTACCACCTCGGGCCATTACGAGTATCTGGTCATGCCATACGGGTTGATGAACGCTCCGTCAGTTTTCCAATCATTCGTGGATGAGATCTTCAGGGACATGCAGGGGCAGGGGGTGGTTGTGTACATAGATGACATTCTCGTGTACTCGCCTACCCGTGTCGAGCATGTGGCCCTGGTGCGCAGAGTGTTGCGGAGGCTGGTGGAGCACGACCTGTATGTTAAGGCAGAGAAGTGTCTGTTTTTCCAGGAGTCGGTCTCCTTTTTGGGGTATCAGTTGTCTGCGTCAGGGGTGAAGATGGAGGTAGACCGGGTGTCGGCCGTGCGTAATTGGCAAACACCAACCACTGTGAAGGAGGTGCAGCAGTTTTTGGGGTTTGCGAATTACTACCGGAGGTTTATCCGGGGTTTTGGACAGGTGGCAGCTCTCATCACGTCTCTTTTGAAGGGGGGTCCGGTGCGTCTGCAGTGGTCGGCCGAGGCGGACAGGGCCTTTGGGAGGCTGAAGGACCTGTTTACCTCGGCCCCGGTGCTGGCGCATCCGGATCCCTCTTTGCCGTTCCAGGTAGAGGTGGACGCGTCAGAGGCCGGTCTAGGAGCCGTGCTTTCACAACGGTCTGGCGCGCCACCTAAACTCCGCCCCTGTGCTTTTTATTCTAAGAAGCTCAGTCCGGGCGGAGCGGAACTATGACGTAGGGGACAGGGAGCTGTTAGCCGTGGTACAGGCCCCTAAAGGTGTGGAGGCACTGGCTTGAGGGGGCTCAACACCCTTTCCTCATTTTGACGGACCACCGTAACCTGGAGTACATCCGGGCAGCGAGGAGGCTGAACCCTCGCCAGGCAAGATGGAATATGTTCTTGACCAGGTTTACATTTAAGATCACGTACATCCCTGGGTCACAGAACGGTAAGGCAGATGCGCTGTCTCGGCGGTATGACACGGAGGAGAGGTCCGTTGAGCCCACTCCCATACTGCCGGAGTCGTGTCTGGTGGCACCGGTAGTGTGGGAGGTCGATGCTGAACTCGAGCGGGCGTTACGCACCGACCCTAGTCCACCGCAATGCCCTGAGGGTCGGGAAGTACGTTCCGCTCGAGGTTCGGGATCGATTGATCTATTGGGCTCACACGTCACCCTCCTCTGGACATCCTGGTATCGGCCGGACAGTGCACTGTCTTAGTGCCAAGTACTGGTGGCCCACGTTGGCGAAGGATGTGAGGGTTTATGTTTCCTCCTGCTCGGTGTGCGCCCAGTGTAAGGCGCCTAGACATCTGCCTAGGGGTAAGTTACTACCCCTGCCCGTTCCACAACGACCATGGTCTCACCTCTCGGTGGATTTCCTTACTGACCTTCCTCCTTCACAGGGGAACACCACTATACTGGTCGTTGTGGACCGGTTTTCTAAGGCCTGTCGTTTGCTCCCCATGCCGGGCCTTCCTACTGCCCTGCAAACCGCCGAAGCACTATTTACCCATGTGTTCCGGCACTACGGGGTACCCGAGGATATTGTGTCTGATCGGGGTCCCCAATTTACCTCCAGGGTCTGGAGAGCCTTTATGGAGCGGTTGGGGGTCTCGGTGAGCCTCACCTCGGGTTACCACCCGGAGAGTAATGGGCAGGTGGAACGCGTGAACCAGGATGTGGGTAGGTTTCTTAGAACATACTGCCAGGACCGGCCGGAGGAGTGGGCAAGGTACGTTCCCTGGGCCGAGATGGCCCAGAATTCCCTACGCCATTCCTCCACTAACCTAACCCCTTTTCAATGTGTGCTAGGTTACCAGCCGGTTCTGGCACCTTGGCAGCAGAGCCAGATCGAGGCTCCTGCGGTGGATGAGTGGGCGCGGCGCTCGGAGGAGACATGGAACGCTGCACACGTCCACCTGCAGCGGGCCCTCCGACGTCAGAAGGCGAGCGCCGATCTCCACCGCAGTGAGGGACCGGTGTACGCACCTGGTGATCGAGTCTGGCTCTCTACCAGAAACCTGCCCCTCCGCCTGCCCTGCCGGAAACTGGGTCGGCGGTTTGTAGGGCCATTTAAAGTCCTGAGAAGGTTGAACGAGGTGTGTTACAAATTACAACTACCCGTTGAATATAAAAGTATTAACCCCTCGTTCCATGTGTCTCTTCTCAGGCTGGTGGTAGCTGGCCCACTCCAGGAAAGTGAGATCAGGGAGACTCCTCCGCCCCCATTGGACATCGAGGGGGCACCGGCGTACTCCGTGAAGTCCATCTTGGATTCGAGACGTCGGATGGGGGGTCTCCAGTATCTAGTGGAGTGGGAGGGGTACGGTCCGGAGGAACGGTGCTGGGTGCCGAGGAGAGACGTTTTGGACCCGTCTCTCCTGACGGAATTCCATCGTGGGCACCCGACGTGCCCTGCTCCGGGTCCTCCTGGTCGTCCCCGAGGCCGGAGTCGGCGCACGTCTGGAGCCGCGCGTCAAGGGGGGGGTACTGTCACGGTTTCGGCCGAGGCTGCCTCTCTTCCTTGCTCGGGCAGGCTTCGGCGTTCGTCGTCTCCGGAATACTAGCTGCCACCGTTGAATGTTTCTGTGTTCGTTTGCTTTTGTCTGATTGTTGTACACCTGTTTCTCGTTTAGTGTAATTAGTGTCCTATAAGTTCTCGTTGTGTTTTGCCTAGTGTTATGTGTTATTGTTTCCACTGTCTTGGTTGTTGCCAGACGTATTGTGCATTTTGCTCGGTTGAGCTGTTCCTCCATAGTTTGGAGTGTTTTCGTCGCACCTGTTTGTGCGCGCGTATTTGTTTCGCCTGCGTGCGGAGTTTCGCCTTCGGGCTATCTAGTGTTGGTACTGTGAGTATTTTCACTAAAGTCTTTGGAATATACTTCTGCGTCCTGCGCCTGATTCCACCACCACACCCACCTACTACATCCTTGACATCGTTACTTGTATAAAAGACACCTGGGATCCAGAAATCTTTCTGATTGAGAGGGGGTCAAATACTTATTTCCCTCATTAAAATGCAAATCAATTTATAACATTTTTGACATGCGTTTTTCTGGATTTTTGTTTTGTTATTCTGTCTCTCACTGTTCAAATAAACCTACCATTAAAATTATAGACCGATCATTTCTTTGTCAGTGGGCAAACGTACAAAATCAGCAGGGGATCCCTCACTGTGCTTTCGACATGGGGCTGTGCATTATCATGCTGAAGGTGATGAGGTGATGGCAGCGGATGAATGGCACGACAATGGGCCTCAGGATCTCATCACGGTATATCTGTGCATTGAAATTGTCATCGATAAAATGCAATTGCCACCATGGGGCACTCTGTTCACAATGTTAACATCAGCAAACCGCTCGCCCACAAGACGCCATGTCATCAGCCTGTTACAGTTGAAATTGGGATTCATCCATGAAGAGCACACTTCTCCAGCATGCCAGTGGCCATTGAAGGTGAGCATTTGCCCACTGAAGTCGGTTATGACGCCGAACTGCAGTCAGGTCAAGACCCTGGTGAGGACGACGAGCACGGAGATTCCCTGAGACTGTTTCTGGCAGTTTGTGCAGAAATTCTTCGGTTGTGCAAACCGACAGTTTAATCAGCTGTCCAGGTGACTGGTCTCAGACGATCCTGCAGGTGAAGAAGCCGGAGGTCCTGGACTGCTGTGGTTACACAGGGTCTGTGGTTGTGAGGCTGGTTGGACGTACTGCAAAATTCTCTAAAACAACATTGGAGGCGGCTTATAGTAGGGAAATTAACATTCAATTATCTGGCAACAGCTCTGGTGGATATCCCTGCAGTCAGTATGCCAATTGCACGCTCCGTCAACTTGAGACATCTGTGGCGTTGTGTTGTGTGACAAAACCACACATTTTAGAGTGGCCTTTTATTGTCCCCAGTACAAGGTGCACCTGTGTAATGATCATGCTGTTTAATCAGTTTCTTGATATGCCACACCTATCAGGTGGATGGATTATCTTGGCAAAGGAGAAATGCTCACTAACCGGGATGTAAACAAATTTGTGCACAACATTTGAGAGAAATACGATTTTTGTGCTAATGGAACATTTATTTCAGCACATGACACATGGGACCAACACTTTACATGTTGCATTTATATTTTTGTTCAGTGTATAAAAGCACCCCTTGGTCATGTTCAGGTGAGAGCGTTGTACCTGGAAGGTACTTTGTGTGTATAGGCTGTACCTCGGAGTTTCTGTTGGTTTATTTCTGTGAACCATTTTGTGACCATACTGTCTAGAAGAAATGTTTGGGTTGTGGTTGATTGTTCTGAATGGTATGTGTTGAGTTTAACCATCAGTGAGTTTATTCACGTCTGACAATATTCAAGAGGTTAATTATGTAAAGCCACTGCAATAATGTCATTTCTTTTCAGTTGGTTTGTTTGGAGAGGCTTTGCTGGGTTGAGGTCCAGACAGTTTATTGGCAGCGCCCTCCAATAAGGTGACTGTCTTTAAGTAAAGTAATTTGTATTTCAAAAATATCTATTTACAGTGCCTTCGGAAAGTATTCAGACCCCTTGACTTTTTACACATTTTGTTATGTTACAGCCTTATTCTAAAATTGATTAAATAAATAAAAATCCTCAGCAATCTACACACAATACCCCATAATAACAAAGTGGAAAGTGGTTTTAGACATTTTTGCAAATGTATTAAAAATAAAAAACAGAAATACCTTATTTACATAAGTATTCAGATCCTTTGCTATGAGACTTGAAGTTGAGCTCAGGTGCATCATGTTTCCATTGATCATCCTTGAGATGTTTCTACAACTTGATTGGAGTCCACCTGTGGTAAATTTACTTGATTGGACATGATTTGGAAAGGCACACACCTGTCTATATAAGGTCCCATAGTTGACAGTGCATGTCAGAGCAAAAACCAAGCCATGAGGTCAAAGGAATTGTCCGTAAAGCTCCGAGACAGGATTGTGTCGAAGCACAGATCTGGGGAAGGGTACGAAAAGATTTCTGCAGCATTGAAGGTCCGCAAGAACACAGTGGCCTCCATCATTCTTAAATGGAAGATATTTGGAACCACCAAGACTCTTCCTAGAGCTGGCCCCCAGCCAAACTGAGCAATTGGGGGTGAAGGGCCTTGGTCAGGTAGGTGACCAAGAACCCGATGGTTACTCTGAAAGAGCTCTGGAGTTCCTCTGTGGAGATGGGAGAACCTTCCAGAAGGACTACCATCTCTGCAGCACTCCACCAATCAGGCCTTTATGGTAGATATGCCAGACGGAAGCCACTCTTCAGTAAGAGGCACATGACAGCCCGCTTGGAGTTTTCCAAAAGGCACCCAAAGACTCTCAGACAATGAGAAGCAAGATTTTCTGGTCTGATGAAACCAAGATCGAACTCTTTGGCCTGAATGCTAAGCGTCGCATCTGGAGGAAACCTGGCACCATCCCTACGGTAAAACATGGTGTTTTTCAGCGGCAGGGACTGGGAGACTAGTCAGGAACGAGGGAAAGATGAACGGAGCAAAGTACAGAGAGATCCTTGATGAATACCTGCTCCAGAGCGCTCAGGACCTCAGACTGGGGCAAAGGTTCACCTTCCAACAGGACAATGACCCTAAGCACACAGCCAAGACAATGCAGTTGTGGCTTCGGGACAAGTCTCTGAATGTCCTTGAGTGGCCCAGCCAGAGCCTGGACTTGAACCCGATCGAACATCTCTGGAGAGACCTGAAAATAGCTGTGTAGCAACGCTCCCCAACCTGACAGAGCTTGAGAGCATCTGCAGAGAAGAATGGGAGAAACTCCCCAAATACAGGTGTGCCAAGCTTGTAGCGTCACACCCAAGGAGACTCAATGCTGTAATCACTGCCAAATGTGATTCAACAAAGTGCTGAGTAAAGGGTCTGAATACTTATGTAAATGTTATATTTCAGTTTTTAATTTTTTATAAATTACCCAACATTTCTTTTTTTTTTTTACTGTTTTTGCTTTGTCATGGGGTATTGTGTGTAGATTGATGTGGGGGGAAAAAACTATTTAATCAATTTTAGAATAAGGCTGTAACGTAAAAAAATGTGGAAACGGTCAAGGGGTCTGAATACTTTCCGAAGGCACTCTTAAATGCAGTGGTTAACTGTTCTCTTTTCTACCATCAGCGGTACAGCATTGTTTGTCACGGTTTTTGGTCATCTTGTGAACTTGGTCAGCTGAATCTCTGTGAAAGCACTGTTGTGTTTTAGATCTAGTGGAAGTAACAGATCTGTCATTTTGATGTACTTTTGTTAATGTGTTATTTATCTGTGTCAAACAAGAGAACCTAATCCTCTATGCTGTAATAAATGCAGCTTGTTCTTTATATCTGCCTCTGTACTGTTTCCCTTTAAATCTAAAAGTCTAACCTAACATATGGAATTGTTTTAAGATTGTCATACCATGGCTCATTTAGCTATTTAATTTAATATTTTAGGACCCCTTTAGGTATCCCAAAACAATATAAAAAAAAATGTTTGATATAATATTGAATTTGGACTTTACTGCTATAGCCCATAGAAACACATTGAATAACACATTCATAAATGGCAAAAAAAGACAGTCAAAACATAAATCATAAGGTTTTGAAGTGTCTGTCCTATATCTTTCTATATATTTTTTTGGACACATATTTAACCCCTTTTTTTTGTTGACACAAAACTACCTCCATACTTCCATTCATTTTTATGTGTTTCCTTCAGATGAGTTCCGTGACACCATCGTGCTCGTGAGATTCTCCCCTTTCCATAATGGGGTCAAATTAGTTTGTAGCCCAAAAGGTTTGGACGCTACAGATAGAAGTTGGCACATCAGTTTACCGACTTCAGACAAGTCCCGTAGGGTCGTAGTGCAAAGCGTAGAACACCATTGTGTTTGTGAGTCTCATCTTTCCATAGGGTGGTCATATTACTTTGTAGCTCGGTCACCTTCCACCGCAGATGCGGATGGCTGACATATGCGGATGCTGTAAATATCTCTAGCTTAAACTGATGGATTTTATTATGTTACTTAGATTGGAGCACGGGTGCGTCAGTAGACTCTTAATTGGCCTAGAACCTGTCTAACGTTTAGATGTTACAATTGTAATAAAAGTTGTATATTTTGCTAAGGTGTTGTCTGAAAACAGCCATGCCTGAAAAAACACTTCAGTAAATACTATGGTATGCTAGCCATGTCCGCAAAAACACTACAGTAAATACTGCGATATACTAGTCATGTCCGCAAAAACACTACAGTAAGTACTGCGTTAATGTTAGGTATACTCAGTGTATATCAATTTCAGACAATTAGAGTTTCTTTCTCTCTCTTTTCTCTTTCTCTCGCTAAATGTCCCTCTCACTCCTCTTACTCCCACAATCTGTGTGCATCACTGTCGCGCTCTCTCTCTCCTCCCCTACTTCCTCTCTCTGCTTCCTGTGTTGTTATTGTAAGGTAGTGATTGCCAGGAGGCCTTGATGGGTACTAGATGTATTCCCTCTTCTGTCCTGTTTGCCTCCTCATAATGCCTTCTAAATGTAGCTGAGAGAGAGAGAGAGAGAGAGAGAGAGAGAGAGAGAGAGAGAGAGAGAGAGAGAGAGAGAGAGAGAGAGAGAGAGAGAGAGAGAGAGAGAGAGAGAGAGAGAGAGAGAGAGAGAGAGAGAGAGAGAGAGAGAGAGAGAGAGAGAGAGAGAGAGAGAGAGAGAGAGAGAGAGAGAGAGAGAGAGAGAGAGAGAGAGAGAGAGAGAGAGAGAGAGAGAGAGAGAGAGAGAGAGAGAGAGAGAGAGAGAGAGAGAGAGAGAGAGAGAGAGAGAGAGAGAGAGAGAGAGAGAGAGAGAGAGAGGCTCCATCCCTCACAGTCAAAGCCCCTGAATGAATACGCTGTGAGAGAATTTATCACTACAGAATTGGCAGCAAGTGATACCCATCAGTATGATCTGGACTTGTCCTGCATGTTATACTGTATGCCCTGCATAAACCTTTAAAGCCACACTCCTCCATCTCTGCCTCCACCCACAGTGAGCCCATAATATATGTGTTTGTAAACTGAGTGGTAGGACTTCTTGACAAATGTAACTGCGACAGAGTTATTTAAATGCAGTGTGAACTGCCCCCTCGTTTAGGTTTCGGTTCAAATAACTAATTTGCCAAGACCCACCCCTCACTTTACAGTTGACAACTTATGGCTCACTGTGGGTGGGCGCAAATTGAGGAGTGTGGCTTTTAAGCAGGGTAAACCACTAATTGCAGATGGTAAAATTATGTAGTTGATCGTGCCTTCAGAAAGGATTCACACCCCTTGACTTTTTCTACATTTTGTTGTGTAACAGCCTGAATTTAAAGTGGATTATTTTTTGTCACTGACCTACACACAATACCCAATAATGTCAAAGTGGAATTATGTTTTTGTAAACATTTTTAAAAATTAATTAATAATGAAAAGTTGAAATGTCTTGAGTCAATAAGTATTCAACTCCTTTGTTATGGCAAGCCTAAATAAGTTCAGGAGTAGAAATGTGCTTAACAAGTCACATAATACGTTGCATGGACTCACTCTGTGTGCAATAATAGTGTTTAACATTATTTTTGAATGACTTCCTCATCTCTGTACCTCACACAATAAAAAATATTCCAAAACATGCATCATGTTTGCAACAAGGCACTAAAGAAAAACTGCAAAAAATTTGGCAATTCAATTCAAATCCAATACTGTCAGGGCGTGCAGTAGGTGCAATGGTGGAATCAAACGCAGGACTCAGAACGATATTCCAAAGGCTTGTATTACTGCCCAAACTAAGGCAAAAGGACAACTTTGCCCGAAGGCGAAAAATACGCACGAAGGCGAAAAGTAACAGCGCACAAACAGGTGCGACAATGGTAACTGCGCACAAACAGGTGCGAAAATACTCCAGCGTAGTGGAGAGAAGCTCAACCGAGCAATACACACAACTGACGGAAAATAATTACACACAACACTAGACAAACACAACGAGAAACTTATAGGACACTAATTACGCCAAAACAGAAACAGGTGTGGAAACAAACAGACAAAAGCAAACGAACATGAAACATACAGCGGTGGCAGCTAGAATTCGGAGACGACGAAACGCCGAAACCTGCCCGAACAAGGGAGAGAGGCAGCCTCGGGCCGAAACCGTGACAGTACCCCCCTTGACGCGCGGCTCCAGACGTGCGCCGACTCCCGGCCTCGGGGACGACCAGGAGGACGCGGAGCAGGGCGCGTCGGATGCCCCCGATGGAATTCCGTCAGGAGCGACGGGTCCAAAACGTCTCTCCTCGGCACCCAGCACCGCTCCTCCGGACCGTACCCCTCCCACTCCACTAGATACTGGAGACCCCCCATCCGACGTCTCGAATCCAAGATGGATCTCACGGAGTACGCCGGTGCCCCCTCGATGTCCAACGGGGCGGAGGAGTCTCCAAGATCTCATTTTCTTGGAGTGGGCCCGCTACCACCGGCCTGAGAAGGGACACATGGAACGAGGGGTTAATACACTTATACTCCACAGGTAGCTGTAATCTATAACATACCTCGTTCAACCTTCTCAGGACTTTAAATGGCCCTACAAACCGCCGACCCAGTTTCCGACAGGGCAGGCGGAGGGGCAGGTTTCTGGTAGAGAGCCAGACTCGATCACCCGGTGCGTACACGGTGCCTCACTGCGGTGGAGATCAGCGCTCGCCTTCTGACGTCGTAGGGCCCGCTGCAGGTGGACGTGTGCAGCGTTCCAAGTCTCCTCCGAGCGCCGCGCCCACTCATCCACCGCAGGAGCCTCGATCTGGTTCTGCTGCCAGGGTGCCAGAACCGGCTGGTAACCTAACACACATTGAAATGGAGTTAGGTTAGTGGAGGAATGGCGTAGGGGAATTCTGGGCCATCTCGGCCCAGGGAACGTACCTTGACCACTCCTCCGGCCGGTCCTGGCAGTATGTTCTGAGAAACCTACCCACATCCTGGTTTACGCGTTCCACCTGCCCATTACTCTCGGGTGGTAACCCGAGGTGAGGCTCACCGAGACCCCCAACCGCTCCATAAACGCTCTCCAGACTCTGGAGGTGAATTGGGGACCCCGATCAGCCACAATATCCTCGGGTACCCCGTAGTGCCGGAACACATGGGTAAACAGTGCCTCGGCAGTTTGTAGGGCAGTAGGAAGACCCGGCATGGGGAGCAAACGACAGGCCTTAGAGAACCGGTCCACAACGACCAGGATGGTAGTATTCCCTTGGGAGAGGGGAAGGTCTGTTATAAAGTCCACTGAGAGGTGGGACCATGGTCGTTGTGGAACGGGCAGGGGGTAGCAACTTACCCCTAGGTAGATGTCTAGGCGCCTTACACTGGGCGCACACCGAGCAGGAGGAAACATAAACCCTCACATCCCTTGCCAACGTGGGCCACCAGTACTTGGCACTAAGACAGTGCACTGTCCGGCCGATACCGGATGTCCAGAGGAGGGTGACGTGTGAGCCCAATAGATCAATCGATCCCGAACCTCGAGCGGAACGTACTTCCGACCCTCCGGGCACTGTGGTGGACTAGGGTCGGTGCGTAACGCCCGCTCGAGTTCAGCATCGACCTCCCACACTACCGGTGCCACCAGACACGACTCCGGCAGTATGGGAGTGGGCTCCACGGACCTCTCCTCCGTGTCATACCGCCGAGACAGCGCATCTGCCTTGCCATTCTGTGACCCAGGGATGTACGTGATCTTAAAAGTAAACCTGGTCAAGAACATACTCCATCTTGCCTGGCGAGGGTTCAGCCTCCCTCGCCGCCCGGATGTACTCCAGGTTACGGTGGTCCGTCAAAATGAGGAAAGGGTGTTGAGCCCCCTCAAGCCAGTGCCTCCACACCTTTAGAGCCTGTACCACGGCTAACAGCTCCCTGTCCCCTACGTCATAGTTCCGCTCCGCCGGACTGAGCTTCTTAGAATAAAAAGCACAGGGGCGGAGTTTAGGTGGCGCGCCAGACCGTTGTGAAAGCACGGCTCCTAAACCGGCCTCCGACGCGTCCACCTCTACCTGGAACGGCAAAGAGGGATCCGGATGTGCCAGCACCGGGGCCGAGGTAAACAGGTCCTTCAGCCTCCCAAACGCCCTGTCCGCCTCGGCCGACCACTGCAGACGCACCGGACCCCCCTTCAACAGAGACGTTATGGGAGCTGCCACCTGTCCAAAACCCCGGATAAACCTCCTGTAGTAATTTGCAAACCCCAAAAACTGCTGCACCTCCTTCACAGTGGTTGGTGTTTGCCAATTACGCACGGCCGACACCCGGTCTACCTCCATCTTCACCCCTGACGCAGACAACTGATAACCCAAAAAGGAGACCGACTCCTGGAAAAACAGACACTTCTCTGCCTTCACATACAGGTCGTGCTCCACCAGCCTCCGCAACACTCTACGCACCAGGGCCACATGCTCGACACGGGTAGGCGAGTACACGAGAATGTCATCAATGTACACCACCACCCCCTGCCCCTGCATGTCCCTGAAGATCTCATCCACGAATGATTGGAAAACTGACGGAGTGTTCATCAACCCGTATGGCATGACCAGATACTCGTAATGGCCCGAGGTGGTACTAAAGGCTGTTTTCCATTCATCACCCTCCCTGATGCGCACCAGGTTGTACGCGCTCCTGAGATCTAATTTCGTGAAGAAACGCGCCCCATGCAACGACTCAGTCATGGTCGCAATCAGCGGGAGTGGATAACTATACTTCACCGTAATCTGATTGAGACCACGGTAATCGATGCACGGGCGCAAACCACCATCCTTTTTCTTCACAAAAAGAAACTCGAGGACGCAGGGGAAGTGGAAGGCCGTATGTATCCTTGTCTCAGAGATTCGTCTATGTAAATCTCCATAGCTTTCTTCTCCTCCTGAGACAGAGGATACACATGGCTCCGTGGGAGCGCAGCTCCTGCCTGGAGGTCTATCGCACAATCCCCCTGCCTATGGGGTGGCAACCGCGTCGCCCTCGCCTTACTAAACGCAATAGCCAAATCCCCATACTCAGGTGGAACGTGCAATGCGGGCACCTGGTTTGGACTCTCCACCGAGGTAGCCCCCTACGGAAACGCCCAAACATCTACCCACACACTGAGCAGACCACTCCATCAGAGCCCTCTCCTGCCACGAAATAGCTGGGTTATGGGTACTCAACCAGGGCATGCCCAGCACCACCGGATACGCAGGAGAGTCAATCAGGAACAGCTGAATCATCTCCTGATGATCCCCCTGCGCACACATCCTAAGTGGCGCCGTGACTTCCTGATTAAGCCCGTACCCAACGGACGACTATCTAGGGCATGAACGGGGAAAGGAACATCAACAGGAATAAGGGGAATCCCTAACGCTAAACAAAACTTTTTATCAATAAAATTCCCAGCCGCGCCTGAATCTACCAGCGCCTTATGCTGGGAATGAGGTGCTACCTGTGGAAAACTGACAGGCATACAAAAATGGGCAACAGTGAGCTCTGGGTGAGTGGGGCGCCTACTCACCTGGAGAGAATCCCCAGTGCGGGACCTGTCGTCATCTCCCCCTAGGAGGCCATCCCCAGCACCTAGCCGCGGTGTGTCCTCCCCGACCACAGTTGGTGCAGTGGATGGACCCCCTAGCCTGCCGACTCCTCCTCTCTCTAGCGCCAGCGCCCCCGAGCTCCATAGGACACGGCTCGGAGGCGCTGGAGGGTGAAATGGACGGACCCTCCGCAGGACGTCCGCGGGTAGCCAGTAGGTTATCCAGCCTGATGGACATGTCGACCAGCTGGTCGAAAGAGAGGCTGGTGTCCCTACAAGCCAGCTCCCGACGGACGTCCTCTCGTAGGCTACATCTGTATAGATCGATGAGGGCCCGATCATTCCACCCTGCATCTGCCGCTAGAGTACGGAATTCGAGAGCGAATTCCTGGGCACTCCTCCTCCCCTGCCGGAGGAAGACCAGACGCTCCCCCGCCGCTTTCCCCTCCGGGGGATGGTCAAACACCGCCCTGAAGCGGCGGGAGAACTCGTCGTGAGGTAATCGTCGTGGCGTCGATCTTCCTCCACTCCGCGTTGGCCCACTCCAACGCTTTTCCGGCCAGGCAGGAGATCAGGGCGGACACGCTCTCATGCCCCGAAGGTGCCGGGTGCACTGTGGCCAGGTATAGCTCCACCTGGAGTAGGAATCCCTGACACCCAGCCGCGGTTCCGTCGTAGGCCCTCGGGAGAGATAGTCGGACTCCTCGAGGTTCCGGCGCTGGAATGGGCGGGCTGGCCGATGGTGCTGGTAGGGAGGGAGGCGGTGGAGGCGTACCCCAGCCTCGGAGGGTGGAAATCACCTCCTGCAGGGCGGTCCCCATCTGCAGGATCTGATCTCGTTGGTCCCGAACCTGGGCCTCCAGTCTCGTCTGGGCTGCTTCGGCTCCTGCTGATTCCATTGATGGTGTGTAATTCTGTCAGGGCGTGCAGTAGGTGCAATGGTGGAATCAAACGCAGGACTCAGAACGATATTCCAAAGGCTTGTATTACTGCCCAAACTAAGGCAAAAGGACAACTTTGCCCGAAGGCGAAAAATACGCACGAAGGCGAAAAGTAACAGCGCACAAACAGGTGCGACAATGGTAACTGCGCACAAACAGGTGCGAAAATACTCCAGCGTAGTGGAGAGAAGCTCAACCGAGCAATACACACAACTGACGGAAAATAATTACACACAACACTAGACAAACACAACGAGAAACTTATAGGACACTAATTACGCCAAAACAGAAACAGGTGTGGAAACAAACAGACAAAAGCAAACGAACATGAAACATACAGCGGTGGCAGCTAGAATTCCGGAGACGACGAACGCCGAAACCTGCCCGAACAAGGGAGAGAGGCAGCCTCGGCCGAAACCGTGACAAATACAACACATTACTGAGTACCACTCTCCATATTTTTAAGAATAGTGGTGGCTGCATCACGTTATGGGTATGCTTTTAATCATTAAGGACTGGGGAGTTTATCGGGATAAAAAAAGAAACGGAATTGTGTTAAGAACAGGCATAATCCTAGAGGAAAACCTTGTTCAGTAGGCTTTCCAACAGACACTGGGAGAGGAATTCACCTTTCAGCAGGACAATAACCTAAAACACAAGGCCAAATCTACACTTGAGTTGCTTACCAGGAAGACAGTGAATGTTCCTGAGTGGCCGAGTTACAGTTTGGACTTAAATCTACTTGAAAATCTATGGCAAGACCTGAAAATGGTTGTCTAGCAATGATCAACAACCAATTTGACAGAGCTTGCTGAATTTTGAAAATAATAAAGGGCAAATGTTGCACAATCCGGGTGTGGAAGTCTCTTAGAGATTTACCCAGAAAGACTCACAGCTATAATCGCTACCAAAGGTGATTCTACAAAGTATTGACTCAGGGGTGTGAATACTTATGTAGATAAGATTTAATTTTATTGGTCGCATACACATATTTTGCAGATCTTATTGCGGGTGTATCGAAATGCTTGTAGATTAGATATTGCTGTATTTCATTTTCAAATAATTTGCACAAATGTCAACAACAAAAAAAATGTTTTCACTTTGTCATCATGGGGTAATGTGTGTAGATGGGTGAGAGAAAAAAATTGATTTAATCCATTTTGAATTCAGGCTGTAAGAAAACAAAATGTGTAATGCATACTTTCTGACGTAACTGTAGATCTCTCTTCTTGTTCGCTCTTCATTATAAATCACATTTAGGCGTTAGGAGAAACAAAGGTTAAAGGATACTTTACAGTACAGACACTGAAGCAAATGGTCATGTAAATGCATCTGTTGCTCCATCAATTCATGTTTATATTTATGAGGGTATATTTTCTGACGGGTTTCTCTCTGCTCATTTGTTTAACATGCTTTCTGATACAAAAGACACAGGGGAATGATCTCCATCGTGGTCCTGTTAAAGTTTATTGCCCCCATTATGTGCACTTAAACCAAAGGAAGGTTATGCTTAGCTTTGCACA
Organism: Coregonus clupeaformis; assembly: GCF_020615455.1. Lineage (NCBI taxonomy): Eukaryota > Metazoa > Chordata > Actinopteri > Salmoniformes > Salmonidae > Coregonus > Coregonus clupeaformis. Next base: position 42,983,891 of record NC_059201.1, on the reverse strand, counting down.
AAGCTGTCCATTGTCCTACATCATTGGAAAATGATGTTGCCTTTAAAGTCCTGGCCAGCACTTTATATTTAACACTGAACTTCTTTATTGGTGCAAAAACACTCCCCCTGCCAACTAAGCTTATTTCACCCCCAGTAACTAACAACATACCCAGAGTCATATATTTTGTCCATTACATTGCATAAAGTTGTGCTCAATTCTTACAATCTTGAGAGGAAGGACATGTCTTTGTCCACCAGCTATGGTGCGGAACCTTTTTTCCTTTGAACCATTATTCAACAACATTCCTTTGCACCTGCAAAGCAATCCCCAGATTATGAGTGCATTTTTAAATCCTTTATAAATCGACCACCTACAGACTTTGTGCAATCTCTTTTAGTCGTAAACAATATGTGGGCATACACACATGACAAAACAGTGGTCCAACAGAAAACATCCTCATCAGAAAGGTTCAACGTGTTTCAGTTGTATTTCTCCAGTGCTTCCTTGGCTGATCCTGGGTACCCTAGAGGTGTTTTCCTGCTCTTAGATGGATGGCTGCCTTCCGTCCATTGCTCCATAGGCTCCACAAACCTCCAAAGGCATGCAGGGCCACTGCACAGTACAGCAAGGACACTGATGTGAACATACCCTAACGTATGATGAGCTTTAGTGTATGTGGCGTGCCGCTCTACTTCCAAAGGTAAATATTGTTTCAGTGGCCTTGTTTTTATCGTACAAAAAAAAACAACGAAATTAAGTTCTGCTCTAATAACCTACTTGGCTCCTCTCTCTCTTTCCCTCTCTTATTTCAAACCTCATTCTAGTTCCCCTCATTCTTTTTCATTTCCGCTGTCTCATTTTCTCCCGGAACCCACCACCCCCCATCCCCTTCCTATTATCGGCTTGGTTCTCTCATCCTTTCTTCACTTCTCTCGCTCACTCCCCCTCTTCTTTCTCTTCTAGCCCCTGCCATGCCTGGAGGAGCAGGGGCGAAGCGGGCCCAATGTGGCTGACTGATTACTGTAATTCATACACTTTAATTAGCTGCACAAACCATTAGCCACAATTACACTATTACGGAACGCTTTGTGGCAGGAGCCAGCCCGAGGACAACGTCTCTCTGCCGGAGGGGAAGAAAGAGATAGAGAGAAAGGGGGAGGGGAGGATGTGTACGTAAACTGGAAGAACATATGCACCCAACCTGGTCTCAGAGCATTCGTATTATTCTGTACTTAAATCCGAGACACTCCATTTAGTATGTTATGTTACGTTTGGTGTGGTTACATAAGACAGATGGTTATTTAAGGCAAAAACAAACATCTAGTAACCCAAAGGTTGCGTGTTCGAAACTCTTCACGGACAACTTTAGCATTTTAGCTAATTATCAACTTTTCAACTACTAACTACTTTTTAGCTACTTTGCAACTACTTATCATGTTAACTAAACCCTTCCCCTAACCCTAACCTTAACACTTTTAGCTAACGCTTCCCCTAACCCTAACCCTTTTAGCTAACCCTTTTAGCTAACCCTTCCCCTAACCTTAACCCTTTAACCTAACTTCTAAACTTAACCCTAACCTTAACCCTAACCTCTAGGCTAGCTAATGTAAGCAAGCTAGCTTACATAATCCACCTAGCTAGAATTCGTAACATATCATACATTTTGCAAATCCTTAACATATTGTAAGTTTTTGCAAATTTGTAACATTTAATACGAAAAGGGTGACTGACATCCACAAATTAATACATACCATACGAAACGTAACATATCATACTAATTGTAGTCTCTTTGATGCTCTGAGACCAGGTTGGGATACCGGGGGCAATTGTAACAGGGGGAAATTGTAACACCTTGAATTTCTCCAAACAGAACAAGCTAGTGTGATGAAACTCACTCAAATAAATTCAGCCAAATCTCACTACTTGCTTGTTTCATGGGCAAATGTTGTTGTTTTATACAGGGGGACGAGACAGCCTATAACGAGGAGGTCAGAGACCTGGCCGTGTGGTGCCAGGACAACAACCTCTTCCTCAACGTGATCAATACAAAGGAGATGATTGTGGACTACAGGAAAAAGAAGAGGACCGAGCACGCCCCCATTCTCATCGACAGGGCTGTAGTAGAGCAGGTTGAGAGCTTCAAGTTCCTTGATGTCCACATCACCAACAAACTAACATGGTCCAAACACACCAAGACAGTTGTGAAGAGGGCATGACAAAACCTATTCCCCCTCAGGAGACTGAAAAGATTTGGCATGGGTCCTCAGATCCTCAAAAGGTTCTACAGCTGCACCATCGAGAGCATCCTGACTGGTTGCATCACTGCCTGGTATGGGAACTACTCGGCCTCCGACCGCAAGGCACTACAGAGGGTAGTGCGTACGGCCAAGTACATCACTGGGGCCAAGCTTCCTGCCATCCAGGACCTCTATACCAGGCGATGTCAGAGGAAGGCCATAAAAAATGTCATAGACTCCAGCCACCCTAGTCATAGACTGTTCTCTCTGCTACCGCACAGCAAGCGGTACCGGAGCGCCAAGTCTAGTCCAAGAGGCTTCTAAACAGCTTCTACCTCCAAGCCATAAGACTCCTGAACATCTACCCAGACTATTTGCATTAACCCTCTGTTTATTATCTATCTATGCATAGTCACTTTAATAACTCTACCTACATGTACATAGTACCTCAATTACCTCGACTAACCGGTGCCCCCGTACATTGACTCTGTGCCGGTACCCCCTGTATATAGCCTCGCTATTGTTATTTTACTATTATTATTTTACTGCTGCTCTTTAATTATTTGTTACTTTTATTTATTTCTTTTTTTAGGGTATTCTTTCTTAAAACTGCATTGTTGGTTAAGGGCTTGTAAGTAAGCATTTCACTGTAAGGTCTGTTGTATTCGGCACATGTGACAAATAACATTTGATTTGATTTGATTTATATAAGTAACTTGCCTAGCTCCATTGGTCTCTGAGCAATAGACACACACGATAACATACGCACTATACACACACGTACACATTGCTTTTGTGTTATAGATATGTTGTAGTAGAGTAGGGGCCTGAGGGCACATACTTAATGTGTTGTGAAATCTGTTGTGAATGTATTGTAATGTTTTTAAAATTGTATAACTGCCTTCATTTTGCTGGTCCCCAGGAAGAGTAGCTGCTGCATTGGCAGCAGCTAATGGGGATACATAATACATAATACATACAAACACAATAGAGCAGTGGAGGCTGCTGAGGGAGAACGGTTCATAATAATGGCCGGAACGCTCCAGTCATTACCCTGAGCCCATTCTCCCCAATTAAGGTGCCACCATCCTCCATGGTAATACAATTGCCCCTGGTCTCCCCTAAATGACACACAAGCTTTATCAAAGAAGGGGCCAACGAACAGAGAAAAGTTAACTGAGTGAAAAGGCATCACCATTGTTAATCAAGGACTATTTTCTCTGTCAGACCTCTGTTTCCATGATCTTTCGGAGGCAGTTTTGATTCTAAATCTATACAAAATATAAAAAATGATTTTAAGGGATTGTAAATCAGACAATCGTATTGAAATAATACAAGACAATATCTAAGACATATTTGTCAAGCATGATCAAGTTAAGATACTGTAAGAATCACTGGATCATGTGTGTCACACTGTTGTTGAAAGAGCACAGAGACTACAGTACCATGATTAGACCTTTGTAACCTTTACATGCTTGACACATCAACTTGTTTTTCTTGTCCGTGAGACTAATATATATATATATATATATATATATATATATATATATATATATATATATATATATATATATATATATATATATAAATAATTGACCTGACAGTTAACATTACGTGGATGAAAAGGTTGAAGAGTATGCAAAATCCATGTGTACATTATAGCGTTTTAGATGTAATGTGGACTAGTGATTGAAAGTATCATATATATTAATCAAAGTATCAGTAAAAGTACATAAAATACTCACTTCCTTTCTAAGACAGTTCCTCCACCACCTATTCTCTAAGCCTATTGGACATTGGCTAAGCCTCGTGGCCATCTGTTAAGCCTGGAGGTACTGGAGATGCCATTCTTCATATGACATATCCTATTCCTGATTCTTAACCATGCAGCCATGCTACTGAATCATGCTGTCATGTTATTGATGTGCCACATTGATATTGCTTTAAGTGAGGGCACACTGGTTGAACCAATGGCCATTATACAGATTTAATGTGCCCAATAAGCTCTACCATGCAAGAGGCAGGAGTCCTCCAGCTTCAGGGCTCTGAGCAGACAGCAGCACATGCCTCAGTGGCTGCACAATCTGGGTCTATACACGTCAAAATGGCTGGCACCACCCTGATAAAGGCTTCCAGTGTGGGGATAGCTTTATTTTCAAATTTCAGCTCAACTATTAACCTGGCCACAATTATGATTTGTAAAGCTGCTGTATATGGCTATGCCCGGATAAAATGAATTCCACAGAGAGGCCCATGAAGAATGGACTAGTAGGTTTGATAGCTCTCAATTTCTTGGTTTGAAATAAGAAAAGACATCATATGTTGACGGTAATCTGGTCCAATGTACCATACATCCCCTCTAAATGCACTGTGATATGCTTCTGTCCATTTAGCCAAGAGGTCATTCATCAGGAGATGGAGTGAAGCTCTGTGTAAGCCCCCCCCTGAGGCTCTGCTCTGCAGCCGGTGGACAGCCACCAACTGCGTCCCAAATGGCACCCTATTCCCTATTTAGTGCACTACTTTTGATCAAGGTCAAAAGTAGTGCACTATATAGGGAATAGGGTGTCATTTGGGACACAAACACAGTTTCTCGCCGCCCCGTCCTCTCGCTCTATCTCCAGCTCTCCATCAACCCTGCTGCGTGCTTCATCATGCCCTCCCTAAAGGATAGGAGGTTAATAACAGGACCGCAGGCTGGGCGCTCTCTGCAAGACCAGACACTACATTATAGATATGCTGTACAGTTACACGCCAGTGGAGGGAAAATGGGGAGGATGGAGCGTACACGCAGAATGATGAGCAGGCACACACAGTTGGGAGTAACGAAGGGAAGGGGGACTGGTCCTTCGAAGTACAAACTAAACCTAGGGTCCAGGTTTGGGTTGGAGTGAAAACCAATTTAACTGAACCAAGTAGCCTATCTCTATCTTCTGTATCTCTGTATGCCTTGGCTTCTTCTGCTGTGGGTCCTCCACAATCAAGGTTGTGGCGTTTCGGTGGGCCCGTCAGCGAAAGTGACTCCATCTTGCCTCGTTTTCACATGGCTACATTGCAATTGTCTGCTCCAGTGGAGCCTGCAGCCATGTGGGAAAGGTCTGCTCTTTCATGGACACACACACTTCTGCATCTGGCTGATTCACTTTGCTGGAGCCCACGTACCCTGTCCCACCGCATGATTTATCGAAGCCACTGAGTAATATTACCATCCGGGGTGTTGCAGCATCACCCCAACTACTCCAGGGCTCAAGTCTATAATATGTTCCCTCTCTGCATCTCTACTGTCAACGCCAAGAAAAAAAGACAGACTAAACTTTTGGGATGATCTTGGGAGTTGAGGTTGATCAGAACAAAGCTTAGATGGTGACTGTTGTGAGTTATGTCTAGCTTTACCCATAGCTCCCATCAAAAACAATACTAGGAAAAAACACAAATCCATTGTAGCCAGCACCTTTTGCAATTAGGCTACTTGATGGACTCATGATAGGCCATTTCAGTCTAGAATCTACATAATGCAAAGATCACATACTACCAGAACATAATTAGAGCATTATAATCTGACTGTTGTAGTGTATGGCTTGCCTTGTGCCATCTTGGCAGACAGGGGTTAGTGGTGTCAGGACTGGCTTAATGATTGTAGGGGTTAGCGCACACTGTCCTTCCAAGCTCAGGCCAGAAGGAAGCCACAGAGCTCATCATGTTGAAAATAATTAATAACGCATTTAATAAATAGCTCCTGAGCCACCGATGTACTCTCGCCATCTGTTACTGTATAATGTTCCCCTTTTTTTATTAATGTGAGACAGCCATTAGATGACTATGGAGATGACATAATAATGCATGGCATCATTCAGATGCTATTTGTCTCCTCAAATTCCAATCTGGTGCTCAGGCTTTTTGCTCTCTTTATCGACTGAATGATTTGGCACGTTTTAGGTAAGGGCTTCAGTCGTAACCTTGTTAATCAAGTGATTTCAAAGGCCTCACAATTAGTCTAGTAAAAGATGACTCTCTCACATCTATTCGGTCCATTAGAATCCCCGCAGGATACAGGCTTTGGTTAAGAGAGGACTAGCTTTTTATATGAACTTTTCAGGCGATATCAGTTTGATGAAACCAAATATGGAGTGTTGTTTTACATGAGTGTTAAATATCACACAGCAATTCATGTGAAAAAAACACATACATTTGAGGTCTTTCTGGATAAAGCTGTCCGTTAAATCGATGCAATGTTGTGAGATGTTGAAATGAAGGGGCCCTTTATGTAACCCAATATGTTTTTGCTCTGCTAAAAGTCTGTCTCTGCACTTCTCAGAAATCGCTACTTGATCTTATATGAATCATTTAATATATGCACTTTGGTTTGAAGGCTAACATTGATTTTAAGGTCTTCATAAAAGGCCAGAACATGATTGAAAATGAAACACTGGTGAATATTGTTTCGCTAGAGTGTGGGGATCTTGCTAAGGTGTTCAATACCTGCTTGGTGCATCTGATGTCAAAAGGTATTCCTGAGTCCCTGATCATCCATGCCTTTTAAAAAGAACAACAATCCCCCAAAGTCTGTTGTTTGCGATGCAAAAGGAAAAGAGAAGGCAGCAGCGTGATATTCTCCCACCTCTGAATGACATAATACTTGTTGAAAAGGTGAGGAGAGTGATCACGATGACTTTAGGGGCCAGATCCTTTGAGACACTCTCCTTTAGTTGCTTCCACATAATTCAAGTCATTTATAATGTTTTGACATTCTCAAATAGATGAGACATAAGCCCAAACACAGTATAGACCAAGGAGATGCACATATACATGGAAAGCTGATATTTCTGCCAACTAGTACATTAAGAAGACGGTAATCTCATCCCACACCTACATCATAATTTTAACAACCACAGCATACCTGTTGTATTAAGCTGTACTTCAGGGTGAGGTTGGATGGTGAGGGTCTCCCTGAGGTGAATGCCCTTTTTTCTCCTGAAAGACATGCATGTATGTGCAGTTTGAATCAAATATCACAGGAAATGTCAATCAGTTCATCAGTGGCTTTGCTTTTTCCCCAGAAGCATTTGTTTCCTTGGTTCCCCCAAAGTTGACGGTAAGAGCAGGAATCTGAAAGGTCTGTGCTCGATGCTGTGCTCCACGTCAGGGGGCAGTCAGTCACTCCGGATTAGTCCACGGATGGCAGGTCATGGAGAACAGACTATATGGCTGAGTCCCAAATGGCACCTTATTGCCTATGTAGGGAATAGGATGCCATTTGGGACTATATCTATTTTTCCACAGCAGAGGAGGAGACAGTTCTTTCTCTGACTCAGGCCTTGAGCTGAAAGGAAATAACCACCCCCTGGTCAACATCTTTTGGATGATCCAAATGATAGTTCAAACACATGGAACTCTGGTGAATCAAGGGCATGAATGTGTCATATTACAATCAGGTTTGAAGTTAATTTAATTAGTTTGAATCGTTAACAAAGAGAGGGCAGGTTTTGAAAACCTGAAAACATCCTTCCTTTTAATATCCAATGATTCACAGAGGGTCATGGACATAGCGGATGCTGGTGGAGACCCAAACAGATAAATGATTGGCAGTTGGTCCCCATTTTAGTGAACTGAGAAGCCCTAAAGAAAAGCAGAGACACGTAATCAGATTTAGAAAAAAAACAGACTTCCCACCTTGTGCCTCTGACTTTTCAAAGTTTAGGAATCAAAGCATTGGTGGAGTTTGGACTGAAACATTCATACAGTTTCTGAGCAAAGGAAGTGCTAGTCCTTGCCAGCTTCTTTGAATGCTTCGCCTTTGTAGCATGGGCAACAATATGTGCATCCAGAATATGTGTGACATCATGTAAGGTTGACTGGACAAAACTGGGATTTTGCCCTTGAGCTTCAAAAGGGTATTATTGTGCTGTGAGTGTGGCGGAAGAAAAAAAGCATATAGAGATAGACTTGTTCCAGCTCGTGGCCCATCCCAGCTCTAACGCTCCCCAGCCCGGGAGCAGATGGCAGTAGGGAGAAGTGGGCAGAGAGGCCTGGGACACAAAGCGATGGTTGGTGCTCCCTGTGCAGAGCATGGTACCCTGTGTAGAGCATGGCTTAGAGAGGTAGGTGTGGGTATACTGTACAGAACCACACTTGGGCTGTCTTAACCGCTGACAACTGAGGAACTACACATCAAATAGAACATAGTGTTCAAACATAAAATTGTCATATTTTACTTGTATACCTTCATAGGCCTAATGGTGCCAGTAGCACAGGATATCCCCAGGCAATACACTACTAGCAGTGTTGTAGTACTCGAGTCCGGTCTCGAGACCACATTGAGTGTCTCGGTCTTATCTCGGTCTCGGACAATGAGGTCTAAAAAACTAAAAAATTATCAGCCCCCATTCAGTAAATGCTGAAAACTGCTTTGCCAGGCCAGATATCCACACTCCTTGCATGACACATTTATCTTATAGCCTATTAAAAACTGGGCTTCCGACTTTACTCATAACATTACTGTCCTTTACTTTTGTTGAAACATATTCTCAAACCTTGTCGCTCCTCTGAATTGCTCCACTAGTAGGGGAGAATGGGGGAAATCATTTGAGAGTCGCATACTCGCTTAGGGGAGACCAGGGGAAATTGTAACAAATCAAATTTGGTCTTTTTAACTATTATTTAGAGCTCTATTTTGGTTGGTGATAATTTGTAGAGTGGCTCTCTATTTGCCCTCAGCATGCAATCTTTTTACCATTCTGACTAAGGAATCCATGTGTTCTTCTTGGTCTTGACTCGGTCTACTAGCTGTTTGTTTCTGGCATCTTCTATATCATGGCTATTTGTTACGAACCCCGTGGCTTTAAACGTCTAGGGTGGATGGACAAGAGACCCGTAACATAATTCATGCAAATTAGAATCGTGACATGGAAACAGTGAGAACAAAAACTACACGACAACCATAAACTACCGTCAAACATAAAATGTTTATTTTGAACACACGGTAAAGGTTTGGGAAAAAGGGCTGAGCAGGACCCAAGAAATGAAACAATAGTGTAAAAAAAACCTAACCTGATCTTGCCTGCCTCAAGAACCGCTAAGCTACTGCTAATCATACAAAAATTACAGTGGGTGGTCCGCTCAGGTCTAACTAGTGTTTTTAGACAGTTTTCTTCCTACGGGTAATGTATGCCCAAGGGCAACTTGCTTAAATTCCCCTTTTCCCAGAAACACACAACAAAGTTACCAAACAGAGTAACCAGCAAATGAGTGAGTACACAAAACACAGGACACCACAGTATCCATACTCACATATGGAAAATAGTCTCTCTCTACAAACACAACTGACCGGCTTTTAAACAATGGGATGTGTGATTGAAAAACCAGAAACAGGTGGTGCAATGCAGAGGAATGTCCACTGATTGGTCCACCTCAGCAATCAGCAGACACCCCAACGACCACCAATCAGGAACATACAGGACACCTGTGATTAGGGCAGAAGGAGAGGAAAAACACAATAAGACACAGGATATCTGTATCTGTAACACTATTCAATTCCAGTCCTGGAGGGCCGAAACACTTGTTTTTAATCCTCTCCTTCTAATCAGGGCCTAATTCAGTGCAATTAACTACCAAGAGAAACATCAAACTTAAATGTTTTGGCCCTCCAGGACCGGAATTGAATAGCCATGTACTATATCATGCAATCTCCTCGGGTTAATACATACATTTGTGTTGAGAGAGAGCCTGGGGCGAGGATTCGTCTTGTCAAACTGAGAAAAGAGAAAGAAATAAGGGGGAGTGTCTTGTCCTGTCTAATTACACATTTCACATAGCTCACAACCAATTATCTCCCCCTCAGTAGCATCTGCCCTTCGCATGACCGCAAAGCTAATGTCTGGTAAACTGACTAGCTGTTGGTGGAATATCTTACCCCAGCATCTGCAGAGAGAGAGGGAGAGAGAGAGAAAGGAAGACTAGAAGATGTGAGGATTTTTTTTGTTACCTCAAAGCTGTTTGTGTTTTTCCTCATTTTCACTGTCTTTTGAGTGACATGAACGAGCTTGTCTAGTGCTTTGTGTAATGTGAAGGAAGAAACCAGTTCGGCTTGAAGGGCAAATACCTTCCCATTCTTAAAATCCCTCTGTAAAGAGTCCTCCATCCCTCTAGTTTTCTCACAAGTATACTTCACATAGGTCTATTACTGTTTGAAGTGCAGACACAGCTCCCACCAATAACGCATTTTGACCATCAGAGTATTTTGTACCCAGCAGGCAGTGTCTAAATCCCAAATGTCACCCTAGTCCCGTTAAAGTGTCATAGGGCTCTGGTCAAAAGTAGTGCCATTTGGGACTCATCCGGTGTCACAAGGTCCCCTCCAGAGGGCATTTAGCCAATCACAGGGCTTGCCGTTGCCTGAGGGCCCCTATTAGCCACATTGGCACAGAGGGGGACATGTAGTGATGGGTGACCACTGCTCCCACCAGCCAAGGACTTGGGGCAAGGTACTGGTAAAGGCAGGCGAGACGTTACCCAATGAAGCCTCACTCCCAGACGAGCGTAACACATTCTATGCTCGCTTCGAGGCAGACAATACCGAGCCATCCAGGAAGACTCTCGCTGCTCCGGATGACCAGGTGCTTTCGCTCTCCGAGGCTGACGTGAGGAAAACTCTCAAAGAGTGAATAGTCACAAAGACACTTGCCCAGATGGCATCACTGACCGTGTCCTCAGAGTGTGTGCTGACCAGCTGGCGGGCGTCTTCTCTGATATTTTCAACCTGTCCTTGTCCCAGGCTCTAGTCCACAATCAAAAGGGAATCATCGCGCTCTCCCAGAAGCTTGGCTGGTGCGTAAAACCTGCGAATTCAGACAAACAAAAAGGTGTAATGGGTCCGCACTCAAATATATGTTGCATAAAGCTTACTTCATTATTATTATTATAATTTTTTCTGCGTCAGGGATAGAGTACACAGACGTTTCGGCTTTATAGCCTTCTCCAGGCTGTAGTCCCCACCTGCTTTAACACTAGAACTGCTAAAGCAGTCATTTTGACTGCTCATTATTATTTATTTTACTCTGCCATTTCTTAAGTCTATATAACACACTGTCATTTTTTTTTTTTTAATGGTTTCCCCCCCCGTTTCCCCTCCTTCTCCCGACAGTAGGGCCTGCTCAGGTCCTTTTTCCAACAGTTGAAAGTGCAGTGCCCAGCTGATAATCCCCCTGATATTTGCCTCGAAACAGAACCTAAAATATACCGAAACTAATTTCACACACATAACAACAGATTAAATAAATGAGAGAGGGGTGGCGAACAAGGCATACTTATGTAATCACCAATTGTGAATGAATAACAGGGCAGGCCATTCTATTGTATTGATCCATTCTAATTATAATCTTAAAATGGTATGTACCCTATATCAGTCCACCGAATCAAAGCAGTCTTATCAGTCTACTCTGGCCTACTTGGAGTAGGCTACACAGTGAGAGCGTGCATAATTGTCCATGCTGAACAGCTTTCAATACCTGTGAAAAGATCCACATCGGGCTGCAGGTGAGCGACGTTAGCAAGGGTAGAAACGTCACCATGGGAAATTTCTTAACTTCACTGTCATTGGCGAACAATTTGCTTGCAAAGAAAGCAAATATGTCCAGCACCATGAACAAAGTGAGACGGGAGCTCTCTCCCTCTGCACAAAACAAGGCACCTGCACAGCCGTTGTACTCCATAACGGTGCTGAAGAATGACAAGACAATTACAAGACAACGTGGACACAATAAAGAGAAAACCAAACAAAGGTGTGTCAGTTATGACAAAGTGTGTCAAGCAAGTGGAAGTTACAAAAATTGTTTCAACTGTTAGGACAAGGGATAACAGCTAAATGAAATCCAACTGATGCCATTGCATGAAAATGCACACAAAATAAGCACGAGCTGACAATAATTGACTATTTTTGACTGCTGTCATATCGACAGTATATTAATTATAATGCCATTATTGTTTTTGTGCCGAGTTTCATTATTTATCAAGGCCACTTGGCGCTTATAATGATGTTTAGGCTACTGATGTTTTCATCATTTGACTGTGCGTCTTTTGTCCATGCGTATTGGTGGTTGGGGTCTTTTTATTTGTATTTTGTCATTATAAAAATAAGCTGTTTCATAGTTGTAATAAAGGCATACCATGAATAAAATTGATTGAACACTTGAATTGTGGCGTTTTTTGTTTTTACATATAGCCTACAGTAAACTAATGAAAAATCTATTTTGTTATTTGTATTAAAATAACAATCGTATTCTAATGTTACCCAAGGCCTTCATAAACACAACCGAATGATTATTTTTGCCATAGCATATATCAAATATATTAATTACACTGTTAGAATGTCGCAGTCAGAATGACTGCTCATCAGCTTGAAGGGGGTCCATTGAGGCCCTGCGGTTCTACTGTTAAGGAGACCACCATCGTCCCAGTGCCCAAGAAAAACAAGGTGACATGCCCAAATGGCTATCGCCCCATCCCGCTCACATCGGTCATCATGAAGTGCTTCGAGAGGCTGGTCATGGCCCACATCAAGGCCAGCATGCCAGGCACACTGGACCCATTCCAATTTGCCTACCGCTCCAACAGATCCACGAAAGATGCCATTTCCATTGCTATTCGCACGCCCGTAACACATCTGGACAAGAGGAACACCTATGTGAGAATGCTGTTCATTGACTTCAGTTTAGCATCCAACACTATTGTTCCCTTTAAGCTCGACACCAAGCTCAGAGCCCTGGGTCTGGACACCACTCTCTGCAACTGGATCCTGGACTTCCTGACAGGCAGACCATAGGCTGTAAGGATTGGCAACAACACCTCCTCCACACTGACTCTTAATTCAGGGGCCCCCCAGGGGTGTGTCCTCAGTCTTCTGCTGTACTCCCTGTTCACTCATGACTGCTTGGCTTTGCACGACACCAACTCCATCATCAAGTTTGCTGACAACACCACAGTTGTAGACCTGATAACCAACAACGACAAGTCAGCCTTGTCATGACTGTCCTGTGAGGATCCAAATAGGTCAGATCAGGTTTGCAATGAATAACTTCAACCAGACCCCCTCTCACCCGCAGAGGTGGGGAGGAGGAAACTGGTGAAGGGTTGACACCTCATGCTCTGTTGTAAATCAAGGAGAGAAGATTCAGGTCTCCCTCTCCAATGTTCACCAGAGGAATGTGCCTTTGTTTCCACAGACTTTTCCCGCTGAAACTCTAACACGTTCTAAAGTGAATACTGGATCAATATTTCTAACATAGAACATGGGGAATGGTCAGAGGCGATCTATAGAACACTAAGGTCAATTGGTTTGTTATTTTGTGATGTCATTAAAAATGTTATAAAGGAAATACTGTAACTTGGAAAGCATACCCCCTATATATGCGAAGTTTCCATACAATGCATTAAATATGAAATATGAAAAATTATGAAAGTATTTTTGTTAAGAGAGGGATGTGATTTAAGAAGCTAGAAGAGATAATTGTTTTCCATAAACTTTGCACAGTAAGTAGTCAATGCCCAAAGTGAGGTCAGAGAGCGTGTCAGCCTGATGGAACCGCCCTTTTCAACCAGAGTGTATAAAAGGATGGGTTACAAATTAACATATCAGACCAGAAAATGTGAAAGCGGCAGCTACACCTTTAAAATGGTTGGAACTTTGAATCTCAACACGAGGTGGAGATAATAAACTCACCTCCCCGGACAATCACTGGTACGGCTGGTTAGCTGTCTTGGGTAAAGTATCTTCGAAAGCGAATTTAAGTAGGCCCATCCTATTACTCTGCTCAAGCCATCCTGTTACGCTACGCCCATCACCCCACTGGGAATCATCGATACGGCTGGCTAGCCTATCTTCAAAGAAGCAACATCCAGAGCGACGGGAAGGAAAATCCATTATGTAGTTCTGCTCATTGGAGACCGGACAACTACAAAGAAGGACATTGTGAACCATTTTGGACAAGAAGATTCTTACAAGCGTGCCACGAAAAGGCCCAACCCCTTTCTTAGTTCGCCGAGAGATCCCCGGCGAACTAAGATATTTCACATAAATACATTCATGATTTCTTACTCAAAGCGGGCGGCGGTTTGTGTGCCAAGTATGTAATTACTGTAGGTGAGAGTAGTTTCTGAATGTAACAAGGTTAAGTGTCTCTGTCCCTGTCTTTCTTCCTCTTCATCTCTTATTTTTAACAAGCGGCCATGTTGTTGTCATTCCTCTAGAGACCTGTTTTCTCCTGTCAATAACCGGTGCAGAGTGTGTATGTTTATCCTGTGTTCCCATTTAATTAGCTAGTAAATAAATAATAAAACCAATTTGTGTAGTACTGAATCATAAGTAAGGCTCAGGTTTTTGCAGATGCAAGGAGGTTACGACTTTCAGAATGATGATATGATATGAGGTTATGATTAATAAGTTGACTGTTTATAGATGTGATAGGTAAAGACCTTTTAGAGTTTAATCCAGGAGATGGTAACTCTTTAAAGAACCGCTCTCGTGTTGCCCCAAATCCTAATGAGTTAATTGTTACATGATTAATTTAATTGGGTAACAATTAAACATAGTTAGTTGATTAGATAAATAACAGTGTTCAGATGAATGTTAAAGTCACGTCACGAGGTAAGTGAACTGGCATTGTGGTGTCACGACAACAACCTCTCCCTCAATGTCAGCAAAACAAAGGAGTTGATTGTCGACTTCAGGAAGCAGAGTAGAGAACATGCCCGATCCACATAAACGGGTCTGCAGTAGAGAGAGTCACAAGTTGTAAGTTCCTCGGCGTCCACATCATCATCATTTGTGAGAGTCCAACATATGAACACTATCAAGTTCTGAACTGAAAACACAGGGTAGGGGGTGATGGTGGAGTGGGGGTAGGAGGTGGTCTGTTGTGAATGGCAACATTGGATTGGAAACACAGGGTGTGGAGACTTAACTATCTAGCCTCAATATTTACATTTTAGTAATTTAGCAGACGCTCAGGTACAGCATCACTGTACTTTTCCTGAGGTCCTATGAAACGGGCAGTGTTATTAAGAAACAATAGCTTTTCTAAGTGGCATATTACAGTAATGCACTATATAGGGAATAGGGTGTCATTTGGGATGTAACCATAAAGGTTGGGAAATCCGTGCTGAGTGGTCCGGGTAACGTGTGCCAAGAGTTGCTCCCGGAACGAAATCTTCGATACCTCACCTTTTAATTACTATTTAGAGTATGTTTAATGCCAAGGACTGTTACAAATGAACCAGTGCAGCGACAGTGTTGAGTTTATAAATTCAGGATTACAGTTTGAATGAGATTAATTTAGACTTGGTTCTATGGTGCTATTTCTGTTATAGTGGACCTATATGTGTAAATTCATTTGAATTTAATCACTTTTTGACAGCATCCCTTTTGATTTAAACAAAACTTTCCATACATGTTTGCCCATGGAAGAAGTGGTCAGAAAGTGATTTTTTGGACTGAATGCCAAAACATAAAAAAAAAAAAAAAACTGTAACGTCATTCATTTAAAAACACGTAAACTGCTATTTTTTTATCTGTCTATTCTATTATCTATATTTCTATGTTTTCAATAGGTTTCCTATGGAGGAATGACAATATAATTTAAAACAACAGATACTTCCATTCCAGTCAACATTCTCTGATGTGTGGACCTCCAACCATCTTTGTGGTACCAAAAGTTAACATTTCAATTTTATTCCCATTTTAGTAGTTTCAGCCAAAACATGACACCCACCCTGTATTCAAGAACATGTTGTGTCTCAATCGATGGCGGGGACAACACAAAAACCTTAGATTATGTAAAATAGGGTCTAAACTACACCATACGTGAATATGAAACAAATCAGAGTGTACATGTTTTTATATAATTGACGTTAAATATTTAAAAAATCCAGAATAAATAAAAAAATATATGTATGTATATAAAAATCCAGAAATGGTAAAATAGTTTGGCAACCCTGTTTGTAAGCTTTTAAACGATATTAATCTCAACCGTTTATCTTTTCCAGTGATGAAGACATGGATGTCTCATGGTATGGTGGGGTATGCAAAATGGGTAAACTTTGAGCACCTATTCAAAGTTTTGGCATTCAGGTCCAAAAAGTATATTTCTGAGCACTTCTACAATAGGCAAATACAGTATATATGGAAGGTTTCGTTCAGATCAAAATGGGTGCTGTCAAACAGTGATTGAATTCAAATGCACACACACGTACACACACACACTCACACACCAACCACACTGACTTGCATCACTAAATCCCCCCTCCACACGCACACACACACTTGCCGCACTAAGTCCCTCCTCTTAACCCCATCCCCTCCCCGTGCACCTCTGCTGCGTCTGAGGTGCCAGCTGGAGGTGGCGGTTTCTTCTCCTGTCACTGGCGACACACCACCCCCCTTAATCCCCCACACAGGTGTCTAGGGACAGGGGTGTCACGACTCTTCGCCGCCCGCCACCCGGCCCGGGTTCACGCTCCAACGCTCCCACAGCCAACTCTATCTCCCACAAACACCTTGCCTGCTATCTCTTGCCTCCCGTTTGGTGATTTATAGAGTGGACAATTTTTGGACTGGGGGGGAGTGCACTTGTTATTTTACATTTACCCACAGCAAGGGTTCTTAAAGTGATCAGGCTTTGCTGAAATAGTTTACTGTAATGACTTAGCCCACTAAATGTGTCTCAAAAAGGTATGTTTGTTTTTAGCACATGTTGACTTTCTGCATCTCTTGTCGTTCAACACTGTACTTATATATGAGATGATAGGCCTAGAAATATGAGATTATAGGCCAACATTTGTAATTCAAGTCATTCCATTGAGACTGTTTTATGGTTTCTGAAAAATGCCCCAATTTGTCTACAGAATTTGGAAGAAAGGAAATTTGACAGCTGCAAACCACTGGTCATAGTTATTGCGTCAATATCCCCCAAAGTAAATGTTTTATTACATCCAGTTAATAATACATGTGTAACAAATTATATTGCCAGGCCACTTAAAAATAATTATAGTTCCCTACATATTCACCAAATAAGTAGATAAGTGATAGCTGAATGGGTAAATAAATAAATATTTAAATGAACAATGTTTTACTAAATATGCATGAACCCCGTTTTTGACATATTTATTGTACGTTGTAAATGTCAGAGGCATGTTGCAATTGGTGATAAATGCATTAGATTCTTGACATGGAAAAATGCGAGCAAATCATTTTCTGGACCATGTTGCCAACAGAAAGCATAGTATCATGGTCAAATTATTCATAATTAATAGAGATCAGTCTATTTTTGTCATAGTTATGAATATATGATTTGGGTGACACAACAGACAAATAACTGAAAAGTTAACGTTAAAGGTTATTGCAATGTTTCCTAGCATTTCGGCAACCTTGTGTTGCAACTCGTTACGTCAACCAAATAGGCCAAAACAAAGCAGGCTGGAGCAGAGTGGGTGATCTGTGGAGGTGAGAATTAGATCCCTCCATCCGTCTCTCTCTCTCTCTCTCTCTCTCTCTCTCTCTCTCTCTCTCTCACTCTCACTCTCTTTCTCTCGCTCCATCCCTCTCTCTCTGTCTTTGAGTCAGGGCCTGAACTGTGGTTGAACCCCCTCTCCTGGGATGCCTAGTCGGGCAGATCGTTTGCTGGCTGACCCACCCCGGGAGCGGGGAGGGAGGGTGGCGTATTTCCTTCGTGAGAGAGCTCAAAGCACAGGGTCCACACCAGAGCTGAATGCACTCTGCCCCCGGTGCCGCTCTGTTCACGTTCTGCATTCCCAATCATTAACAAAGCCCCGGCCTCGGCCCAGGCACAACAGCCCGCAGGAATGCAAGATCACCTCTTAATTGATTCTGTTCAATCGCTCAGTGCTCAGTGCTCAGTGCTCTCAACTGGCTGTCTCTGGAGCAAGCACCGTTCTTACCTGTCCACTTTTCAAAGTCTGCGATCTTAAATAAACAAACATTGAATATTTATGACTTGTGGAAGCTTTTTGTCTGTGGTGTGTCGGAGCATGTGGTACAATATTCAGTCTGTAAAGCTACACTGAAGAATGTGGTCATGAACACATTACAGCTCAATGATCAACTATCAGCCATTTTATTCAACAGTGTGCAATAAATCAACTGTGATTGTTGTGAAAGGAGACTCTTGTAAGGAAAGACAGGATGCCTGGAGCTTATGGCAACAAGCTTCTGCTCTGGGTGTCATGAGAGCTAATACAATTTATAAATATGTATTAAGTAAATATAAGTAGGCAAAACTGTAAGCAAATTAGTTTAGCTCTGTGAGTTTGAAATACATTAATGGCACACTAAGGGGATCAAATTCCACTTATTTCCCCCCATCTGGCTGCTGAGTAAACTTACTTCTCCGCCCATAAATATGTGTGAGTGGAGAAAAGTAAAGTGCTTCCGAGTGTATCCCTCTCTTCATAGGGTGCACTCATCCTTATCAAAACCTGCTCTGTCTAATCAGCCAAGATTTTTCGCAACTGAAGATGCCTTGCAGGGGCTTGCAGTCATTTGCTTTGCACATAAAATCCAGCATCTGTTTATGGATTTATCATGTGGCTCTTGAATTTGATGCCAGAAGTTTTTTTTTTTTTCACCTCTCCCTCTTTCTCTTCCTCTTTACTTGAGTTGGGAAAACATTAAATATTAATTTACACATTTCCGATGTCAAAGTCCTGGAGATGAAGCAGACGTCGCTTCCTCCGATCGCAGAGACGACAGAAGACTACAGATACTGGGACTAGCAGCCAGGAGGGCGTCATGGTGAATTTTCCAGGAGCTGGGCGCGGGGCCAAATCTTCCTGAAACGTGACAGTTCTGTGCCTCGGTCTGGAAAAGCCTGCTGTTGCAATTCTCCTCGAATTACCAGGGGAATCACACCATAGCGAGATGAAGACATTAAAACCTTTTTTACAGGACAGGGCGGCCAAATGCACGACGGTGGAGAGGGGAGAGGTTGCTGTGGTGATTGGAACCTCTAAGGTGAAGTCAACGTGTTTCCATGCATGTACAGCAGCCGTGCACATTCAGTCCAGTGTCGTGGCTAAATGTCAACACGCCGACAGAATTGACTTTATGCAGTGGTAGTTTGCAGAGCTAGCTCTGCACACTGAGTAACCTTGCCTGAGACCTGAATGGTCGCGTTAGCTCCCAGAGGTAACACCAAAGCCTTAGCTTAGGGGGCTAACACATTCTTTAATTACATGCAGATGACGAAGGTTTGATACATGGTCAGTTTGTGCTGAATATAGAGATCACACAGCTAGCTGTGGATTGGGTTGCTATGGAGAGAGCAGGTAAAATGGAGGTGGGTGTTGTTCTAGAGGTTGTTAAAGCTAACATTCTGTTGTCTAACGTGGTGGTATCTCCATAGATGGGTGCACTTGTCGCTGAAACCTAAAGCCTGTCCTGAATTACACAGGACATCCTGTGTAATTGCATGTTATTCTTTGGGTACTGAAATCCGTATTTTTTTTATAAAAACATAATTTTATGTGATGTCGGAGCTCCAGTCCGACAACACTAGTCGCCACTCATCTTCCTCGTAAATCGTGTTGAGTTTAGTCACCTAAGAGCCTATTAAAAGAGACTGTTAGGAGGATGTAAATAGATAAACCACAAGGAGACAAGGATGAGGTCTGGCGGAGAAGGACGGAGGCAACTATTGAGAGGACAATGAGAACAGACATAAAAATGCGAGGGGCAAGTGAAGGTAAAAAGGCGAGAGCACACTGGTTGACAAGAAAGAGACTGCAAAGGACAGAGGGGGGAGTGGAGAAAGGGCACCAGAAGCACAGCGGACACTAACAAGTGAGAGGAAGAGGAGAAAGGGAAGGACAAAGGATGTTTGTATGATAGTTTATTTTTTTCACCTTTATTTAACCAGGTAAGCCAGTTGAGAACAAGTTCTCATTTACAACTGCGACCTGGCCAAGATAAAGCAAAGCAGTGCGATAAAAACAACAACAACACAGAGTTACATATGGGATAAACAAAACGTACAGTCAAAAACACAATAGAAAATGTATATATAGTGTGTGCAAATGTATTAAGTTATGGAGGTAGGGCAATAAATAGGCCATAGTGCAAAATAATTACAATTTAGTATTAACACTGGAGTGATAGATGTGCAGAAGATGATGAGCAAATAGAGATACTGGGGTGCAAATGAGCAAAATAAATAACAATATGGGGATGAGGTAGTTGGATTGGCTAATTACAGATGGGCTGTGTACAGGTGCAGTGATCGGTAAGCTGCTCTGACAACTGATGCCTAAAGTTAGTGAGGGAGATACGAGTCTCCAGCTTCAGAGATTTTTGCAGTTCGTTCCAGTCATTGGCAGCAGAGAACTGGAAGGAATGGCGGCCAAAGGAGGTGTTGGCTTTGGGGATGACCAGTGAGATATACCTGAGCGTGGCTGAGGTGCACCCATGACCAGCTTGGAAACCAGATAGCGGAGAAGGTACGGTGGGATTCGAAATGGTCGGTGATCTGTTTGTTAACTTGGCTTTCAAATACTTTTCGAAAGGCAGGGCAGGATGGATATAGGTCTGTAACAGTTTGGATCTAGAGTGTCACCCCCTTTGAAGAGGGGGATGACCGCGGCAGCTTTCCAATCTCTGGGGATCTCAGACGATACGGAAGAGAGGTTGAACAGGCTAGTAATAGGGGTTGCGACAATTTCGGCGGCTGATTTTAGAAAGAAAGGGTCCAGATTGTCTAGCCCAGCTGATTTGTAGGGGTCCAGATTTTGCAGCTCTTTCATAACATCACCGGTCTGAATTTGGGTGATGGAGAATGGGGGGGGGGGGGGCATGGGCATGTTGCAGTGGAGGGTGCAGAGCTGGTGGCCGGGGTAGGGGTAGCCAGGTGGAAAGCATGGCCAGCCGTAGCAAAATGCTTGTTGAAATTCTCGATTATCGTAGATTTATCGGTGGTGACAGTGTTTCCTAGCCTCAGTGCAGTGGGCAGCTGGGAGGAGGTGCTCTTATTCTCCATGGACTTTACAGTGTCCCAAAACTTTTTGAAGTTAGTGCTACAGGATGCACATTTCTGTTTGAAAAAGCTAGCCTTTGCTTTCCTAACTGATTGTGTATATTGGTTCCTGACTTCCATGAAAAGTTGCATATCGCGGGGGCTGTTTGATGCTAATGCAGTACGCCACAGGATGTTTTTGTGCTGGTCAAGGGCAGTCAAGTCTGGGGTGAACCAGGAGCTATATCTGTTCTTAGTTCTGAATTTTTTGAATGGGGCATGCTTATTTAAGATGGAGAGGAAAGCACTTTTAAAGAACAACCAGGCATCCTCTACCGACGGAATGAGGTCAATATCCATTCAGGATACCCGGGCCAGGTCAATTAGAAAGGCCTGCTCGCTAAAGTGTTTTAGGGAGTGTTTGACAGTGATGAGGGGTGGTCGTTTGACCGCGGACCCATTACGGATGCAGGCAATGAGGCAGTGATCGCTGAGATCCTGGTTGAAGACAGCGGAGGTGTATTTAGAGGATAAATTAGTCAGGATGATATCTATGAGGGTGCCAATGTTTACGGATTTAGGGTTGTACCTGGTAGGTTCCTTGACCATTTGTGTGAGATTGAGGGCATCTAGTTAAGATTGTAGGACGGCCGGGGTGTTAAGCATATCCCAGTTTAGGTCACCAAGCAGTACGAACTCTGAGGATAGATGGGGGGCAATCAATTCACATATGGTGTCCAGGGCACAGCTGGGGGCTGAGGGGGGTCTGTAGCAAGCAGCAACAGTGAGAGACTTATTTCTGGAAAGGTGGATTTTTAGAAGTAGAAGCTCAAACTGTTTGGGCACAGACCTGGATAGTATGATAGAGCTCTGCAGGCTATCTCTACAGTAGATTGCAACTCCGCCCCCTTTGGCAGTTCTATCTAGACGGAAAATGTTGTAGTTGGGGATGGACATTTTTGAATTTTTGGTGGCCTTCCTAAGCCAGGATTCAGACACTGCTAGAACATCAGGGTTGGCGGAGAGTGCTAACGCAGTGAATAACTCAAACTTAGGGAGGAGGCTTCTGATGTTAACATGCAAGAAACCAAGGCTTTTACAGTTACAGAAGTCAACAAATGATAGCGCCTGGGGAGTAGGAGTGATACTGGGGGCTACAGGGCATGGGTTAACCTCTACATCACCAGAGGAACAGAGGAGGAGTAGAATAAGGATACGGCTAAAGGCTTTAAGAACTGGTCTTCTAGTGCGTTGGGTACAGAGAATAATACTGGCAGATTTCCGGGCGTTATAGAATAGATTCAGGGCATTATGTACAGACAAGGATATGGAAGGGTATGAGTACAGTGGAGGTAAACCTAAGCGTTGGGTAACGATGAAAGAGATAGCATCACTGGAGGCACCGATTGAGCCGGTCTCCGTGTGTATGGAGGGTGGGACAAAGGAGCTATCTGAGGCAGGTAGAGTGGGACTGGGGGCTCTACAGTGAAATAGTACAATAAGAACTAACCAAAACAGCAATAGGCAAGGCATATTGACATGGGAGAGAGGCATAAAGCAATCACAGGTGTTATTCGAGAGAGCTAAGACAACAGCTGGTAATGGCGACGAAAGTTTGGGCTGAGGCTAAACAGATAAACAGGATGGAGTACTGTATAAAGGAACAGTCCAGCAGGCATCAGCTGTATAACTGAGTGATCATAAGGTCCAGTGAACAGCAATAGGTGAGTCCGGGAGCAGTTCGGTGGCTGCTACGGCACAGACGAGCAGGAAGCACGGCTGTTGATTGCGTGTGCTAGCGGGCCAGGGCTAGCAGATGGGATCTTCATGGTTGTCGCAACGGGAAGCCTGTTGAAATCACATCAGATGATTACGTTGGCAGACCAGTTGTGATGGATCGGCAGGGCTCCGTGTCGACACTAGGAGGTCCCGTCCGGTTGACAGAGAGGTAGATAGCCGTGAGATGGGTCTGGCTTGAGGCTAGCTCAAGGCTAACTGGTGCTTGTTTGGGATAGTGGTGATTAGCCAACAACAACAACAGCCATTCGGTTGCAGCTAGCTAGTTGTGATGATCCGGTGTTAAGGTCCAGTGATTCAGTGATTCCGGCAGAAAATCCGATATTCTCTGGGTCGATAGCGCGCTGTGCAGACTGTGCAGACTGGCCGATAATTGTCCAGGCTAGAGCTGGCTGGTAGGTAGTGCAGGCCACGGACAATGGTGAAGACCGCTAACAGTGGCTAATAGCATGTAGCTAGTTAGCTGGCTAGATAAAAAGGTATAAAGAAATAATAGACTCTGTTCCACATTGGGTGAGGCAGGTTGCAGGAAAGTATATTTAGTTAAAGGATGGAAAGTGAGATTGAGAAATATATACGAAAAAGACAAAAAACTAAAAAGCAGGCTATTTACACGAGGACACTACAGAATACACAACCGCACTGCTACGCCATCTTGGATAGTGAGACAAGGACAGAGGGTAGTACGAGAGGGAGGAAGAGAGAAAGAGCGAGAGAGAGAGAGAGAGAGAGAGAGAGAGAGGGAGGACAGGGCAGGCTAGCGAGATGGAGGGAGGCAATGGGGGCTGTAGAGGTAACTCTCCCCATCTCTCTCTCTCTCTCCACATCTCTCCCTCCTTCCTCTCTCGCTGGCAGAGTGCTCCGGGAACACAGTCCTTCCTTGTCAGGCCCCCACGCTCCGTCTTCTGCTTCACAGGTAATTAAATTGATTTCCTGTCTTGTACTCGGCGAGAGAACATGACCCTGCACTCTGCGAGAGCGTGTCGAAAGGCACTACAGGGCTGCTCTCTGCATCATCTGCATCTCTGTGTCCGAGCAGGGGCCCTAAACAAACAAGGGGCCGCCCTGGGACCGTAAGGCCCAAGCTATAAGGCCTAAACACACTGCAGGTACACAGGCCACCAGCCATATAAAATGGAGCTAGCCTGGGATGGCAAACTCTGGTTAAATACAATGAAGATAAATGGAGCTAGCCTGGGAGGGGATACTCAGGGTTAAATACAATAAAGCTAGCCTGGGGTAGCATACTCGCATTCAAATAGGGAGGCATGTAGCCTAGAGGTTAAAAGTGTTGGGCCAGTGCCCAAAAGGTCACTGGTTCAAATCCCTGAGCCAACGAGGTGAAAAATCTGTCGATGTGCCCTTGAGCAAGGCACTTAACCCCAATTGCTCCTGTAAGTTGCTCTGGATAAGAGTGTCATATCATGGGGCATTGCAGGCCTTAACAAAACAAAGGGAACCAGGCATGGCGATACTCAGGTTGAAAAACAAGGAAGCTGTACAGCGAGCTTAGACTTAAATCTGAGACATCAACCACAGGAATATAAAGGACCTCTATCAAATCTAGGCGACATTGCTCTATAACCTACTCTGGAAGGTCAATATAATACTTTGAAAGCCATAACTGTTTTATGTAATTACTTTTCATTCCGCAATGATAAGATTAATATGTGCATAATCCAAACAGGATGTTTTAAAACACTGGAGCTAAATTCAGCATGCTAAGTAGTGTCAACAGCATGAAAGCCTGTGACTGCCCAGAGCAGGAGCCGTCTTGCTCCCTACTGTGAGGAACTTACTCTAGCTATCAATGGGACTGACTGCACTTTAAATAAAGGCCCAGGGTATTTGAGCAGAAAGGCCCATTTGTTGGAGCACCTCTCCACGAGGCTCTGCTTTATTTTAAGTATCCTGACATAACGTCTTCATGACACCGTCGCAAGAGTGAATTACATCTGGCTGACAGCCTGCTTACGTGCATGAGAGGAGGTTAGTAGGGTTCTGTGTAGTGGTCAATGATAAGTGGTAGTCAAGTAAGCAGCACTGGAGTCTACACTGAGTGTACAAAACATTAGGAACACCTTCCTAATAATTAGTTGCACCCGTTGGAGGCTCCTCAGAGGAGGAAGGGGAGGACCATCCTCCTCAGTGAATTTCAGAAAAATAAAAAATGTGAAACATTAAAAAAGTTATCATTTTTAGATAAAAATATACTAAATATATTCACGTCACCAAATAATTGATTAAAACACACTGTTTTGCAATGAAGGTCTAAAGTAGCCTCAGCAGCACTCTGTAGGGTAACACCATGGTGTAGCCAGAGGACAGCTAGCTTCTGTCCTCCTCTGGGTACATTGACTTCAATACAAAACCTGGAGGCTCATGGTTCTCAACCCCTTCCATAGACTTACACAGTAATTATGACAATTTCCGGAGGACGTCATCCAACCTATCAGAGCTCTTGCAGCATGAACTGACAGCTCTTGCAGCATGAACTGACTTGTTGTCCACCCAATCAAAGGATCAGAGAATGAATCTAGCACTGAAAGTATAAGTTACAGCTAGCAAGCACTGCAATGCAAAGAGAGAGAAAGACAAGTGTTAGTTAACTGGCTATGGCTATCCAACACTGGAACTCTTCCAAGTCAAGATAAGCTTTTGGTTTTATTAATTTATTGCCACCGGGGCCCGCCGGAGTAACTGCTAAACTGCTTGCTGTACAATGTACTGCATGATTGTAGCGGGTTTACTAATGCGTTAGTGCTAGTAGCTATGTTGACTATGACCTTAATATGGTGAAAACGATGTAGGCTGTGTGTAGCAGTTAGCTGTTATCCTATGAAAGTTTGGTTTGGAAATGTTTTTTCACGTTGTCACAGGCAGCTGTTGTATTGTGCACTGAAGTCCACAAGCGAAGGGAAAAGGTGAGAGGAGGAGAGACCGTAGATGCGAGAAGGAATTATATATACAATGAGCAAAGTGATCATGTGGCTTATATGTGGTTGATTGATTACTCTAATTTCTCTCAACCTCGTAGGCTAGGTTGTAGCAACCTCATGATGGGTACAGGGAAAATTAGAGTAGTATGTCATGTAGTAGCCTAAACCTATCGATGTTACAGTGCATTCGAAAAGTATTCAGACCCCTTCCCTTTTTCCACATTTTGTTACGTTACAGCCTTATTCTAAAATTGATTAAATTAAATGTTTTCCTCATCAATCTACACACAATACCCCATAATGACAAAATAAAAATAGGTTTTTTAGAAATGTTTGCACATTTATATATATATAAAAAATACGTATTTACATTATTATTCAGACTCTTTGACATGAGACTCGAAATTGAGCTCGGAAACATCCTGTTTTCATTGATCATCCTTTAGATGTTTCTACAACTTGATTGGAGTCCACCAGTGGTAAGTTCAATTGATTGGACATGATTTGGAAAGGCATACACCTGTCTATATAAGGTCCCACAGTTGACAGTGCATGTCAGAGCAAAAACCAAGCCATGAGGTCGTAGGAATTGTCCGTAGAGCTCCGAGACAGGATTGTGTCGAGGCACAGATCTGGGGAAGGGTACCAAAACATTTCTGTAGCATTGAAGGTCCCCAAGAACACAGTGGCCTCCATCATTCTTAAATGGAAGAAGTTTGGAACCACCAAGACCCTTCCTAGAGCTGGCCGCCCGGCCAAACTGAGCAATCGGGGGAGAAAGGCCTTGGTCAGGAAGGTGACCAAGAACCCGATGGTTACACTGACAGAGCTCCAGAGTTCCTCTGTGGAGATGGGAGAACCTTCCAGAAGGACAACCATCTCTGCAGCACTCCACCAATCAAGCCTTTATAGTAGAGTGGCCAGATGGAAGCCACTCCTCAGTAAAAGGCACATGACAGCCCACTTGGAGTTTGCCGAAAGGCACCTAAAGGACTCTCAGACCATGAGAAACAAGATTCTCTGGTTTGATGAAACCAAGATTGAAGTCTTTGGCCTGAATACCAAGCATCACGTATGGAGAAAACCTGGCACCATCCCTACGTTGAAGCATGGTGGTTGCAGCATCATGCTGTGGGGATGTTTTTCAGCGGCAGGGACCGGGAGACTAGTCAGAATCAAGGGAAAGATGAACGGAGCAAAGTACAGAGAGATACTTGATGAAAACCTGCTCCAGAGCGCTCAGGACCTCAGACTGGGGCGAAGGTTCACTTTCCAACAGGAGAATGACCCTAAGCACACAGCCAAGACAACGCAGGAGTGGCTTCTGGACAAGTCTCTGAATGTCCTTGAGTGGCCCAGCCAGAGCCCGGACTTGAACCCAATCGAACATCTCTGGAGAGACCTGAAAATAGCTGTGCAGCGATGCTCCCCATCAAACCTGACAGAGCTTGAGAGAAACTGCAGAGAAGAATGGGAGAAACTCCCCAAATGTGATATTTCAGTTTTTTATTTGTTAGAGATTTGCAAAAAGTTAAGAAAATCTCTTTTTGCTTACATACACAATCCATGTCTCAACTGTCTCAAGGCTTAAAAATCCTTATTTAATGTCTCCTCCCCTTCATCTACACTGATTGAAGTGGATTTAACAGGTGACATCAATAAGGGATCGTAGCTTTCACCTGGATCACCTGGTTAGTCTATGTCATGGAAAGAGCAGGTGTTCCAACAGACCCAGCGCCAGAATGAATCAGTTGGACAGGGATTTAATTTCCATAGGCAGGCCCGTTTTTTCATGGGACCTCCTATGTGTGCACGAACTTGAACACATTTTTTAAATGGCTGTAATAGTTAAGACCTAATGTTTTGTACACTCAGTGTATTTAGGTCTTCTTAAGAGTTCAAGAAAACGGTCATAACATATCATTAGTGACCTTACAGTTATAATAATTGACATAATACTGTTATATGGAGTCAATTCACGGAATGGTTTTAGCTACTGCAGTTTCACCTCATAGGTAGATGCTTCCAGTAGTTGTTATGTAAGTTTTATGTCAGGTTATAAAACATTATGTCAGTCAAGCATTTCCCAGCATTCTGCACAGAGCTTACCCAATAGAGGCAGAGGCAGAAATCACACACGGTCACTGCCGACGGTGCTGCCCAACATCACTACCCACCCCCAGAGACTCGAAGTGGACTTAGCCATTTCCCTGGCCTAATGACCCCGCCATTAACAAGCAATTGAGACGAGGCAATAGAAATCTGCGGCTCACGCTCTGCATTCATTACAGGTAAGTGTGTGACGTGAGAGATGAAGTAGTACACTGAGAGAAGCAGTCCATGGCAGCTCCATCTCCCACCAGGATTTATATAGGTAAATCAAACCCGAGACGCTGCCTGTCACCACAGAGCCTTCACAGAATCTCTCTTCCCACACTATGTAAATGAGGACTTCGACCCAAATCAAATTCCCGACCCGTTCGTTAATTGCAAATTACAGACCCCGGCACCCCAATCAACAGCCTTTTAAAGGCAGATTTCAGACTCATTTTTGCAGTCGACGGGGGGAGAGACTCAATCGTCTGGGTTGGTGACGCACAATACGTGACTGGAGAAGGGGTTCGGATTCCGGGGTTTGGCGGTCTGTCT
This sequence comes from Coregonus clupeaformis, assembly GCF_020615455.1. Classification (NCBI taxonomy): domain Eukaryota; kingdom Metazoa; phylum Chordata; class Actinopteri; order Salmoniformes; family Salmonidae; genus Coregonus; species Coregonus clupeaformis. Next base: position 42,955,277 of record NC_059201.1, on the reverse strand, counting down.
AAATGGTTATAGCGAGTGGACAAAGCGTGTGCTATCACTGACACGGACAGGAGAAGTGGCTTTTGCTGCAAATTGGAGGATTATGAAGACGTGGTACCTTGTGCTAGCCAGAGAATGTGGGACTGTCATCTCCTCCGATAGCAAAGGCAATTGGCTCTCTATAAGGAGCCAGTTGTCTTACTACCGCATTAAAATGGGTGAGTGTCATCTCCTCCGATAGCAAAGGCAATTGGCTCTCTATAAGGAGCCAGTTGTCTTACTACCGCATTAAAATGGGTGAGAACGCCAGCAATCTTCCACATACATTAATATTACATGACAAGCGAGGAGACATCAGTTTGTTAAATGCAAATCTCCCTGGCGTTCCTTCGTGTCTCCATCATCGTTTTGTCAAGTGCCCCCAGGCCCAAACACAGAATATGAGCCCGAATTGAAATTCTTTCTCCGTTTTTCATTCCTCAGCTGTTTTCTCAAAACTGTGTGAGAGTGTGTGTGATGATAAAACATTGTCTATGAATGTTGAAAGGTGCACTCTGTTTCCTCGCAATCAGTGTCTTGTGTCTCTTAAGTGGTTGTGTCTGGTGGCTCTATGTAATTCTCCTGCTAACTGTTAAATCAGCAAAGTGATACTCAGTTTCTCTGTGCCTGTTCCTGGTCAGTGAAATAACTGGTCCTGTAAAAACATTCAATATGACATGTGTACACACACAGTCCCACATACACCTTTGCTTAATGACATGCACACACATGCTCAAACACAACCATAACCCACACACAAACATTCACATACATTCTGTGGTCACACACGTGAAAGACGCACACAACAAAACCCTACACTCACACTTTTACTGAGAGAATCTCTGCAAATACACACACTCTCTCTCTGTCTCTCTCTCTCTCTCTCACACACACACACACACACACACACACACACACACACACACACACACACACACACACACACACACACAGTGACACATAGACACTTCTCTTAGAGAATGAGGCAGGAGGGGAGAGAGAGCTGTGAATGAAGCGATATTGTAACCTCCACCTATACAGCACCTCCCAACTGTGAGTTCAGCCAATGAATTATCCTCTCCAATAAATCCTGTTTGGGGGATAATCCTTTTCCCATCTTCTGGACAGACACTTTCAGTAATGAAATGGCCTGGGGGCTGTCCCTGTCACCCATTCCAAAGCAAGCCCTCTAACACCAGCCGGCCTCAGGGGAAGGGCTTACCGTGTGGGTTCAACCCGACTCAACCCCTGATCAGCCGCCCTCCCCTGCTTGGCACCTCCTCCCGCTCAAGCCGCTCCAGACTCAACCTAACTTCAGATCTGCTTTTCACCTTTTCACCCGCTGTGCAGTTCCAATCCCGAGGAGCTTCCCACCTCCAAGCTCTCTTTCGGTCAGGCTCCCTCTCTCTCCTGAATCTTCTGTAGAAAGCTGCTCTCCCGTGCGGGCAGCACAGCACAAGCCTGGAACCATGCTCTGGCAATTTCCCCTCTTCCACGATTTCTCAGAGCCTGGGCAAACATTACACAAATGCTGTGAAGCCGTAATTAGATGGCTTGCAGAGTTGTATCCCCTCCATTTCTCCAAAGCACCAACTCACCCAAGTTCTGGTTCCTGTTCTGCAGGGTGGCTGGGGAGTTGGCTACATTGGTGTCGAGCGGCAGGATGACTACTGGAGCCCTACTCATACGCAGAGGAAGGAAGGTGTAAATGACATCTGTGGAAATCCAACATGAGCGTCTCTCTGCTTCCAAAATGGCACCCTATTCCTAGCCCATAGGGCTCTGATCAAAAGTAGTGCACTATGTTGGGAATTGGGTGCCATTTGGGACAACGCCATGGACAAAGCAGTGTGGAACCAAGACTAATAAAACCAGTCAGTCAACTAAAGTGGTTGGTCCTGCTAGTCAAGCAGGGGAGGACTGGTAAACAACTATGATTAACATCATTAATGTATTAATATCCTTACTTGTTACCCCATTTGAACATTTTAAAGTGTATTATCTATGTAACTGTAACATATGTACAGTATACATATGTAAAGGACCTCACGCTGCTTGCTTAGCGAGTACCGCTTCCTCCTGATTCGGCTCATACAAAGGCTCGAACCCAGGACCTCTGCCTCGCAAACACACGTGACCGCCCTCCTGAAGCGTCTTACCCAGTCTCAGCACCGAAAAGTTAGCTATTCGCCAGCACAAGTGGAGACACTTCAGGCTGACGAGTGAGTCTCACAGATCCCGATCTGCTACACTTACCTAGCCATCTACCCACTCATCAAAGCATCCCACTACGCTTTCATCTCCGGACTCTAAAAGCTTCAGTGATTTCCCTATTTCTTTAGGACTTACATAACTATAACATGTTATAGTACCCAGTACTACCTCCACATCACAGATTGGGTTGTGTCTCTACTACAACTCCTCCTCCATCCCCTCTGGTGCCAGGCAGGGGCTGCTCACCCCCCATCGCTCATCCATAGACACCTGGCTGATGGGGAAGCTGGCCTGGAAGGCAGTGCTCAAATCTCCCCTCATCCGCCAGGCATGTGTCATGGTGCCTCCTGCCAAGTGTTAGTCCTTCCTCTCCATGTCAGTTTTATGCCCATTGAATATATACATTTTGGACCTAGGTTTCTGATGTGAAAACTCTCGGATAATCGGTACTCTGGAAAGGCGTACTCTTGGAAAAGACTAGGAGATCCTGAGGCCAAGCAGATTTATTTATAAAAAGCAGGTGAGAAGAATAGTTCAATAACTGTCTGCATTTCATGATACACACAGACACGCACACCCACACACACTTATCAATCTTCACCAGCAAAATGGTCATTATATTTTGGGCAAGTTTCTTAAAACTAGAATCCTTAATTGAAACAATGTGTTCTCCCCGCCCCTGTTTCGCTAAAAAGCTAAGGGATGGGGCTGGAGAAATAAAAACACTCTCAAATTCATAGACAGAGGTATGGATGCAAGGACTGACCAGCCATGATATAAAATGTATCGTTTTAGCCATGTTTTGAGGCTATACAGTGTTTTTTGTGCATGTTTTTTGCCTGTGCGTCACACAGTGAAGTCATTTACAATATTGAATAGCTCCCCGTGTGTTTATGCCAGAGACTAAAGCTTACTGTATGATTCCCAGTTGAAACAGTTTGCACATATATTATGACAACATTTTGTAACGTTTTTGTTGTTTTGGGAAACTTTCTTACAACTATAATCCTTCATTGAAACAATAAACGGTTCTCCCTGCTCCTTTTTTGCCAAAAAAAGCGAAGGGATGGGGCTGGAGAAGCATAACCACTCTGAAATTCATAGACAGAAATATGGATGCAAGGACTGACCATCCATGATATCAAATGTATAGTTTTAACTATGTTTTGAGGTTATATTGTTTTTCTTTAAATCCCCCAGCCCACGCGTCACACAGTGACAACATTTAGAATATTTAATAGCTCCCAGTGTGTTTATGCTAGAGACTAAAGCTTACTGTATGCTTCCCAGTCTAAACAATTTGCGCTTATATTATTATTTTGTGACATTTTAGTTAGTTTTGCTGTTCGGCATGGTTTTTTCGGCTGTTCGAGCACACACAATGTTTTCTTGAGTGTTTGTTGTCATTCAACGACAGACAACTGGTGTTCATGCACATTCTTCACTTGAGAAATACTGCAAAAAAAAAAAAGAAGTGTTATCTTAGATTAATTCGGACTATTTTGATGAAGTGTACTGGCTATGTTGTTGATACGGCGTCTCAAGAGTGACAAACAGTAAAAATCTTTTTAAGGGAGAATGCGTGGCACAGATGTTCGCTTCGCTGAGCCGGGTTCTGCTAGGAGCAAACCGAACCTATGTAGTATGAGGACGCCTTTGCCGTTTCTTGCCGTGGCAGCAGCTCAATCCCCTCTTTCTGCCGATATAAAGCTTGCGCCTATTCCATAACATGGGGCTTGTGAAAGCGGTGTTTTTCTACACGAGAGGATCCGGACAAGTCACGATAGGTGGTGGGCCGAAGCCGGAAAAAACGTGAAGTTGATCGATCCCCGTTGAGGGAGGAGTTGATTTTTTTTATATAACAGTAAAACATTCTTATGATGACTATAACATTTGTTGGCACCTTCAATTCTTGCACATTTTCTCATAACAAGTATATTTCAACACTGTCTGTTCAGGCAGATTTGACAAACTACTAAACTTGAAACCAATCAGAACTCTTGTACATACCCCTTGTGATGAAGGCACCCAATGGCCTGCTTCTATCTAAGATGTAAACACAGCCTCACAACAAACTCGAGCTGCTGTCTGTGTGTGATGAGCTCCCAAATACTAAAATTAGATAAATATCTGTTTTTGAGTGCACTTGAAATATGCAGCATGCAATACGAATTGTCTTGATCGTATGAAGAGGTAACTCCGTTGACCATTTAGTAGAAACGTGACAATTAACTACAATGACCATAATAAAAAACATTTAGGCTCAGAGATGGATCAGAGAGGAAGAGGTGAAGCGAGAGGTTTCACTCACGCCAAAATCTGTACAGAATAAGCACAATGCGTTTCTATGGGCTTATTTTGGACCTAAGCTTGTCGCCTGCCTTCCAGCCTTTGGGACTCCCATTGTTAGGGCATAGACATGCACATCTCATTATACAGATGATACATTATACAGATCTCTGGACTAATACACTTTTACACTTGCTACGTTAGGTTAGATGTACACAGACCGCATAGACCCCATGAGAGAGTAATGTACACAACACAATGATGAGAGGGACACCTTATCTACTTTGAAGAACTAGTAAAATGATTTCATCAGACAGCTCTTCAGCATACTTAGGCAGGCTAGCTAAATAGGATGACTAAAGACAGTACAGTATGGGGAGCACATAACATTAGATGGCCTGGCTGGCTGACTGCTACTGCCTGAGCAGAGATGAGATGATTACCTTAAGGAATTGTGGACCTGACAGAGACAATGGAATATTTTCAATGTTTTGGCAATTGAATGTTCACTATTTTTGGCTTTGGAATTTCCATTAAAAAGCTATAAAATCATTGTAACGTCATTATTTCATAATGCATTTCATGTAAAAAATAATAATAATAACCGAAAGCGAAATAAAAAAACGTTATTCTTTTTCCATAATCGAACCGAAGCCGAACCGACCTCAAAAAGCACTAATCGCTGAGCACTACCATTTAGCCAATTTAACGTTTGACTAGCCTAGCCAGCTACTGTAAATGTCAATTTGCCTGTTTCATTAGCTATCTCTCAGTCAGTGAATTACATTTTTGAATAATGTTTTGGCATATGTCTCATATCAAGTAGCTAGCTGCAGGTTTAAATAAATATTGAATCATATACTTTGCATAGAAACCCAAATAAAAGCATGTAGATAGAAAGATGTGTGTGTCATTTATGCTAGAATGGACGTTTTAAAACTACAGCTGCATATGCATATTAGCCAACACAGCATATCCTACACGTATAGCACACCTTCCAATACATTCTTCTTTAAAAAGCTGGGCAAATGTATACAATGTACTCTGCAATAAATACCAGTAAAAAACAAAAAACAGATTCGTTCTCAAATGTCAGCAGCTACCCATTACCATGGTGGGCATGCATAATGTTGGATGCATTGGAATGGAAAATCTTACAGTCCGCAGGATTATATAAAAAGCAGTTGGGAAATGAATGTTTGAGTTTTAAATACAAAATATTGAATGAGTGTGAGTATATTTAGGTGGTTTAAATGATTAGCTTAACTTTCCTACTAACCTTCTTAAAGTTGACGGTGCCAAATTCTTGCCAATCCATTATTCCAGAAAATCACATTGTATGATTTTTAAGTAATTAATTTGCATTTTATTGCATGACATAAGTATTTGATCACCTACCAACCAGTAATAATTCCGGCTCTCACAGACCTGTTAGTTTTTCTTTAAGAAGCCCTCCTGTTCTCCACTCATTACCTGTATTAACTGCACCTGTTTGAACTCGTTACCTGTATAAAAGACACCTGTCCACACACTCAATCAAACAGACTCCAAACTCTCCACAATGGCCAAGACCAGAGCGCTGTGTAAGGACATCAGGGTTAAAATTGTAGACCTGCACAAGGCTGGGATGGGCTACAGGACAATAGACAAGCAGCTTGGTGAGAAGGCAACAACTGTTGGCGCAATTATTAGAAAATGGAAGAAGTTCAAGATGACGATCAATCACCCTCGGTCTGGGGCTCCATGCAAGATCTCACCTCGTGGGGCATCAATGATCATGAGGAAGGTGAGGGATCAGCCCAGAACTACACGGCAGGACCTGGTCAATGACCTGAAGAGAGCTGGGACCACAGTCTCAAAGAAAACCATTAGTAACACACTACGCCGTCATGGATTAAAATCCTGCAGCGCACGCAAGGTCCCCCCTGCTCAAGCCAGCGCATGTCCAGGCCCGTCTGAAGTTTGCCAATGACCATCTGGATGATCCAGAGGAGGAATGGGAGAAGGTCATGTGGTCTGATGAAACAAAAATAGAGCTTTTTGGTCTAAACTCCACTCGCCGTGTTTGGAGGAAGAAGAAGGATGAGTACAACCCCAAGAACACCATCCCAACCGTGAAGCATGGAGGTGGAAACATCATTATTTGGGGATGCTTTTCTGCAAAGGGGACAGGACGACTGCACCGTATTGAGGGGAGGATGGAAGGGGCCATGTATCGCGAGATCTTGGCCAACAACCTCCTTCCCTCAGTAAGAGCATTGAAGATGGGTCGTGGCTGGGTCTTCCAGCATGACAACGACCCAAAACACACAGCCAGGGCAACTAAGGAGTGGCTACGTAAGAAGCATCTCAAGGTCCTGGAGTGGCCTAGCCAGTCTCCAGACCTGAACCCAATAGAAAATCTTTGGAGGGAGCTGAAAGTCCGTATTACCCAGCGACAGCCCCGAAATCTGAAGGATCTGGAGAAGGTCTGTATGGAGGAGTGGGCCAAAATCCCTGCTGCAGTGTGTGCAAACCTGGTCAAGACCTACAGGAAACGTATGATCTCTATAATTGCAAACAAAGGTTTCTGTACCAAATATTAAGTTCTGCTTTTCTGATGTATCAAATACTTATGTCATGCAATAAAATGCAAATTAATTACTTAAAAATCATACAATGTGATTTTCTGGATTTTTGTTTTAGATTCCGTCTCTCACAGTTGAAGTGTACCTATGATAAAAATTACAGACCTCTACATGCTTTGTAAGTAGAAAAACCTGCAAAATCGGCAGTGTATCAAATACTTGTTCTCCCCACTGTATGTCAAAGCCTACTGATGGAGACAGTAGAACTGCCATCAATGCATGCTTCAGTATTCCCCCCTCTCTCTAGGAGCATTCGTGTGCCCAAGCCCCATAGGTGTATCGATATGTAGCCAACCAATGTAGAGAAAACTCAGAAAGATTGTAAATCCATGTTATGAACTGCATGAGGAGGTTCCTCGCCATCTTAGCTGCCGCACATCTAGAATTTCCCAGCATCTTTGCCGGAACTAGTTGTTTCTATGCGCCGCAGCTGCAGCCATGTGTAGAAAGAGATCTACAAAGATCTACACACATGCAAGAGGCATATCTCACTCGATACAAAACATGGATTTACTAGATTATTCAACTACCTGCAACTGGACACTGACATTTTTAAGAACTGTTTTCCAGAATTAAGAGAGTATCGCCAATACCAGGTTAGTTGAATAATATATGGCTACGTTCTGTAACGGCCAGTAATGGTTACCAAAAATCTTTGGTTATGTCACATTATCGGGTGCACAATCTGTAGCTAACTCCAACTAGGCCTATTGACAGGGATAATGTCGCATTTCTTATTTGTCAGCATGAATGAAATTAGTGAGTCCTGTGTTGATGACTGTATTAGCTTTACAATACTTGTCCTATAGATTTTTTTGCAGTCTTAAATTATTACTTGGAATAATGCTAGCTAAAGCTCCCTGTCCCAGAATGACATGCTAGTGATATAGCTATATGCTCCTGCTAGCTAGCAATAGGTCCACTTGATGTAGCTAGCTAGCTACATTGCTAAGGTTGCTGCATTCTGAGAAAAGTTGGGAGTTATTTTAGAGCTTGCATTGATGGTATCATGTTTCTATAACTAAATAGATTACAAATATACAAATAGACTTAAGCAACCCCCATAGCAGAATGTTGGACGGAGATCTCTCCCTCGCTCTGTCACCAGCTGTGTTTAGTAGTGATACGGAGAATGTGATTGGCAGACGTGATCAGCAGAGATGGTACCTGGAAAGTATACGTGTTTTGATTGGTTTGCTGTTTAGTACTTGGCACTGTTTGCATGTCCAACTAGCGAACATCAAAGTAAGTATTTAGAAAATAATTGCTAGAATTGACGGTGCCAAGAAAAATAAATGTGTTGAGAATAAATAAATATACAGTGCATTCGGAAAGTATTCAGACCCCTTGACTTTTTCCACATATTGTTACGTTACAGCCTTATTATAAAATTGATTACATTTTTTTTATTCTCATCAATCTACATACAATACCCCATTATGACAAAGCAAAAACAGGTTTTTAGAAATGTTTGGAAAATAATAAAAAATTCAAAACAGAAATACCTTATTACATAAGTATTCAGACCCTTTGCTATGAGACTCGAAATTGAGCTCAGGTGCATCCTGTTTCCATTGATCATCCTTGAGAAGTTTCTACAACTTGATTGGAGTCCACCTGTGGTAAACTCAATTGATTAGACATGATTTGGAAAGGATAGGGGGTAAAAAGTGCCACGAATAAAGTGCCCAAACACGTAACAATAAATAAACTATCCTGAGTTTTCTTGTATCTTTCAGATCTAGGACAGACACTTCAAAACCTTATTCTTTATGATTTATTTTTTGACTGTTTGCTTTGCCATGTACAAATGTGTTATGCAATGCATTTCTATGGGCCAAATTCATTTTTTAAAATCATATGGCTAAATTAGCAATTTTATGACCATCTTAAAACAATTCTACCTGTTAGCTCAGTAGATATTGCGATTTAAGGGCTTAGACCTAAAAGGGTTGTTTACAAACATTGGAGTAAAACAAGCTTATATTTTGGGTTCTGATGGGGTACGACAATTGAACTAAGCTCATGAGACATTTAGAAGTTATATTCTTCAAGAATCAATATATATCATTCATTTATAAGTCCAAAAATAGATGTAGCAATTAAGGTTTCGAGCTTTAATAACCCCTGTAAGTCTAAGCCCTTAGATCGCAATATCTACTAAGCTAACATATGGAATTGTTTTAAGATGGTCATAAAATGTATAATTTTACCATTTGATTTTGAATTTTAGGACCCCTGTAAGTATAAAAAAATTAATACAAAATATATTTGATGAAACATTGAATTTGACTTTACTGCTGTAGCCCATAGAAACACATTGAATAACACATTTGTACATGGCAAAACAGACAGAAAATGTATTATAAGGAATAAGGTTTTGAAGTGTCTGTCCTATATCTGAGCGATATATAAAAAAATAATAAAAGAAAGACCCATGTTTGGTCACGTTATTCGTGGCACATTTGACCCCCTATGCACTTTTTGCAATTTTTATAGCCCTGTACTGGGTTACCTTCAGACAACTCCTCTGAAGCTTGTGTGCGTCGTAGAGCAGAACAATCATGTTCTTGAGAGTCTCCCCTTTCGATATTGGTGACATATTAGTTTGTAGCTCCAACGGTTCGGTCTAGAGAGTCAGTTTTGTGAGACAAACTCTTTAAAATGAGGATATCCACGACAGAGAGTTCAGACGACTACCGCCAAACAAACGACACTGTCTTGTTCGTGAGAGGCTCATCTTTCGATGGTGGTGATATGAGTTTGTAGCTCATACGGTTTGTGTTTTACAGATGATTTTGTGACTATTTTCTTGTCCGGATCCTCTCATGTGTAGAAAAATGCCGCTTTCACAAGCCCCATTTTATGGAATAGGTGCAAACTTTATATCAGCGGAAAGAGGGGATTGAGCAGCAGAAACGGTAAGTCTCTAGCATAAACACACAGGGAACTATTCTATATTCAAAATTATGTCACTGTGTGACCCTCAGGTGCGTCAATTGACTCTAGTTTTTTTTTAAAGGAACATTTTTCAACATTATCTTGTTTCAAAGTGTTTTATCGATAATATGATTCCAAAATCACATTATTTTTAAGTCAGCCATGGCATCATAACCCCATAACACCTTTTTAAGCAATATAGACATGCTTATTAAGCATTACTTAGCAATCAGACAGCAACCCTAGTAGTGCTGCGTTACAAGTTACAAGTTGTGGGCACTTCCTTTCATTCAATGGAGTACTACATTTATTATCTTCCCCGGAATACAGGGCACTTTGATTGTGGTATCCACAACTCCAGTTCCCCCTCGTCTTTAACCTGTGTTTCCCCTGTTAATTAGAGTGAGGCAAACTGGGTGTCAATTAGCCTGTTGTTTGGGCTTTGATATCCATGCATTTCTTAGGCCACAACCTTCCTCCCCCTCTCCTCTCCTTCCTCCCTGCTCCCAGTGAAGCACAGGGAATGTTAATCTTTGAAAATGTGCTAATGTTTTCAATTAATTGGCATCATTAGTAAAATGGTCGACCCAACGTGTGCAAAGAAATTATAAATGGGCAGGTGGAAACAGCCAAGGATTTTTGTATTCTCTACCAGGATGATGTCCATCACAAAACATGGAACTAGAATGTTAAGGGTTTAGACCCACAAATAAGGCAACAACAGATTTTGAAATCTGCCATTGACCCTTGCATTAACGTTATTGAGGTTATTTAGTCAATTCTCTGTTGACTTTTAGAGAGATTTTAAGGGAGTAACTATTAAAACGATGACATCGACTCTTTGGGGTTATTTGGGGGGAATAACTAATGTGGCATGGGACATGCTCTGCAAAATAAAATGACTAAGGAAAACAATATCAAGCAAAAGGACTAATAAGTGGAACTTAGTTTATCCAAGAAAACTAATGATGCTGAACTAAAATAATTATTGAATCAAATTATTTTTCCAGGACGAGGAAAGAAGGTGTATGGGAAACTATTTGAAATGGTGCAGGTCTGCAGATAATGAGACTCTAGCCATCTGAACATGTTTACATGTTTAAATTTAATTAGTAGGAAATATCATTCAATTATAATCAGAATGTGCACAGAACTGAAAAGTAGAACTACCTCGTTGATTTTGGTCCACATCAATGATTTAACTAATTAATTGTATCTATTAATATTTATGCATAGTGAAATTATTCATTAATTAAATGTCAATTGAATAGATATCTTTCCTCCGTTTCATCTTGACATGATAGTGTTTTGACAGCCATCCTCCCAAAGTCACTCCTACAGTGTTCTGAACAGTTTGTTCAAGAACAGACTGCTCATGAATATTGAAATTCATACCCAGATCCAGGAAGCTCAGAAAATGTGACTTATATCACTGTATGTGAGTTATATCACCACGTATTTTCCAGCCTATCAAGTGTGTATCAATTACTCACAGTTTTAAACATAAGAACTAAAAGAGATACATTTTTTCTACCAACATCTCATATTCCTCTTATAAAGTACTTTAATTCATCTCGAAGAAAACAGTGAGTCCATGTCCAGATATTTACCTTACAACCATAGTAGGCATTGTGTGCATGTGAGATTAGAGAGTTTTACAGCATGCAACATTTAGCAAAATGTATTAAATTAATTTGAGTGACAGCTTTAGCCACTGACTCTTACATGACTTTACTTTAGTCTCTCTTCCAGCAGTTAGTACAACTTCACAGTCTTCCTAAATCTTTTCAAAATGGTTCCTGGTTGCTTCTCTATAAGGTATAGCCTACTCACGTATTGACCTAAATAAACATTGGTTCCCTCATACCTTGTGTCTCATAGCAGCACGTGACAAAGAGTATCACAATTAAACTCTCCCCCTTATCTAACTGTAAAATCTATCTCATCTAATGTTGTCCTGCTGTTTGGTGGTTCATTTGATATGGGGAACATTAGATGTTTTATTTTAATCGTGATCAAGCGCGGAGAAGTCATTAACCATCTCACCCCCCTGCCCTCTGGCATGTTGTTACATACTTTATATCTATTTGATCTCTTTTCCTTTGTGTTTTTTATTAATGTCTTACCAGTCGTCTTTTCCTTTGAAATAACAAACGCTTAGAAGCAAAGAACCTATAGAAGATACCCAACACAGCAGGCACATATACTGTATATATACAAATGAATACTACAATTTGTATTGTAATTCTGTTCTCAACAATGATGGTTGAATAGTAATCCTATCCTTGTATCTGTTTACAGATTAATCAGATGTTCTATCGCTGCAGACATTTATAAACGAAACTGTGAAAACCTGAGCCTTAAATCATTATGAGAGGAAAAGCGACAGTAGTATGATATTGTTTTATGAAATGTGAAATTAGAGACTATAGCAGAGCAGTAATATCTCTTTATGAGATCCGGTGAATGTGTGTATTTGTATCCTTTGTTTTCTTGCCCAATAATTAGCTGACCTGAGCCACCGCACCCAGGAGAAAATGTCTGCATCCCAAATGACACCCTCTTCCTCATAGGACTCTGGTCAAAAGTAGTGCACTACAGTACATAGGGAATATGGTGCCATTTGGAATGCACACAATAACAGGAAAGCATGAAATACTGCTTATTATTTAAGTGTTGCCAGTGCTCTTTCCTGGGTGCCAGTATAGGTACAGTTGTGGGTTTTCAATTCATCCTGGGCTAGTGCTGACTTTGCAGGCTATTAGTCTATAGCTGCATAGAGTGTGAGAGAGAAGTCAATGGGCGGGCCTAAACTATACATTACAGTGGCATTAAAGTTTCTGGGTAACTATATGAGAGAAGGCTAGGCAGGTTACCGTAGTTATTTGGTATGCTTCCCTAAAATGCCCCCCAAAAGTTCCCATCCCTAAATGTACTTAAAGAGGATGTTACAGTGCAATTATATAAGTTATTCCACTGTTACTTTAGATCTCAGTAAAGTAACGTAAAGAGCGACCTAGGGTAAGATATGAAGAGAGAAGGAGAGAATAGATGAGACAGACAAGAAAGAGAAAATTGGGAGAGAGATCGGCCTAGTCTCCACAAGGAACATTTTGAGCTCCCAGGGTAACTGGCAAACATGCGAGTGAAATGCTTTGCTCCCCGCAAGCCACTGGGTACAAACATTAAGGGGTCATGCTTTTCAGTCTTTCAACAAGCATACTTCATATTGTATTAGGGCTATTAGTTTGTATAATAGTTCATATTGTATTAGGGCTATTAGTTTGTATAATAGTTCATATTGTATTAGGGCTATTAGTCTGTATAATAGTTTGTATTGTATTAGGGCTATTAGTTTGTATAATAGTTTGTATTGTATTAGGGCTATTAGTTTTGTATTATAGTTTGTATTGTATTAGGGCTATTAGTTTGTATAATAGTTTGTATTGTATTAGGGCTATTAGTTTGTATAATAGTTTGTATTGTATTAGTCAAACAAGATCAATGTTTGCTAATTAATACATATGTCTCGGTAAATGCATATACTGTAACATGCATTGGTGTGAGACTTGTAGTGTGGTAAAGGGGAAACAGACAAGTAAAGAAAGGTTGAGAACCCCTGTACTAAATGTTCTGTCAAAATACAAATACGACTGAATAAGCATGACAGAGTTCAGTGATGATGCTTGCAAAGACAGAGAGTGATGCTAGAGAGAGAGAGAGAAACCAAATTATCAGAGAGAGAGAGAGAGAGAGAGAGAGAGAGAGAGAGAGAGAGAGAGAGAGAGAGAGAGAGAGAGAGAGAGAGAGAGATGGAGAAGAGAGAGAGAGAAAGTGTGTGTTTGTAGTCATTTATAAAGTTGCAGCAATGCTCTCCTCCATCTCCCTCTATGTGTGACTCCTCTGCTGTGAATGTAGCCTTGAGGGAAATGCCAGACAAGGACAGAGTTTGTGCTGCCGCTGATGCATCGGCGGGGGAGATGCATCTTATAGCACAGCGTGCTAAATGACAAAATTATATCTCATCAGAGAGCCACCCTGTGTCTGTGTGTGCGTCTCTGTGTGTGTGTGTTTGTGTGTGTGTGTGTGTGTGTGTGTGTGTGTGTGTGTAAGAGAGAAATAGTGTTTTGGTGCCTTACCTCCTATGGTTCTAAAGGGACGCACAGTATTATATGTTGTGATTTCAGCCTTTGGTTTGATAGTGTGTAGTGTTGTGTTGTGTCATTGTGCTAAATACACTACATGACCAAAAGTATGTGGACACCTGCTCGTCGAACATCTGATTCCACAATCATGGGCATTAATATGGAGTTGGTCCCCCCTTTGCTGCTATAACAGCCTCCACTCTTCTGAAAAGGCTTTCCACTAGATGTTGGAACATTGCTGCGGGGACTTGCTTCCATTCAGCCACAAGAGCATTAGTGAGGTCGGTCACTAATGATGGGCGATTAGGCCTGGCTCGGCGTTCCAATTCATCCCAAAGGTGTTCGATGGGGTTGAGGTCAGGACTCTGTGCAGGCCAGTCAAGTTCTTCCACAGCAATCTCGACAAACCATTTCTGTATGGACCTCGCTTTGTGCACGAGGGCATTGTCATGCTGAACCAGGAAAGGGCCTTCCCCAAATTGTTGCCACAAAGATGGAAGCACAGAATCGTCTACAATGTCATTGTATGCTGCTCTGCAATGGAAACCCGTTTCATGAAGCTCCCAACGAACAGTTATTGTGCTGAAGTTGCTTCCAGAGGCAGTTAGGAACTCGGTAGTGAGTGTTGCAACCGAGGACAGATGATTTTTACGCGCTATGCGCTTCAGCACTCGGCGGTCCCGTTCTGTGAGCTTGTGTGGACTACCGCTTCGCGGCTGAGCCGTTGTTGCTCCTAAATGTTTTCACTTCACAATAACAGCACTTACAGTTGACCGGGGCAGTTCTAGCAGGGCAGAAATTTGACAAACTTTCTGGTTGGAAAGGTGGTATCCTATGACGGTGCCAAGTTGAAAGTTACTTAGCTCTTCAGTAAGGCCATTCTACTGCCAATGTTTGTCTATGGAGTATGTATGAATGTGTGTTCGATTTTATACACCTGTCAGCAACGGGTGTGGCTGAAATAGCCGAATTCACTAATTTGAAGGGGTGTCTAAATACTTTTGTATATATAGAAGTTATTTAATATCCCCAAAATATGCGACCCTCTGGATGAATAGGCCCCTGCTTATAGACCAGCATCACCAAGCACTAGGGAGGTGGATGGGGAGAGGGAGGTGGACGGTGGGGGAGGAGGATTCAAAGAGCACGTCCACGGAGCAATGGGCCAAAGGTAGTAGGGGGTGAACAAAGTACAAATAAAGCTTTTAATACGTTAAGTATCGACCAGTTGGCTGAAAAAACTGCAGAGTATTGGCAGGCCAGGAATCCCACTGAAGGGACTCCATAATGAAGCTGGTCAATGCTAAGCTGTCCGCAATCAATCGCACATAACAGTTAATTACAGCTGGGGCCCATCTGAAGCGGGAGAGAGAGAGAGGCCAAACACACAGAGGTGGAGATGGGTGGAGAGGCATAGAGCTGGCTTAGTTAAGGTGAGGATCGAGGAGGGAGAAGTATCGAGCGACATCCGTAGGAGATATGAAAATGAAATACGGCGAGCCGTTGTGTGAAGGCATCTCTCATTAGACTTGGCATCCGAGGGTGTCAGTTTCCCCCTGCTAATAAAGCAGAGGCGTACCTGCTGGCGCCCGCAGCACCAGTTAACGCCCCCCTCACTCGGCGCACAGCGCTGGCCCCGTCTTATTAAGAAACTGGAAATGGAATGGGTTGGAAAGAAGGAGATGGATAACAATTGTTTGTTGTATCATCCTCACAGAGCAATATTGTTTTCTTCCTTTCTGGCTTGCTTGCACCTTACTGAGTAGCACAGGCTTCTGACGACAACCATACCTTATTTAACGAGCAAAACTTTACAGAGTGCTATAGGCCATAGGCTACTACTATAAGATACTGTGTGCATTAGAAACACAGAACATAATCTGGGCACATTTTTGCACGTTTTTGTCAAGAATTGGTAGACTTTCGTTTGATTTAATTATTCAGAAAGCTAGTCAACCTTATCTCAATATAATATATTGCACATTGCTTTAGTTTAGTTGTTATGTATAAATAGGCTTTGTTAAAAAAATATTAAACCTAGACGATAAAGGGTCTATGTGTCTACTGACTTCCTAACCTACAGCTTTGGTGACCCTGGCATGATGTGTTTTGCAGAACAGTCTGGAATAAATTAATAATTTTGGAAGTACAGCCCACCACAGTTTTTGAAACTCATTGTTAATGAACAGTTAGCGGGCTGTGAACCATCAGTGGGTGTGGCCAGGGGGATGCGTACCATCAGTGGGTGTGGCCAGAGCGTTGTGAACCATCAGTGGGTGTGGCCAGGGGGCTGTGAACCAATCATCATTGCCATACTGCTGAGACAACAGTTGGTTCAGATCAGCTAATAGCTGCAGAGCCCAAGTCTTCAGCCTGTGTCTGTCTCTCTCCCACGATGCCAGGGCTAATGGATTTACTCGAGATGGTGCAGGCATTTATTACCACGTGTAATTGAACGCAATGATTATCATTGTTGTGTAATGTGATTTTAATGCGGCGGTGATGGTTATATATAAGACCTAATGACTTGCCTCGAGGGGGTGCGGGTACAGGCAGAGGAAAAAAGATAGAATGTGATTTAGATTTCTCCCTCTTTTCAGTTGACATATAAATAAAGACGTTTAATTAAAGTGTTCTTTCGGCAGCTTGTTTTTGCAAATAAGCGGGCGTTTTCTTAGTTTTTTGTGAAGTGGAGTGTTTGATTGAGGTGCATGGGCATGATGTGTAGTTGTGGGAGGTCTGTGGGCACTGCACTCTAAAATATGTTGGTGAGAAAGCTATTTTGTTGACAAGCCAGACATCTTGACAACAACAATTGTTTTCTATTTGATTGCTTCCAAAAGATGTGTATATGTGCTTAAGCATAAGTTGATATACAGTACATTAGTCTCCATATAAATTGACAAATTGTTCTGTTAAAAATATTTAACTAGAAGGCCAAATTTGGTGCTTCACAAAATAGATTTGTCCAAAAATATTTTTTTACATCAACCCTAAGTAGTATGCATGATTGATAAGAGCATTAACAAGGCACTTTAAAATGCCTTAAGGTTTATCAAAAATCCACATTTATATTGAATTATTTTATGCTTTCATATTACATCCTCAAGTAGTAGCTTTCCTCTACCATTTTTCATCCATCATTTTGGTATATGTGGGGTTTGCATTTGATTTCCAGTCAGGCAACAATTCACGAGCTACAAAACTGGCCCAAATTGGGATCCGAGGAACCATCGCCTGTTATTACAGTGCAGTGTTATTGACCATTCATTTTAGTATGCAGGATACTACAGGAAAACGCCAGGCTCTCAAAACAGTTTTCTGAGTGGAGACCAGTTATGTCGCTGCTCAAGAAATTACAGGCACACACACACACACACACACACGTTTGTTTTACTATCCTTGATTCCCATACAATATCCTATTTTCCCTAACCCCTAAACCTAACCCTTAACTTAACCCAAACCTTAACACTAACCTTAACCCCAAATCCGATCCTGTAACCCTAAACCTAACCCCTAAGCCTAAAATAGCCTTTTTCCTTGTGGGGACCGGAGAAATGTCCCCACTTGTAGGAATTGTCCTTGTTTTACTATCCTTGTGAGGGCTTCTGGTCCCCAAAAGGATAGTAAACCAAACACACGCACGCACACGGCTATGTCTTACTATACTTGTGATTACTTTTTGTGAACCAACAATTCCCTATCCCCTAACCCTTACCCTAACCCTTAACCCTAACACGAATTTTAACCCTAACCCTAATTCTAATCCTAAACCCAAACCTAACCCCTAAGCCTAAAATAGCCTTTTTACAAGAAAGGTCCAGCAAAATGTCCTTGCTTCTCTGCATTTTAGTTGGTTTACTATTCTTGTGAGTACTTCAGGTACTCACAAGTATAGTATAATGTGTACACACACAGACACACTCACAGACACACACACACACACACACACACACACACACACACACACACACACACACACACACACACACACACTGTGGACAGGGTTAATCTCCCGGAAAGAGGGATGGGGGTGGGCAATAGTTGGTAGGAAGAGGGTCCCCTATTATCAGGGGATGAGAGGGCTAATAAAACCCAGGAGCTGCAGGGGTCCAGAGGTCACAACACATGTAATGAATGGAGAAATTTCACTCATCCAATTATAGGGAGGCAAGGCAAAAATCCATACCGTTACTCTGGGCAGAGTGCCCAAATGCAAACCAATAATGTTAAGCAAAGCTCCAGCTGTGTGTGTGTGTGTGTGAGCATGCATGTGTTCCTTCAAAAGATGTTAAATAAAAACTGTGGGGGTGGAGAGTTTGAAACAGTGTATGTTTAAAGAGAGCTATGGTAACTGTGTGTGTGTGTGTGTGTGTGTGTGTGTGTTTGTGTGAAAATTGTTGGTCCCCAAAAAGTCCTCTCAATGATAGTAAGACATAGCTGTGTGTGTGTGTGTGTGAACATTTTATTTCACATCTTTTGAAGACCAGCACGCATGCTCACACACACACACACACACACACACACACACACACACACACACACACACACACACACACACACACACACACACACACACACACACAAACACACACACACACACACACACAGGGCTGATTTCGAATCCAGTCAGTTATATGTGTTCTGTGATCTTTGAGTATGAGGTCAAAGGGGGGTGAAATGTAACCGAGGTGGTTCGATGAACCATGCTCTTTTGATGGGTGTATTCTTGTGTTTGTGTGTTTGTTACTGACACTGGTGCGGGTGACGGAGGGACCTCAGTCACTTGAAGAATGGTGCTAGCTTGAAGACTGGTGTTAGCTTCCTGAACTCATCCCTATGGGCTTTAGCTAAATGGGCTAACACAGTCTTGTGACATGCAGGACACCTGGTTCGAACCCAGTCAGTCACAAGAGCAAGATTAAATAGGGAGTGGAAAGGCTATGCTTAGAAGGGCTATGACAGGGCTATTGAACTATATTCTTATTGTGCCAAATTGTGGTTTTTGTGACACTCCCTTCTAACGTGTCCTGCATGGCCTGTGATCATCATAGAAGGGAACAGGAGGCACATTTGTGTTCCAGCGAGTCTTTGTCTTCAGGAATGGGGTCATAATAGCTTATAGCCAAAACGGTTCAAACGCTAGAGCCAAATTCATTGGAAGAAAATAAATTGAAACGCGGCACCATGCCTCATTGGCTTCAGAAACCACCAGAAGCTTCGATTTACCACAGAGAGCGTTTCATTATATATGTTCTCCTCTACCTTTCCTGGCTGGCAAAGTACCAGCATGTTGTCTCTGGTTTTGAATCTGAATTTAGAGAACGGAATTTGAAAACTGAATCTGAATGCATCTCATAAACGATATACACAAAAGCATGTTGACACCCCTATTTCAGCCACAGCCGTTGCTGAGAGATGTATAAAATCGAGCACACAGCCATGCAATCTCAATAGACAAACATTGGCAGTAGAATTGAAATCCAATATGGATGTTGTTAAGAGATAGATGGGAGGTGTTGAATGGAGCTGAAGGATGGGACTAATAACAACTAACAACAACTAATAACAACAAGATTACTAATGTAAAGCATACTGTGTCCATAATAACTATATAGGTTATAGGTTGAGAGCTTTTGTGAAAGAGCACAGTTAGAAAGATATGGCATATGGAAGCAAACTGGATGGACATCATGAACATGATTGGAGAGGTTGAGGGTAGATCAGGAGTAAAAACAAACAAAATCGAATTATTGTAAAATTGACTGTGTCCATAAAATGTATATACAGTCGTGGTCAAAAGTTTTGAGAATCACACAAATACTAATTTTCACAAAGTCTGCTGCCTCAGTTTTGATGATGGCAATTTGCGTATACTCCAGAATGTCATGAAGAGTGATCAGATGAATTGCAATTAATTGCAAAGTCCCTCTTTGCCATGAAAATGAACTTAATCCCCAAAAAACATTTCCACTGCATTTCAGCCCTGCCACAAAAGGACCAGCTGCTATCATGTCAGTGATTCTCTCGTTAACACAGGTGAGAGTGTTGACGAGGACAAGGCTGGAGATCACTCTGTCATGCTGATTGAGTTAGAATAACAGACTGGAAGCTTTAAAAGGAGGGTGGTGTTAGAAATCATTGTTCTTCCTCTGTTAACCATGGTTACCTGCAAGGAAACACGTGCCGTCATCATTGCTTTGCACAAAAAGGGATTCAAAAGCAAGGATATTGCTGCTAGTAAGATTGCACCTAAATCAACCATTTATCGGATCATCAAGCACTTCAAGGAGAGAGATTCAATTGTTGTGAAGAAGGCATCAGGGCGCCCAAGAAAGTCCAGCAAGCGCCAGGACCGTCTCCTAAAGTTGATTCAGCTGATGAATCCCCTTTCCGATTGTTTGGGGCATCCGGAAAACACCTTGTCCGGAGAAGACAAGGTGAGCGCTACCATCAGTCCTGTGTCATGCATCCTGAGACCATTCATGTGTGGGGTTGCTTCTCAGCCAAGGGAGTGGGCTCACTCACAATTTTGCCTAAGAACACAGCCATGAATAAAGAATAGTACCAACACATCCTCCGAGAGCAACTTCTCCCAACCATCCAAGAACAGTTTGGTGATGACCAATGCCTTTTCCAGCATGATGGAGCCCATTGCCATAAGGTAAAAGTGATAACTAAGTGGCTTGGGGAACAAAACATCGACATTTTGGGTCCATGGCCAGGAAACTCCCCAGACCTTAATCCCATTGAGAACTTGTGGTCGATCCTCAAGAGGCAGGTGGACAAACAAAAACCCACAAATTCTGACAAACTCCAAGCATTGATTATGCAAGAATGGGCTGTCATCAGTCAGGATGTGGCCCGGAAGTTAATTGACAGCATGCCAGGGCGGATTGCAGAGGTCTTGAAAAAGAAGGGTCAAGACTGCAAATATTGACTCTTTGCATAAACTTAATGTAATTGTCAATAAAAGCCTTTGACACTTATGGAATGCTTGTAATTATACTTCAGTATACCATAGTAACATCCGACAAAAATATCTCATAACACTTAAGCAGCGAACTTTGTGAAGACCAATACTTGTGTCATTCTCAAAACTTTTGACTACGACTGTAGTATGTATAAGCTGGAAGTAGAGGCCTAAGCGTTGTTGTTCACTAGTTTAGGGGAAGGGTGGTGGGGTTGGAAAGTAACAAAGGAACATTTTGTTTTTTTAAAGGTATATGTATATATATGTATGTATATGTATTTATATATCTATGTATGTACACTACCAGTCAAACGTTTTAGAACACCTACTCATTCAAGGGTTTTTCTTTATTTTTACTATGTTCTACATTGTAGAATAATAGTGAAGACATCAAAACTATACATTAACACATATGGAATCATGTAGTAACCAACAAAGTGCTAAACAAATCAAAATATGTTTGAGATTTGAGATTCTTCAAATAGCCACCCTTTGCCTTGATGGCAGCTTTGCACACTCTTGGCATTCTCTCAACCAGCTACATGAGGTAGTCACCTGGAATGCATTTCAATTAACAGGTGTGCCTTCTTAAAAGTTAATTTGTGGAATTTATTTCCTTCTTAATGCGTTTGAGCCTATCAGTTGTGTTGTGACAAGGTGGGGGTATACAGAAGATAGCCCTATTTGGTAAAATGCCAAGTCCATATTATGGCATGAACAGCTCAAATAAGCAAAGAGAAATGACAGTCCATCATTACTTTAAGACATGAAGGTCAGCCAATATGGAAAAGTTTCTTCAAGTGCAATCGCAAAAACCATCAACCGCGATGATGAAACTGGCTCTCATGAGGACCACCACAGGAATGGAAGACCCAGAGTTACCTCTGCTGCAGAGAATACGTTTATTAGAGTTACCAGCCTCAGAAATTGCAGCCTAAATAAATGCTTCACAGAGTTCAAGTAACAGACACATCTCAACATCAACTGTTCAGAGGAGACTGTGTGAATCAGGCCTTCATGGTCGAATTGCTGCAAAGAAGCCACTACTAAAGGACACCAATAAGAAAATTAGACTTGCTTGGGCCAAGAAACACAAGCAATGGACATTAGACCAGTGGGAATTTTGTCCTTTGGTCTGGAGTCCAAATTTGAGATTTTTCGTTCCAAATCAAATCAGATCAAATGTTATTTGTCACATACACGTGTTTAGCAGATGTTATTGCGGGTGTAGTGAAATGCTTGTGCTTCTAGCTCCGACAGTGCAGTAATATCTAACAAGTAATATCTAACAATTTCACAACATATACCCAATACACACAAATCTAAGTTAGGAATGGAATTTAAGAATATATAAATATATGGAGAAGCAATGACAGAGCGGCATGGACTAATATACAGTAGAATATTATAGAATACAGTATATACATATGAGATGAGTAGTGCAAGATATCTAAACATTATTAAAGTGACTAGTGTTCCATTTCTTAAAGTGACCAGTGATTTCAATAGGCAACAGCAGCTTCTAATGTGCTAGTGATGGCTATTTAACAGTCTGATGGCCTTGAGATGTAAGCTGTTTTTAATTCTCTCTGTCCCAACGTTGATGTACCTGTACTGACCTTGCCTTCTGGATGATAGCGGGGTGAACAAGCAGAGACTCCGGTGGTTGATGTCCTTGATGATCTTTTTGGCCTTCCTGTGACATCTTTGTGAGACGCGGTGTGGGTGAACGGATTATCTCCGCATGTATATTTCCCACCGTAAAGCATGGAGGAGGAGGTATTATGGTGTGGGGGTGCTTTGCTGGTGACACTGTCTGTGATTTATTTAGAATTCAAGGCACACTTAACCAGCATGGCTACCACAGCATTCTGCAACGATACGCCATCCCATCTGGTTTGGGCTTACTGGGAATATCATTTGTTTTTCAACAGGACAATGACCCAACACACCTCCAGGCTGTGTAAGGGCTATTTTACCAAGAAGGAGAGTGATGGAGTGCTGCATCAGATGACCTGGCCTCCACAATCCCCCAACCTCAGCCAAATTGAGATGGTTTGGGATGAGTCCGACCACAGAGTGAAGGAAAAGCAGCCAACAAGTGCTCAGCATACATGGGAACTCCTTCAAGACTGTTGGAAAAGCATTCCAGGTGATGCTAGTTGAGAGAATGCCAAGAGTGTGCAAAGCTGTCATCAAGGCAAAGGGTGCCTATTTGAAGAATCTCAAAAATAAAATATATTTTGATTTGTTTAATACTTTTTTGGTTACTACATGATTCCATACGCGTTATTTCACAGTTTTGATTTCTTCACTATTATTCTACAATGTAGAAAATAGTAAAAATAAAGAAAAACCCTTGAATGAGTAGGTGTTCTAAAACTTTTGACCGGTAGTGTATATATATATATACTGTATATATATTTGCAGGAAAAAAACATATGGGGGATTGGATGTGATGCAGACAATTACATTGATGGAAGTTACAATCTATCTGCAATATTAAAGCTGATCTACCCCCCAAATTGTTTTTTTCATAATAATAATAACAAATATATATAAAATAAAAAACATTTGCAGTAGAATGGCCTTGCTGAAGAGCTCAGTGACTTTCAAAGTGGCACAGTCATAGGATGCCACCTTTACAACAAGTCAGTTCGTCAAATTTCTGCCCTGCTAGAGCTGCTCCGGTCAACTGTAAGTGCTGTTATTGTGAAGTGGAAACATCTAGGAGCAACAACGGCTCAGCCGCGATGTGGTAGGCCACACAAGCTCACTGAACGGGACCACCAAGTGCGGAAGCGCATACAAATCGTCTGTCCTCGGTTGCAACACTCACTACCGAGTTCCAAACTGCCTCTGGAAGCAACGTCAGCACAATAAATGTTTGTCTGGAGCTTCATGAAATGGGTTTCCATGGCGAGCAGCCGCACACAAGCCTAAGCTCACCATGCGCAATGCCAAGTGTCGGCTGAAGTGGTGTAAAGCTCACTGCCATTGGACTCTGAATCTTTCTTCACCATCTGTCAGTCCGACGGACAAATCTGGGTTTGGCGGATGCCAGGAGAACGCTACCTGCCCGAATTCATAGTGCCAATTGTAAAGTTTGGTGGAGGAGGAATAATGGTCTGGGGCTGTTTTTTATGGTTTTGGCTAGGCCTCTTAGTTCGAGTGGAGGGAAATCTTAACACTACAGCATTCAATGACATTCTAGACGATTCTGTGCTTCCAACTTTGTGGCAACAGTTTGGGGAAGGCGCCTTCCTGTTTCAGCATGACAATGCCCTCGTGCACAAAGCGAGGTCCATTGAGAAATGGTTTGTCAAGATGGGTGTAGAAGAAATTGATTAGCCTGCACAGAGCCCTGACCTCAACCACATCGAACACCTTTGGGATGAATTAGAACGCCGACTGCAAGCCAGGCCTAATCACCCAACATCAGTGCCTGACCTCACTAATGCCCTTGTGGCTGAATGGAAGCAAGTCCCCGCAGCAATGTTCCAACATCTAGTGGAAAGCCTTCCCAGAAGAGTGGAGGCTGTTAAAGCAGCAAATGGGGTACCAACTCCATAATAATGGCCATGATTTTGGAATGAGATGTTCGACAAGCAGGTGTCCACATACTTTTGGTCATGTAGTGTATGTTGAATATAAAAACAACTTTAAATGATAGTTTGTAAACTTGACACACAGACAATGACTGCAATATCTACCATATTGAAACTGAATATATAAATATTCAATTTGAATATTCAATTAAATTGAAATGTAATTTTGAAGCTGAATGCAATATTCATTCAATTCAGTTTCAAATCATGAAATACGAGTTACATTTATGATGTCAATGATTCAATATGTGCATTACAAATTCAAAAATATTAAATTCAAATTCAATATCCTAATAAAAATTATAATTTATGGAATTCAAATACAATTTCTGTTGGCACTGAAATCGCTCCATACCCTCCCCCGCCCTCCCTTTGGCAAATCATATCACACCTCTATCCGGCTGCTCCCAGCCTATAGGCAGAAACTACAGTACAGGGACAAAGTGGAGTCACAATTCAATGGCTCTGACACGAGACACATGTGGCAGGGACTTCAGACAATCACAGATTATAAAGGGAAAACCAGCCATGTCGCTGACACCAACGCCTCACTCCCAGATAACCTGAACACCTTTGCCCGTTTTGAGGAGACTAACACTCTCAATCTCCATGGCCGACGTGAGTAAGACTTTCAAGCGTGTTAACCACTATTATTGAACACAGAATGAGTCCATGCAATTTATGTGATTTGTTAAGCACTTTTTTTTCCTGAACTTATTTAGGCTTGCCATTTAAGGGGTTTGAATACTTACTGATTCAAGACATTTCAAATTTCCTTTTTATTCATTGCTAAAATGTGCTACAAACAAAATTCCACATTGACTTTATGGTGTATTGTGTGTAGATCAGTGACATAACATCTCAATTGAATCTATTTTAAATTCAGTCTGTAACTCAACAAAATTTGTAAAATGTTAAGGGGTTTGAATACCTTCTGAAAGCACTATGTTCTGGCCCGCTGACCATCTGCTCATGAAAAATATCGTCCCGCATGTCACGGATCTCCCCGGTACTGCTGCTCATTCCGTTCACCAGTTCCGGAGGTCTACCTCACCGGCCTTCTAGGCGTCACTGACATGGATCATTACCACCAACCCCGGACTGTCTTGTCACATTACGCACACCTGGTTCCCATTCCTCCTGATTAGTATGTGTATATATGTGCTCTCTGTTCCCCATTGTCCTTGTCGATTATTGTCCCACGTCCGTTGGTCTTGTGAGTACCGTGTATTGTGCTCTTGTTACAAAGGGTCTCGTCCCGTGTATGTATTTAGAGGTTTACACCTCACTCTTTTGTTTAGGTTACAGCCCTGTGTTATATATATATATATATATATACGTGTTTGTTTTGGGCTTCGTCCCTGTCGTTTGTTATGACGTACCTGGTGTTGGATGGAGAAATAAAACCCCTAATATGTATTCCTGCACCTGTCTTTCTATCATTATACAACGTGACAGAATAATCGACCTCCAAATGGAGACAGCGGGAAAGGCCGAGCTGGCGACCATTGTAGAGACAGTCCAGGATCACGAGGACTGTCTCTCCAGACTCGGCAGTGCCATGGACAGCGTGCTGGCAACCATCCTGCGTTTGGAGGGGAATGTGCAGTCCCTCCAGTCTCCAGCACCGGTTCCGGCACCGGTCACCAGTCACCACGCAACCACTACCTGCCTCCGTCCCATCTGACCCGGTCCGCGGAATACCCCTGTCCCTCCCGGAGCGCTTTGACGGCACGCCAGCGAGATGCAAGGGATTCCTTCTGCAATGCGACCTGTACCTCGCTCGCTACGCCGACGCTGTCTCTGGGAGAGACAGGGTTGCCACCGTCATCTCGACACTGACCGGACAGGCCCTGGACTGGGGTGCCGCGGTCTGGGAAACGGGTGGACCAGAGGTCGAGTCCTATGAGCGCTTCACCCTCCTCTTCCGCTCGGTGTTTGATCATCCTGTGGAGGGCCGAGAGGAGGGTGAGCGCCTACTCCGACTACGTCAGGAATCTAGGACCGGCTCGGAGTTCGCCCTGGAGTTCCGGACCATTGCGGCCTCCACCGGATGGAACGAGTTGGCTCTGGTCACCGTTTTCCGCAGCGGACTGCAGGAGGAGGTCGAGATGGAGTTAGCTTGCCGTGATGACAACCTGTCACTCGACCAGTTCATCAGCATGGTGATCCGGTTGGACAACCTCCTGCGGTCCGACGAAGACCTGCACCGAATCCAGGGCCCATGGCTAGACCTGTTCCGTGGCCAGAGCCGATGGAGGTGTTCTCTGCACGTTTGTCCGAGGCAAAGAGTAGGAGAGTGAGGAATCTGGGCCTCTCCTCCTATTGTGGAGAAAGGGGTCATTCCTCCCCGACCTGCCCTCTATCCACTAATAGGCGAGGAGATGACAAGCCAGGGAATTCCCTTGTTCCAACCCAGATAGGATGCAAGATCGCCTCTCCTTTTCTGTCAACTCAACCAAGTGCCAGAGGTGCTGGTGCTGTTCTACTGCAGCCAGACCAGAGTGGAGTGTACCATCCTGTCTGTTATTTTTCGCAGAAATTTAACAAATGTCAGACTAACTATTCCACCATTGAACAAGAAGCTCTAGCTTTGTTGTTAGCTCTGCAGTACTTTGAAGTTTATGTTGGTTCCAGTGCACTACCAGTGATAGTGTATACTGACCATAACCCAGCGTATGTACAACCAGAACCAACGCCTTATGCGTTGGGCACTTGTAGTGCAAATTAATAATTTGGAGATCCGCCACAAAAAGGGTTCGGAAAATGTGTTGGCAGATGCTTTGTCTCGTGTTTAGAGATCTTTGAATTTTTGGGTGTTGTGATAGTACGTGTGTCGCAAACCATTGTGGTTTGCTCTTTTAAGGGTGTTAAAGATACAGGTATCATGTATGTGTTTTTGTGTTTTTCCTCTCCTTCTGCCCTAATCACAGGTGTCCTTTGTGTTCCTGATTGGTGGTCGTTGGGGTGTCCCACCTGTCCGACATCCATTTGTCTGCTGATTGCTGAGGTGGACCAATCAGTGGACATTCCTCTACATTGCACCACCTGTTTCTGTTTTTTCACTCACATCACACATCCCATTGTTTAAAAGCCAGTCAGTTGTGTTTGCTGACAGAGACTCTTTTCGTTTGTGAGTGTGTCGTCCCCGTCGTTTGTTATGACGTACCTGGTGTTGGGTGGAGAAATAAAACCCCTAATACGTATTCCTGCGCCCGGTACTCTGCCCTGCAGCTTAGAGACTGCTACCCCATGTATATCGAGACATTGAACACTGGTCACTTTAACAATGTTTAGATACTGTTTTACCCACTTTATATGTATATGCTGTATTTGAGTAACTACTGCTGTACACAACTTTTCTATTCATACTTTCCATACTGTCTATGCACACTTTTTATATATTTATATTCCGGACTCTCACATTGCTTGTCTGATGTATGTCTGATATATTTTTACTTTTGGATTATGTGTATTGTTATTGTCTTGCTAGATATTACTGCACTGTTGGAGATAGAAACCTGTGATAACATCTGCAAATCTGTGTGCACAACCAATAAACTTTGATTTGATTTAATCTCCCTCGCAGGTGTCAAGCAATTGCATTTCGCCAAGAGTCGCTCACAATCTAGTCCGGTTGCGGCGACAGCTAGACCTCGTTTCAAAGGTATCAAGAAATAATCGTATTTGTATGCCTAGCAATCACAAACATTTTTAAAAATGTAAGCACACTTTTTTAAAAGTCTGAGTCACAAATGATAGCTCCGATAAGCCCCCTATGGTGAACAAAAGGCTTGTAGAATCATGATTTGTTCAAATGATTTATTCATTGTTCGCCAGTAGGGGGGCTTGCGTGCTCTGGACAATGGAATCAAATGAACAAAATTAGTCGAAAGATTCGTTATTTTGACATAATTAATTGAAAATATCTGAGTCAGTAAAAAGAGCTGAACTTTCCATCACTTTTTGACTGCTTGGAACTTTTGGAAATAAAGCTTCTCCTCCCCACCGTGCTGTTCTTGTCGTAACGTTTTTACCACTTTCACCCACTTCATGTAAAAATTAAAAGCTGCTATTGGGTAAACTATTTCTTATTGAATATAACGTTTAATCACCCCTTATCGTAATCAAATTAATGTATCCACTGGGCACAAACTGGTTGAATCAACTTTGTTTCATCATATTTTGTCAACGTATTGTGACGTGTAATATACGTAGAAAATACATTAATTTGAAAAAATTTACAAACTCTTGTTTTGAGGGTGACATTTCAACCACAGGATTATGTCACCATAGTAACCACATTTCTACATTAACAAACCTTCTATAAAATACTTTATATCCACTATCAGAAAAAAACTATAGGCTGGGCAGCACCTCCTACCGGAGAATTGATCTACCCTTTGGTCTCCCATCCAGAGTTTTAACCTAGCCCAGCCCTGCTTACTGTAGCTATGATCAATTTTGGCACTGACTATTACCAATGTGCTATCATGAGAATGATTGTTGAGAGATTTCCATTTAAAAACTAAATAGATTCACTGTTGCTATCGAAGTCATTCCAAAGGGCAGGTTTAACAGAGCAAATTAAATGTGACCATACTTTATCAATCATATCATTAACAATGATATTTAGGCCTATATAGCATTTACAAAGTCATCAAAAGCAACAAATAAATATTCAACCCAGAATTCAACTAAAAATAGGCAATACAATAGGCCTAGAGTTTCAAGCTGATTTAATGAATAAATTAACAATTGATTTGTTGGATTCACGTCTCCATCTCAACTAAAAATCTAAGTTAAAGAATAGTACTAAATCAAATCAAACTTTATTCAAAGTGAGTTTAAAGTTTGATTGGATTTAGTCCTAATCATTCACTTTGATTTTTGGTTGAGAGGGAGACGTGAATCCAACATATCAATTAACTTGTAGACAAACTGGAATTAAAGCCAGACTAAGTCAGTGGCACAGATGGAACTATCCAAGCAGAAGATACATCTCCTTCAAATGTTGATATTTGGTTGCATTGACAACCAAACACAATTCAATATCACTTTTGAAATCCAAGCAGTAGATGCAGTGCCTTCAGAAAGTATTCACCCTTTCACTTTTTCGTTGTGTTACAGCCTGAATTTAACATGGATCATTTTTTTAAACTAGGCAAGTCAGTTAAGAGCAAATTCTTATTTACAATGACGGCCTACACCGGCCAAACCCGGACAACGTTGGGCCAATTGTGCGCTGTCCTATGGGACTCCCAATCACGGCCAGTTGTGATACAGCCTGGAATCAAACCAGGGGTTCTGTAGTGACGCCTCAAGCACTGAGATGCAGTGCCTTAGACCGCTGTGCCACTCGGGAGACCAAATTGAGATGTGTCACTGGCCTGCACACTAACGATTTAGAAATGTTTACAAATTAATTAAAAATGAAAACTGAAATGTCTTGAGTCCATAAGTATTAACCCCTTTGTTATGGCAAGCCTAAATAAGTTCAGGCTTAACAAGTCACATAAGAGGTTGCATGGACTCACTTTGTGTGCAATAATAGTGTTTAGCATGATTTTTGAATGACTTCCTCATCTCTGTACCCCACACATACAATTATCTGTAAGGTCCCTCAGTCGAGCAGTGAATTTCAAACACAGATTCAACCACAAAGACAAGGGAGGTTTTCCAATGCCTCCAAAGAATGGCACCTATTGGTAGATGGGTGAAAATAATATAAAAAGCAGACATTGAATATCCCTTTGAGCATGGTAAAGTTATTAATTACACTTTGGATGGTGTATCAATACACCCAGTCACTACAAAGATACAGGCATCCTTCCTAACTCAGTTGCCGGAGAGGAAGGAAACTGCTCATGGATTTCACCATGAGGCCAATGGTGACTTTAAAACAGTTACAGAGTTTGTATTTGTATTTATTAGGGATACCCATTAGCTCTTCCTGGGGTCCAAACATATTAAAGCACTTACATTACATATAAAACAAAATATAAAACAGTTAAACATATTACATTATTACACCACTACCTATCTACAATACAAAATGTTTAATACCACCATACAACAATATCACAAAGTGTGCATATGCATGTGTCTATACCCTTGTGTGTGTTTCTTCACAGTGCCTGTTGTTCCATAAGGTGTATTTTTACCTGTTTTAAAAAATCTGATTATACTGCTTGCATCAGTTACCTGATGTGGAATAGAGTTCCATGTAGTCATGGCTCTATGTAGTACTGTGCGCCTCCCATAGTCTGTTCTGGACTTGGGGACTGTGAAGAGACCTCTGGTGGCATGTCTTGTGGGTTATGCATGGGTGTCCGACCTGTGTGCCAGTATTCCAAACAGACAGCTTGGTACATTCAGCTTGTCAACACCTCTTACAAAAACAAGCAGTGATGAAGTCAATCTCTCTTCCACTCTGAGCCAGGAGAGACTGACATGCATGTCATTAATGTTAGCTCTCTGTGTACTTTTAAGGGCCAGCCGTGCTGCCCTGTTCTGAGCCAACTGCAATTTTCCCAAGTCCCTCTTTGTGGCACCTGACCACACTACTGACAGTAGTCTAGGTGCGACAAAACTAGGGCCTGTAGGACCTGCCTTGTTGATAGTGTTGTTAAGAAGGCAGAGCAGCGCTTAATTATGGACATACTTCTCCCCATCTTAGCTACTGTTGTATTAATATGCCGCGATAGGAAAAAACTGAGGATGGCTTATCAACATTGTAGTTACTCCACAATACTAACCTAAATGACCGAGTGAAAAGAAGGAAGCCTGTCCAGAATAGAAATATTCCAAAACATGCATCCTGTTCACTGAAGTAAAAAAAATGTGGCAAAGAAATGTATTTTTATCCTGAATACAAAGCATTATGTTTGGGACAAATCCAACACAACACATCACTGAGTACCACTCTTCATATTTTTCAATCATGGTGGTGGCTGCATCATGTTATGGGTAAGATTGTCATCGGCAAGGACTAGGAAGTTTTTTAGGATAAAAATAAACGGAATAGAGATAAGCACAGGCTTGGAAATCAGGCTTGAAAATCTATGGCAAGACTTGAAAATGGCTGTCTAGCAATGATCAACAACCATCTTGACAGCGCTTGAAGTGTTTTAAAAATAATAATGTGCAAAATTATACAATCCAGGTGTGCAAAGCTCTTAAAGGCTTACCCAGAAAGACTCACAGCTGTAATCACTGCCAAAGGTGATTCTAACATGTATTGACTCAGGGGTGTGAATACTTATGTAAATGTGATATTTCTGTGTTTTATTTTCAATAAATTTTCAAAAATATCTAAAAACATGTTTTCACATTGTCATTATGGGGTATTGTGTGTGGATGGGTGAGAAGAAACATCTATTTAATCAATTTTTAATTCAGGCTGTAACACATCAAAATATAGTTTCTGAAGGCACTCTACATCTCCTGTTGATATTTGGTTGCGTTGTCAAAAACACAATTCAATATTACTTTCATAGTACAGTAACATTCAACCTTAAAATGAGTAACAAATACATGGCCACATTTTGAGGTTACTGTAACTATACATTTCTTCTTATTTAATCATATACTGTAAAGTGTGCATGTTCAAGGTAGCAAGCATAGGTTGTCGCAGGTCTTTGGAGATCTTCATAATTGCTGTAAGGATCTGCACAGAATCTCGAACGGCATTGATCACTTGCACCATGTTATTTTAATGTAATCTCAACTGCAATCCAGGTCATTTCAGTCCCTCCAGGATTTCGTAGGCATTTTTTTTTTTTGCAGGCAAAAATGATTTATTTCGCTGCAGAAATTCTACCATTTAACATGGCAATATGCAATGATTTTGTCCAATTTGTCGTGAAAATGCGCTGACAAGGGAAAAAGTTTGTTGACGTGTGGCTTGATTCAACCATATTATGAGGTAAATGTGTGGCTATTGGTTGAAATTGAGAGCCCTCTTTTTCTACTGCAGTGATGGGTCAGTTTTATGCAATAATATTTTGAAGATTTGACAGTTTTGTGGAAATAGTGCAGTGATTGGTCCAGTTTGCAAGCCCTCAAAATAATATGCAGAGAATTGTTGATTTTGCTAAATAAATTGCAATCACAGAATCGGGGAATCCTGGAGGGACTGTCATTTGGTTCTGCTATTAGATTAAGCACGGTGATAACACATTAATAAACAGATTATCAGACATTGTATTTCCATTTGAACTTTGCTGTGCTTTTAAATGGTTGAAATCACAGTGATAGACATTTGGGTGGCAACCAAACCAAAAATCAGACATTGTTTTTCCATTGGAATATGGTTGTGCTTCCCACAGTGGATGTCCTTTGGGTAGTGGACCATTCTTGATACACACAGGAAACTGTTGAGCATGAAAAACCCAGCAGTGTTGCAGTTCTTGACACACTCAAACTGATGCGCCTGGCACCTACTACCATACCCCATTCAAAGGCACTTAAGTCTTTGGTCTTGCACATTCACCCTCTGAACGGCACACATAAACAATCCATGTCTCAATTAAAAATCCTTCTTTAACCTGTCTCCTCCCCTTCATCTACACTGATTGAAGTGGATTTAACAGGTGACATCAATAAGGGATCATAGCTTTCACCTGGATCACCTGGTTAGTCTATGTCATGGAAAGAGCAGGTGTTCCAACAGACCCAGCGCCAGAATGAATCAGTTGGACAGGGATTTAATTTCCATAGGCAGGCCCGTTTTTTCATGGGACCTCCTATGTGTGCACGCGCTTGAACACATATTTTAAATGGGTGTAATAGCAAAGACCATAGGCAGCTCATGAGTTTCAAGTTTGGGGAAGCTTACAATTTATCCTACCATTTCTACCTATCTGCGTGCCAGTTAGGAATATTTATATATGCACATTTTCATTTCTCAACATCATTGTCACGTGGTAAATCATAAAAATCGGAAGTAAAACGACTCAATCAGCTAGACCTGTTGCCATGCGTACAACTAAATTGCGGGCTTCCCAAACACATTTTTTTATTTAAAAGAGGCTAAGTCATGCTCGTAGGTGAAGTATTTAGACAGGAATAATTACATAACTTTGGTGAAACATCAATTTACTTTAGGGCAATCCAGCATCCTAACAATCAGTGGCGATTTTTGCATGTAAATCTTGGTGGTGCAAACATTATTAATTAATTTTTTATTCATGCCAGCAAAGCCACTACACTACACAACACAACACTAAACAATACATTAATTGCACTATAACGGTGAC
Source organism: Coregonus clupeaformis (assembly GCF_020615455.1). Classification (NCBI taxonomy): domain Eukaryota; kingdom Metazoa; phylum Chordata; class Actinopteri; order Salmoniformes; family Salmonidae; genus Coregonus; species Coregonus clupeaformis. Next base: position 42,921,201 of record NC_059201.1, on the reverse strand, counting down.
AAAAGGTGCCTACAAACTGTTAGGGCCTACATAAAGCTGTCTCAACAGCAGAGTCCCAACACCTTACCACCGCTACACCTGGCTATCAGCAGAGCATTTTCTGGCAGCGAAACAGTTAATTCAGCCTCATTTACTGCCTTTAAAAAAAAACATAGCTGATATGACTAACTTGCTTAAACAAATGTTGTTTCTACTGACAATTGAGATGTAAAAACTATGGCATGAGGGGACAACGAGCGGATAAGAGGCAATCCGTAATTTCGATTAAGACATTAATGAGCAAGCTAGGACGGACGTAGCCAATAAGTATTTGTCAGCATTTTTTTAATGTACAGCGACAGAATTCAGAACATGGGCCGTTCTTACAATATTCTCCCTATACACCAAGTCAGAACAGTAGGATAAATAAAGGGGGCATATAAGCAGACAATGAAAGCTCTTACAATATTCGATGATCACGTTTCTCTAAAACAGGCAATAGGCTACATGTGCACCACCAACAGCTAACAGCTTACTACACAACATACACTTAGTATTACTTTCTTAGCTACAGTATACATATCTCCCTGGCGTATTACATCATTTATGCAGCATCATACAATACATTTTTGGACTCATCTTGTTGTGCTGTGCTCACTTGAACAAGAAGGTGGCGCGTTGGTCCTTCGTGGGCACATTTTTTCATCAAAGTCTGTCATTCTCTGGATTTATGGTGCTTTCAAGACAACTGGGAACTCTGAAGAAAACAAGTTCGAATCATGATGACGTCAGTGATCTTCAGATCGGAGCTCTAGAAAGAGGCGAGAGTTCCCGACTTGGAATTCCGAGTTGGATGATTGTTCAAACGTATTTTCCCAGTCTGGCCACTCTACCATAAGTTCCCAGCTGTCTTGAAAGCACTATAGTCAGATTTTCCAGTTCCGAGTTTCCAGTTGTTTTGAGCGTGCAGAAGTCATGCTGGATTAACAGCATGGCCAATGTTGAATGTTTATCCTTTTGAGCTTGGAAAAGAGACCCTTAAAACCAGAGTTGGACCACAAACCCACTCCACTTAATTGCAGGCTAGTGATTGCTTTGCAATGCTTGCAGTTAGCCACCAATTCCTTCCAAACCACTCATTGTTGAATTTGCGATTTACAACTTCTTGTGTAATGTTTATGCCCAATGGCTGATGAGCACCGATACGTTTTATCTATAATTTCTCTTCATTATTTCTCTTCATATCACAAGGATTAAAAAGCATTTGGCAGTAGATTGTTGACTTGCTAGCTAAGATTTTGAAAGTATGATGTTGACATGATCAGTCCAATCAAAGCTACTGTAGATATAACGTGATTTGACGTAATTCTATCTGTGGCCAATGACCTTGAGCCTTCTTGGATGGGCACTTCTAATGTAACTCTATGGCAGCACCCAAGGGGCTTGAATTTTCTAGCTCTACACTTTGGCAGTGACGTAGTGTCACCATGAGTGACAGAACACTAAGCCAATCATGACGCAACTAGAGAACATTACCCAATCACGGCGCAACTAGAGAACATTACCAACCCCTACACTCCGTATTTTCCTTTGGCTGCCCCACCACCACTGAAAGCACTGCGCTAGGCTGAAATACCACAAAGTTTGTATGTGGCTTTATTAACTCAATTATTATGTGTCTTTTTTTTTACATTGTTTGTATACTGATTTGTGACCAGCATTAATGTCACATATCAGTTTGCAAGATGGGGGGGCTCTGCCCCACCTGCCCTGAATGACGGGTCGCCAGTGCTAACAATGAGCTGTGCACCTGCCAACTTTCCTTTCCAATTCGCAAAAGGCTGAAACCAGAGATCTGTATATAATGACGAGATGCTCATGTCTCCGCCCTAACAATGGGAGTCTTTGTCCCAAAGGCGGGAAGGAAGGCAACAAGCTTAGGTCTGCATATTATTCCCATAGAAACGCATTGGGCTTATGCTGGACAGATTTGGCAAGAGTGAGCCCTCTCGCTTCGCCTCTTCCTCGCTGTTGAAACTATATCACCGGAGAAAGCTTTCGAGCGAGCGAAACAGCAGCCCTCTATATGTAGCCCATGTATCTGATGCTGTCTGGCCAGAAATAGTATGACATGCCATACTCTTTTTGTCCAGACAGCATCAGATATATAGTCTACACATACTGAGACAGAGGGGCGCCGTTTCGCTCGCTCAGATGCTTTAACTGAGATTGATGTGTCTTTCTGTCGGCGCACGTCTCGGTCAAATAATTGATCAATATTTTATTTGGATGGGCAAAGAGGTACGGTAGGGCGGGCCAGGCCCCCTAAGGCCCGCCCATAACACCGGCCCTGTGTTGCTAATGTTTTGTACACTCAGTGTATGTTTTAATCACATGGGCTTACATGATTGAGAGGGTATACAATCTAACTGTAAGTGAAAACAGCTAATTCAAAGCATATGGAGACTGATTTGAACCATTTGTCATATCAAACAGTCGGTAACATTGTGATTCAAATGATGATAAGAGGACACGGGTTTCCTCCAGGGAGGCTAGATACTTCAAGGTCCATCCAAGAGTGTGGATATGCATGCATACAGTGTGATATGGTCATGTATATTTCATTGAATCATGTACAGTCAGGTCCATAATTATTGGCACCCTTGATAATGATGAACAAAAAAGACTGTATAAAAGGAATAAAACAATTACTGAGCTATATTGTATGCTAAAAAAATATTGTGAAATCATATTATTGTAGACTAATACAATTGCTCAGAGAAAGAGATTTTGTTTAACAAGTAATAAAAACTATCTCCAAAAGATAAGGGTCAAAATTATTGGCACCCCTGTTTTCAATGCTCTAGCACCCTCCGCTTGCGAGGATAACGGCACTGAGCCTTTTTCTGAAATGTGTTATAAGATTGAAGAACATGTTGGGAGGGATCTTAGACCATTCCTCCATACAGAATCTTTCCAGATCCTTAATATAATTAGTCTGCTCTTATGGACTGCCCTCTTCAATTCAAACCACAGGTTTCCAATGGGGTTCAAGTCCGGAGACTGAGATGGCATCTAATATTTGTATGCACATTTTGCACTGCTACAGTAAATAGCATGAAAAATATTACATTGTAGATTTCATTCTCAAATTTGATATGCTATGAACAACCTATTTATGTTAAATGGGGCAATAGAGCTTAATTAAAATATATATATATATTCTCCATATAGCCTACTCACAATCAACTTTACAATTGACATGGCTACAAGATTTCAGCTGCCTTATAGCTGTAATAATTTTTTATATAGCAAGTGGTCAGGGAAAATCCAACTCATTTCCTATTGCACTGCTGTCATTTATTGTTGTCTCTCTCCCCCTGTGAACGTACCACGGAGTTGGCTAGAGAGACTACTGATTCACCACGATATCAGCTTTAATCTCTCCCCCTGTGAACGTACCACGGAGTTGGCTAGTGACTACTGATTCACCACAATATCAGCTTTAATCTCTCCCCCTGTGAACGTACCACGGAGTTGGCTAGAGAGACTACTGATTCACCACGATATCAGCTTTAATCTCTCCCCCTGTGAACGTACCACGGAGTTGGCTAGAGAGACTACTGATTCACCACGATATCAGCTTTAATCTCTCCCCCTGTGAACGTACCACGGAGTTGGCTAGTGACTACTGATTCACCACAATATCAGCTTTAATCTAATTAAGCAATAAGGCACAAGAGGCCGTCCTATGTGCTGAAAACAGTCACAAGTAAATGGCGTTGTTCGGCCCGATGCGATAACGTTTAAGAGGTTTTATTACAAAATCCCTTTCTCTGAGCAATTGTATTAGCATAAAATAATAATATAATTTTCCAATTTGTTTGAGCATGCAATATAGCTCAGTATTGGTATTAATTATTTTATACAGCATTTTTTGCTCATCTTTATCAAGGGTGCCAATAAATATGGGCCTGACTGTATAGTTAACGCAGTCATGTATACATAATGTGCAGTTTGAAGCGTGGCACAAGGTCAAATCCCCTTTATGTTTAAAGTTTCAAGGTTTAATATCACTTGCAAGCTCTAACTCCAACAATACAGTCAGTAATCAATGTAATCAACAATGTAATACTAAAACTAACAAGGTAGAATAAAAACACACAATATATAAAAATAAGAAATAAGAAATAAGAAGAACACGACAAAGTAAGTAAGCATACTATATACAGGGTCAGTTCCAATACCATATTTACAATGTGCAGGGATACTGGATCAATAGAGGTAGATATGTATAGGGGTAAGGTGACTAGGCATCAGGATATACTGTATGATTAACAGAGTAGCAGCAGTGTCTATGAGGATTGTATGTGAGTGGGTGTATGTAGAGTCAGTATAAATGTGCATATTATGTGTGTGTGAGTATCAGTGTGAGTAGCGTGCAGGGCCCTGTGAGTGTACACAGAGACAGTGCAGAAATATGAATAAAATGCAAAGGTCAACTCAGATAGTCCGTGAAGCCATTTTGTTAGCTATTTAGTTAGTTAGTAAGCAGTAATGTGGAGATTGTCTGACAGACAATCAATTCACCACTAAATGTATACTCAACAAAAATATAAACGCAACATACAACAATTTCAACAATTGCACTGAGTTACAGTTCATATAAAGAAATCAGTCAATTGAAATAATGGATTACACATGACTGGGCAGGGGCGCAGCCATGGGCGGTCCTGGGAGGGCACAGGCCCACCCACTTGGGAGCCAGGCCCAGCCAATCAGAATGAGTTTTTCCCCACAAAAGGGCTTTATTACAGACAGAAATACTCCTCAGTTTCATCAGCTGTCCGGGTGGCTGGTCTCAGACCATCCCACAGGTAAAGAAGCCGGATGTGGTGTTCCTGGGCTGGCGTGGTTACACGTGGTCTGCGGTTGTGAGGCCGGTTGGACGTACTGCAAAATTCTCTAAAACGACATTGGAGGCGGCTTATAGTATGGTAGAGCAATTCATATTAATGTATCTAGCAACATCTCTGTTGGACATTCCTGCAGTCAAGCATGCCAATTGCATGCTCCCTCAAATCGTGAGACATCTGTGGCATTGTGTTGTGTGACAAAACTGCACATTTTAGAATGGCCTTTCATTGTTCCCAGCACAAGGTGCACCTGTGTAATTATCATGCTGTTTTATCAGCTTCTTGATATGCCACACCTGTCAGGTGGATTATCTTGGCAAATGAGAAATGCTCACTAACACGGATGTAAAAAAAAATGTGCTAAAAATTTGAGATAAATACGCTTTTTGTGCGTATGTGTCATGATCGTCGACAGATGCGGACCAAGGCGCAGCGTGATAAGCGTACATTTTATTTGTAGTACACCACAAGATCAAAACAACAAACCAAACGATACGTGAAGTCCTAGGTTAACACCAAAACAAACCTTACGGAACAAGATCCCACAATGACTAGTGAAAACAGGCTGCCTAAGTATTGACCCCAATCAGAGACAACGAGCTACAGCTGTCTCTGATTGGGAACCACCCTGGCCAACATAGATCAACACGATCTAGAACGAAAACATAGAAAACAAAACATAGAAAATCCACACCCTGGCTCAACATATAAGAGTCCCCAGAGCCAGGGCGTGACAGTATGGAAAATTTCTGGGATATTTTATTTCAGCTCATGAAACATGGGACCAACGCTTTACATGTTGTGTTTATATTTTTGTTCAGTATATACAGTGCCTATTCAGACCCCTTGTCACTACTTCCGCCGAAGTTGGTGCCTCTCCTTGTTCGTGCGGCGTTCGGCGGTCGTCGTCACCGGCTTTCTAGCTGCCACCGATCTACGTTTCTTTTTCCATTTGTTTTCTCTTGATTGTACATACCTGGTTCCCATTACATTATATGATTTCCCTATTTAACCCTCTGGTTCCCACATGGTTTTGTTCGTGTTTGTTCTTTGTTTTGTGTCTAAGACTTATGTGAGCTGGTGTGTTTTCCCTGTGTGGAAATTAGTGTTATTTATTTTTCGAGTAAAGTACGTTGTTTACTCCGTTCTGTGTCCTGCGCATGACTCCGTCCTACCGCTGCACATTGACACTTGACAGAAACACGCACCGTTCATGGAGTCAGCAGGTGCATCCAGTCCTCCGGTACCAGTGGAGGAGCGTGTCCAGCAGCACGCGATGATGCTCCAGAATCTTGGCACAGCCATGGATCGCGTGTTGCAGACCATGGAGCGATGGGAGAGAGGGGGTTTTCCCACAACCCCATCAACTTCAGATCAACCCACACCGATGTCCACCCCTCCGTCACCTGGACCTAGTGGGATTCGGCTCTCGCTCCCGAGGGCATATGATGGGACGGCTGCCGGGTGCCAGGGGTTCCTGCTCAAGGTGGAGCTCTACCTGGCGACCATCTACCCGGCTCCCTTGGGATACGAGAGCGTGTCCGCCCTCATCTCCTGTCTGTCGGGGAGAGCCCTTGAGTGGGCCAACGCCGAATGGGGAGGAATAGACGCAGCGTTGGTTCGCTTTGAGGATTTCATCCGTGCGGTCTCCGATCATCCACCTGAGGGGAGAGCGGCAGGGGAATGCTTGTTCCACCTCAGACAGGGGAAGAGGAGCGCACAGGACTTCGCACTGGACTTCGCACTGGACTTCAGGACCTTGGCTGCCAGCGCGGGATGGAATGAGAGGGCCCTGATCGACCATTACCGGTGTAGTCTACGTGAGGATGTTCGTCGGGAGCTGGCATGCAGGGACACCAACCTTACCCTCGACCAGCTGGTGGATTTATCGATACGGCTGGATAACCTGTTGGTCACCCGCGGACGTCCGGGTCAGGGTCCGTCCATTCCATCCCCCAGCACCCCACGACCCTACCCCTATGGAGTTCGGAGGTGCTGCTCTAAGGGTGACCGGAGGGGGGGCCATTTCTTGCACCAACTGTGGCCGCAGAGGGCACACTACTGGTCGGTGATGGGGAGGTTCCACAGGGAGTCGAGGCAGCAGGCAGGGCACTGGTGGATCATCCCAGGTGAGTAGGCACCTGACTCACCCAGAGCTCCCTGTTGCGCACATGTGTGTATGCATAGAATTTCCTGAGTTTTTCCCGCCTTCCCAGCATAAGGCGCTAGTAGATTCAGGCGCAGCTGGGAACTTTATTGACCGTTCATTTGCACGTAGATTAGGGATCCCTATTCTTCCTGTTGATGTGCCCTTCCCTGTACATGCCTTAGATAGTCGTCCTTTTGGGTCGGGCCTGATTAGGGAGGTCACAGCTCCACTACGGATGAAAACACAGGAGGGTCATGAGGAGAGAATTAGTCTCTTCATGATCGATTCTCCTGTGTTTCCTGTGGTGTTGGGGATTCCCTGGTTGGCCTCTCATGACCCATCTATTTCGTGGCAACAGAGGGCTCTCAAGGGATGGTCACGTCAGTGCTCAGGGAGGTGTGTAGGTGTTTCCATAGGTGCAACTACGGTGGAGAGTCCAAACCAGGTCTCCACTATGCACATTCCCCCTGAATATGCCGATTTGGCTCTCGCCTTCTGTAAAAAGAAGGCGACTCAACTACCACCCCATCGACAGAGGGATTGTGCAATAAATCTCCAGGTAAGCGCAGCACTTCCCAGGAGTCACGTGTATCCTCTGTCTCAGGAGGAGATGGCGGCTATGGAAACATATGTCTCCGAATCTCTGGGACAGGGATACATTCGGCCTTCCACTTCACCTGCCTCTCAAGTTTCTTTTTTGTGAAGAAGAAGGATGGAGGTTTACGCCCGTGCATTGACTATCGAGGTCTATATCAGATCACTGTGAAGTACAGTTACCCACTGCCTCTCATAGCCAGTGTGACAGAGTCATTGCACGGGCGAGCTTCTTCACCAAATTGGATCTCAGGAGCGCTTACAACCTGGTGCGTATCCGGGAGGGGGATGAGTGGAAGACGACATTTAGTACCACCTCTGGGCACTATGAGTACCTCGTCATGCCGTACGGGTTGATGAATGCTCCATCAGTCTTCCAATCCTTCGTAGACAAGATTTTCAGGGACCTGCATGGGCAAGGTGTAGTGGTGTATATAGATTACATTCTAATATACTCCGCTACACGCGCCAAGCATGTGTCCCTGGTGCGCAAGGTGCTTAGTCGACTGTTGGAGCATGACCTGTACGTCAAGGCTGAGAAATGTCTGTTCTTCCAACAGTCCGTCTCCTTCCTAGGGTACCGCCTGTCCGCGTCAGGGGTGGTGATGGAGAATGACTGCATTTCAGCCGTGCGTAATTGGCCGACTCCAACCACGGTAAAGGAGGTGCAGCAGTTCTTAGGGTTTGCCAACTATTACCGGAGGTTTATCCAGGGCTTTGGTCAGGTAGCGGCTCCTTGCTGAAGGGGGGACCGGTGCGACCGCAGTGGTCAGCTGGGGCGGACAGGGCTTTTGGTCACTTGAAGGCTCTGTTTACCTTTGGCTCCCGTGCTGGCTCATCCTGATCCCTCCTTGGCATTCATAGTAGAGGTGGATGCGTCCGAGGCTGGGATAGGAGCTGTGCTGTCTCAGCGCTCGGGTACGCCACCAAAGCTCCGCCCCTGTGCTTTCTTTTTGAAGAAGCTCAGCCCAGCGGAGCGAAACTATGATGTGGGGGACCGGGAGCTGTTAGCTGTTGTCAGGGCTCTGAAGGCATGGAGGCATTGGCTTGAGGGGGCTAAACACCCTTTCCTCATTTGTACTGACCACCGCAATCTGGAGTACATCTTTGTTTTGTGTCTAAGACTTATGTGAGCTGGTGTGTTTTCCCTGCGTGGAAATTAGTGTTGTTTATTTTTCGAGTAAAGTACGTTGTTTACTCCGTTCTGTGTCTTGCGCCTGACTCTGTCCTACCGCTGCACATTGACACTTGACACCCCTTGACTTTTCCCACATTTTGTTACGTTACAGCCTTATTCTAAAATGGATTACATTTTTTTTTATTCCTCAGCAATCTACACACAATACCCCATAATGACAAAGCGAAAAAAACAGGTTTTTAGAAATGTTTTCAAATGTATAACTGAAATACCTTATTTACATAAGTATTCAGACCCTTTGCTATGACTCGAAATTGAGATCAGGTCCATCCTGTTTCCATTGATCATCCTTGAGATGTTTCTACAACTTGATTGGAGTCCACCTGTGGTCAATTCAATTGATTGGACATGATTTGGAAAGGCACACATCGGTCTATATAAGGTTCCAGAGTTGACAGTGCATGTCAGAGCGAAAACCAAGCAATGAGGTCGAAGGAATTGTCCGTAGAGCTCCGAGACAGGATTGGGTCGAGGCACAGATTTGGGGAAGGGTACCAATAACCCGATGGTCACTCTGACAGAGCTCCAGAGTTCTTCTGTGGAGATGGGAGAACCTTCCAGAAGGACAACCATCTTTGCAGCACTCCACCAATCAGGCATTTATGGTAGAGTGGCAAGACGGAAGCCACTCCTCAGTAAAAGGCACATAACAGCCCACTTGGAGTTTGACAAAAGGCACCTGAAGACTTTCAGACCATGTGAAACAAGATTTTTTGGTCTGATGAAACCAAGATTGAACTCTTTGGCCTGAATGCCAAGCAACACGTCTGGAGGAAAACTGGCACCATCCCTACGGTGAAGCATGGTGATGGCAGCATTATAATATAGGGATGTTTTTCAGCGGCAGGGACTGGGAGACAAGTCAGGATCGAGGGAAAGAGAAACAGAGCAAAGTACAGAGAGATCCTTGATGAAAACTTGCTCCAGAGCGCTCAGGTCTGGAGGTTCACCTTCCAACAGGACAACGACCCTAAGCACACAGCCAAGACAACGCACTAATGTTTTTGGGACAAGTTTCTGAATGTCCTCGAGAGGCCCCGCCAGAGCCCAGACTTGAACCTGATCGAACATCTCTGGAGAGACCTGAAAATAGCTGGGCAGCAATGCTCCCCATCCAACCTGACAGAGCTTGAGAGGATCTGCAGAGAAGAATGGGAGAAACTCCCCAAATACAAGTGTGCCAAGATTGTAGCGTCACACCCAAGAAGACTCGATGCTGTGATTGCTGCCAAATGTGCTTCAACAAAGTACTGAGTAAAGGGTCTGAATACTTAAGTCAATTATATATTTCAGTTTTTTATTTTTAATAAACTAGCAAACATTTCTAAAAAACAGTTTTTGCTTTGTCATTATGGGGTATTGTGTGTAGATTGATGAGGAATAAAATAATTTAATCAATTTTAGAATAAGGCTGTAATGTATGTTATGACTCTCCTGGGTGAGGATCAAAGGCCTCAGATCAGCTTGGCAAATGGCTGACAACAACGAGACCCTCTCACCCACAGAAGAGGGGAGGAGGGGCTGGGCCAGTTTTGACACCTTAACACTCGGTCGTAAATTAGGCAGGAGGGGAATCTGTCCCTTGCTCTTCAGTATTGGTAAAGGAATGTGCTTTGTCTCCAGCAGACTTTTCCGCCAAAACTTTTATGTCCAAAAAGTTAACTCTGGAACAATATTCCTAACATCCGAATGTTTGGAATGGTCAGTGGGGATCTAAAGACTAATCATGTCATATCGTTTATTATTTTGTGATGTCATTAACATTTTTATAATGAAAATACTGTCATTTTGAAAGTGTACACACTTTATCTGTCAAGTTTACATCCAATATGTTGTGTATATAATATGGAGAATTACGAGAGTATTTTTGTTAAGATAGGAATGTGATTTTAGTTTTCTAACGAGATCATAGGATTTCATATAAGCTATGCATGGTGACTAGCCATGCCCCAAGTGAGCTCAGAGATCGCGTCAGCAAGTAGGAACGCCCCTTTTACCAGAGTGCATAAAAAGCCTTGGTAAAGACATTTACATCAGACCAGAAAGCGTGGAGCTGTGGCTACACGGCTTAAAATGGTTAGACCAGAAATACCAGAAAGTGGAGACGGTAGTCCTCATGTTTGAAATGGTTAGAACTTTGAATCTCAACACGAGGTGAAGAAGATAAACTCACTAGACCAGAACATTGCCAGTCTGCAGCTGGGCATTTCAAGTCATCTAGAACTTTGACTAAAGACACAAGGTGGGAAGGAGAAAATCCCATCTCAGACAATCACAAAGTATCTGCCAGAACAAAGAAGAAGGACATTGTGACCTCTGGTGGACAATCAGAGCCTTACAAGTGAGCTGAGCGAAGACCCAGCCAAAACCTCCTTTCCAAGAGGTCTTGGGTCAACAGAGATAGATGAGCGGCAAACACGTAAATACATTAATTGGTTTCTTACTCCAAAAAGGGCAGTGGTTTGTGAGCAAAGGATTATGAATACTATGAGGGTATCTTCCAAATGTATCAACGATAAGTTTGACTCTCTTTGTCTCTCCCTCTCCCTCTCCCTCTCCCTATCTACCCCTCATTCTTTTGATAACCAAGCCATCATACTGTTGTTAGTCTGCTAGGGACTTTTTCTCATGTACTAAGTATGTATGTATTCTGTGTTATTATTTAGTTAGCTAGTAAGTAAATAATTAAGCCAATTTGTGTAGTGCTGAATCATAAGTAAAGCTGGGGTTCGTGCAGATCCAAGAAGTCTACGACCGTTCAGAATGAGACTGATAAGAGGTCATGATTGATACGTTGACTGTTTTATATATAGTGATAGGTAAAGACCTTTTAGAGTTTAATTCGGGAGATGGTAACTCTATAAACAACTTATTCCTTGGTGCCCCAAATCCTAATGAGTTAATTGTTACATGATTAATTTAATCAAGTAACAATTCAACATAGTTAGTTGATTCGATAAATAACAATCATCATATTAATGAAAGTCATGTCATGACACGTAACAAAATGTGGAAAAGTCAAAGGGTCTGAAAACTTTCCGAAGGCACTGTATTTCCAAACAGGTGTAAAAGGGACACAACGGGTGTGAAACATCTATACATAATGCAGCCAAGGATCTCAGCAGTGTGCAACCGTGTGGATGGAAGAGTTAAAGGGTTAGTGTCAACCCAGAAGTTCACATTTGCTAGCCACTTAGCAAATATTGCCAAGTAACGCTTCCCTGAAAGACCAAGTGACACGGTATTTATAGGGATTATCTGTTAGGCCTACTGCTGCTAGGTAGCTCTCTCTGCTCTCTCCCTCCCCTCTGTCTGTCCTTGATTGCAGGAGTGAAGTCTGGTGTGCGGGAGTCAGGGTTCCAGCTGCAGCTCATTCACCATAATCACCTCAGCCTTTAAGACCCGGTCAAACTTACCACTCATCGTCAGATCATAGTCAAGACGACCATGTTAGTCTCGCTGCCGACTCAACCTGGTTATTTTTGCTCTTTGTGTTTTTGGTCTGTTCTATTTACTTTTCTCCTGTGCCACAGATATTTGGAACCTGACTCCTGCCTCCGCTTCACTCCTGCCACCACCATCCTGCTCTCCAATACCGGACCTCTCTTTTGGACTCATCACGGACACTAGGACATTACGGTACCACACCTGCCCTGATCTGGATCTGTTACCCTCCCTGTAACCTGGACTTGCTCTTCCCATATATTTGGGAACCTGGACTTTGAACATTGTAAATAAACCTGTTAAAACTTCTATGGCTTCGTGTACTTGTCTGCATTTGGGTTCTTATCCAGTTAAATCATAACAGTATGATCTGACCAACATGAACCCAGCAGACAGTAGCTCGGATACCACCCCAGAGTGCACTGAAATTTGGACTGCCATAGCCAATCAGGGCATTTTACTTGGCCAACATGATACCCTGTTTAAGACGATTGCTGAGGACAGTCAGGTGCTGCTTAATCAGGTTCAATTACTCACCAATCAAGTGTCTGCCCTTACTACCCCTTCAGCCCAGATCAGAGAGCCTTTTGTTCCTGCTCCAGAGCGCTATGACGGGAACATGGGAACCTGTGGCGATTTTTTGACTCAATGCTCGTTAGTGTTTGAACAACAGCCCCTCACCTACGCCTCAGAAAGAGCCCGAGTGCCTACCTTATTAACTCTACTAGCGGTTCCGCTCGTGGCCTGGGGATCCGCGTATGGGAGAGTCAGTCGGACATTTGCAACGCTTTACGTTGCCTTCACCACGGAGATGAGGAAGGTTTTTGACCACCCCGTACGAGGCAAGGAGGCTGCGAAACGGTTGTTCTCTCTTCGACAGGGGGCCTCGGAGTGTGGCGGAGATGGCAGTGGAGTTTCGGACTTTAGCAGCAGTGAGTGGTTGGAATGACGAGGCATTACAAGGAGTGTTCATCAATGCTTTGTCTGAGACTTTAAAAGATGAATTGGTGTCATATGATGAATCGGCTACGCTGGATAATCTTATTTCACTCACTATCAGGTTGGATAATCGGATTCGGGAGCGCCGCCGGGAGAGGAGTGTTAGTTCCAAGCAACCTGTCTGTCATCAACAAACTCCTCCCTGCATCTTCCCTACGGAGAAAGCCGTGTCTTCCCGAGTCGATACGAGGAGCACTGAACCCGAAGCCATGGAGGTGGGTCGTGCACGGTTGTCCTCAGAGGAGCGTGCACGTCGTATTCAGGCTCGGGTCTGCCTGTATTGTGGAGAAGCTGGTCATTTCGTTCCTTCCTGCCCAGTTCGTCCGGGAAAAGGGCCGGCTCATCATTAATGGGAGAAGTTTTGGTGAGCCGAGCAGCGGATTCTTCCTCTTCTCCCCGCATTCTGCTCCAGGCATCCCTCCAGTGGCAGTCCCAGAATTTCTCTGTTAGTGCGCTGATTGACTCTGGTGCCGACGAAAGCTTTTTGGATAGAGAGTGGGCTCAACAAATGGATTTGGAGACTGTTCCTATGGACTGTCCGCTGCAGGCTAAGGGTCTAAATGGACAATTGTTGACCCGTATTACCCATCAAACTGTTCCTGTTTGTCTTAGAGTGTCGGGAAATCATCAGGAGAACATTCAATTCCATATTATCGACTTCCCACAGACACCCCTGGTCCTTGGTATCCCCTGGCTCATAAGACACAATCCACACATTGATTGGGTGACAGGTAACATTGTTTCATGGAGCACATTTTGTCATGTGAATTGTTTGTGTTCTGCTCAGACTCCTGCCAGTACTGTGCCTCAACCTCCACTGGAGTCCATGGATATCTCTGCTGTCCCTGACGCGTATCATGACCTGGCATCCGTTTTCTGCAAACACAGAGCTACTTCTCTTCCTCCTCACCGGCCTTACGACTGCGCCATTGACCTCCAGCCAGGAGCCCCGCTCCCCAGCAGTCGCCTGTACAATCTCTCCCGGCCGGAGACGGAGGCTATGGAGAACTACATTCGGGACTCCTTGGCGGCAGGTATTATGCGTCCTTCCTCGTCACCTGTAGGAGCGGGATTCTTTTTGTTGCTAAGAAGGATAAGACCCTCAGACCCTGTATTGATTACCGTGGTCTTAACAACATCACCATTAAGAACAAGTATTCTCTGCCTTTGATTAATTCTGCTTTTCCCTCCTTCATGGTGCTACCATCTTTACGAACTGGATCTACGAAATGCGTATCACCTGGTGCGCATTCGTAAGGGTGATGAATGGAAGACTGCCTTCAACACACCCTTGGGACATTTTGAGTATCTGGTTATGCCTTTTGGGTTGTCCAATGCCCCTGCTGTTTTTCAGGCACTAGTCAATGATGTCCTTCGGGACATGTTGAATCGGTTTGTTTTTGTCTATCTGGATGATATCTTGATTTTCTCAGAGTCCTCCCAGGAACATGAACTACATGTGCGCCAGGTGTTGCAAAGGTTGTTGGAGAACAAACTGTTTGTGAAGATGGAGAAATGTGAATTTCATGTGTCTGAGACCTCTTTTTTGGGTTACATCATAGCTCAGGGGAGTTGCGGATGGACCCAGCTAAGATCTCTGCTGTCACGGACTGGCCAGCTCCCTCTACCCGCAAACAACTTCAACGATTCCTGGGGTTTGCGAACTTCTATAGGAGGTTCATCAAGGACTACAGCCGCATTGCGGCGCCACTCACCGCTCTCACCTCCATCTCACGACCGTTCGCTTGGAATGAAGGGGCCGAATCAGCGTTCGAAGAACTGAAACATCGCTTTGCCTCGGCTCCCATTCTGATGCAGCCGGACCCCGACCGCCAGTTTGTCGTGGAGGTGGATGCATCCGACACTGGGGTAGGTGCAGTGTTGTCACAACGTTCTCCTGAAGATAACAAACTGCATCCCTGTGCTTTTCTCTCAAGGAAACTTTCTCAGGCAGAGAGGAATTATGATGTTGGCAATCGTGAACTGCTCGCCGTTAAGCTGGCTCTCGAGGAGTGGCGACATTGGTTGGAGGGGCGGAACAACCCTTCATCGTTTGGACGGATCATAAGAATCTGGCTTACCTCCAGTCAGCGAAGCAGCTCAACCCCCGTCAAGCCAGGTGGGCACTATTTTTGGGAGATTCAATTTTTCTCTGTCTTACCGTCCTGGGTCACGCAACGTCAAGCCTGACGCCCTGTCTCGTGTTCATTCGGCTGTTGATACTGGTAGTAACCCTGAACCCATTTTGCCTCCTACCTGCAGTATTGCAGTCATCACATGTGACATCGAGGGGGATTGTTAGACAGGCTCAACATCATCAAGCTGACCCTGGGAGGGGTCCTCCTAACCGGATGTTTGTCCCTGAGTCTGCTCGCTCCCAGGTACTTCAGTGGGCTCACTCGTCTCCCCTTACCTGTCACCCTGGAGTTTCGCGGACCCTTGACTTTGTGCGACGTAAGTTCTGGTGGGCCACGATGGAGGCGGACACTCGAGCCTTCATTGCTGCTTGTACGGTATGTGCACGAAGTAAGAACTCCACCCAGGCCAGCGCTGGTCATCTACGACCTCTACCTATACCCAGCCGGCCCTGGTCGCATATCGCTATGGATTTTGTCACTGGACTTCCCCCTCGTCTGGTAAGACTGTCATTCTTACGGTGATTGATCGTTTTTCTAAGTTCGCTCATTTTTTGGCCCTACCTAAACTGCCTACTGCCAGAGAGACGGCTGATATTTTGGTTGAACATGTGTTCCGCTCTCATGGTCTACCCACGGATATTGTCTCTGACAGGGGTCCCCAGTTTGTCTCCCCAGGTGTGGAAAGCTTTCTGTAAAGCTTTGGGCATTACATCCAGCCTGTCCTCTGGATATCACCCCAGACCAACGGGCAAGCCGAGAGAGCGAACCAGGAGATGGAGACCGCTCTTCGCTGTGTCACTGGGTCTAACCCTGGGTCATGGAGCTCCATGCTCCCCTGGGTGGAATATGCTCATAACACCTTGACTAACGCTTCCTCTGGTTTATCTCCTTTTCTGTGTGCTCTGGGTTATCAACCTCCCTGTTCCCTTCCCAAGAGAGGGAACTGGCGGTACCCTCGGTGCAGTCCCACATGCGCCGCTGCTTCAAGGTCTGGAGGAAGGCCAGGGTAGCTCTGTCCCGAGCTTCGGCGTACATGCAGAGGCAAGCCAACCGTCACCGGTCCCAGGCTCCCGGTTACTCTCCTGGTCAAGAGGTATGGCTGAAGTCACGGGACCTTCCATTGAAGGTGGAGTCTAAGAAGATGGCGCCTCGTTTTATAGGACCGTTCAAGATACTGTCTATTGTTAACCCCCTGCGCGGTTAAGCTACAGCTTCCTGCCTCCCTACGGGTTCATTCCACCTTTCATGTTTCCCAGATTAAGCCTGTGTCGGTTAGCCCTCTGTGCCCGCCCTCTCGTCCCCCTCCTCCGCCCAGGATCGTGGGTGGGGGTCCGGTCTACACTGTCCGGCGACTTCTGGATGTTCGCCGCCGAGGTCGTGGTTTCCAGTACCTGGTGGATTGGGAGGGTTATGGTCCCGAGGAACGTTCCTGGGTGCCCAGGAGCTTCATTGTGGATCCTGCTCTGGTCCGAGAGTTTCATAGGTTACATCCCGATAAACCCCGTCGGCCGCCAGGTGGCGTCCGTAGAGGGGGGTACTGTTAGGCCTACTGCTGCTAGGTAGCTCTCTCTGCTCTCTCCCTCCCTCTGTCTGTCCTTGATTGCAGGAGTGAAGTCTGGTGTGCGGGAGTCAGGGTTCCAGCTGCAGCTCATTCACCATAATCACCTCAGCCTTTAAGACCCGGTCAAACTTACCACTCATCGTCAGATCATAGTCAAGACGACCATGTTAGTCTCGCTGCCGACTCAACCTGGTTATTTTTGCTCTTTGTGTTTTTGGTCTGTTCTATTTACTTTTTCTCCTGTGCCACAGATATTTGGAACCTGACTCCTGCCTCCGCTTCACTCCTGCCACCACCATCCTGCTCTCCAATACCGGACCTCTCTTTTGGACTCATCACGGACACTAGGACATTACGGTACCACACCTGCCCTGATCTGGATCTGTTACCCTCCCTGTAACCTGGACTTGCTCTTCCCATATATTTGGGAACCTGGACTTTGAACATTGTAAATAAACCTGTTAAAACTTCTATGGCTTCGTGTACTTGTCTGCATTTGGGTTCTTATCCAGTTAAATCATAACATTATCTTTCAAGGCGAAGAACTTGAAGTCTGCTTCCAAGCGTATACAATTACCTGTTGTTGAAGGTAATGTTGTTGGCTAGGTCTCTTTCAGGGCTAAATGTCAAGTTTTCTAGCCTAGCGCAAACAGTTGACCATGGGGAGTTTTTGACAGTTGTAGCACCATGCTAATGATTGTGTTGGTGTGGTTGGAATCAGCTCGATGCCACAATACGCTGTTTAAAACAACAATAATGTATGCAAACACAAATTCAGTTTATTACAAAACAGGTCCCAAAAGTAAGGCCTTAAAGTTGCAAACTGTCTCACATCACAGATTAGTCTGTGGCACTTATGCATTTTATATCACTCATAATCCTGGTGTTCCACACTAATTAGCCTGAGCTGCCAGTATGCATATTTCTCCTCATTATTTGCTTCTATCAAAGTATTTTCCCTCCCTTTTTAGAACTCTTGGGTGGCATGTACTTTGCAGGGCTTTTTCTTATCAGCAAATGTTTATTTCTGAAGGTAAAAAAAAGTATCCTCCAGCAACACAATGACTTCGCCTTATCAGAGGTTAAATTAATTCTCTGTTTCTTTCCAACAAACTTGCCATTTATTTATTTTTAGATTAGAGAATTTGGAGGGCAATTAAATGTGGGTTATACAGATGAATGTGCCCTATATTATTAGTACAGGATACATAAGGTATTGAAGCATATCACAGACACAATGTGACATTCCAGGGTCAGAAATACAGTGGAGGAAAAAGTATTTAGTCAGCCACCAATTGTGCAAGTTCTCCCACTTAAAAAGATGAGAGAGGCCTGTAATTTCCATCATAGGTACACGTCAACTATGACAGACAAATTGAGAAAAAAAATCCAGAAAATCACATTGTAGGATTTTTTATGAATTTATTTGCAAATTATGGTGGAAAATAAGTATTTGGTCACCTACAAACAAGCAAGATTTCTGGCTCTCACAGACCTGTAACTTCTTCTTTAAGAGGCTCCTCTGTCCTCCACTCGTTACCTGTATTAATGGCACCTGTTTGAACTTGTTATCAGTATAAAAGACACCTGTCCACAACCTCAAACAGTCACACTCCAAACTCCACTATGGCCAAGACCAAAGAGCTGTCAAAGGACACCAGAAACAAAATTGTAGACCTGCACCAGGCTGGGAAGATTGAATCTGCAATAGGTAAGCAGCTTGGTTTGAAGAAATCAACTGTGGGAGCAATTATTAGGAAATGGAAGACATACAAGACCACTGATAATCTCCCTCGATCTGGGGCTCCACGCAAGATCTCACCCCGTGGGGTCAAAATGATCACAAGAACAGTGAGCAAAAATCCCAGAACCACACGGGGGGATCTAGTGAATAACCTGCAGAGAGCTGGGACCAAAGTAACAAAGCCTACCATCAGTAACACACTACGCCGCCAGGGACTCAAATCCTGCAGTGCCAGACGTGTCCCCCTGCTTAAGCCAGTACATGTCCAGGCCCGTCTGAAGTTTGCTAGAGTGCATTTGGAACTTTTTGGTCAAAACTCAACTCGTCGTGTTTGGAGGACAAAGAATGCTGAGTTGCATCCAAAGAACACCATACCTACTGTGAAGCATGGGGGTGGAAACATCATGCTTTGGGGCTGTTTTTCTGCAAAGGGACCAGGACGACTGATCCGTGTAAAGGAAAGAATGAATGGGGCCATGTATCGTGAGATTTTGAGTGAAAACCTCCTTCCATCAGCAAGGGCATTGAAGATGAAACGTGGCTGGGTCTTTCAGCATGACAATCCCAAACACACTGCCCGGGCAACGAAGGAGTAGCTTCATAAGAAGCATGTCAAGGTCCTGGAGTGGCCTAGCCAGTCTCCAGATCTCAACCCCATAGAAAATCTTTGGAGGGAGTTGAAAGTCTGTGTTGCCCAGCGACAGCCCCAAAAGATCACTGCTCTAGAGGAGATCTGCATGGAGGAATGGGCCAAAATACCAGCAACAGTGTGTGAAAACCTTGTGAAGACTTACAGAAAACGTTTGACCTGTGTCATTGCCAACAAAGGGTATATAACAAAGTTATTGACCAAATACTTATTTTCCACCATAATTTGCAAATAAATTAATTAAAAATCCTACAATGTGATTTTCTGGATTTTTTTTTCTCATTCTGTCTGTCATAGTTGACATGTACCTATGATGAAAATTACAGACCTCTCTCATCTTTTTAAGTGGGAGAACTTGCACAATTGGTGGCTGACTAAATACTTTTTTCCCCCACTGTAGGTAGCGAATCGATTAACGTGCTGCAGCCACGCTCCGTGATTAGTTGTCTCCAGAGACTTCACTAGCTAGCCACTAGCTGCCGTGGACCTGGCCCAGCCACCAATAGACCACTCTTCAGCAGAGTGTCTAGCTAGCCTCTTGTATACAGTGGACATAAGGGACAAAGTAGGTTGTTTGAGTTTCTCCTATGATTGTTGATTTTGTCCAGTTTCATATTTTTCAAATGTATTTGTTTCCTCAGTTCCTGACTAAGTACCTAACTCAACAACTGTCATTCAATTCATATTGTTGGACCAAAGTGCACCAAAATACAATACAAATACAGAACAGTTACCAAGAATGGTGTTTGTTAGAGGGGTCCGGTATCAACAGGAACAGGGGCAGTTTGTACATATGGGAGTCAATATGTTTTCCCCATATAAACTTAACCTATTCTGTCAACGCAGATAAAACAGAGCATTCCTTGTGTATGGGGGTGGCAGGTAGCTTAGTGGTTAAGAGCGTTGTGCCAGTAACCGAAAGGTCGCTGGTTCTAATCCCCGAGCCGACTAGGTGACAAATCTGTTGATGTGCCCTTGAGCAAGGCACTTAACCCTATTTGCTCCTGTAAGTCGCTCTGGATAAGAGCGTCTGCTAAAATGATTAAATGTATTTGATGACACCAATCTTTACAGTAGGGCATTTCCATGGTAACAGAAAGATGCTGAGACTCCCTTTTACCAAGCAAAAAACATTGATTGCAAAGTTAAACAAATCGTACAACTCTATGCACAAGGACAACTATTATCAATTTCCACTGAAAATGTAACAAAAACACATTTACTCGAAGAACAGTGCAGACCAAAGTTTTTATGTAACCATATTTCCAAAAAAATGTTTTCTAAAAACTAGATATCTACCCCGAAATCAAGATTCAAAGATATCTGTGGAAAGAACGGGGTGTCAGCTATGATATGACACCATGAGTTTGAAATCTATTTAGGTTATTGAACTACAGCAAGTGAAGTGGATCGACACTTGGTAACAGAATGGCATCATGGGTCCCTGATCTGTACTATTCAGAAATGGATAGTTATGAATGTCATTTTCTTCATGGTGATATATCCTGAGTTGGTACACAAAGGCAGAAAAATGTTATATCCTCCTTTGAATGTTTGGGTATTATTCTACACACTGGTTATTATTCGAATGAGCTCCACCCCCAAAACAAGACCAAATGTGTTTTTTGTCTGGACCAAATCTGTACCAATCATAGACGTTGTCTGTGTTTCACAAGTTTGGACATCACAGCAGAGGAGAGCAGAGCAGAGTCGAGTACAATAAATTATACTGGACTCTACCTTAATGTTCTCTACTGTACTGTACTAAACTCTACACTACTGTACTCTACTCTACTGACCTCTACTCTACTTTTCTGTACTGTACTGTACTGTGCACTACTGTACTGTACGGTACTGTGCTATCCAAACCTGTAAAACAGATGTCTATGATTGGTTCAGATTTGGACTGACCAAATTTCAACTACTTTTCAAAGTTCAATGACGTACGGTGTCAGTCGGTGCTCAGTGGGTGAGAAGGCTGGTTACAGTGAGTGGAATAAAAGGGGGCTCGTGGATATTTGTCATTAAGAGCCAGGAGAGGTGACATTAACTGGAGACATTAACCAATTCAGTTGCAGTCATTCTGTTACAGATTTTCTGGTCATTCTGTTACCGATTTGGTAACAGAATGACTGGTTTTAATCACTTAATAAAAACACCATATGTAGGTCAACGGTACTGATATGGTATTTTTACTGATACTTTTACTTGTTTATAATGTGAACTTTGATTATCCTCCCTCCTCATGAGGGAGAGATATCCGAAAGTATTTTAAAGATATGTGGATTTTTGGTAACAGAATGATAAGTCACTAGGCAATATTTCTTAAACTTACAGAAGGCAAATTATTTCTGCTAAACTAAATATAAATGTTGATATTAGTTGGCAGGGGTCTTTACTTCAACATTATTGTGTTTTGATGTATTTCTAATACTTTTATATGACCCCTTTTCCCTCTTTTTGACCATAAATCAAAGCCTTTTTTTCTCAAAAAATTGACTCAACTTTCATTTGACACCAAATGTGATGTGCTCCTATGAATTTCACATGTTAGGTCTCATGGGGCTTTTTACATGGAAATGCCCAGTAGCCTTTACTGTTCAATATCAGATATTGAGCCCTTAGATGTCGTTAGACCATGTTTCATATCAAATACAATTGCATCGCCTTACCTCTGAGATCTGAGATGCATACAAACTGAGAAGAGTACAATATTTAAACCCATGGTACCAGTAAATACATTTAACTTACGACAACTAATTTAAAGAGGGAGGTATGTATCTTTTATTGGGGCCATGGAGAGAACTATCCAATATAAAATAGTATTTCCTTTTGTTTAACTGTCCACTCTCACTTTCATTGTAAACCTTTTTTAGGGATATCATCTCCTTTTACTGGCCTTTTGTTTTCCCAAAGTTCCTCCAGCACTGTTGTGTCACCCACAGTCTATGAGTCGGCCGACACTTCAAATCACTCCTTTATTTAAACCCAGCCACAGGGGTCAGAGAGCTAGATGTGTCATCTGCGATGTAATAAGTGAGAAATAGAGTTCCCCCATAAACACCTTCCACCAAATATGAGCCTCAGACCAACAGGAAATGAAAACAGGAGATGGGATGTTAACCCTTCAGCTGCAGGAAAGTGGAAAAATAAATGTTAAGAGAGTAGCCTGTGAATGCGAGGGGGAGCTCATTCAATTCTATTTAATGAGAGTATAGAAAGGCAAGATAGGAAACCCATATTAACCCGTAATGGCACTTGTGAATAACCTATTGTCTACCAGATTGATTAGAACATAATGCGAGACAACATGGAGGGCCATGATTTGTGAATGACATGGAAGGTCAGAGCACGCCAACCCTAGCATTACCACTCCCCCTTCTCCTTCACTGCTGCCTCTCTGCTTCCTTCCCTCCCCCTGACTTCCATCAACCCTTCTTATATCCCAGGGATGGGCTGGCCTCTAACATCCAGGCACACGGTCATTAAACTCAATGCCTGGCCACCTCCTGCGTGATTCCCAATGAGCCGGCAGAGCGCACTGACCCCTTTGGGGCAGAACTCAAGCCCCACCCCCTCCCACCTACCCTCCACCACTGACGCACAGCCCTCTGTTTGCCCGTCAAAGGCAAACGCACCGCGGCTGCTTGATGCGCAAGCTAACGCTACGGGGTGAAAGACGGGGGCTTTGCCAGGGCAGCGAGCCGAGCGGAGGGGCCGGAAGGGAGAGAACCAGAGCTATCCGCCTGACCGCCCGAGGACGTGGAGAGCGGAGTGAATAAATGTCCTGTCTGGCTGGGTCAGGGTGCACTCACTCTCGCAACCCAGGGCACATGCATAAAAGATTGGGGGACTCCAGAGAGAGATTGATAACGCCCTCCGATCTAGCAGAGGATCATCCAAAGCAAGCCCAATGTGACTTTTAAAACCCCCAATGAATAGTGCATGGAGACGGGTCAAGGGCAAGGCAGTGGAGTTTTAAAGACTTTCTTATCAATCAGCAGGCGAGGAGGATCGGGAAAGACAAGCGGCAGCCTCTCGGGGGGAATACAGCTCCTTTGATAGCCATGTAATTGAGAGGGGATGCACAAGACTGGAAAGGGGATTATGGCTAGTGATAAGTAAATACACCTGGGCATAGAGCCTTTCACCGGTGTCATAAAGAGCTGTGCCACAGCGTTGCCAGTGGCTCGGACCATTTTAAGAGACCATGAGGGGAAAAAAACATAAAGAGCTTAAACTTAAAACATGACTGTTTAAAGGTGTCTATAACAAGATCTACCATCTACACTCCTTTGACCTCAATATAAATGGGTTGTGATCAGTTGTTACAGAAACCCACTTTCTACATGTACCAGTAAACATATACCTGCCCAACTAGAAAACACATTCAAGCCAAAACTGACATGTGAGATTTATAGTTACACAGACTAATTCTGTCCCTGGGCAAATGTTATATAAAGGCAGTAACGTGCATTCGTGGATGCCAAGGGAAGCCAGGCTTCCCCAAAAACTGTACCCCCCAAAATTGAAAAACATATACAAAATAATGTATATTTCGTCTTTCTGTGTTTCATAAATTCCCTTCAATTCGCAAGAGGTTGAATGTATCTCACCGGAGAAAGCAGCCGAGCGAACAAAACAGCGCCCCTCTATCTCAGTACGTATAGCCCATCTATCTGATTCTGTCTGGTCAAAAAGAGTATGACATTGTTGTCGTCCGTATCGTTGAATGCAAGGGAAGCCAGCAAGCATTTGGCCTCCCTTGATAATAAAATATTATAAAATAATGGCCTAATACACCAATCACATTACATAAGAAGCCAAATAAAAAAAGAAGATCAGCCCTTTCCTAAATTAGCCATGAATGGAGATGGGGATTTGGACTTGAGTTTTTACTTAATTGTCAATGATTATAATTGTGATTCTGATCCAACCATAAATTCATACATTGTGCCCCTGGCCTGAGAGGATGGAAGTTCAATATGTAGCTAGATGTAGTAGGCTAATGTTAACTAGCTGGCCTGGCGCATTGTTGCCTATGAAAGGAAGTTAGGCTAGCGAGCAAGCATTTTAGCCAGGTAGCATAGGAAAACTAAAACTAAAAGCGTGTACTGTATGACAGAGTCATAGACCGTTTAGGCAACATGAAAGAGGAGGATAGCATTGGTGTTTCTACTTGCACGCACGCACATAAAAACACACACCCACACAGAGAAATCAGTAGGCTACCATGGACAGCCACATCATATTTAGCCTATGTTGATCTGACTAAATCTGTTTTTGGTATCTTTTAGTTGCCACTGTATTAGACTAAGCATAGGTGATTAGATTATGTTGAAATGTTGAAGTTGAAAGGGTGCTGGAATAGTGGAGGCAGCGCCTGTTTTCTTTGCGACTTGCGGTAACTCTCTGTGGTTCTTCAATAGTTGTTTAGTAGTCCGAAAATGTCGGAAACATTAACTTGCTTGACCATGATGTAGGTCACGTAACTGTTTGTTACATGCAATATGTTTTGTGGACTTCACCGGACAGATGTTGTTCTCCGGTTTTGTGATTGAACAAAGGTGTGGTTGAATTTATTCTGCCACTGTCTTCTTATTGTCTCGGCCTTAGGCCTATATATCACAGTGTCAAGGCACATGAACTAACAGGTTATAGAGCAAACAACGCAATTATCACAACATATAGGTTGTAATATGGCTATTCTTTTCTGGCTTGGCTTCCCCGGTGATTGTACCCACGCACCGCTACTGTATAAAGGCAAATAAAATGTATCACCAACATAAATTAGAACATCGACTTCTATACAGGGTACGCTATGAAGTTGTCATGTTACGAGTAAGACAGCCTTATTAGGTGGAATGTGGCTTTAATAATGACAAATCAATGTGTGAATCTACAGAAGAGTTCAACTAAATGGCAGCCTGCCCTTTGCCCTCTTATCAGCATCCAATCACAGGCAATCAAGCTCTGTTAAAAACTGATTTAAACCTGATGAGCCCTGATCTGAATGAACTCCCCATCCACCATCCCAATCACACACACACGCTGCAATATTGCGGTGGCAGGAGTTTAAGGCCACATAAAGGAAAAGAGACAAATGTGATGCCTCCTCTTTTCAAATGACAAGAGCATGGCTTGACATGAAAAGAGTGGGTGAGTGCCTGGCGAACAAAAGGCTGGGGACGTGTGAGAAAGGGCAGAAGCAGGCGGTGGCCAGGGTGCAGGTCCTTTAATTAAAAGGATTATATTGAGGTGCACAGCGCAGTGGAGAAGTTGTCCACAGGGCTGAGATTGAGTACAGTAATGAAACCCATCAGAGAGAGAGATGGAGGGAGTTTGGTGTGTGTGTGTGTGCGTGGAAAGCAGAGAAAGACAGGGGTTGAAAGGAAATAAACTGAGGGTAATGGTATGGAAGGAAAGATTGGGAAGGAAATATATTGAGACAATGAGGAGTTTAGTAGACTGGCAGGGTGTGATGGGGGAATAGGATAGTGTGCCGAAGAGAAGAGAGGGGATAGAGAGGTAAACAGAGTGAAAGAAGGGAGGTCCTGTGGTGGAAGGAAGGGAGAGGGGCAAGTTGGGGGAAAGGATTGAAGCAGAGATCGCATCTCATAGTTGAAAACGTCAATCAAAGGTCCTACGTAACAAGGTTATATTTCCCACCTAATACAGCAAGAGATAGCACATTATGGAAGGAGATTCATGCCAAAACAAATACAAATAAATACGTTGAAATAAAATGTATATTGGTTTATTTTTCAAATGCAACAAATCAAAGTTAAAAATATACATTCCATCTCAATACCAAACTTGGTCCTACTTTACAGTAAATGAATTACAACTTACAAATGTTTTACAGAACATTCAGATAAGCTAAATAATGGAGCTTGCGTATGAATGATTTTTGAAGCCCTTCTGTCATATTTTGGGAAGGCTTTACAGATTTGAGTTAACTTTTGGGCAAAGTGTGATCAAATGTACCTTTTTATGGAAGCTGCCATGAACTGCATGGGCACATTTATTAAATGTGAGCTGGAATAATGACTTCCAATTATTTCCATTTAACAGAGAACCCTTAAATGGTGCTGTCAGTTAGCTTTTATTTAATGGAGCTGGCTAATTGTACCTTTGCAGCTGTTGACACATGCCATACCTTTCTCTCCATGTCATTTGGCTTTCTCTTTAATTTAGTTTATGCATTCACTTTCTATCAATACATGGGTTTCTGTCAAGTCCTCCTTTTAAATGCACACCTCATCTCTTAAGAATGATTTTACTGTTTTCACTTACTTGCTTTTTTGGAACAATGAGCACTAAATGGTTTGCTTTTGAAGGTCCTCTTTTAAAAATGTGACGTGTACATTACGTTTCTGAGACTACAAGTGAGAAGAAACTCAACTGTGAAAACATTGCCAGCCCAGTGAGTCCTTCAGCATCCCAAAAACAAGGCTTTAAAGAGGTTTCACATGTTGCAATACTCTGAGGGGAAAGGAGCAAAAACACATTCCCCAAACCTTAACATCTCCACTTCCTGTGATTCCATTCCACAAGATCATTTTAAAAAGGGATAATATAACTTTTTTTGAAGATTCATTCAATCAGATAATTTCCCACAATACTGACAGAGAAACACCTAAAGATGTAATTACAGGCACTGGTTAACTGAGCTCATTTGTGACTTGTTTCAGGAAACTAGGTGTACGTCGTGCGTCACTACTTCACAGGAGAGGCATTTGAACGTAAACCAATTTTTTGGGGCAGAAATGCCTTCTGGAACATGTGAACTTTCATGTGCATTAATAACAAACTTGTATGCCATCAGTAAATTTACATTTTTACATTTTAGTAATTTAGCAGACGCTCTTATCAAGAGCGACTTACAGTTAGTGAGTGCATACATCATTTTATTATTTTTCATACTGGCCCCCCGTGGGAATCGAACCCAAAACCCTGGCGTTGCAAATGCCATGCTCTACAAACTGAGCTACATCCCAACTGAGCTACGTAAATAAGAATACAATTGTTAAATTACGAGCCTAGTTGGTTTAGCCACGGAAAAAGACAGGAACCTTCCCGCTAGCCATGATTGGCTGAGATAATGGATGGGCTGGACATGCCGAGAGATGAGTTCGGATTGGTCTTCCATGTAGCACACTTCTGTCTATAATGAGCTGCTCAGTATGTGTAGGTAATCCTTTCTAACGCTGATTTTTTTTTAAAGATAGCTCTCCACTTTCTGGAGGACCGAGTTTTGAAATCAGTGGAATACCCGGTGGAAGCAGAGTATGATAACTAAGGAGATGGAGAAAATTCAGGCGTTTGATTGCAAATGTGGATGGAGTCGAAAAGAGAACATAGAAGGCTGTTGTATAAAACACCTGTCTCCGGATTACATCTTCAAACTAAGGGCAACCATGGCATCCGTGACAGAGAGGGAAAAGCGTTCATCCATGTATACGGGTAAGAGAGTCTAGCTAGCTACATTTTCAGATATTATATGTTTCAAATTTTGTCAGAAAGTTGTTTTCATTACAAGTTAAAGCGTACTGTTAGCTAGCTAGCTAGCGTTAGCTGGCTGGCTGGCTCACTAACTTTACATGTATGATCTGTGTAGTAATATTATTCGTGTCTCAGAGCCATTTGCATTGCTAGCTGTGGTCGGGAGAGGTTGTGTTTTCTCTAGCAGGAGGTAAGCTTGGCTTCTTATATGGTGTTGAGTAAAGCTTAAACCATGTATTTAGATCGTAGGTAGGTAGTTGTAGTTAGGTATTGTAGGTAGTTTATTTAGGTAGTTATTTAGGTAGTTATTGTAGGTTTCCGTAGGTAATTATTGTAGGTAAGTATTGTTTACGGCGGAGCCCGGCGAAGCACGAGGCTAGCTAGCTAGCGGGTAGCTACTGGTAACGTTTAGCAACGGTGGAGAGTTGTTTCCAATGTTAATGTGCTAGCTAGCCAACGTTTAATTTTTGCTGCGTTATGAAAGGAACTAGACACGGACACGAATTATCTGTTTAGTGTGTTAACACACTATTGGTAGTTTGTTGTAACCAAGTATTGGTGCTAAACTGTGTGTTATTGGATGCTAGCATGCTAGTTAGCTATGGCGTCATAGTTAGGCATCGTGGGCTGTTGTGGGTAGTTACTGTAGGTTAGCATTGTTTTTTCGGCGGTGCCGGTGTAGCACGAAGCTAGCTAGCTAGCCGTTCTTCAAACAAAGTCAACACAGTAGCCATTGCTAGCTAGCCAACACGACCAGCTAACTGTATTGTAGTAGCTAAATACAATATACTTGTGCTAGCTAGCCAACGTGTAATTATTGCTGCGTTATGAAAGGAACTAGACACAGACACGAATGATCTGTTTAGTGTGTTAACACACTATTGGTAGTTTGCTGTAACCAAGTATTGGTGCTAAACTGTGTGTTATTGGATGCTAGCATGCTAGTTAGCTATGGTGTCATAGTTAGGCATCGTGGGCTGTTGTGGGTAGTTACTGTAGGTTGGCATTGTTTTCGGCGGTGCCGGGTGTAGCACGAAGCTAGCTAGCTAGCCGTTTTTCGAACAGAGTCAACACAGTAGCCATTGTGTGCTGTACTGTGGCAGCTAAATACAATATATTTGTGCTAGCTAGCCAACGTTTAATTATTGCTGCGTTATGAAAGGAACTAGACACGGACACGAATTATCTGCTTAGTGTGTTAACACACTATTGGTGGTTTGTTGTGACCAAGTGTTGGTGCTAAACTGTGTGTTATTGGATGCTAGCATGCTAGTTAGCTATGGTGTCATAGTTAGCTAGCTGAATAAAGTGGGTTGAGTCTATTCCTTTAAACATTGAACCGCTGTGGTTCACAACAATTCTGATTTCTAAAGGTGGAAGTTGGGAGAGTTTTTGTTCGGGTGGTTCAGTGAAACAATTATAGTTTCTGAGGTGGAAGTTTTGGTGAGGGAGGCCCTGCTCTCTCCTCTCCCAGATGTTTAGTTCATTTCATTCCGATCTCCTCTGCATTATTGTAGCCATTTGCTACAGCCTGTCAACTATGCCTCTGCCTATCCCTGTTCTCTCCTCTCTGCACAGGCTACACAAACGCCTCACACCACGTGGCTGCTGCCTCTCTAACCTGGTGGTCCCTGCACGCACCCCACACCTGGAGTTCCAGGTCTCAGGCAGCCTCTGGAACTGCCGTTCTGCTGCCAACAAAGCTGACTTCATCCCAGCCTATGCTAACCTCCAGTCCCTCGACTTCCTGGCGCTGACGGAAACATGGATTACCACTGAAAACACTGCTACTCCTACTGCTCTCTCCTCGTCTGACCATGTGTTCTCGCATACCCCGAGAGCATCTGGTCAGAGGGGTGGTGGCACAGGAATCCTCATCTCTCCCAAGTGGACATTCTCAATTTTTCCCCTAACCCATCTGTCTATCTCCTCATTTGAATTCCATGCTGTCACAGTCACTAGCCCATTTAAGCTTAATATCCTTGTCATCTATCGCCCTCCAGGTTCCCTTGGAGAGTTCATCAATGAGCTTGACGCCTTGATAAGTTCCTTTCCTGAGGATGGCTCACCCCTCACAGTTTTGGGGGATTTCAACCTCCCTATGTCCACATTTGACTCATTTCTCTCTGCCTCCTTCTTTCCACTCCTCTCCTCTTTTGACCTCACCCTCTCACCGTCCCCCCTACTCACAAGGCAGGCAATACGCTTGACCTCATCTTTACTAGATGCTGCTCTTCTACTAATCTCACTGCAACTCCCCTCCATGTCTCCGACCACTACTTTGTTTCCTTTTCTCTCTCGCTCTCCTCCAACACTACTCACTCTGCCCCTACACAGATGGTAATGCGCCGCCGCAACCTTCGCTCTCTCTCTCCCACTACTCTCTCCTCTTCCATCCTATCATCTCTTCCCTCTGCTCAATCCTTCTCCCCTCCAATCTCCTGATTCTGCCTCCTCAACCCTCCTCTCCTCCCTTTCTGCATCCTTTGACTCTCTGTGTCCCCTATCCTCCCGGCCGGCTCGGTCCTCCCCTCCAGCTCCGTGGCTTGATGACTCATTGCGAGCTCACAGAACAGAGCTCCGGGCAGCGGAGCGGAAATGGAAGAAAACTAAACTCCCTGCCGACCTGGCATCTTTTCACTCCCTCCTCTCTACATTCTCTTCATCTGTTTCTGCTGCTAAGGCCACTTTCTACCACTCTAAATTCCAAGCATCTGCCTCTAACCCTAGGAAGCTATTTGCCACATTTTCCTCCCTGCTGAATCCCCCCTCCTCTCTCTCTGTGGATGACTTCGTCAACCACTTTGAAAAGAAGGTTGACGACATCCGATCCTCGTTTGTTAAGTCTAATGACACTGCTGGTCCTACTCACACTGCCCTACCCTATGCTTTGACTTCTTTCTCCCCTCTCTCTCCAGATAAAATCCTGCGACTTGTGACTGCAGGCCGCCCAACAACCTGCCCGCTTGACCCCATCCCCTCCTCTCTTCTCCAGACCATCTCCGGTGACCTTCTCCCCCTACCTCACCTCGCTGATCAACTCATCCTTGACCGCTGGCCATGTCCCTTCCGTCTTCAAGAGAGCGAGAGTTGCTCCCCTTCTCAAAAAACCAACACTCGATCCCACTGATGTCAACAACTACAGACCAGTATCCCTTCTTTCTTTTCTTTCCAAAACTATTGAGCGTGCCGTCTTTAGCCAACTCTCTTGCTATCTCTCTCAGAATGACCTTCTTGATCCAAACCAGTCAGGTTTCAGGACTGGTCATTCAACTGAGACTGCTCTTCTCTGTGTCACGGAGGCTCTCCGCACTGCTAAAGCTAACTCTCTCTCCTCTGCTCTTGTCCTTCTAGACCTGTCTGCTGCCTTTGATACTGTGAACCATCAGATCCTCCTCTCCACCCTCTCCGAGCTGGGCATCTCCGGCGCGGCTCACTCCTGGATTGCGTCCTACCTGACCGGTCGCTCCTACCAAGTGGCGTGGTGAGAAGCTGTCTCCGCACCACGTGCTCTCACCACTGGTGTCCCCCAGGGCTCAGTTCTAGGCCCTCTCCTTTTCTCCCTATACACCAAGTCACTTGGCTCTGTCATATCCTCACATGGCCTCTCCTATCATTGCTACGCTGACGATACACAACTAATCTTCTCCTTTCCCCCTTCTGATAACCAGGTGGCGAATCGCATCTCTGCATGTCTGGCAGACATATCAGTATGGATGACGGATCACCACCTCAAGCTGAACCCTGGCAAGACGGAGCTGCTCTTCCTCCCGGGAAGGACTGCCCGTTCCATGATCTCGCCATCACGGTTGACAACTCCGTTGTATCCTCCTCCCAGAGTGCGAAGAGCCTTGGCGTGACCCTGGACAACACCCTGTCGTTCTCCGCTAACATCAAGGCGGTGACCCGCTCCTGCAGGTTCATGCTCTACAACATTCGGAGCGTCCGGCCTGCCTTACACAGGAAGCGGCACAGGTCCTAATCCAGGCACTTGTCATCTCCCGTCTGGATTACTGCAACTCGCTGTTGGCTGGCCTCCCTGCCTGTGCCATTAAACCCCTACAACTCATCCAGAATGCCGCAGCCCGTCTGGTGTTCAACCTTCCCAAGTTCTCTCACGTCACCCCCTCCTCCGCACACTTCACTGGCTTCCAGTTGAAGCTCGCATCCGTTACAAGACCATGGTGCTTGCCTATGGAGCAGTGAGGGGAACGGCACCTCTGTACCTTCGGGCTCTGATCAGTCCCTACACCCAAACGAGGGCATTGCGTTCATCCACCTCTGGCCTGCTGGCTCCCTTCCTCTGCGGAAGCATAGTTCCCGCTCAGCCCAGTCAAAACTGTTCGCTGCTCTGGCACCCCAATGGTGGAACAAGCTCCCTCACGACGCCAGGACAGCGGAGTCACTCACCACCTTCCGGAGACATTTGAAACCCCACCTCTTTAAGGAATACCTGGGATAGGATAAAGTAATCCTTCTACCCCCCCCAAAAAAAAATTTGTAAAGTGGTTATCCCACTGGCTATAGGGTGAATGCACCAATTTGTGAGTCGCTCTGGATTAGAGCGTCTGCTAAATGACGTAAATGTGCCCTTGAGCAAGGCACTTAACCCTAATTGCTCCTGTAAGTCGCTCTGGATAAGAGCGTCTGCTAAATGACTAAAATGTAAAATGTAATGTAAATGTTCTCCTAACCTGTCTGTCTGTCTGTGTCCAGGTGTTGATAGCAGTAGGACTGGCTGGTTTCCCCAGTGTTCTCCTCATCCTCCTCTTCATTGTCATCAACAAATATGGCTGATGCAACAAGTTTGGAATGAAGGGTAAGTCATAGTACACTACATAGCTTGTTAAATGTCAGCCCAGTCAAAACTGTTCGCTGCTCTGGCACCCCAATGGTGGAACAAGCTCCCTCACGACGCCAGGACAGCGGAGTCACTCACCACCTTCCGGAGACACTTGAAACCCCACCTCTTTAAGGAATACCTGGGATAGGATAAAGTAATCCTTCTACCCCCCCTTACCCCACCCCCCCAAAGGAAAAAAAATATTGTAAAGTGGTTATCCCACTGGCTATCATAAGGTGAATGCACCAATTTGTGAGTCGCTCTGGATAAGAGCGTCTGCTAAATGACGAAAATGTAAATGTAAATGTAGTTATAGCCTAATGTTCACCAGCTAGCTAACATTGAACCTAGTTGGTTAGCGTTTAGCTACCTGTAGATTCATGCAGGGTAGTAACGTTATGAGTTGGGATTATGGTTAATGGTTTAGCTAGCTAGCTAGCTACATGTCTAAACAAAAGACTCCATTATGCAAGTAACCATTTCACTGTACCGTTTACACCTTCTGTATCCTGTGCATGTGATAAATAAACTTTGATTTTATTTGATAAAGTGTGTGTTTACCAGAGACGGTAATGTGAAGAACAACATACATTTACGTCATTTAGCAGACACTCTTATCCAGAGCGACTTACAAATTGGACATGACCTGCACCAAAGTCAAATTAGGATATAATGTTAGGCCAAGTTAAAAATAACATGCTTTTATTTCGTCACACTCACACTCACAACCGTAAACTATTTTCTGCAATTAACTCGCCATTAACTTGTAAATAATGATATTTTGTGGATTTCTTTTCCTGTTATAATGAATGGCAACTGTATACAGACATGTCGATAGACACAGTATAAACCAGTCTTGAAATCTTTGGTTGTTCATTACACGACCGTACAAACTGTTTAGCACATGGCCTCACATATGACTCCTTAAAGAGATGGGTGGGGTGTAGACAAAGAAGAGCTTTCCAGTAGGTGTACCAAAACATTCAAAGGCCATTTTCTCAAAAGTGGGGTTACAAGTTCATCAACTTTCAAAGCAGAATTACTTCCCCATTGTTCCTCAACTGTAGTGTATGATATACAATTTTCTAGCTCTGAGTCTCTACTTTTATCCAATGTAAAAAAAACACAATTTCAAATGTTGCTACATAAGACCAAATCGAGCCGGTCGGTCACATTTTAACACAGACTGCCCTGTCCTTTGTTTGTTTAAGCGGTATTTCCCAAACTGTTGAATGGAATTAGATACGGTTAGATTACATAGACTTGTATTGTCTGTTGTTCACAGAAATGTACTTTGACTATACAGAAAGTGCACTGCATAAAAAAAGAAACACAGAATAGGTATACCCGTCCGCAAGCTTTAATTTAGACTAGAGGAAGCTTTCTGTTAGTTAGTGTTCCTGTCATTACTCTCCAACAGTGACCATAGCAGCTCAGCTACGCAGCGATTCAGCTGGTTAGTTCAGCTAGCTCGAAGACAGTATTAAGCCTTTAAGCTGTAATCATAGGCACACAATACCCAACAAGAGCAGGGAGCGCAGGGCCACAAAGCCCTCTGTGATAATTACACAGCTATCTTTGTGGCTCAGTGCAGCAGTTCAGGCTGTCTAATGCCCCAACCTTTGGATGCCTCTGAAAGTCTGCTCTTCTCTGTAAACCTATCATGGCTGTGGTTTCATTCTATAACTTTCTACCCCCAAAGTGGGCATAAGTTCCTCCCCTTTATGGAATCAAGGAATCATTCTTACATCAATCCAATGTGTTTATTTAAATCCACAATGGAGTGGAGTGAGCAAGTACACACTTTGGGGAAAAGGCTAGGGAATTTGAATACTTGAATATTTTTTGGGGTCATTTTTCTCTTGCATTTCCTCTCCAATAGTCACCCATTGTGTAACCACCCCAGTGTAACCAGCCCAGCTCAAGATCCAATCTGAAACGATGAAGTTTCGTTATAGAATACTAACACTGAATTATGGATCAATTGTAATCTTTTTAGTAAACCAAAGTTACAAATGCCATGTAGAGAAAAATCACAATGTTACATTTGACCATGAATAAATCAGATATGTCAAGGCTGTGGCCCTGTCCGAATATCCATACTTGTGTTGTAAATAGTAGGCTTTTTGGGTATGCGAAAATATAACGTTTTATAGTATGTGAAATTTCAAAAATGAGTATGCTTTAAATGCCAGGATGTAATATTCATTTAGGCTTTTAATCAAGTAGAATTCTCTGCACACTATTGAGGAAGAGAATCGTCCTGATCATCAGAATAGGGGACACGCTCTACAAAAATGAACGAATGGCTGGGAACAAGTGTGATTGCGCATTACATGACACCTTCTCAGTATGGATGAGTAGTATGTTGATATTTGTTGCTTACTGCACACGCTTTTATTAAACAGTATATTCTAAATAGTATATACTACTATTTATACACAGTATGTAGGTTTAGTTAATAGTAGGCAAGACAGATTTCGGACACGGCCAGTGTCTCATTTAACGTGAAGTGTGCTTTTGGTGGAGTGAGGAGATTTTTCTATATATGCAAATTTTGGCATATGCAGCCAGTATCTCTGTACCTCATAAAATGTTATCTCCATAGTTCTAATTAAGTCATAATATCAAGCAATCTGATGAGACCACGTCAATTAAAACCAGGAGGACCCTGTCTGTACATCAAACACGGATCTCAGATGAAGGTTATTAATTTGTCAGACAATGTTCTCTCACTTCCTTATGTGGACGTCACTACTATTGTTCCCCAAACCCTCCATGTCTTAAGTCCTTGTTGAAGGTTAGTACAGTGCTTCAGAAAGTATTCACACCACTTACATTTTTCCACATTTTGTTGTGTTACAAAGTGGGATTCAAATTGATTTAATTGTCATTTTTGTCTGTGTTAAAATATTTTCTACACAAAATACTCTGTAATGTCAAATTGGAAGATAAATGATAACATTTGTAAAAATAAATACAAAGTAAATAAAACACTAATATGTCTTGATTAGATAAGTATTCAACCCCCTGAGTCAATACATGGTAGAATCACCGGGCAGCAAATATTCTTTTCAAAATTCATCAAGCTCTATCAAATTGTTGATCATTGCTAGACAACCATTTTCAGGTCTTGCCATAGATTTTCAAGCCGATTTATGTCTAAACTGTAACTCGGTCACTCATGAACATTCACCATTTTTTTGCAGTAATACTTTAGTGCCTTGTTGCAAACAGGATGCATGTTTTGAAATATTTGTATTCTGTACAGGCTTCCTTCTTTTCACTCTGTCAATTAGGTTAGTATTGTGGAGTAACTACAATGTTGTTGATCCATCCTCAGTTTTCTCTTCTCACAACTCTGTAACTGTTTGTCACAATTGCCCTCATGGTTAAATTCCTGAGCAGTTTCCTTCCTCTCCGGCAACTGAGTTAGTTAACTAATAACTAGTTAATTAATAACTTCACCATGCTTTTCTTATTTTTATTTTTTATTTTTTTATTTTAACTTCACCATGCTTAAAGGGAAATTACATTTTAGCTTTTTGTATTTTTACCCATCTACCAATAGGTGCCCTTCTTTGCGAGGCATTGGAAAACCTCCCTGGTCTTTGCGGTTGAATCTGTATTTGAAATTCACTGTTCAACTGTGGGACCTTACATATAATTGTATGTGTGGGGTACAGAGATGAGGTAGTCATTCAAAAATCATGTTAAACACTATCATTGCACAGAGTCCATGCAACTTATTATGTGCCTTGTTAAGCACATTTTTACTCCTGAACGTATTTACGGTTGCAATAAAAAAGGGGTTGAATACTTATTGACTCAAGACATTTCAGCTTTTCATTTTTAATTAATCTGTTAACATTTCTGAAAACATAATTCCACTTTGACGTTATGGGGTATTGTGTGTAGGCCAGTGACCAAAAATCTCAATTTAATAAATTTTAAATTCAGGCAGTAACAACAAAATGTGGAAAAAGTCAAGGGGTGTGAATACTTACTGAAGGCACTGTATATACTCTATCCAATGACTATGTTTAATACTTATGGGTGAGTAAGAGATAAAAAAAGAGTTAGAGTTACTCACAAGTATAGTAACACATGTGCACACACAAACACACACACATACACACACACACACACACAAAGAGAACGCTTGGTCACTTGCATACTGTATACTGGCACATGTGCGATAAAGGTCTCCCAATTTCCTTCCCTGCCCTGCTTTTTTTAACGTTATCATTCCCAACCACTGCGTTGTGGAATGAGGCAGCTCCACACACTGCTGCTGACCAAGATTAAGACTTATCTCAGACCACTACAAGACTGACAGCTTCTGCACTAAATGAATTAGACAGGGAACAGGGAAGCCATCAAATTCCAAACTTGAGGCGTAGGTTAGGCCTACACCTAGGGTCGGCAATATTGTATCTTATATATCTTATTTTAGAGACTGATCATCACAGCAACCACATGTTGTGTGGGGCATGATTTTGCTGACAGGAACATAATAGTTTACAGTACATTGAGTCAGGAAAGTACAACTTGATTGACACTGTTACCGAGGAGAATCCTAACGTGGAAGTTGTTGACATATGAGTTGTGAAAAAGTGGATAACACGGGGGAAATCCAACATTCAACATAGTCATGTAACAAATGACTGATAACTTGGGTAAGGACTTGAACATTTATTTTGAAGACAAATGTCTCCTGATATTGACTATATTAACCAGGCCGATAATTGTGTAGTTAATTGTGTAGTTTCTCTGGGTCTGTATGTCGAGATGTCTTAGAGAACAGGGAATACACCTTTTTTTCTATAATTCATCTATGATCTTTCCTCCTGAAAGCCGTGGATGGTCCAGGCTCTGTCGTAGCCGGCCGTGACCGGGAGACCCATGGGGCGACGCACAATTGGCCCGGCGTCGTCCAGGGTATGGGAGGGAATGGCCGGCAGGGATGTAGCTCAGTTGGTAGAGCATGGCGTTTGCAACGCCAGGGTTGTGGGTTCGATTCCCACGGAGGGCCTATATAAAAAAAAATATATAAAAAATAAAATAAAAATAATGTATGCACTCACTAACTGTAAGTCGCTCTGGATAAGAGTGTCTGCTAAATGACTAAAAATGTTTGTTTTTTTAAATGTAAAAAATGTTCATTCCACGGTTGTGTCCCAAATGGCACCCTATTCCCTTTATAGTGCACAGCTTTAGAACGGGACCCATAGGGCTGTGGTCAAAAGCAGTGCACTATGTAGGGAATAGGGTGCCATTAGGCACACTCTGGGCACTCTGTATCGACACTTTAGCTTAAATCACCAAAGGTTATGGAGAGGGTCATCGTGTTATCGTGTCACTGCAGGTCATGGGGATGGTGGGACGGTGGGAGCTACACCAGAGCTTCGTATATAAACATTATGTCACGTTGGTCCTGTGTGGCTCAGTTGGTAGAGCATGGCACTTGCAATACCAGGATTGTGGGTTCGATTCCCACGGGGGATCAATGATAATGTATGTACTCACTACTGTAAGTCGCTCTGGATAAGAGCATCTGCTAAAATGTAAATGTGTATATAATGCTGTTATTAGGCCTTGACATATACAGTGGGGAAAAAAAGTATTTAGTCAGCCACCAAATGTGCAAGTTCTCCCACTTAAAAAGATGAGAGAGGCCTGTAATTTTCATCATAGGTACACATCAACTATGACAGACAAAATTAGAAAAAAAAATCCAGAAAATCACATTGTAGGAATTTTAATGAATTTATTTGCAAATTATGATGGAAAATAAGTATTTGGTCAATAACAAAAGTTTCTCAATACTTTGTTATATACCCTTTGTTGGCAATGACACAGGTCAAACGTTTTCTGTAAGTCTTCACAAGGTTTTCACACACTGTTGCTGGTATTTTGGCCCATTCCTCCATGCAGATCTCCTCTAGAGCAGTGATGTTTTGGGGCTGTCGCTGGGCAACACGGACTTTCAACTCCCTCCAAAGATTTTCCATGGGGTTGAGATCTGGAGACTGGCTAGGCCACTCCAGGACCTTGAAATGCTTCTTACGAAGCCAGTCCTTCGTTGCCCGGGCGGTGTGTTTGGGATCATTGTCATGCTGAAAGACCCAGCCACGTTTCATCTTCAATGCCCTTGCTGATGGAAGGAGGTTTTCACTCAAAATCTCACGATACATGGCCCCATTCATTCTTTCCTTTACACGGATCAGTCGTCCTGGTCCCTTTGCAGAAAAACAGCCCCAAAGCATGATGTTTCCACCCCCATGCTTCACAGTAGGCATGTTGTTCTTTGGGTGCAACTCAGCATTCTTTGTCCTCCAAACACGACGAGTTGAGATTTTACCAAAAAGTTATATTTTGGTTTCATCTGACCTTATGACATTCTCCCAATCCTCTTCTGGATCATCCAAATGCACTCTAGCAAACTTCAGACAGGCCTGGACATGTACTGGCTTAAGCAGGGGGACACGTCTGGCACTGCAGGATTTGAGTCCCTGGTGGCGTAGTGTGTTACTGATGGTAGGCTTTGTTACTTTGGTCCCAGCTCTCTGCAGGTCATTCACTAGGTCCCCCCGTGTGGTTCTGGGATTTTTGCTCACCGTTCTTGTGATCATTTTGACCCCACGGGGTGAGATCTTGCGTGGAGCCCCAGATCGAGGGAGATTATCAGTGGTCTTGTATGTCTTCCATTTCCTAATAATTGCTCCCACAGTTGATTTCTTCAAACCAAGCTGCTTACCTATTGCAGATTCAGTCTTCCCAGCCTGGTGCAGGTCTACAATTGTGTTTCTGGTGTCCTTTGACAGCTCTTTGGTCTTGGCCATAGTGGAGTTTGAAGTGTGACTGTTTGAGGTTGTGGACAGGTGTCTTTTATACTGATAACAAGTTCAAACAGGTGCCATTAACACAGGTAACGAGTGGAGGCCAGAGGAGCCTCTTAAAGAAGAAGTTACAGGTCTGTGAGAGCCAGAAATCTTGCTTGTTTGTAGGTGACCAAATACTTATTTTCCACCATAATTAGCAAATAAATTCATTAAAAATCCTACAATGTGATTTCCTGGATTTTTTTTCTCAATTTGTCTGTCATAGTTGACGTGTACCTATGATGAAAATTACAGGCCTCTCTCATCTTTTTAAGTGGGAGAACTTGCACAATTGGTGGCTGACTAAATACTTTTTTTCCCCACTGTACATTTGTAGTTAAATCCCTTTATGGTTTTTCCAAACCTCTGCTCGAGTTGCGTGCTTTTTGTGCAACTTAAGCAGAATTGTTCAATATGTCCTATAAAAATCTAGAGTTGGCCTTCACAGTTTCATCCCGCTTTGGGAAAGTGCAATCATTGTAAACAGGTAAATAGGACTGAGTTGTGCACTTCAGGAGTGAGGACCGATGTTCCTACACTTTTAACAACTTCAAAACAATTATCCAAGCAAATAGCTCCAGGTTAGATTCACAGTTGGACTCTGCCAAGGTTCAAATTATTTATAGTAAATTGCCGGTCACCCGGGTGGTTTCAAACATATGGAATGTGGAAAGTTGCTTATCAATTTTGCCTGATATATTAGTGAGATGTATGGAAATAGAAACAAATTTGGTAACACTCTATTTTAAGGTACACATATTAGCCACTAATTTGTAGTTTATAAGTGTGTATATAAGTATATGTTACTGTTTTTATTATGTCTTATTAGCCATGCTGTATATTAGGCCTTATTAATTGTTTTCTTTCTCAAACATAAGTCATGTTTAACTGGCCAATACTTAATAACATCACTGTTAGCTATAATAAAGGCATATTAATAGTTAATAAAGAGCAAATTACACAAGAAACAGACTCATAGTAATCTCCCTCAATATGTGTTTACATTTACATTTACGTCATTTAGCAGACGCTCTTATCCAGAGCGACTTACAAATTGGTGCATTCATCCTATAGCCAGTGGGATAACCACTTTTTTTTTTTTTTTTTTTTTTTTTGGGGGGGGGGGATTACTTTAGGATTACTTTATCCTATCCCAGGTATTCCTTAAAGAGGTGGGGTTTCAAATGTCTCCGGAAGGTGGTGAGTGACTCCGCTGTCCTGGCGTCGTGAGGGAGCTTGTTCCACCATTGGGGTGCCAGAGCAGCGAACAGTTTTGACTGGGCTGAGCGGGAACTATGCTTCCGCAGAGGAAGGGGAGCCAGCAGGCCAGAGGTGGATGAACGCAATGCCCTCGTTTGGGTGTAGGGACTGATCAGAGCCTGAAGGTACGGAGGTGCCGTTCCCCTCACAGCTCCATAGGCAAGCACCATGGTCTTGTAACAGATGCGAGCTTCAACTGGAAGCCAGTGGAGTGTGCGGAGGAGCGGGGTGACGTGAGAGATTCTGCGGCATTCTGGATGAGTTGTAGGGGTTTAATGGCACAGGCAGGGAGCCCAGCCAACAGCGAGTTGCAGTAATCCAGACGGGAGATGACAAGTGCCTGGATTAGGACCTGTGCCGCTTCCTGTGTAATGCAGGGTCGTACTCTCCGAATGTTGTAGAGCATGAACCTGCAGGATCGGGTCACCGCCTTGATGTTAGCGGAGAACGACAGGGTGTTGTCCAGGGTCACGCCAAGGCTCTTCGCACTCTGGGAGGAGGACACAACGGAGTTGTCAACCGTGATGGCGAGATCATGGAACGGGCAGTCCTTCCCCGGGAGGAAGAGCAGCTCCGTCTTGCCAAGGTTCAGCTTGAGGTGGTGATCCGTCATCCATACTGATATGTCTGCCAGACATGCAGAGATACGATTCGCCACCTGGTTATCAGAAGGGGGAAAGGAGAAGATTAGTTGTGTATCGTCAGCGTAGCAATGATAGGAGAGGCCATGTGAGGATATGACAGAGCCAAGTGACTTGGTGTAGGGAGAATAGGAGAGGGCCTAGAACTGAGCCCTGGGGGACACCAGTGGTGAGAGCACGTGGTGCGGAGACAGCTTCTCGCCACGCCACTTGGTAGGAGCGACCGGTCAGGTAGGACGCAATCCAAGAGTGAACCGCGCCGGAGATGCCCAGCTCGGAGAGGGTGGAGAGGAGGATCTGATGGTTCACAGTATCAAAGGCAGCAGACAGGTCTAGAAGGACAAGAGCAGAGGAGAGAGTTAGCTTTAGCAGTGCGGAGAGCCTCCGTGACACAGAGAAGAGCAGTCTCAGTTGAATGACCAGTCCTGAAACCTGACTGGTTTGGATCAAGAAGGTCATTCTGAGAGAGATAGCAAGAGAGTTGGCTAAAGACGGCACGCTCAATAGTTTTGGAAAGAAAAGAAAGAAGGGATACTGGTCTGTAGTTGTTGACATCAGAGGGATCAAGTGTTGGTTTTTTGAGAAGGGGTGCAACTCTCGCTCTCTTGAAGACGGAAGGGACATAGCCAGCGGTCAAGGATGAGTTGATCAGCGAGGTGAGGTAGGGGAGAAAGTCACCGGAGATGGTCTGGAGAAGAGAGGAGGGGATGGGGTCAAGCGGGCAGGTTGTTGGGCGGCCTGAAGTCACAAGTCGCGAGATTTTATCTGGAGAGAGAGGGGAGAAAGAAGTCAAAGCATAGGGTAGGGCAGTGTGAGCAGGACCAGCAGTGTCATTAGACTTAACAAACGAGGATCGGATGTCGTCAACCTTCTTTTCAAAGTGGTTGACGAAGTCATCCACAGAGAGGGAGGAGGAGGGGGGGGAGGATTCAGCAGGGAGGAGAATGTGGCAAAGAGCTTCCTAGGGTTAGAGGCAGATGCTTGGAATTTAGAGTGGTAGAAAGTGGCCTTAGCAGCAGAAACAGATGAAGAAAATGTAGAGAGGAGGGAGTGAAAAGATGCCAGGTCCGCAGGGAGTCTAGTTTTCTTCCATTTCCGCTCAGCTGCCCGGAGCTCTGTTCTGTGAGCTCGCAATGAGTCATCAAGCCACGGAGCTGGAGGGGAGGACCGAGCCGGCCGGGAGGATAGGGGACACAGAGAGTCAAAGGATGCAGAAAGGGAGGAGAGGAGGGTTGAGGAGGCAGAATCAGGAGATTGGAGGGAGAAGGATTGAGCAGAGGGAAGAGATGATAGGATGGAAGAGGAGAGAGTAGTGGGAGAGAGAGAGCGAAGGTTGCGGCGGCGCATTACCATCTGTCTAGGGGCAGAGTGAGTAGTGTTGGAGGAGAGCGAGAGAGAAAAGGATACAAAGTAGTGGTCGGAGACATGGAGGGGAGTTGCAGTGAGATTAGTAGAAGAGCAGCATCTAGTAAATATGAGGTCAAGCGTATTGCCTGCCTTGTGAGTAGGGGGGACGGTGAGAGGGTGAGGTCAAAAGAGGAGAGGAGTGGAAAGAAGGAGGCAGAGAGAAATGAGTCAAATGTAGACGTAGGGAGGTTGAAATCCCCCAAAACTGTGAGGGGTGAGCCATCCTCAGGAAAGGAACTTATCAAGGCGTCAAGCTCATTGATGAACTCTCCAAGGGAACCTGGAGGGCGATAGATGACAAGGATATTAAGCTTAAATGGGCTAGTGACTGTGACAGCATGGAATTCAAATGAGGAGATAGACAGATGGGTTAGGGGAAAAATTGAGAATGTCCACTTGGGAGAGATGAGGATTCCTGTGCCACCACCCCTCTGACCAGATGCTCTCGGGGTATGCGAGAACACATGGTCAGACGAGGAGAGAGCAGTAGGAGTAGCAGTGTTTTCAGTGGTAATCCATGTTTCCGTCAGCGCCAGGAAGTCAAAGGGACTGGAGGGTAGCATAGGCTGGGATGAAGTCAGCCTTGTTGGCAGCAGAACGGCAGTTCCAGAGGCTGCCTGAGACCTGGAACTCCAGGTGTGTGGTGCGTGCAGGGACCACCAGGTTAGAGAGGCAGCAGCCACGCGGTGTGAGGCGTTTGTGTAGCCTGTGCGGAGAGGAGAGAACAGGGATAGGCAGAGGCATAATTGACAGGCTGTAGCAAATGGCTACAATAATGCAAGTGTTCTCTTCACATTATATAATTATATAGCATACAGCTGGCATTCATAAAATGGAAGTATGGAAATTTTGTTTCTAATTGTGTCATGGTCCCCTAGAGGTTTAGTTCCCGGTTGGTCCCGGGGACGTCCCCGAGGAAGTTTTTAGGACGTTCTTTGGATATTGTGTCATGGTCCCCTGGAGGTTTTGTCTAGTTCCTGGTTTGTCCCTGGGACATACACAGAGACATCTTTAAGACATTCTCGGGACGTTGTGTCATGATCCCCTGAACGTTCTTGGGATGTTGTGTCATGGTCCACTGGAGGTTTTTGTCACGTGATGGTCCCAGGTGTCCCAAAACATTATAAGTAAAGTCATT
The DNA here is from genome assembly GCF_020615455.1 of Coregonus clupeaformis. NCBI lineage: Eukaryota > Metazoa > Chordata > Actinopteri > Salmoniformes > Salmonidae > Coregonus > Coregonus clupeaformis. The sequence goes on along the minus strand of NC_059201.1, from coordinate 42,877,152 downwards.
AAATGGTATGGGGGTTTTAAGGTAAGTGGTACGCTGTTCAGCTAAAATAGTGTCAAAATCTTTAATCAATGAGAATATGATTACATGTTACTTTTCAATATGACCCCACCTGGGATTTGGACTCACAACCTCTGGATATGGGGTATGCTGATCTTTCTGCTGCGCCACAAAGTATTTGCACTTAGCCAAATAGTGTCATCTGCATTGCTATTTTAGTTCTCTCATTGATTGTATTTACTTACATGTATTTCAGCAATTTGAGTTTGGGTTTTCAGCAATGTTCCCACTGAATTTTTCTGGCACTGAGCAAATTTCAGGTCTGCTGAGCGCAAACTTGACTGCGTTAACTGTGAACACTGAGGCTGTACCCGCTTTAAGTTACAGTTTTAACAGTGGCCATGTACTGTAGGCTACTGTGGTTATTTGATCATAACCAGAGTGGCCACCATCAAAAACAATGGAGAAAATGCATCCCATAACATTTTAACATGGAAATAGCTGTTCTATCATTCAGCCTACAGTAGCAGCCAATGTGTGGTGTTCAATGTTGGCCTACATTCCATGATACTTTTGAAAAAAAACATGCAGGGCTTGACATGAACCTATTTATCCACTTGCCCTTCAGACAAGGAAGTGACTGTTGTGTTGTTTGATGCAAGAAACCACTTTACAAAATAAAATACATTATTATTCTCATACCATTATTACAGAGAACCAGACAAATTATGCTACCCTCTACCTATTGGCTACTTAGCTTATTCAAGCCTGTCTCAAAATACAACACTGCCCCTTTAAGAAAAAAAAAAGCTCTTTACTTGACTCGCTTTTCAAAGATATCTAGAAATGTACACGTTTTGTGCTCTTGTAGGAAGCAATCACTCCCCTATTGCTGACTACAAAATATATATAACTGGGCTAATAACTCACTAACTAGCAAAGGATATGAACAAAATGTGCACTCGTGGCTACATCCAGCTCTTGCTTTGATCTCGAAACACATCTACTCACAGACCGCTCATGCTGTAGACACAATCCAGTTCAAAGTTAAATGGCACAGATCCATTTATGGCAATGGTCTATTTGCATATAGGCATACTGCAGCTTTGATTATTTATGCCTCACAGGTCTGTGTAGAGTACGGGCTGTGTAGTGCGTGTCAATGCAATAGAATCCTACTCGGATGCGTTCTCTTGCATAGTTGGTTTTGTTTCATTGAAAGTGACTAATATTGAGTTAATTAAATCACAATTGCCACATTAAAGGGAAACATTGATAGTGTTAAACTCTAGAACAGTGGTCACCAAACTTTTCTGGGTCAAGATCATTTTCTGAGTCAAAATGCAAGCCGAGATCTACCGCTCAGATTCTTTTTTACATGACTTAAAAAACATAAGCCTATGCAACACTAACCAATTAAAAACCCTAAACAGTACTGTAGCAATGAGGTTTGTGCAGTAAGCTATAGGCCCAATACATTATCACTGCATATTAGCTTTGCTTGAATTGCCCTGCCAATGCATTGTTGTTCGTGCCATTTTTTAAAACTAAATTTGAACATTTGAGGTAGGCTATATGGTCACACTGGTAATAGATCCGTTGTATTATTATTTGTGAGGCACAGCTGAGTGAGCATACATTTAAATAATTTGCTTTTTATTTTACTGGGCTGATGGTGCCTGCATCTGATGGTCAGTCTCAGCGGAGGGAGAGAGCAGCAGACTGAGTGTCCGCCTCTCAACATCCCTCCGCTCTCCCTTTCCTCCACTGACACTGACCAAAAAGGGACACCACCTTCCAGTTGATGGAAAAACTCGAGTCGCACCGCATTATTTCTGCCTCATGTAAAAATCCATGTTGTTACTCCTAGGAGAAAAGCAGATAATAATAACAACAATGCAAGCCTATAGATACACTTTCCTACTCATTCATTACTGCTGCAGTGCTTGTTTGTGTTATCGTTGAGTGGAAATAGGACGAACGTGCATTTTATGGCTTATAAAAGTGTTGAACACGAAGTGTTGACAGTGCTGAGTAAGAACTTCAACATGAACTCACTCATAAAAACAGCAGCTCTTTGCTGTATCCGTTGACAGTCTCTCTCTAGTCATGGTTTTTACACATCTTGAAATCTCACAGTATCAACTTTGCTGTGGCTTTCTTTTATGCCTGCTACATTATTGCAGACACGGTAATCTGAGCCATTCGATTGGCCAGCGGTAGGCCTATAGTGCACTTGATTTGCTTTCTGGGCCTGCCGGGAAGGCAGAGTTTGTACCTTCAGACACATGAAATGGTTAAAAATGGCAACAGTTCGCCTACCTTGCACACAGGTCAGCTGAATCAGGTGCACTTACCACCAACAGCCCGAGATGAATTAAACAAAATAGGAACACAAGGCTTTATCGTTGTTGTTTTTTACAGAAATATTTGGCGATTGACTAGGAATGCCATGGAGATCGACCAGTCCTGGGGGAGCTGTGCGTCAGTCTCAGGCTACTGCATACGCGCAGCTTAGAGGCAATATTGGTTTTCAGTATAGTTATCTAACGTGCGTGGGGCTTATAATTCAGTTTTAATGTTACTCTTGAATCACTACGATAAATAAAACAATTATTCAGTGTACTTTTAACAGAGCTGAGATTTAGTGTAGGAATACGCCTACAGGTGAAATCAGTCATTAATACAGACGTGGTGGCGTAGCAGGAAGACCGGAATGCCCTGAAGCAAGAGGTTGTGAGTTCAAATCCTAAGTGAGGACATGTTAAATAATGACTGTATGAATAGACATATACAATGTAATCATGTATGTCAAATATGTAAGTTAAAAACACTATGTTAAAAGCACTGTGTGTGTGGGTGTCCCAAGCATTGCCAAAAGACAGAGAGCTGTGACTGGATTAGGCCTTGATGGGCTTGGCAACAGTAATAAGGGGTGATGTGTAATGAAACTACAGGTGTGCGTGCCCTGGGTAGAACTTTTCAATTTTGGGGGGAGAACGTTTCTTTGCGACCATCAGGTGGGAACTAGACAAAAACCTCCAGTGGATCATGACACAATGTCCCAAGAAGGTTCAGGGGGCTTTCAGGGGTCGGTGACCTAACGTCCTAAAAACGTCCCCGGGACCAACAGGGAACTGGACAAATCCTCCAGGGGACCATGACACAACGTCCTGACTACTTCAGGCGTCCAAACGACTCATTATTGTTTGCAGGGTATAGCCTTATCATGGGGATAATATCTTTAGGGTCATGTCATGTCTCAATGTCTCATACATTTTATTGCTGCCAAGCCAACAGGTTGTGGTCGTGTTAGCTTATGACACCATCATACAGGCCTCATGTTGCATAGTAACTAATTTCACAGAAAGCTCTCCTTAAAGCTTCCCCAAAAAGGCGCTATAGGCTAATAGAAAAAGACGAAAAGAGGCTCTCCTCGGGTGGGCGTGCTTGAGGAGCTATGAAATTAATTGTATTCCTTTTTCCCCTTCCTCATTTACTCAAAGTTTCTTAGCCAGCCTCGTCGGCTCGGATATGTGTCCCGCCATTACGGGGCTAATCCAGCCATGACGGCATTCAATTCCCAGTGAATATGCAGTGGAGGGAGTTTGCAGCCGTCTGAATCTCGGCACTCACGTCGGAATTGCGCTGAAGCGAGCTCCCGCCTGCTCTCCAAGGGACCACGGCCCTGTCTCTCTGGGAGGAAGTCATTGGGACTGAAAAGTTTGATTGGACAAGAGAACTGTAGGGAGTGATGCTTCCTGCTTTCATGTTCAATATTCATTTTCCTCCCTTAATATGAAAACATTGCCTATAGCTGGGTGTGAACAGAATGTGAATGATATGAGGAGAGGATAAATATTCTGCCAAGTTTAACAATGGAGGAAAGGCATGGGGGGTCTCTTTCCATTAGCCTACGGCGGCTTCTCCCAGTCGTTGTCCTATCAACTGGGTTTAACAGCTGCTGAGGATTATCATAGATGCTATTTCATTTAACAATTTGTTTTCCATTAACCTCTTAACTGGACTTCACAGGATACTATTCAATATAGAGAGCACTAAAGAAGTCCAAGGGAAAATGTACAGAACATTTGGAAAAAAAGCTATTTTTCTTTCACACATAACGCCTCTCCAAAACTCTCCACTCATTCATTTTTAATTGCCAAGAAGAACACACTGCCAAAATTAAGGCAAATTGTAATTTACCATCTGGATATGACCGTTTCCACTTCAGAATCAACATGTAATAATTATGTGGGTCCATTTGTCCTATTTCACACGTGTGAACTGGAAATGTGTTAGTTCTCGTTTATAAGATTGTAATTAGATTCAATTTCCTTCTCCATTGTATATGCATCGGCCCCCAGAAGTAGGAATAAAGCATGAAATGGATAGCCGTTTCCAACTGTCCACATATATTGAGTTTTCGTACAGAATTATTTGGTTAAGTAAAGGTTACGAGACACTTGCTTTACATTGTAGGCTCAAAACTAATTGATGTGCTCTCTGTCACCTGGAGCTGCATGGCAAATGGTCCAGGAACACAAGGAAAGCACAAAGGACAATGCCCAAGGACTAGTCAGCCATTCCCCCTCTGAGGGGCCAAAATGTATCTCTCTGTTACAGAATAATGCTATAGTATCCATGTTTGGCATCTATCTGAAACTTGTTCACTGAGGATATCTCTGATGCTATCTATATGGATGTATTATCTCTGTGGTTTCTTGTATCTGTAGGGTGAACTCTGAATTACTCTATTGTGCAAAGGAATATTATTGTCTTCTCAGGAATTCTGTCTTATCTGTCATTGGTTTCATCTACCACACAAGTCTTTAAATGCTGTGAAACCCTGTGAAGATTGGGCTTGGGAGTTTTTAGGTTACTGTAAACCTGGTATCGTTTGATTGGTCAATGGTGGTTGGTTTTGGGTTGAAAGGTTACACCTTCAGATGTTATAAAAATAAGTAAATGCATTTGTTCGCTCTTTTATTCTGTATCCAGTCAATGGAGGAAGATTATATGATCAATTCTAATTTCCTAGGCTTCTAGGCTAGTGGGCATCTCTTTGTTCATGCTTTGTCTTCTAAGTTAACCTTAGGATCTATATGCCTAGAAGTATGCTTGGTAATGCTTGTTAATGCTTGTAACTTGAGCTTAAGCCTTGTATGTGAATCCATTCATTGTACAATGTTAATTAAATATCTACCTTTGATATGGACAATTCTCAGACCAATTCTTGCTAGCCAACATCAACTCATTGCCTAATGCTTGCTTGTGCATTTTAATTATCTTTATGGAGTCAGATGAACATTTTAATAGGCTAATTGCTTAATCTTATTACGAGTCACATGCAAAAAGACTTATGCCGTTATCTTTTCCAAACCAGTATCGGGTAAATTATGGCAAACGGATCTCATTAATCTCCAATGGCCCCATAGACTGTGTGAAAATATAAACACATTGCATATGGGAGGACATTAGAACACACAGAATAGCTGGTCTTTAGCGAGAGTAGCATGATAATGGGGACCAATAGTGTGGCACGACTGTACATCCCCATTAGGAAATATTGTTTCATGACAATATGCAGATGTCACATCAGTAAGCAATGTACTGTTGGTCTCAGTGAGTGTCGTATGTATACATCTACAGATGAATTACAGAAGTGGCTGAACTGTGTCGAGTTGAACATAAACCCTTCTACTCCTCTTCAGCTTCTCTATGTACAGTATTGACAGACCTATCATTTCACAATCACGTCCAACACATCTTTATTACTGATTATTGATTCAGTCGCCGTCGCCAAGACAATGGCTCCCCTCGACGAAGGGTGCCAGCAGGGTGGTGGGGGTTTGGGGTGGGGTGCTGCTGTCGCCATGGTGATGAGAGGTGATCAACGGTGGAGTTTCGATCGTCCAGTGACCCACAGGTGTTTTGGGTTGCATGGAAATGTCTTTTTTTGGTCCACTCTTTCATTGGAGTCAACACACACTGTCGTTATTGCGATGTGGATATGAATACAGTGTACTCATGAATGTGTATGTACCACCCGCAATCTTTTCAAAGTACCAAACTGTCCATCATGGATGTGAAAAGATGGATAATTTACCTTACAGGCAGTAGGATAGCTGTGACTTCCCTCGTCCATAGACTTCCCTAGGAGTCCATAAGTTATCTATAAGAAGAGAGTACATCAATTTAAATGCCCAGATGGGGGTGGGGGGGAGAGTTGTGTGTGTGTTGGGGTGTGTGTGGGTGGATGGGTGTGCGTTTAAATGTATGTACTCTCTTCAGAAAAATCACTTTGATGTTGCAAATATTTCACATTATCTAGACAACTTACATAAAATGGCATGTACAATGTTACCCTTTCATCTGCGTCAGTACATTTTAGTAAATCTGTTGAGAAATAGTGAGTTATTTCATGGAAGAAAAAATGTTGCATTGTTTGTAAGTAACGTAAAATAGTGATGCCATCATGCTACGTGCTGTTATAAACCGGGTAGTTTGGGTCCTGGATGCTGATTGGCTGAAAGTCGTGGTATTTCAGACAATATACTGTACCAATGGTATGAGTCAAAACTACTTGTTTACTGTTCTTTTCATGTTGGTAACCAGTTTTTAATAGCAATAATGCACCTCTGGTGTTTGGGGTGTATGGCCAATATACCACAACCCCTTGGGCCTTATTGCTTAATTACAAAAAACTGAAATGACAGATGAAACCAAAACATAACAGTGCAACAGTATCTTCACTTATCATGCCCTCACATCTAGTGATCTGGGCTTGGAAGTAGCATGACCTTAGAATAATTTGAAATAGCTCCATAGTGAAATCCCATTGAGTTGTACTGGAGATGTTGAGCTGTTATGGAGAGCTAGCATCCAGGCTGGTGAACCACTGATCAGAGCAGTTCGCAAGCCAAGGCTGCATCCCAAATGCCACCCTATTCCCTATATAGTGCACAACTTTTGACGAGAGCAAAAGTAGTGCACTATAAAGGGAATAGGGTGCCATTTGTGACGCAGACGGGTTGTTATGGGTTATCTCTTATCCATGTCGTTTCACTCCCCATGTTTTTCCAAAGAGTCAATGTTGCAGAGCATCACAAAGTGCCCTCGCCTCATTACTCCATTGATATTCTGCGATGCAGACGTCCTGCTGAAACCCAATAGACAAAGCAGGGATGGAGGGGGGAGAGAGAGAGAGAGTTTAGTTTAGATGATTAGGATCCCTATTAGCTACTGAACATGCAGCAGCTACTCTTCCTGGGGTCCACATAAAACGTACAAATACATGACAAAGTACAGAACAGTAATAGACAAGAACAACATAAGATATTACATTAAGAGTTATATATAGAAAAGACACCAAGAGATAACTAAAATACTATTTACACACTATTCATATATACATATTCGTATTCTTATATACAGTGCAGTTAAATTAGATCTTTAGAAAGAGGGAAGGGGCAGTGATACAAAGTTGATCTGTTTTTTAAAGCTAAACTTGCTTTTTGCCTGACTAACCTCTGGTGACAGAGCATTCGATGATGACATGGCTTTATACATAACTGAGCGATGCATTAAATCTGTTGTTGGTTTGGGTACCATGAAGAAACTCATAGTGGCATGTTGGGGCCAAGCTTCCTGCCATCCAGGACCTCTATACTAGGTGGTGTCAGAGGAAGGCCCAAAAAATTGTCAAAGACTCCAGTCACCCAAGTCATAGACTATTCAAGCAGTACCGGAGCGCCAAGTCTAGGTCCAAAAGGCTCCTTAACAGCTTCTAGCCTCAAGCCATAAGACTGCTGAACAATTAATCAAATGGCCACCCAGACTATATGCATTGACCCCCCTCTCTTTGTTTTTACACTGCTGCTACTGCTGTTTATTATCTATGCATAGTCATATTACCCCTACCTACATGTACAAACTACCTTGACTAACCTGAACCCCTGCACATTGACTCGGTACTGGTACCCACTGTATATAGCCTCGTTATTGTTATTTACTTTTTTTTCTTCTTTTTTTTTGTCACGCCCTGGCTCTGGGACTCTGTTATGTTGGGCCAGGGTGTGTTGTTTCTATGTGTTTTGTGTGCTAGGGTTATTATCTAGTTCATTTGTTTCTATGTTGGCCGGTGTGGTTCTCAATCAGAGGCAACGTGTATCAGCTGTTGCTTGTTGTCTCTGATTGGGCTCCATACTTAGGCAGCCTGTTTTCCACAGTGTGTTGTGGGATCTTGTTCCGTATGGTTTGTATTGTAACCAAGTACTTCACGTTTCGTATCGTTTGTTGTTTTGTTCGTGTGGATCATTAAAAAAATAAAGTGTGTTCACATTCCACGCTGCGCATTGGTCCACTTCCTCCGACGATCGTGACATTTTTAGTTTATTTAGTAAATATTTTCTTAACTCTATTTTCTTAAAACAGCATTGTTGGTTAAGGGCTTGTAAGTAAGCATTTCACGGTAAGGTCTACACTTGTTGTATTCGGCGCATGTAACAAATACAATTTGATTTGGTGGGGTATCTATGTCTGTTTGAAGTGTATGCAAATAGATTATACAAGTGGTTAGGCATTTTCAACACACAAATGCTTCTTAAAAAGACTAGAAGAGAAGTTGTACATTTCTCCTCAACCCTCAACCATGAATGACTATCATGCATGTTGTTGATGTTAGTTCTGTGTGTTAAGGGCAAGGCGTGCTGCTTGGTTTTGAGCCAGCTGCAGCTTTGCTCGGTCTTTCTTTGCTGCACCTGACCATATTACCAGACAGTTATCAAGATGGGACAAGATCAAAGCCTGAATAACTAGTACAGTTGATCTTTGTGTCAAAAACGCAGAACATCTTTTTATAACAGACATACCTCTCCACATATTCACAACAACTTTGTCAGTATGGGCTCCCGAGTGGCGCAGCGGTCTAAGGCACTGCATCTCAGTGCTTGCGGCGTCACTACAGACCCCCAGGTTCGATTCCAGGCTGTATCACAACCGGCCGTGATTGGGAGTCCCATAGGGCGGCGCACAATTGGCCCAGCGTCGTCCGAGTTTGGCCGGTGTAGGCCGCCATTGTAAATAAGAATTTGTTCTTAACTGACTTGCCTAGTTAAATAAATTTTTAAAAATTACTTGACCATGATAACTGATAAATATTACTCCTAGGAGTTCAACTTGTTCAATGGTCCCACCCTTTATGCACAACTCCAGTTGAGGTTCAGGTCTAAGAGAATGATTTTTGGCTTTAGATGTACAGTGAGCTCCAAAATGACAGCGACACTTTTCTGGTTGTTTTGGCTCTGTACTGCAGCACTTTGGATTTGAAATTATACAATAAATGTGAGGTTACAGTGCAGACTGTCAGGGTATTTTCATCCATATCGGGTGAACCATTTAGAGATTACAGCACTTTTGTATGTAGTCCCCCCATTTTAGAGGACCAAAAGTATTGGGAAAACTTCACGATTCATTCAGGACTATCCATAATCATGGTAGCATCCACATTAATGTACCCTCGTAAAACTGACTATCCTACCGATCCTTGACTTCGGTGATGTCATTTACAAAATAGCTTCCAACACTCTACTTAGCAAATTGGATGTAGTCTATCTGGCCCTCACTACATATTCGTCGCCAAACCCACTGGCTCCAGGTTATCTATAAATCATTTCTAGGCAAATCCCCGCCTTATCTTAGATCATTGGTCACCATAGCAACACCCACCAAAGCCAACACCTCTGCTGCAAATGACTGGAACGAACTGCAAAAATCTCTGAAGCTGGGGACACTTATCTCCCTCACTAAGTTTAAGCATCAGTTGTCAGAGCAGCTTACCGATCACTGCACCTGTACACAGCACATCTGTAATTAGCCCACCCAACTACCTCATCCCCATATTGTTATTTACATTGTTATTTATTTTGCTCATTTGCACCCCAGTATCTCTATTTGCACATCAATCACTCCAGTGTTAATACTAATTGTAATTATTTTGCACTATGGCCTATTTATTTCCTTACCTCCATAACTTACTACATTTGCACACACTGCATATAGATTTTCTATTGTGTTATTGACTGTACGTTTTGTTTATTCCATATGTAACTCTGTGTTGTTGTTGTTTTTATCGCACTGCTTTGCTTTATCTTGGCCAGGTCGCAGTTGTAAATGAGAACTTGTTCTCAACTGGCTTACCTGGTTAAATAAAGGTGAAATAAAAAATAATATAACAATGTACCAGTGTTTAGAAACATATTCTATTCTTATTTACAATAAAAGTGACCAATACATTATTTACCATTCATTTCTATTAGGCACTAAATAGTCTGAAACACAACCAAATCAAACAGTAAATGCATCCAACAAGTTTGTAGAGTCACAAGCTTGATGTAGTTATTGCGTGCTATGAATATGGGACCAAATACTTAACCTTTTACTACTTGAATACACATACAGTATAAGTGAATTTGTCCCAATACTTTTGGTCCCCTAAAATGGGGGGGGGACTATGTACAAAAAGTACTGTAATAAAATACCCTCAAATTAAAGCTGACAGTCTGCCCTTCAACTTCATTGTCATTGTATCATTTCAAATCCAAAGTGCTGGAGTACAGAGCCACTGCCCCAAAACTTTCAGCGCTCACTGTATTTAAGTCCAGTTTTTGTTAATGACCCATTATGACACTGACTGTAACTCCTTGCTAAGAGTCTTAGTGAGCTCAATGGCTGTAGGTGCTGATGTGCAGAGTGTGCAATCATCAGTATACATAGTCATTTTAACTTCTTGTAAGACAAGTGGCAAATCATTTGTAAAAAATAGACAAGAGTAACGAACCAAGGCAACTGCCCTGAGGGATACCGCACTGTACATATCTGATGTTAGAGAAGCTTCCATTGAAGAATACTCTCTGAGTTCTATTGGATAGGTCAATCTCCAGCCATATGATTGCAGGTGATGTAAAGCTATAACAAGTTAATTATCTTAATAACAAATTATGATCAATAATCTAACAATACAGGTCTAACTATCATCTTATTATCCATTTATTTTAGCCAATCATCAGTCATCTGAGTCAGTGCAGTACATGTTGAGTGCCCTTCCCTATATGCATGCTGAAAGTCAGTAGTTAATTTGCTCTTTAAAAAATAGCATTGTATTTGTTCAAACACAATTCTCTCCATTAGTTTACTTAAAACAGGCAGCAAACTGATTGGGTAGCTGTTAGAGCCAGCAAAGGTGCTTTACTATTTTTAGGTAGTGGAATTACTTTAGCTTCCTTCCACAGGTAGTGGGGAAGGGGTCTGTCTGTGTGTGTGTGTGTATATATGTGTGTGTGTGTGTGTGTGTGTGTAATGCATAGTCTAGGCATACATTTGTGCAATGTTTATGTTTTTACGAAATAATAAACGTTGTGTATGTGTAAAAATGCAGCATTCACCTTCATATGTGTGTGTGTACTGTGTGTAGTGAGTGTAGTGTGTGTGTGTGTGCCGCTTTCCCAACATTCCTCTCGCAAAAAGACAGTGTTGTGTTTGGTGAGGAGGGGTTGAGGTTGGCGGGTCCTCCCCCACCTTGTAGTTCCAAAGGATCCTCTCCTCCCTCCGGCAGCCCACTGTTATGAATACAGCATTCTAATGGTGACTTTATGATGTTGCCTGTGGGAGTCTACAGCCCTCCTGGGACTACTTCCCTCCTTGCAGCCTCTCTCCCTCTCCCACCTCTCTCTCCTCTCCTCCCCTCTACTTTTCACCTCTCCCTCCTCTCTTCCCCTCCTCTTGTCTCCCTCCCTCCCACCCCTCTCCTCTCTCCCACCTTTCTCACCTCTCTCTTTCCCCTCATCTCTCTCTCACACTATCTTCTCTCCCCCCTCTCTTTCTCTCCCCCACTCATCGCGCTCTCCTCTCTCGCCCTCCCCCCTCTCTGGCCGGGGAGAGACTGGAGCAGTAAATTCCCCCCGTCCATTGAAATAATTCATTTTGGGGCCTATGACACATAAATAACAGATGAGGACTGCTTAAAGAGATAAAAGCCGGGAAAGTGTGGGGATAATTGGCCATGATGGTGGCACAATAGTGAAATATTTGATTATGTTTTGGTGAATGGGGCAGGTGAGGACACACATACGTGCAGATACCCCCCTAAAATGTGGTAATGAACACGACACATAAAACTAGTATACATTCTCATACCGGTGGTGGGGGAGGGGTCTGTGTGTTTGTGTGCCGGTATGAGAATGTATACTAGTTTTATGTGACACATAAAACTAGTATACATTCTCATACCGGTGGTGGGGGAGGGGTCTATGTGTGTGTGTTTGTGTGCCGGTATGAGAATGTATACTAGTTTTATGTGTCACGGAGGTGTGTGTCTGCACGTATGTGTGTGCTCGTTTGTGCGTGTTTGTGTGCGCGTCAGAGAGAATGGCTGTGAGTCATCCATTTAATTCTCTCTTACGGTATTTCAAACAAAGTACAGATCTGAAAAAGAAAAAGGCGGCAAGGAGAAACTCTTAATTGAATCAGCTCAGAGAGAGATATTCTCTCTTTCAGTAATACATTGATCTCACGGCAGAGCATCTCTATCTCGCAATTGTTTTGTTCCCAATTCAGAGTGGGCAATCACATGTTCATTACACTGTTCAAATGATAGATGGTGATAAAACTTGGCCATTAATATACTGTGCTGTTAAAGGCAAAGGGGGTGTTCCTTTCCCTCTCCTCCCCAACCTAATAGCTTTGCAATTTCTTTCAGTGAAGGCCAGTAGCTTTTCCCTCTTCCCTACTTGTTAGCCAGTGACATGGCCTAATGGTGGGACTCTGGAGTGTCACGTCACAACCGGTTCTGTGCGACCTCCAGCTTCCTCCCAGAATGCCTCTGGCCTCTCGCCAGGCTATTCTAGGAGGGCGAGCGAGGGAGTGTGGTAGACGTATAGGGAAAGAGAGGGAGAGGGAGAGAGAGAGAGAGAGAGGAGGAGAGAGAGAGAGAGAGGAGGAGAGAGAGAGAGAGGTGGATATCTACAACATTAATAGATTCTAATCTCACCCTCACCATTGCCCTCGAAAAACACCAGGACCAGCATGTCCACTGAGATAAATAAAGAGGAAAAAAAGAGAGCCTCAGAGTTCGGATCGATCCGCCAGGCGGTTTCAGGAGGAGGAGGCCTCGTCGTGACCTTTCAGTGTGATAAGATGGCTGTGAAGGTCACCCACCGCCAGGCAGGCAGTTGCGGATAGCAGAGTCTAGCCCCCATTTTCGCGAATCATAGGCAAATGGGAAAATCTTCTCATCCCACGCCAGGGCCCGGGTAGGTGCCCCGGGAGTCGCATGGAAGTTTGACGGAAATGGAGCAGCAGATTGATGAGATGACGACTGTCAGGTTGACCTTTTTGGAAATGTATCGGGGGTCAAAAGTCTGCGTATTCCCCCATTGACAGCGCAGTAACTGCCATTGAGTCACTGTCATCACTGTCTTGTTTATGTCGAGTGGCAGCGGGGGAGCGGATAAAGAGCAGGAGGCAGATCATGTCTCTGCTCTGCTATTCCTCTGGTTTTTTAAAGGTTATGGAAACAATTGATTGGAAATTTGGGGAATGCATGACTTCCTTCAAACTGTCAATACTGTTGAAACGCAGGTATACAGTGTAGGTAGGTTTGCATTAAGTGTTTTTCATACTCTCCTCTTGCTTTATCTCCCTTTCTGCCATCTTCTGCTTAAGAAAAAGTATGGGCTTTATTTGGTTTCAATTGACTGCTTTGGCTTCTGTAGCGTGTTTGAATTGATACACATTTGATTTCCTTTTAATTCACTGTGTACACATCATTTTGTCAAGAGCATGAGCCGAAATGTGCACAGCCTGTAAGAGCAGTGGTTGTTGGGTTCTTCTGACTTACCCCAGAAACCAGAGGGGTATACTACTGTCATGTAGTAGGCTCGGTAACTTGAGGACAAAATGGGTACAATTAAGGGTAAGTTTCCTCAGCAAGCTTAGCACTCCATCACAGCATACATCATCAGCACATGCATACTCTTCTTCTACATTACATTTTAGTCATTTAGCAGACGCTCTTATCCAGAGCAACTTACAGGAGCAATTAGGGTTAAGTGCCTTGCTCAAGGGCACATCGCCAGATTTTTCACCTAGTCGGCTCAGAGATTAGAACCAGCGACCTTTCGGTTACTTGCACAATGCTCTTAACCACTAAGCTACCTGCTGCCCCATATCATATCACATATCACTACATCATCTCAGTAGGTACTTCCGTTATGTATATAATAGATACAGGCAATTGACAAAATAAAGGAAACACCAACAAAGTGTCTTGAAGGCCCAGTGCAGTCCAAAATAGATTTTTGTGTGTTTTATATATATTTCCACACTATTAGGTTAGAATAATACTGTTAAATTGTGAAAATGATAATGCCTTTTTAGTGTAAGAGCTCTTTGAAAAGACCGCCTGAAATGTCAGCCTGTTTTGGTGGGATGGAGTTTTGGGCTGCCATGGGACAACACCAGGAAGTAAATTAGTTAATTGGCCAATAAAAAAGAGAGTTCCAAACTTCTCTGCCAATAACAGCTAGTTTTTAGTTTTCCCCTCCCACAGACCACTCCCAGAAAGTCCTAGCTAAATTATTGCTTGAGAAATTGGTCTTTGCTAAAAAGCTATTTTTTTGTTTCTTTTTGACCATTTTAACTGAAAACAATCACAGTAAGGTATTTCATTGTTACTCAGAAATTATTTGATAGTGAGATAAACATTTTTTTTTTTTATGCTGGATTGGCAGCCAGATTGTTTGCGATTGACATCAAAATTGGACATCTATCCATGTGCTAAGGATTTGTCCCCTGTAGCTCAGTTGGTAGTGCATGGTTGCTTGCAACGCCAGGGTTGTGGGTTCGTTTCCCACGGGGGGCCAGTATGAAAATGTATGCACTAACTGTAAGTCGCTCTGGATAAGAGCGTCTGCTAAATGACTAAAATGTAAAATGTAAGGATGTCAGGAAATGCCTTCAAAACCGGCCACTAGGGGCAACAGTGAGCACTATTACCATCAAGTAGGCTTAGGCATTACGGACAGGGTTGGTGGATGGGTGTAATCCCACGACTCTGGATCAGATGGTTGTGTGTTTGACACTGTTTGACACTATTCCAAACCTTAAGCCTTACCATAACCATTTGGAATGAGTGCCTAAACATAACCCTTAACTTCTAAATGTAACATTTCAAATCAAATTTTGAGAAATTGAACGATAGAGAGCAGCAGAAGCAACAAAAACACTTTGCAATTTGACGTTTGGAGCAACTTCAAAATTTGACATTTGAAGAATGTAGATGAATGTCTAATTTTGCAGTGAGACTGTGATAGCTTGTTGGCATTGGACCTTTAATAGGATGTTGGGCCACCACGAGCCGCCAGAACAGCTTCAATGAGCCTTGGCATAGATTCTACCAGTGTCTGGAACTCTATTAGAGGGATGTGACACCATTCTTCCATGAGAAATTACATAATTTGGTGTTTTGTTGATGGAAAATGCTGTCTCAGCCACTTCTCCAGAATCTCCCATAAGTGTTCAATTGGGTTGAGATCAGGTGACTGAGACACACACACCATTTAAACCCCCTATGCTCCTTTGAGACCACACTTTCAAAGTCACTGAGAACTCTTTTTCTAGCCATGGTAGCCAAAAAACATGCGTCCTTTGCAGTTTTGTCATTTGATTGACAGAGTTGACATGTTGATATTGTAGTTTGTACGGACGTGTTCATTCCAGGTCACCAGTAGAGCTCAAGGAGCAGTTGTTTTGTTCGGACTACTACATGGTGGCTGTCATGAGCGAGTGACACCAGTCTGTGACGCAGAGTAATGGGCACAAGCAGGCGGTTTGGACCACGGTACACTAAACAGTTTTGTAAAGAGTTAATCTCGAATGGCGAAGGTACCAGTTCTGGGTTTTACTTTTTTTTTCATTTTGGGCCACCTTTTTTCAATCTGGCTGTGTAAAGCACACAGTTCTGGGCATGTAGCACATTCGGAGGAAAACAAAGCCACTGACAGTGCATTAAGCTCAGTGGGTAGCACAGTGGGTAGCAGGTCCACTAATTCAGGTTCAGTGACAGAGACAGCATTTTCATCTGAGTGGAGGGGCAGATGCGACAGGCAATCAGCAATTACATTTACTGAACCGGGCCTGTACAGAATGTCATATGTGAAGCACAGTAAGCGAGCGGACCATCTCGCAATGTGCATTCTGGGGCCTGATGATCAGTTCTCAGTATAAAACGTGTACCCCACAGGAACATTTCCCACCACTCAACCGACCACACACAGGCAAGCTCTCCTTTTCTACTATAGAGTATTTGCGCCCGGCTGAGTAGAGGGAACGGGATGCAAACACCACTGTGCGTTCCGTTCCAACTGGATGTATTTGCGTAAGCATACCACCCAAGCCATAATCTGATGCATCTGTAGACACCAGGGTAAGAAGAGCAGGGTTGAATATGGCCAGGGCAGAGCTATACACAATCAGTTGCTTGACTTTCTCGAAGCCCTCCTGCGCAGCATCCATCCATTTGAAAGGGCCGTCTGTCCGAAGGCTGGCGCGCATATGCTCGACCTCTGTAGAGTAGTTGCAAACGAATTTGGAGTACAACCTGGTTAACCAAAGGAAGCAGCCCAGGGTGGTAGCATCATCAGGTAGTAGTCCTTGTGCAGTAATGGTATGATCAAGGAAGGTCAGACTCGTTTTGTTGAAGTTACAGTTTTTTTTGTTTAGCTGCAGACCGGCGCTCTCCAAGTTGCTGAGAACGGCTTGTAAGTTGCGGTCGTGTTCCTCTTTAGTGTTTCCGTATATTACGATGTCGTCCAGGTAGGCTTGTGCACCTTGTATGTTTTGCAGTAGGGAGGACATCATCTTTGAAAGGCAGCAGGGGCTGAGGTCTGTAGGGGACTGGCGGAATCGGAAAAGGCTGTTGTGCATAATGAACACTGTCAAGTCCCGGCTCTCCTCGTGAAGGAGGACCTGCTGGTAGGCACTAGCCAAATCAGTGGTTGAGAACACAGTAGTGCCGTGTAGCTTGGCAAAGAGATATACCATGTGAGGAAGTGGATAACTGTCAATGATCACTACTTTGTTTGGCTCGCGCAAATCCACACACATGCAGATATCTCCATTTTTCTTTTTGGTAACCACTATGGGTGAAACCCACAGGAGACATCAATGTTCTCAATGACATCTGAGTTTTTTAAGGGAACCAGGTCAGCAGACACCATTTTTTTAACAGACTGTAACGATCCCGGCAGTCTGAGTCGGGTCCTGTCTGGTGACCAGTGTTTTGGGTTCGTAGTCTCCTGTTTCCCGAGGGTTCGGGAACGCTCCGGGGAGCTCTCTGGTTTTCCGCACCTGCATCCCGTCAGCAATCTGCACACCTGGCCCTCATCATCACCCTTTTTAGGTTCTGGCCAAACCTCCAGTTCCTGCCGGATCGTTAGCCATGAACAGTAGGTGTTCTGTGTATCAGTTTAGAGTTTCTTGCGTGAGTTTTGTTGTTTTGTACTTTGTTGAGTTTTTGTGTCCTTACCTCCGTTTTTGTTCCACCTGCAGTCACACGTCCGGAACCTTCACCCCACCTCTGCCTGATGGTCGGCGGCTGCCGAGCCATCACTGGACCTTGTGCTGCACCCCCAACTACTCATCCACGCCGCCCGCTCTGTCCCTGGATTATTCTGCACCTTTGGTTGTATCTAAATAAACCCTCACCTTCGTTCAACTCTCCTTGTCCTGGTCTGCTTCTGGGTTCTGGCTGAGGGAACTGTGACAGAACGATCCGGCCAAATATGAACCCAGCGGACCTGGACTCTGTTCGCCATGCCATTACCCAGCAGGAGAAGATGTTGGGCCAGCATAGCATGGTACTACAGGAGATCGCGTTGTCAGTTCGGAACCTTTCTACCGGCCTGACGGAGGTCCAGAACCAACGCCAGTGTCCGGTGGAGGACCCACTACCGGTTTCACCCATCTCGCCTGCCGCTTCTGAAGTTGTGTCCCTCCGTGAGCCCAAGGTTCCGACGCCGGATAAGTATGAGGGGGAGCTGGGAAGATGCCGTTCCTTCCTTATGCAGTGTGGATTAGTGTTCGATCTACAGCCCTACTCTTATGCCACTGACAAGGCTAGGATAGCCTTTTTGATTGAGTTGCTGCGTGGTCGAGCGCTGGAGTGGGCTTCAGCCGTTTGGGAACGACAGGATCCCTGCATGGCTTCATACCAGGGGTTCACGGCCGAGATGAGGAAGCTCTTCGACCATTCCGTCCGAGGGAGGGACGCAGCTAGGCGTCTGTTTTCTCTTCACCAAGGAACTCGCAGCGTGGCCGACTTCGTGATCGAGTTCAAGATGTTGGCTGTGGAGAGTGGATGGAACGAGGAGTCTTTGCAAGCGGCCTTTTACCAGGGCCTGTCGGAGCAGCTCAAGGATGAGTTGATCTCCTATCCGGAGCCTAGTGACCTGGACAGCTTGGTAGCCTTGTCTATTCGGGTGGATAATCGAGTCCGAGAGCGAAGGAGGGAGAAGCAATGGGGTCCGTCCAATCGATCAGCTTCTCAGTTCCCAGTCGGGTCGGGTGGTGGACCAGAACACGTCGATCATTCTCCACCACTAAGGATTAGTGGAGAGGACCTCTCTCCCGATTCTGAACCCATGCAAGTGGGGCGGCACGGGTTAACCAAGGAGGAGCGCCAACATAGACGTAAGACCAACTGCTGCCTCTACTGTGGTCGCTCGGGACAGTACATCTCCACTTGTTCCCGGCGGTCGTCAAACTGCCCGGCTCGCTAAAGTTGGGAGGACTTTTAGCGAGCCAGTTTCAACCTCTCAGTACCTCTGTCAGACCCCGCTTCCCGGCTACCCTTGTGAACAGGAATCAGAGCTTAGCGCTTAACGCTTTTATCGATTCAGGTGCCGATGGAAGCTTTCTTGATGCCGAGTTGGTGGAACAGCTGGGGCTTTCCAAGGAGCAATTGCCGGAAGCCATTGAAGCGACCACTCTGAACGGCAGTAGTCTGGCACGTATCACGATGAGGACTGAACCGGTTAAGATGCGGTTGTCGGGGAATCATTCTGAGATGATTTCATTTTTCATTCTGCCGTCTTCCCATGTTCCTCTGGTCCTTGGATACCCCTGGCTGAAGGAACACAATCCCACGTTCGATTGGGTGACGGGCAAGGTAACGAGTTGGAGCCTTGATTGTCATGCTAACTGTCTCAAGACTGCCTGCCCCCATTCGGTTCCCAGTCAGGTGATTGAGGCTAAACCCCCAGATTTGTCCCTGGTTCCCGAGACATATCACGATTTGGGGGAAGTTTTCAGTAAGCAGAGGGCTCTGTCACTTCCTCCCCACCGACCATATGATTGTGCCATCAACCTGGTTCCTGGAGCTGTCTACCCCAAGGGAAGGTTATACAGTATCTCCCGACCTGAACGTGAGGCGTTGGAGACCTACATCAAGGAGTCCCTAGCTGCTGGTCTCGTTCGTCCCTCGTCATCACCCCTGGGGGCAGGATTCTTCTTTGTGGGAAAGAAGGATGGCTCTCTTCGACCGTGTATTGATTATCGGGGGTTGAATGACATCACGGTCAAGAACAAGTATCCCCTGCCCTTGATGAGTTCTGCCTTCGACTCCTTACAGGGTGCTACGGTGTTCACCAAGCTAGACCTACGCAATGCGTATCACCTGGTCCGGATCAGAGAGGGGGGACGAGTGGTTGACGGGTTTCAATACACCGATGGGTCACTTCGAGTATCAGGTGATGCCGTTTGGACTGACCAATGCTCCAGCGGTATTCCAGAGTATGGTGAACGACGTCCTGAGAGATATGATCGGTCTCTTCGTGTTTGTTTACCTGGATGACATTCTGATCTTCTCGAAGGAACCTTCCGACCACGTCCAGCATGTCCGGCAGGTTCTGCAGCGATTGTTGGAGAATCGCCTGTTCGTGAAGGCCGAGAAGTGCGAGTTTCACGCCCACACTACATCCTTTCTCGGGTACATCATCTCCAGGGGTGAGATTAGGATGGATCAGGAGAAGGTTAGAGCGGTTCTGGAATGGGCCCAGCCCGGTACGAGATTGCAACTCCAGAGATTTTTGGGGTTTGCGAATTTCTACCGCAGATTCATCCGGGATTACAGCCGTGTGGCCGCTCCATTAACTGCCTTGACTTCCAGTATCAGGACCTTCAAGTGGAATCCGGAGGCGGATCGAGCGTTTCTGGATTTGAAGAGGCGATTCACCAACGCACCGATTCTCTCTCAACCGGACACGGCCCGTCAGTTCGTCGTTGAAGTGGACGCGTCTGATGTGGGAGTTGGCGCCATCCTGTCGCAGCGATGCTCCACGGACAGTAAACTCCATCCCTGCGCCTACTACTCTGTCGCTGTTCGCCTGCAGAGAGGAATTACGATGTGGGTAACCGGGAGCTTCTCGCGGTGAAACTTGCCTTGGAGGAGTGGCGCCACTGGTTGGAGGGGGCGGAGCAACCGTTTATTGTCTGGACTGACCACAAGAATCTTGCTTACGTGCAATCGGCTAAACGTCTCAACTCCCGTCAGGCCAGGTGGGCGTTGTTTTTCGGACGATTCAAGTTTGCCCTGACGTTCCGACCTGGATCTAAGAACGGCAAGGCGGACGCCTTGTCCCGGATGTTCTCCAAGACGGAGGAGAGTGGGTCCAAGACCGAGACTATTCTCCCCCGGAACTGCGTCGTGGGAGCAGTGATGTGGAAGATTGAGGAGGAGGTGCTGGCGGCCCTTCGGACTCAGCCCGGTCCCGGTAACGGTCCACCCGGTCGGTTGTTTGTGCCTGAGTCGGTTCGTCCTGCTGTCCTCAAATGGTCCCACGCCAGCAAGATGGCTTGTCACCCTGGCGTGGCTCGGACAATGGCGTTTCTTCGCAGACGTTTTTGGTGGCCTGCCATGGCCGAGGATACTCGGGGTTTTGTTGCTGCCTGTCCAGTGTGTGCGCAGAATAAGAGTACCAATCGGCCCAGCTCTGGACTACTTCACCCCCTTCCTATTCCCCGGCGTCCATGGTCGCATCTGGCCCTGGACTTCGTCACGGGGTTGCCCGCTTCTGAGGGGAACACGGTCGTTCTGACTATCGTGGACAGATTCAGCAAGTTCGCCCACTTTGTGCCTATTGCCAAGCTTCCCTCTGCCTCGGAGACGTCCGAGATCCTGGTTAGGGAGGTTTTCAGGGTCCACGGTTTGCCCAGTGATATCGTTTCCGACCGTGGTCCTCAGTTTACCTCTGCTGTCTGGAAGTCCTTCTGTTTGGCCATTGGAGCTACAGTCAGTCTCACATCTGGTTTTCACCCCCAATCCAATGGTCAGGCGGAGAGAGCCAACCAGAAGATGGAATCCACGCTACGCTGTCTGGTCTCTTCCAACCCCACCTCCTGGGCCTCTCAGTTGCCTTGGGTTGAGTATGCCCACAATACTCTCCCTACATCTGCCACTGGGATGTCTCCCTTCCAGTGCCTGTATGGCTACCAACCCCCCCTGTTCCCTTCTCAGGAGAGGGAGCTATCAGTGCCTTCTGTTCAGGCTCATATTCGTCGTTGCCACCGGACCTGGCATCGGGCCAGAAAGGCACTCCTTAGAGGTTCGGATCGGTATCAGCTCCAGGCGAATCGTCGCCGGATCCCCGCTCCCACCTATACCATCGGAGATAGGGTTTGGTTGGCCACACGGGATCTTCCGTTACGGACTGAGTCTAGGAAGTTGTTACCGAAGTTCATTGGTCCGTTTGTGGTGGAGAAGGTGATCAATCCGGTGGCAGTTCGACTCAAACTACCGAGGACGCTCAGAGTCCATCCCACCTTTCATGTCTCCTGCCTCAAGCCTGTCTTCCTCAGTCCTCTGTTGCCTCCTCCGCCTCCTCCTCCTCCTCCTCGGATGATCGGAGGTGGTCCTGCCTACACGGTGCGTCGCATCATGGATTCCAGACGGCGGGGCCGGGGTTTCCAGTATCTCGTGGACTGGGAGGGGTATGGTCCTGAAGAGAGGAGTTGGATTCCGCGGCGACAGGTCCTAGATGCTGACCTCATCAGGGATTTCTACCGTCTCCATCCTGGCGCTCCGGGGAGGTCCGCCCGGGGCGTTCGTCGGAGGGGGGTACTGTAACGATCCCGGCAGTCTGAGTCGGGTCCTGTCTGGTGACCAGTGTTTTGGGTTCGTAGTCTCCTGTTTCCCGAGGGTTCGGGAACGCTCCGGGGAGCTCTCTGGTTTTCCGCACCTGCATCCCGTCAGCAATCTGCACACCTGGCCCTCATCATCACCCCTTTTTAGGTTCTGGCCAAACCTCCAGTTCCTGCCGGATCGTTAGCCATGAACAGTAGGTGTTCTGTGTATCAGTTTAGAGTTTCTTGCGTGAGTTTTGTTGTTTTGTACTTTGTTGAGTTTTTGTGTCCTTACCTCCGTTTTTGTTCCACCTGCAGTCACACGTCCGGAACCTTCACCCCACCTCTGCCTGATGGTCGGCGGCTGCCGAGCCATCACTGGACCTTGTGCTGCACCCCCAACTACTCATCCACGCCGCCCGCTCTGTCCCTGGATTATTCTGCACCTTTGGTTGTATCTAAATAAACCCTCACCTTCGTTCAACTCTCCTTGTCCTGGTCTGCTTCTGGGTTCTGGCTGAGGGAACTGTGACACAGACAGCTGTAGGCGATGTAGTGTTTGTTGAACAGGAGTAACGTAGTTTTTTACTGTTACGTGGTGAATGAACCCTCTGGCACACCTTAGTTTCGGCACGCTGGTGATTGCCAGGTGCTGTATCTTAACAGGTGGAGGAGTGGACAGTATTACCATTTATGTGCAGGTTCAGGGACGTAAACAAATCCATGCCTAGCAAAGTCCTTCCTTTTTCCATGATGAAGAAGGAGGCTGTAGTAGTACCTTTATCATGCTAGACGTCAGCAGAGAGGCACTTTAGCAAATATAAGTCTTGTTTAGAGTAGGTAAGCAGTTTCACATGTGGTGGGTATCAGGGGGCATTTATCAAAGTAACGCATATACAAACGCTTGGGCAGGATAGAGACTGAAGACCCCATATCAACTAACAGTTCAATGGAGTGAGGAGCAACCTCAGGGGTACCGACAGAAACTGTGCTGTGTATGCATAGTACTGTAACCTCCAGTACCTCGACCTCTTGTACATTTGCTTTTTATCAGCATGGCACACCTGTGTATAATGACCCATTTTGTCACGGGCCTTGCATTTGGCCTTGGCGGTGGGGCTGTCTGTAGCATTAGCTAAGTGTGTTGTAGAGCCACACCTGTAACAGCAGAGACCTGACTTTTTTGTATCTTCAGGTGGATTGGAGCCGGCACGGGCCTTGTATCTCTGTTTATTCTTATTTTGTGGTTTTTCTCTCATTGCCTGTACTGGCAGTGGATTATTAATGGACTGGATGTGCGCTTGGCCACTTTTCACTTGAGTAGCGAGCGCAATAGCAGTGCGCAGTGTGAGATTAGCCTACAGTAAAACTATTTATTTGACACAGGGGCATGAGGCATTTTCAAAATCACAGTTCACAAGTAACTTAAGGGCAGCAATGTAATCCGCCATGGACTCATCAGGTTTCTGTACTCTTTGTCTGAACTTATGGCGCTTGACCACAACATTGATAGCCAGAATGAAATGTTGTGGCAGAGCTGTGACAGCTTTTGCAAACACAGTACCTGTATCTGGTCATGTGTAAAAGATCCTTTGACCTTCAGTACCAAGGCAATGTAGTAGCATTGCACGCTTCCTAACATCTGGCCAGACATTTCCTGTAGCATTGATAGCCACCAAGTAGTTGTTGAAGATTTTCAACTACATAGCAAATGGTATCGTAGGTTGACCCGGGGATGGCAGGAACAGCTAAAGCTGCCGCCTTCCTCATTGCCAATCTTGTCGTGTAGTAGGCTCAGTAACATGAGGACACGATGGGTATAATTAAGGGGAAGTTTACTCGGCAAGCGTAGCACTCCATCACAGTATACATTATCAGCACATGCATACTCTTCTTTTACATATTGCTACATCATCTTAGTAGGTACTTAGCTTTTTGCAAAATCCCCATTAGCTTTTGCAAAAACAGCAGCTACTCTTCCTGGGGTCCACAAAAACACAAAACATGACAAGTAACTAAACACTGATACACTGATAAACAAGGACAGTCAGTCGATATACAAACAATACAACTAAAAAAGAATACAAACAATACAACTAAAAAATAATGTGTGTGTGTGTGTTTGCTGGATCAATGAGTTAGCCAGCTAACTTGACTAAATATTCTGAAATAACTTCTTATTTTTAAGACAGATAAGCTTGAAATGGACATTGTCTAATTGACTCAACAAACAACAACTATCTAAATGTAACTTTCTTAATGAACAAGAAAATCAGCTGTTATTTCTGTCTATTTATCAAAGTTAGCTGGCTAACTGATTTATCCTGCTTTGTAGTACAGATGTAGGTTCTTATTGTGAGGCAGTTTTCTGCAGCAGGAAAATAATCCTGCATCAAATGGAAATGTGAATGATTATGTGGATTATAACTAATGGAAAAAAAAATGTATGTGGTGATATATGTTTCGTAAGGGAAAATCAAAGTGGAAATTACAAACTTCAGAAGCCATTTTAAACTTCAAATGCACTACAAGTAAAAAATGTCTCGCATTGCAGAAAGGTTATCCTGCAAGAGGGTGGTCAAATTAAGAACCTACATCTGTATATATCCCTCTAGTTAGCAGGTTTGATTGATTAGGGGAGTCTTCTGAGCGTGGTGCATCATAACCTTGATGACAGGAAATAAATAAATAAACAAATGGCTTTTTTCCTCAGCCAACTCGATTAGACCTTATCTTTAGTAACGGTGTAGCTGGGTGTCAGCTTTGGGGGTTGCTGATAAAGATAGGAACTTTTTCATTTTTTCCCCCAGGAAAGGACATGTCTAATTTAACCTCTCTGGCCTGGCCTCTCGCTGAAGACAGGGAGCATCCTTCAATCTCTTATCCCACCACCATATCTCTCTCTCTCCCTCTCTCCCCCTCTCTCTCCCACTGAAGGGATAGCATGGAGACATCTTGTAGATCTATCATCTTTTACTCCCTTTTACTATATCATAATTTACGACCGTATAATGATCTTTACAATTTGCATCAACATTTAGAAGTTGACAAAGGGGTGCATCCTTCAAAAATGCAATACAAGTGTGTGTATGTGTGTGTGTGTGTGTGAGCATGCCATGTGTGCCCATGTTGGTGACAAACCCTAGCGTAAACAGAGAGATTAATTGGAAAAAGCACTGCGTGGAAATCAAGACGGATCGGTGCGTCATCCAGTACTCCTCCCCCGAGCCTTCCTCTATTAACACTGTCACTATGTTGATCAGCCCAGCACCTGCCTGTTCCCCCTCCCGTCACACTGCAGCCCCCTTTAATCATAACCACTAATAGCACTCATTATCCTAGCCAGGTAGCCTCCATAGCGTGCACACACACACACACACACATTTTAATTGTGGTTCACATCACGCCTGCTGTTTACATGGTCAAAGATACCTAGTCGGTTGTGGCATCTCCACCGAGGGAAACAGAAAAACAGACAAAATGAACCTGTATGACAGAGTGGACTGGGCCATAGGGGCTTTGGTTCCCTTTCTCGGGACCAATGGGATTACGAGGCCTCAACCATGAACCATGTTTGTGGGGGACATCTTTGTGACTGTTGTCTTCTTTTGTGTGTCGGGAGAGTCCACTAGAATGTTTATAATGATTACATTTGCAATAAAGATGAATGGTTCATCTTCTGTGTTTATGACTGGGTGTTTATGAGTTGGGGGGAATTACAAATCCTTTTTAGCTCAGATTGGTGATTGAAGAGCTGGACCTGAAATAATATATTCTTGATTGTTATGCATTCGGAAAGCATTCAGACCCCTTCACTTTTTCCACATTTTGTTACGTTACAGCCTTATTCTAAAATGGATAAAAAAATATATCATCCTCATCAATCTACACACAATGCCTCATAATGACAAAGCAAAAACAGCTTTAAAAAATGTGTTGCAAATGTATTAAAAATAAACTGAAATATCACATTTAGATAAGTATTCAGACCCTTTACTCAGTACTTTGTTGAAGCACCTTTGGCAGCGATTAAAGCCTTGAGTCTTCTTGAGTATGAGGCTAAAAGCTTGGCACACCTGTATTTGGGGGGTTTCTCCCAATCTTCTCTGTAGATCTTCTCAAGGTCTGTCAAGTTGGATGGGGAGCATCGCTGCACAGCTATTTAATGTCTCTCCAGAGATGTTTGATCAGGTTCAAGTCCGGGCTCTGGCTGAGCCACTCAAGGACATTCAGAGACTTGTCCAGAAGCCACTCCTGCATTGTCTTGGCTGTGTGCTTAGTTTCGTTGTCCTGTTGGAAGGTGAACCTTCGCCCCAGTCTGAGGTCCTGAGCGCTCTGGAGCAGCTTTTCATCCAGGATCTCTCTGTACTTTGCTCTGTTCATCTTTCCCTAGATCCTGACTAGTCTCCAAGTCCCTGCCGCTGAAAAACATCCCCACAGCATGATGCTGCCACCACTATGCTTCACCGTAGGGATGGTATTGGCCAGGCGATGAGCGGTGCCTGGTTTCCTCCAGACATGAAGCTTGGCATTCAGGTCAAAGAGTTCAATCTTGGTTTCATCAGACCAGATAATCTTTTTTTGAAGAGTGGCTTCCGTCTGGCCACTCTACAAATAAAGGCCTGATTGGTGGAGTGCTGCAGAGATGGTTGTCCTTCTGGAAGGTTCTCCCAGCTCCACAGAGGAACTCTGGAGCTCTGTCAGAGTGACCATTGGGTTGTTGGTCACCTCCCTGACCAATACCCTTCTCCCCTTATTGCTCAGTTTGGCCGGGCGGCCAGCTCTAGGAAGAGTCTTGGTGGTTCCAAAACTTCTTCCATTTAAGAATGATGGAGGCCACTGTTCTTGGGACCTTCAATGCTGCAGACCTTTTTTGGTACCCTTCTCCAGATCTGTGCCTCGACACAATCCTGTCTCAGAGCTCTACGGAGAATTCCTTCGACCTCATGGCTTGGTTTTTGCTCTGAAATACACTGTCAACTGTGGGACCTTATTTAGACAGGTGTGTGCCTTTGCAAATCATGTCCAAACAATTTAATTTACCATAGGTGGACTCCAACCCAGTTGTAGAAACATCTCAAGGATAATCAATAGAAACAGGATGCACCTGAGCTCAATTTTCGAGTCTCATAGCAAAGGGTCTGAATACTTATGTAAATAAGGTATCTGTTTTTTTATTTTTAATTTTTTATT
Source organism: Coregonus clupeaformis (assembly GCF_020615455.1). Taxonomy (NCBI): domain Eukaryota; kingdom Metazoa; phylum Chordata; class Actinopteri; order Salmoniformes; family Salmonidae; genus Coregonus; species Coregonus clupeaformis. The sequence continues at coordinate 42,849,786 of NC_059201.1, read as the reverse complement.
TTTAATACATTTGCTAAAATTTCTAAAAACCTGTTTTCACTGTCATTATGGGGTATTGTGTGTAGATTGATGAGGGAAAATAAAATAAAATCAATTTTAGAATAATGCTGTAACTTAAACTGTGGGAAAAGTGATGGGGGTCTGAATAAATTTTACGAATGCACTGTATACCCAATATGTATCCAGTATATTCCGTATATTGTATACATCACATCTCAAAGCACTGTGTTTTAACTCTGTACTTTGTAAAGAAGTGGGTCATTCTGCAGTCTCATGGTGAACTTCGGAGAGAAGACACTGTACCTTTTGTTTGGTTAATGTATGGATAGTAATGTGAAGCAGTTGTCGTGGTAGCATCAATGTCCAGAAGGTTGAAGCCTGAGGATCACAAGACGACCTGAGCGGTTGGAGACATCATCACAGGGATGCAGTATAACTGTCATAAGATGGTCATGAGATGGTCACATTGGCCAATGAGAATGTATAGATAGTTCTGTATGACCAATGAGATGTTGTGTGTGTTTACAGTATATAAAGGAGATGTCATTTTAGGTCTAATAGGTGATCATTGAAGCGCAACCCTCCATAGGCCGGTGTATTATTATACAAGTTGAGCCTTGTCTGAACTTATCTTCAATTTGGCGTTGTCGGCAGGATTCAGTGGTTTTCGAGCAAAGTGTCTTGTTATATTTAATACATAGTGTAGAATATATGTACAGTTGAAGTCGGACATTTACATACACTTAGGTTGGAGTCATTAAAACTTGTTTTTCAACCACTCCTCAAATTTCTTGTTAACCAACTATAGTTTTGGCAAGTCGGTTACATCTACTTTGTGCATGACACAAGTAATTTTTCCAACAATTGTTTACAGACAGATTATTTCACTTATAATTCACTGTATCACAATTCCAGTGGGTCAGAAGTTTACATACACTAAGTTGACTGTGCCTTTAAACAGCTTGGAAAATTCCAGAAAATGATGTCATGGCTTTAGAAAATTCTGATAGGCTAATTGACATACAGTGGGGGAAAAAAAGTATTTAGTCAGCCACCAATTGTGCAAGTTCTCCCACTTAAAAAGATGAGAGAGGCCTGTAATTTTCATCATAGGTACACGTCAACTATGACAGACAAAATGAGAAAAAAAAATCCAGAAAATCACATTGTAGGATTTTTTATGAATTTATTGGCATATGATGGTGGAAAATAAGTATTTGGTCAATAACAAAAGTTTCTCAATACTTTGTTATATACCCTTTGTTGGCAATGACACAGGTCAAACGTTTTCTGTAAGTCTTCACAAGGTTTTCACACACTGTTGCTGGTATTTTGGCCCATTCCTCCATGCAGATCTCCTCTAGAGCAATGATGTTTTGGGGCTGTCGCTGGGCAACACAGACTTTCAACTCCCTCCAAAGATTTTCTATGGGGTTGAGATCTGGAGACTGGCTAGGCCACTCCAGGACCTTGAAATGCTTCTTACGAAGCCACTCCTTCGTTGCCCGGGCGGTGTGTTTGGGATCATTGTCATGCTGAAAGACCCAGCCACGTTTCATCTTCAATGCCCTTGCTGATGGAAGGAGGGTTTCACTCAAAATCTCACGATACATGGCCCCATTCATTCTTTCCTTTACACGGATCAGTCGTCCTGGTCCCTTTGCAGAAAAACAGCCCCAAAGCATGATGTTTCCAACACCATGCTTCACAGTAGGTATGGTGTTCTTTGGATGCAACTCAGCATTCTTTGTCCTCCAAACATGACGAGTTGAGTTTTTACCAAAAAGTTATATTTTGGTTTCATCTGACCATATGACATTCTCCCAATCCTCTTCTGGATCATCCAAATGCACTTCAGACGGGCCTGGACATGTACTGGCTTAAGCAGGGGGACACGTCTCGCACTGCAGGATTTGAGTCCCTGGCGGCGTAGTGTGTTACTGATGGTTGGCTTTGTTACTTTGGTCCCAGCTCTCTGCAGGTCATTCACTAGGTCCCCCCGTGTGGTTCTGGGATTTTTGCTCACCGTTCTTGTGATCATTTTGACCCCACGGGGTGAGATCTTGCGTGGAGCCCCAGATCGAGGGAGATTATCAGTGGTCTTGTATGTCTTCCATTTCCTAATAATTGCTCCCACAGTTGATTTCTTCAAACCAAGCTGCTTACCTATTGCAGATTCAGTCTTCCCAGCCTGGTGCAGGTCTACAACTTTGTTTTTGGTGTCCTTTGACAGCTCTTTGGTCTTGGCCATTGTGAAGTTTGGAGTGTGACTGTTTGAGGTTGTGGACAGGTGTCTTTTATACTGATAACAAGTTCAAACAGGTGCCATTAATACAGGTAACGAGTGGAGGACAGAGGAGCCTCTTAAAGAAGAAGTTACAGGTCTGTGAGAGCCAGAAATCTTGCTTGTTTGTAGGTGACCAAATACTTATTTTCCACCATAATTTGCAAATAAATTCATTAAAAATCCTACAATGGGATTTTCTGGATTTTTTTCTCTCAATTTGTCTGTCATAGTTGACGTGTACCTATGATGAAAATTACAGGCCTCTCTCATCTTTTTAAGTGGGAGAACTTGCACAATTGGTGGCTGACTAAATACTTTTTTTCCCCACTGTAATTTGAGTCAATTGGAGGTGTACCTGTGGATGTATTTCAAGGCCTACCTTCAAACTCAGTGCCTCTTTGCTTGACATCATGGGAAATTCAAATGAAATCAGCCAAGACCTCAGAAAAAAAATTGTAGACCTCCTAAGTCTGGTTCATCCTTGGGAGCAATTTCCAAATGCCTGAAGGTACCACGTTCATCTGTACAAACAATAGTACGCAAGTATAAACACCATGGGACCACGCAGCCGTCATACCACTCAGGAAGGAGACGCGTTCTGTCTCCTAGAGATGAACGTACTTTAGTGCGAAAAGTGCAAATCAATCCCAGAACAACAGCAAATGACCTTGTGAAGATGCTGAAGGAATCAGGTACAAAAGTATCTATATCCACAGTAAAACGAATCCTATATCGACATAACCTGAAAGGCCGCTCAGCAAGGCAGAAGCCACTGCTCCAAAACCGCCATAAAAAAGCCACACTTCCGGTTTGCAACTGCACATGGGGACAAAGATCGTACTTTTTGGAGAAATGTCCTCTGGTCTGATGAAACAAAAATAGAACTGTTTGGCCATAATGACCATCGTTATGTTTGGAGGAAAAAGGGGGTTGCTTGCAAGCCGAAGAACACCATCCCAACTGTGAAGCACGGGGGTGGCAGCATCATGCTGTGGGGGTGCTTTGCTGCAGGAGAGACTGGTGCACTTCACAAAATAGATGGCATCATGAGGAAGGAAAATTATGTGGATATATTGAAGCAACATCTCAAGACGTCAGTCAGGAAGTTAAAGCTTGGTCGCAAATGGGTCTTCCAAATGGACAATGACCCCAAGCATACTTCCAAAGTTGTGGCAAAATGGCTTAAGGACAACAAAGTCAAGGTATTGGAGTGGCCATCACAAAGCCCTGACCTCAATCCTATAGAAAATGTGTGGGCAGAACTGAAAAAGCATGTGCGAGCAAGGAGGCCTACAAACCTGACTCAGTTACACCAGCTCTGTCAGGAGGAATGGGCCAAAATTCACCCAACTTATTGTGGGAAGCTTGTGGAAGGCTACCCGAAACGTTTGACCCAAGTTAAACAATTTAAAGGCAATGCTACCAAATACTAATTGAGTGTATGTAAACTTCTGACCCACTGGGAATGTGATGAAATAAATAAAAGCTGAAATAAATCATTCTCTCTACTATACTGACATTTCACATTCTTAAAATAAAGTGGTGATCCTAACTGACCTAAAACAGGGAATTTTTACTAGGATTTAATGTCAGGAATTGTGAAAAACTGAGTTTAAATGTATTTGGCTAAGGTGTATGTAAACTTCCGACTTCAACTGTATATATAATGTGTAATATAGTCTACCTGAAGTGGAGACACCTTGAGTGGAACAGGCTTGATTCAAGAACTGTGTAAATGCATAACATGTATTTTTTAAATAATATAGCTGTAAAAAATAAAACAAATAATAATATTAAGGAAGGTGTCTCGGCCAGTTGACTAGGTTCAACAGAGCTTCACACAGTGTTTTCCTGACTCCACGAGGTGGAGAACATGATTTATGTTTGTCAGCCGTGTAATTCCTTGCCATATAGTTCTGCAAGGTGTAACTGTGATTGTGAATCAGTAAATTAGTGCTATCCCGGGAAAGGGAAGCACAAAGATGTTGTCCCTGTATCAGGAGGGCAGCGACATCGGCAGTAGACAAATCTGAGTCTATGTTAATGATTATTTCACAAGCAGAAAGGACAAGGGAGGTTGGTAGTTGTGCTAGTAGGTTTGACAGTATAGTCTGTGTTGGGTTCCCTTAATATATGTTTTGAATGTGTATATAAAGGGCACACCGATCTCTTTCGTGAGTTATTTGAACAGTAGGGACTGGTTTGCCAACATTTCTGGAGGTGGATGTATAGCGTTTTGGAATGAGACTCTTAATTTGTTGTTGTGTATAATGATAATAAGGTGTCACTTTGTTTGGATGGAGCCGGGTTGCTAGATTTTCAGTAGATGTCCGATAACTGTGAATAACATTTCAACTAACCATCCACTAATCCATTAACCTAACTTTAATTCTGAACCTAACCATAACCCAACTCGATCATCATTTGGGACTATCCAAATAAAGCGTGACCAATAATAATAAAATGTTTAATCAAATATAGAAGAAGAAGAATTACATTCGTCACTCTGAATCTGCCTCTCTAAATCCACCCTTTGAGTTTCTTATTACAATTGAATGAATTTCAGATGTCAAAGTGGGACCAGTGACTTTACATTACTTATATTTTCAAAATACTTTCCAAAGGTGGTTTAAAATGTTTCCAGATTTCTATGTAATATTACTTATAATGACTTACAATATGAGTGAAATAGCTTTCCTTCCAAAAAATGGTAATTATGTATGCCATGACCGCGTGGTCGCGCACATCTCCAACTCAATCATCAAGTTTGCTGATGGCATGACAGTTATAGGCCTGATTACCAATAATGACATGACAGCCTACAGGGAGGTGGTGAGTGCCCTGGCGGAGTGGTGCCAGGAAAATAACATCTCCCTTCAACGTCAACAAAACGAAAGAGCTGATCTTGAACTTCAGGAGACAGCAGAGTGCACTCCCCATCCACATCGACAGGGCCACAGTGGAGAGGGTAAAAAGCTTAAAGTTCCATGGCGTGCACATCACTGACAACCTGAAATGGCCCATTCACACAGACGGCTTGGTGAAGGCGCAACAGCACCTCTTCAACCTCAGAAGACTGAAGAAATTCGGATTGGCCTTTAAGACCCTCACAAACTTCTACAGATGCACCATTGAGAGCATCCTGTCGGACTGTATCGCCGCCTGGCAATTGCACTGTCCGCAGGGTGGTGCGGTCAGCTCAACGCATCACCGGGGGCACACTGCCTGCCCTCCAGGACATCTACAGCACCTGGTGTCACAGGAAGGCCAAGAAGATCATCAAGGACCTCAGCCACCCGAGCCAAGGCCTGTTCACACCGCTGCCACCTAGAAGGCGAAGACAGTACAGGTGCATCAAAACTGGACCGAGAGACTGACAAACAGCTTCTACAGTGAGCTTCAAAAGTATTGGGACAGTGACACATTTGTTGTTGTTTTGGCTCTGTATTCCAGCACTTTGGATTTGACATGATACAATAACTATGAGGTTAACTGTCAGCTTTAATGTGAGGGTATTTTCATCCATATCGGGTGAATCTTTAAAAAAATTGCAGCACTTTTTGTACATAGTCCCCCCCCCCCTCATTTTAGGAGACCAAAAGTATTGGGACAAATTCACTTATGTGTATTAAAGTAGTCAAAAGTTTTGTGTTTGGTCTCATATTCCTAGCACACAATGATTAGGGAGTGAACGTTATTTATATTGAGGGATACCTGGAGGTAATTGGACCACTTTTAAATGAAAATTTTAATTGTCCTCCCCCTGAGGAAAATATATTTTTACCTGGCCCTCCCCGCGCGTAAAAAAAACAAAAAACAAAATACATGTAACCCTCCCCCTCCAAAATGATCATTAAAACAAAATAGCTAGAATATGAAATCCCTTTTTAGTAGGCTATCAATGTTGCAGCCGTGATTTCTATCAAATCAACCCGTGGTTGAGAACCACTGCTGTAGTTCATACCATATTCATCCGCTAGAGGGCTGCATTTAAGCGTTAAAGGCCGTCCATACCAAGGATGATAACTATAATGATACATTATACATAACTATAAAATGTTGGCAAGCATCCACACTAGAGGAAAGTTTATCATTCTACAGTAGCCTACACCTGTCAATCAACTGATCAAATCATCCTATTGCACGTTCTAGGCCTATTAATAAGGTGGTAACACAGACCATTCAGTGCTTCAGGGTGTGTTCATTGTCATAGTGACAACTGCAAATAATACTTAAATGTAGGCTACATGTAGCCTAATGAAAAATATATATTGGAACTCGTATTTAAATTAAATGTAGATATTCAACAACAAACGCTGTTTAGCCAGTGCATCTTTTACATCATGTCATTGCTTGCCTCATTGCTCAAGTGGTTTGCAAAGGATTGCAATGTTTCTAATGGATGTCAATTCGTTTGGATCTTCTTTTTCACTGTGCTCATCAATGTCTGTCCTGTGCAACCATTTAATACATCAGTGCAACAATGTTATCATCACTGGCCAGTGATGCAATCTCTCTCCACAACTTTCCCCGACAGTTCATTTGGCCTAGACCAGCGGTTCCCAAACTAGGAGTTGCGACCTGATATGAAAATGGGGTCGCGGGAGAATTTCCAAATTCCTGAAGAAAAAAATATATATATATACAAAAATATACATTATTATATTGTCTTTGTATCTCAAAATCATTGTAATGTGGTTAGCCTTAAACATCTAAATGAAAATTATTCAAATCTAAAAGATACAATTCTACCAATGCACTTCAATCATTCCCACGGTGAATGGCTAGGCCTGCTACGATATGAAACCACACACTATTGCAGAGACTTTGATATTACCGGCCGCAATTGATGTGATGTGTGGGGAGGCAGAGGCACAGAAACTCACATCAATACCTTTGTCAGAAAACACTGTTAAACAAATAATTTTTGCTCTGACTGAACGACTCAAAAACTCCCCAGCTTATGCTCTCCAAATGGATGTTAGCTGTGATGGACGAGATGCCCATGCATTGACTTTTGTTCGCTATAGCCTACATGTCAGGGATGCTATACACGAGGACATATTGTTCTGTCTCATGATTCCTGAGCATGAAACGGCATAGGGGATGTTCAGTGTGCTGCGTGCCTATATTGATGAAAAACAGATTCCATATGGGATCGAATGGTGGGCTTTTGCACAGATTAGGCTCCATCTATGGCGGGATGGCGGGCAGGCCTCTGCACTCTACTTATGAATGTGTCTCTCTCTGCCATATGGAGGCATTGTATGACAAAATGAGAGCAACTGGCGGCAAAAGAGCTGAACACAGAACTCAGAGATATACTGTAGCAGGTAACTTCGATTGTAAACTACATCAAACCACATCCACTGCGCGCACGACTGTTCGCAAAACTGTGGAAATATGGGATCAGAGCATGACAATGTTCTATTTCACAACGAGGCTTGGTGGTTATCGAGGGGGAGTGTTAGAAAGATTTGTCGCATTGAGAGAGGAACTGTTGTCATTCACAATGGATGTAAAAAAACAGACTTGGTTGACTTTCAGTGTAATGAAAATAAAATAACAGAAAACATCACTCCCACACGAGTAATGACTGCTCACCTCCAACGCTTGGAAGAGCACTTTGGGACGTACTTCCTAATCCATTTGACTGTAAACCTGGCTCAGCTGACATGCCGGTAAGTGAAATCGAACAGCTGATCGAGCTGTCATGTGACCGAATGCTGCAGACAACGCATTCACAGGTCACTACGGAGGAGTTTTGGTTCCTCACTAATGCTCTTGTGGCTGAATGGAAGCAAGTCCAACATCTAGTGGAATGCCTTCCCAGAAGAGTGGAGGCTGTTATAGCAGCAAAGGGGGGACAAACTCCATATTAATGCCCATGATTTTGTAATGAGATGTTCGACGAGTAGTTGTCCACATACCTTTGGTAATGTAGTGTATTTACCTGTCAAAGTGCAAGAAAAAAAAAGTTTACAGATTATGAAATGGAAAATCTGTGCATTCATACAGGATGCTCTCTGCAGTCCCCGGGCAGTCGGGCAAGCAAAGCTCCACTATTGATTAGGCTTACGTTTTTAGACAACATTATCATACATTGCTTTATCTTGGCCAGGTCGCAGTTGTAAATGAGAACTTGTTCTCAACTGTCTTACCTGGTTAAATAAAGATGAAATAAAATAAATAACTACCTATAGGCTACAACAAGTAGTAGAAAATAAAATGCTTGAAATAAGTGTATAACAAGCTATTGTAGGCCTAGTCTAGCTTTTCCTGGGACTCCAAGAGCTAAAGAGAAATTATTAGGAATAATACTGCAGTGAGTAGCCCATAGGCCTACCCAATGAATTTACACAGATTATGAAATGACAAGCAGCCTAGACATATCACTAGAAAAAGGAGGAGAACAACTCATAGGCATACAGATAGTTCAGCTATCCACATGGACTGTTGTCCTCCCCATTTGGTAGCAGCAACCCCTCCAACACCTGATTTAATCAATTCACTTTTTTACGCATTGAGGAATTTTAATATAACTTTTCTAGACTCTCTTCAGCAGACAGAGGCTGCAAAGAAACCCTTACATTATTATGAAGATAACTTTTTCACGAGTTGTGGTCCTTCCGAAATTGTGCAATGCCATACGTGTTGTTGTTTATTGGTGCTTTCACGACAACTGGGAACTTGGAAAAAAACGAGGTCAAATCATGAGGTCAGTGATCTTCAGGTTGGAAAGTCGGAGATCTAGAAAGATGCCCGAGTTTCCGACTTGGAATTTCAAGTTGTATGACCATTAAAACAATTTTTGCCAGTCGGAGCTTCTTATTTTTTTAGTTCCCAAATGTCTTGAATACACTGAAGTCGGAAGTCTGAGATTTCTGAGGTCTGACTTCTTTTGAACACAGCAATAAACCACAAACAATTTTATACCACTGTTCTTGTCGCACGCTAGCCCTTTACGTCACCAATTTGATTCGCCAGATACTCTACACGCCCACGTTCTGGATACACCAAGCACAAAGACGGACTGATCGAACAGCCAATGGAAAGGTGAAAGCGAAATGCCCATTTAGCCAGGCTCAGCAAGGAGAATGAGAGAGAGAAAATAGAGCAGGGTAGTACACCAAAGTTACACATTCCAAAATGCTGAAAAATACTGACATTTAATCAATTATGATATATATTGAGTGGGGCCCAGATTGGGGTAGCATTCTACAAGAGGCAGAAATGAGATACACAGTAAAAATGAAGTGCTTTGTAACACTAAAAGTAGTGGCAACTGAGCTGCCACCACCTTAAAGGAGACGGAACCTTAACTTTGCTGGAGTATTGAAACATGGTTGTGCATTGGGACAGATTTAAGGTGTTCTGAAACATGACATGGTGTGTCGTAACACCACATAATCAAGAGTTGTGCAACCCCTTGCCAGAGCCTGGGAGCCCTAACCCAGAAAAGGTTAAAAACACTTATGGTGTTTCGAGTCCTGTGTAGTGCAGAATTAGATCCCTTCTCTTTTGGTGTTGTTTCCTCTCTCTAAAGCTCCTAAACACTATTATGGCATTTCTAATCCTGTCTAGTGCAGAATTAGATCCCTTCTTCTGGAGTTTCCAAATACTGTAAATGGGAGTCTCTCATCTTATTGTATATTCCCTGCTCTTATATGGTGTTTATAAACTCCTCATCAGTAATTCCAAAAGGTCAAATGGACAGTATTATGCTCAAACAAAGGACAAGATAAACATTGTTTTGTGAAAATACAAATGAATAAGTTTGTCCAGGATAATCAATGAGTGCAAAATTACTTTTTCAAGACACGATTGAAGCTTCAAATGCTTTATCTTTTATTATCAAATTATCAAATTACAAAATATGAAAAGGTCTTAAACATTTTTATATTGATAAAGACAGTTCAAAGATCTGTGAGGTATTCATCATATTCTTCAAAATCAACAGAAATGTGGCATTATATTCACATTCATGGAAAGAAATACAGGAAATGTTAGAAGTAGCACTCATATAAAACTTGTAAAAAACACTTCAGCCCAGGGCTCAATGCGATCCACCAGTCATCCATTGTGCTATTGTCCTGACCTGAGTTTATATTCAGGTGGTACATGGCATGGAAGGTTGTTCAGATCAATTGAATCACAGTACAGTTAAGTTAGATGATACGATTGAAAGTTGACATGGCATTAGTCTGTGTTCCTGGTCTTGATTGGCTTTGGTTAGGATTGGCCAGCCGGAGGGTAACGTAGTATGTATGTCATTGGCGGTCGGTGCCGTTTTTTTTTTTATGAGCATGGCCTTATTTCTACTACAGCATATTGGATGACTGTCATTCATATTCCATTCACCCATCTCAATAGAACCACTAGGTTTAGGCTACTACATGATACTCAAATTATCCCTATACCCATCATCAGGTTACTACAACCTAGCCTATGAATGAAAGTTTACAACGTAGGTGCACACAGGTCGAGAGAAAATGTTGAGGTGACAGACAGTGACATATGGACAGACAGTGACACATTCAATACCACCTTGCACAAGATAACCATATGAATGTCAAAAGTGGGACGCAATAACATGTGGTGTGGTAGGCCAAAGCTAGAGCAGGCAAAAATGGCAGTGTCTATATAGTGTAGCATATAGCATGTGGGGTATACATCAAACAGTAGATAAAACTCATAAATCTAGTAGGCAAACAAGCCAGCAGTATTAACTCAAAATAAGGCCTTCATTTGCAGATAAAACATGTGCACAAAAGGTGCAAACAAAGACATGTGTCAATTAAAAACCACATGCAGCGTCAAGAAAACTGATCAACGAATCAAAATGGCTGTTTTACTTGGACTAATAGCATTAGAGGCCGAAATGCTACACAAAGCAAATGTTCTTAATTAGTGAATTCCTTTTCTGTTTCCTTTTTCAATGTTATACCATTGTTTTCATTGACACATACTTTCTTGGATTATTTTGGAGAGTTTCGTGTGCTCTCACGTCTGGGTTCGTGAAGGACCCCGAATACAGGGGTGGCGCCCGCAAACTTGCCTGTTTTTATAAGTGAACATAGAGTTTGATAGAGGGCATACCTGCCCACAAATGCCCTCCCTCCACCTCTATGCCGCAGACTGGGGGAAGTTCACATTTTGCCTTTAATCAAAACATTTGTCTTCTGATATGAAGGTATGAAAAAATTAAGGTGGAATTTCACACAAAAAAACATTCTCCCTAGGCCCTATTCAGACTTGAGATTTGTTGATTTAACGTGGAATAAAAAAAAAGTATGACTGTAGTCCATTTATTCTTCAGTCGATGTTAAGTCTACTCATCTCAAGTCTGAATCGGGCCCCAGGTGATCAGTGTAACAAGCAGTGATGCCAACTTAGCAATTTTGTTGCTAGATTTAGCAACTTTCAGACTACCCTGGCAAATTATTTTTTTAAACAGCACCTAGCAACTAATGTAGCTACTTTTTAAAATGTATTTGGAACTTTTAGCAACTTTTGAAAAGTGACTTAAACGCTAAAATGCACACATTTTCCCTTTAAATGACACAAAAACAATTTTCTCTGTCGCACACTCAGTCACAACACACGTGCCTGGCTGCAAAAGTGCATTGTGAGTGACGTCAGCAGTAGGCGCTCAGCTCGTGCACAGGCAGCAGCAGGCCAGCCAAGCAGCACAACAACCTGGAGAGAGCTGGAGAGAGATGCCTAGCGCACACATCATTATTTGAGTTAAGTTGCTTGTTCAATAAGATAGCATATATACCTTGTTATTAGCTTGTACCTATAATTGTTGATCAGTTAGGTAGCATGTTAACTAACTACCAATACACTTCTTAAAACTACAATTGTTCAGAATGTGTAGGCTTACTAGTTAATAAGAAAATAAATAAAATGTAATTGTTCAATAATGTTTAATATGTAATTGTTCAATAATTCAATGTGTTGTGTTTAAAAATAAAAATATCTGATCATATAAAATGTATTGTGTTTATATTACTTACTTATTATATTACTAATAAAAATATGTGATAATAAACAAACAAGTCTAAACTAACAAATGTCAAATCATATTCGTCGCCGAGATGGCCAGTCAATTTGAGTAACGTTATTGTGTATTCTACGTAATGACGCAGTTTTGACATCACAACGTCCTTTAGCAACTTTTAGCAACAAATCAACCTGCCTCTAGCAACTTCCCCTGAAAATTTGTTGACAACACTGGTAACAAGGGTGGTTCAGCACAACAGTTTACTCCTGAAGACTGCCTGAGTGGACTAAGGCAGTGTTTTGACAAGCAAGAGACCTGGGTTCACATCCACCTTCTCACATGAATACCAGTGATGAAGCCTCACTTCATACATGTTACCTCTGCTATAACTTACATAGCCCTAAACATTTTGATTGTAACATTGTTTATAATCTCACAAAGTTGCCTGCCAACTGTAGCCTATAATTAGTGTCAAAGTCTACCCTAGGCAAAGTATTCAATTCCCAGTGTCTTAGTTAAAATTGTAATTAAAAAATATTGACCAAAAATTATATCAATATTTATGCTATAAATCATTTCCAATTTAAACACATTTAATTATATGAGAGACAGCCTGCCAAAACATTTTGTGTTTGGATACTACCTTTTACATGCACTGAAACACAAGGCTCACTGGAAAAGAACAAGAAGCGGAGATCAAGGCCAGAAGAACCTCAATATCAGATAGAGACAACAACAGAAGAAAAAGCATTCACAACCTGGGAGAAAGACAGGCTATTCTGGTAGCTCTGCCTCCATTGAAGAGACAGGATCCTAACAAAAGCTTCTGGCGAGTCTTTAATTGAAGCCCACCAGATGACCCTTAAAGATTAAATGCAATTGTCAAGATTAAGACCCCTAGAGATAAATGGGAAACACTGTCATTGACAATGACCACAACCAGTTGGACTACAGATTTGAAAGACATTGATGGTACGCCTCTGTCCTTCTGGGAATCTTTAGGCGAATTCCGAAAACAGGTTTAGGACAGCATAGGCATGGGAAAAATACCATTCTCTTCTGTATCTCTCATCAATCAGAAGCACTTGATGAGTATGCTCTCAAAAAATGGGACCCCTATGAAAAATGGGCACAATGTTCTGCAATAGCGTCCGACAGAGATGATCAACAGTTCTTGGATTAATGAATAGAGTGACCCAATCCAGCTCATCAATCCACACTCAGACTGGGAATTGACCCAGGTGAGACACATGAGGCTGTCATAAGATGGGCTGGGCGAATCGAACTGTTCTAAAAGAAGGGGGTTAAGGCCAGCCCACATAAAGCTCAATTGGCCAAGACAAGGTGGTCTACCTCAGTCAGAGGATTTCAGTTGAAGGATGTTGCTGACCACTGAACGAGTAACAGCCTTGCAGCAGCTTCCAAAGCAAATCACAGTTACAGGAATAAGGAAGGCTGTAGACCATAGGTCATACATTCCAGACTTTGTCAGCATATCCCGACAGCTCATTGATTTATACAAAGGGGGAGGCTGGAGCAGGCAAACTCCTGTTCTAGGGAAAATTTAGACATGATCTTAAAGTACTAGACAAATCAGTAAGAGCCAATTCCCAACATGCTAGAGAGGCACAGCAAATGTGGGATAATAGCCACTTCTCCAATGAGAATCCTGATATTCCAGAAGTACGTAGCTTTGTAATGATAAAACTAATGCCCTGAAAAAGCTTGGAAGCTAGGTGGGATGGGCCTTTTGAAGTCCTACTCACAACAGACACAAGCATATGTGTAGGAGGAAAGGGTATTGGCAGTGAAAGGTGGAAGCACTGGTCCCAGATCAAACCATGTAATGTTGATTTAAGTGAAGAAACAGATTAAATGTGTCCTGAAACTGAGAACTATGCCGCAATCAGTTTCAGAGGGTGGTTGCGGGCAGAGGCGGAAAAGGTGACAGGGATAGGAGGATTATGGAGACTTCCATAATGACTTCTCTGTTGTTTTTCAGGAGAGGACTACCAAACTCAAAGTGAACACTTCTTCTGTTGCAAGCAAAGGTGCACCATTCTGGAGAGTCATCAGGAAGGGAGTACCCCAATCAACTCTTAAGTGGAGCTGAAATACCATGGCACTTAAATTGGTGATACTAATTGGGATATGAGGAGTAAGCCACGCACTGTGGAAACCTCAAACTATAAGGGTAAATGGAAACACCACATTACGAGCAGGCCAACAATACACATTACCTTATATCAGTAAATGGGGAATATGGGATTGGGTGAATTCTAAGGAACAAGACCTTACTAAATACTGGGATCCAGCTAACGGCGCAGGGTGTAATTATAAATGTCCTTATTATTAGAAGCATTTTATTTGGTCTCTAAACGATGACACAGATGTCACACACCCAGTGTTGGGAATTACTGCATGAATCAAACACGCATGTTGACAATTTGGAGACCGTTAGATATGGGATGTCTGTATACCACGGTGGTATTGGGGGGAAGGGTAATCAATAATATTCCTTTGAAGGAAATGTGCAAAAAGGACATTTTCATGGGAAACGTTCATGGGAATCAAAGAATGAGGACAAGTATTGTGAAACCAACCTAGAAACTGGGGAACAATGAAGGTCTAGATGTTCAAATTTCACTAAGTGTGAGAATGTGATTTGAAGGAGTCAGGCGCAAGAGGGTAAATCACCGAATACAGAGTTTATTCCATAGGACACAGTTACGCTGGACAGCGTCAACATAATACAGGCACACGGGGAACAATATCCCCGGAAATACAAGGTACGGGTAACTCAACTGAGCTATACTCAACTCACAAATAACAATCACCCACAAGGACAAGGGGGGCAGAGGGAACACTTATACATGTACTAATGAGGGAATATGAACCAGGTGTGTGTAATTGACAAGACAAGACAAATGGAATGATGAGATATGGAGCGGCAGTGGCTAGTAGGCCGGTGACGACGAACGCCGAAGCCTGCCCGAACAAGGAGGGGAGGCAGCTTCGGAGGAAGTCGTGACACTCAGATAAAGCAACGGTTAGATGAACAAGTGGCACTACACACTTCACAGAAAACGTATACGCAGGGCGAGAACGCTAGATGTAGTTTGTGGGGAGATATTGTTGGAACATTTTAAAGTAAAAACAAATCAAATTTTATTTGTCACATGCGCCGAATACAACAGGTAGACCTTACAGTGAAATGCTTACTTACAAGCCCTTAACCAACAATGCAGTTTTAAGAAAGAATACCAAAAAAAATCACAAAAACTAAATAAAATAATACGAAATAATGTAACAAATAAACATTTGGGGCTATCAACTCCATAAGTCAATTGAACCAGATAGGACAGGTAGGGGGATTTTCCGAATGGGTTGCAGAAATAGCAGGGAAAGGGATTAATGATGTAGATGTCACGTCTCCTTCCGTTGCTCCCCTCCGGTGCTCTGATTCACCGGTCTACTGAGCCACCGGTTTGAGCGCACCACCTCGGCAACACCGGAATGGAAACCCAACGCACCCTAATCACCTCCAGCGCACCTGCACCTCATCATCTTATCACCACCCCTATTTAGCCCCTGGACTGTTCTGGATGATGTTGTGTGTGATTGTTAAGCTTTGTGTTGTTTTCTCTATCTTTTGTTATTTCTCTTGCTCATTGTTAAGTAAAGCTTGACCTTGTTTATTCCTGCGTCTGCGTCCTGCCTCTTCGTATACTCCGTTCCTCTCCCAGTGCCTCAGCGCCCTTGGTCTCACCTGTCCATAGACTTTGTCACCAACCTTCCACGTTCTGACAGCTTTACCACAGTCATGGTGGTCGTAAATCGGATCTCCAAATCATGCCGTTTTTTGTCACTAACTGGTCTTCCTTCTGCTCTCCAGGTCGCTGAGGTCCTGTTCCAACAGGTCTTCCGGCATTATGGACTTCCGGAGGACATCGTCTCGGACCGTGGCCCCCAATTCACCTCCCGAGTGTGGAAAGCTTTCCAGCCTCACTTCCGGGTATAGGCCTCAGTCGAATGGGCAGGTGGAGCGCATGAACCAGGAGCTGGGGAGGTTTCTTTGTTGCCGCTGTCAGGACCGGCAGGGTGAGTTGGCAAGGTTTCTTCCCTGGGCAGAATATGCCCAGAACTCCCTCGTTCACTTCTCCACGGGGCTCACTCCCTTCCAGTGCGTCCTGGGGTACCAACCGGCCCTGGCCTCTTGGACACCCAGCCAGACCGATGCGCCCGCTGTCGACGAGTGGTTCCACAGGGCCGGACAGGTCTGGGATGCCGCCCATGTCCATCTCCAGAGGGCCATTCGTCGGCAGAGAGCCAAGACGACCGCCACAGCAGTGAGGCCCCTGTATTCCAGCCTGAGGATCGTGTCTGGCTGTCCACAAAAAACCTCCCTCTCCGCCTGCCCTGCAAGAAACTGAGCCCCCGGTTTGTGGGGCAGTTTAAGGTACTCCGGCGGATGAATGAGGTATCACACCGGCTGCTCCTTCCCTCTCATTACCGTGTCTCACCCACTTTTCATGTGTCTCTCCTCAGGCCGGTGGTTCCTGGTCCTCTGGTGGATGCCGTCCCCCGGGGTACACCTCCTCCGCCCCTGGACATTGACGGGAGTCCGGCGTATGCCGTGAGGGACCTGCTGGACTCCAGGTTCTGTGGGGGAAGGCTCCATTACCTGGTGGCCTGGGAGGGGTATGGTCCTGAGGAGAGGAGCTGGGTTCCGGCTGGGGACGTTCTGGACCCCAACCTAATTCGGGACTTCCACCGTCGTCGCCCTGACTGGCCCGCTCTTCGTCCTCGGGGTCATCCTCCTGGCCCACGACGTCCAGCGGCTGGAGCCGTGCGTCCGGGGGTGGGGGATACTGTCACGTCTCCTCCCGTTGCTCCCCTCCGGCGCTCTGATTCGGCGGTCTACTGAGCCACCGGTCTGAGCGCACTACCTTGGCAACACCGAAATGGAAACCCAACGCACCCTAATCACCTCCAGCACACCTGCACCTCAAATCATCACCACCCCTATTTAGCCCCTGGACTGTTCTGGATGATGTTGTGTGTGTGATTGTTAAGCTTCGTGTCGTTTTCTCTATCTTTGTTATTTCTCTTGCTCATTGTTAAGTAAACCTTGACCTTGTTTATTCCTGCGTCTTTTCAACAGAATCAGCGGACTGAATACACCCCTGATCACACGCAAACACAGTTCACTATCATAGCAGCCACATAAAAACAGCATGATCACTTTGCTTGTTTTATATATAATTCCTTCTCGCAACTATCTATGCGCTCTCCTCCTCTCACCTTTTCCCTTCACGTTTGGACTTCAGTGCACAACATATCAGCTGTCTGTGACCAAGCGATAAAACCTTTCCAAGCCAAACCTTCATATCATGACTGCAGCCTACATCGCTTTCATGTCATAGTCAACATAGCTATTAGAACTGACGTGTTAGTAAACCCGCTACAATCATGCAGTACAGTGTACAGAAAGCAGTTTAACAGTTACACCGGCGGGCCCCGGTGGCAATACATTAATAAAACCAAAAGCTTACCTTGACTTGGAAGAGTTCCAGTGTTGGATAGCCAGCTAGCTAACATAGCATCCCTCACTGTTTGAGCCAGGTGTTTGAGTAGGCTAAACTAGCTAGCGGCATTCCATAGCTAAGTGCGAGTGAAAATTTAAAAAATACAACCAAATATAGCTAGCTCTCTCTCACACTTAATTTGTTCAAAACTGTTGAACTATTGTCTTTCTCTCTCTTTGAGTCAACTACTCACCACATGTTATGCACAGTGCTAGCTCGCTGTAGCTTATGCTTTCAGTACTAGATTCATTCTCTGATCCTTTGATTGGGTGGACAACATGTCAGTTAATGCTGCAAGAGCTCTGATAGGTTGGAGGATGTCCTCCGGAAGTCATAATTACTGTGTTAGTCTATGGAAGGGGGTGAGAACCATGAGCCTCCTCGGTTTGTATTGAAGTCAATGCACCCTGAGGAGGACAGAAGCTAGCTGTCCTCCGGCTACAGCATGGTGCTACCATACAGCGCGCTGCAGAGGCTACTGTAGACCTTCATTGCAAAACAGTGTGTTTTAGTCAATTATTTGGTGATGTGAATATATGTAGTATAGTTTTAACTAAAATTATACCTTCTTTAATGTTTCACTATTTTTATTTTTATTGAATTCACTGAGGAGGATGGTCCTACCCTTCCTGCTCTGAGGAGCCGCTACTGCGGCATCATATATCTGCTGCCCAACATTTGGATCAAGCTCTGTTAGGTGTAACTCAGCCCTTGTTAAATTGGAACGACTTTGAGGCAAGGCGTGAGGGTTGATTATTTCTGGCCCAAAACCTTAAAGGGAAATTTCATTTCCAGCACCACCCCAACATCAACATAATATGTATAAATGGCGTGCTTCTATGTTTTGTGGAAAAAAAGATAGGGAGATGTGTTTCCAATGACATCATTGGTGTGTATCATGAGATTAAACCAATTATGAGTAGGCATCAACTAATTGCTTGATGATGTCATTGGAAACACTTATGTTCCTCTTTTTTACTACAAAACATAGAAAGGCGCCATTTTCATACAGTGAGGGAAAAAAGTATTTGATCCCCTCCTGATTTTGTACGTTTGCCCACTGACAAAGAAATGATCAGTCTATCATTTTAATGGTAGGTTTATTTGAATAGTGAGAGTCAGAATAACAACAAAAAAATCCAGAAAAACGCATGTAAAAAATGTTATAAATTGATTTGCATTTTAATGAGCGAAATAAGTGTTTGACCCCCTCTCAATCAGAAAGATTTCTGGCTCCCAGGTGTCTTTTTATACATTATGCTTTGGTGGTGTTTTTCTGCTAAGGGGATAGGACAACTTCACCGCATCAAAGGGACGATGGACGGGGCCATGTACCGTCAAATCTTGGGTGAGAACCTCCTTCCCTCAGCTAGGGCATTGAAAATGGGTCGTGGATGGGTATTCCAGCATGACAATGACCCAAAACACACGGCCAAGGCAACAAAGGAGTGGCTCAAGAAGAAGCACATTAAGGTTCTGGAGTGGCCTAGCCAGTCTCCAGACCTTAATCCCATAGAAAATCTGTGGAGGGAGCTGAAGGTTCGAGTTGCCAAACGTCAGGCTCGAAACCTTAATGACTTGGAGAAGATCTGCAAAGAGGAGTGGGAGAAAATCCCTCCTCAGATGTGTGCAAACCTGGTGGCCAACTAGAACAAGAAACGTCTGACCTCTGTGATTGCCAACAAAGGTTTTGCCACCAAGTACTAAGTCATGTTTTGCAGAGGGGTCAAATACTTATTTCCCTCATTGAAATGCAAATCAATTAATAACATTTTTGACATTTGACATTTTTCTGAATTTTTTTGTTGTTATTCTGTCTCTCACTGTTCAAATAAACCTACCTTTAAAATTATAGACTGATCATGTCTTTGTCAGTGGGCAAACGTACAAAATCAGCAGGGGATCAAATACTTTTTTCCCTCACTGTACATGTTGATATTAGGGTGGTGCTGGAGATGATGAATATGAAGTAGAATTTTTTTTTAATGTCCCTTTAAAGGCCAACTGAAAGACGACATTCAAGTCTTGCCGATGGGGAAAGTCCCGGACGGGGTACGGTTACAGCTGGCAAGTCTAATTGCAGGACAGAGAGATGTTTCTGAAATTGAACATGTACCCTTCGTCGGGATTACCAAACTCCAAATTGATCCTCCAAACATGAGTGGAAATGGAACGTTGCCTTCAACAGTAGAATGTCCCCAGTTTGAGAAAATTAATGTTAAGGCGAATCGATTCCAATCTATGGGAATGCAGCAAGGTGACCATGTCATCAGGCTGGGCCAAGGTGGCTACTGAGCAAGGAGCAAAATAAACTTGGGTTTCCACCACTGATAGTTGTGATGAGGAGGAAAATTTGTAATTTGCATTAGGAACAAAACATTAGGAACACCTTCCTAATATTGAGTTGCACCCCATTTTGCCCTCAGAACAGCCTCAATGTTTCGGGGCATGGACTCTACATTTTACATTTTAGTCATTTAGCAGACACTCTTATCCAGAGCGACTTACAGTTAGTGCATACATTTTTCATACTGGCCCCCTGTGGGAAACAAACCCACAACCCTGGCGTTGCAAGCGCCATGCTCTACCAACTGAACTACAGGGGACCATGTTGAAAGCATTCTACAGGGATGCTGGCCCATGTTGACTCCAATGCAGTTGTGTCAAGTTCGCTGGATATCCTTTGGGTGGTGGACCATTCTTGATACACACAGGAAACTGTTGAGCATGAAAAACCCAGCAGTGTTGCAGTTCTTGACACAACCGGTGTGCCTGCCACCTACTACCATACCTTGTTCAAAGGCACTTAAATATTTTGTCTTGCCCATTCACCCTCTGAATGGCACACATTCACAATCTGTCTCAATTGTCTCAAGGCTTAAAAATCCTTCTTTAACCTGTCTCCTCCCCTTCATCTACACTGATTGAAGTGGATTTAACAAGTGACATCAATAAAGGATCAACGCTTTCACCTGGATTCACCTGGTCAGTCTATGTCATGGAAAGAGCACGTGTTCTTAATGTTTTCTATACTCACTGTAGATAGAATCCTTCTACAAATTCTCATCCAATCAACCATCTATAGGTTATTCCATGTTTCCGTGTGGGCTTTCAATAGTGTTAGTTTAAACAGCGCTACACCTCAAACGTTTGCCCCCTGTTCTATTGATTTCAGTGTGATATCGATGGAAGTGATGAATAAAAAAAATTGTTGCGTTACACGTATCGTGTTGGCGACCCACTTGAATCAAAATGTAACCCTGCAAAATGTAGCTAGCGGTCTTCTACAAATTGTCCTCTAACCAGTGATGTACACATTATTCACAGGTTCCGTGTGGATTTTGAGCGGTGTTAGTTTTAACAGGACGTGAACCTCATCTCCCCCCTCTCGCACACCTGATTTCAATGTTATAATGAATAGGAGTGATTGACAAAACAGTGTTGCATTCAGTGGCGATTTTAGCATATAAATCTTGGTGGGGCAAAAAAAAAAAAAAAAAATGCATGCCAGCAAAGCCACTACACAACACAACACAACACTAAACAATACATTAATTGCACTATAACAGTGACAAACGGTGCCCACAAACAGTTAGGGCCTACATAAAGCGGTCCCAACTGCAGAGCTTTCTTTTCAGCACCATGGAGTGAATCCTTACCACTGCTACACCTGGCTATCAGCGGAGCCTTGTCTGGCAGCGAAACAGTTCATTCAGCATCATTTAATGCCTTTTTAAAAAACATAGCTGATATGGCTGACTTGCTTAAACAAATGGGTTTCTACTGACAATTGAGATGTACAAATTATGGCATAAGGGGACGATGAGCGGATAAGAGGCAATCCGTAATTTCGATTAAGACATTAATGAACGAGCTACGACGGACGTAGCCAAAATAACTATTTGTTCAGCACTTTTGAAATGTACAGTGACAGAATTCAGAACATGGGCCGTTCTTACAGTATTCTCCCAGAACCGTAGGATAAATAAAGGGGGCCTATAAGCAGACAATGAAAGCTCTTACAATATTACATTATTACATTTCTCTAAAACAGGCTATAGGCTACATGTGCACCACCAAGTCAGATCAGTAGGCTAAGTTATGAGGGGGAAAGGGACACAATTATTAGGGTGAGGTACATGGGCTACTAACAGCTTACTACACAACATACACTTAGTATTACTTTCTTAGCTACAGTATACAGTGAGGGAAAAAAGTATTTGATCCCCTGCTGATTTTGTACATTTGCCCAATGACAAAGACATGATCAGTCTATAATTTTAATGGTAGGTTTAGTTGAACAGTGAGAGACAGAATAACAACAAAAAAATCCAGAAAAACGCATGTCAAAAATGTTATAAATTGATTTGCATGTTAATGAGGGAAATAAGTATTTGACCACCTCTCAATCAGAAAGATTTCTGGCTCCCAGGTGTCTTTCATACAGGTAACGAGCTGAGATTAGGAGCACACTCTTAAAGGGAGTGCTCCTAATCTCAGCTTTTTACCTGTATAAAAGACACCTGTCCACAGAAGCAATCAATCAATCAGATTCCAAACTCTCCACCATGGCCAAGACCAAAGAGCTCTCCAAGGATGTCAGGAACAAGATTGTAGACCTACACAAGGCTGGAATGGGCTACAAGACCATCGCTAAGCAGCTTGGTGATCAAATACTTTTTTCCCTCACTGTACATATCTCCCTGGCATATTACATCATTTATTCAGCAGCATACAATACATTTTTGGACTCACCTTGTTGTGCTGTGCTCACTTGCACAGGAAGGTGACGCGGTGGTCCTTCTTGTAGGCAAATTTTGTCATCAAACTTTGTCATTAAAGTCTGGCATTCTCTGGATTTATGGTGCTTTCAGACAACTGGGAACTCTGAAAAAAATAAGGTCGAATCATGACGTCAGTGATCTTCAGGCCGGAGCTCTAGAAAGAGGCCAGAGTTCCCGACTTGGAATTCTGAGTTGGATGACCGGTCAAAAGGTATTTTCCAAGTCGGAGCTCATTTTTTTCTGTGTTCCCAGTTGTCTTGAACTCACTGAAGTCTGAGATTTCCCAGTTCCGATTTCCAGTTCTTTTGAACGCGGCAGAAGTCATGCTGGATTGACAGCATGCCCAATGTATTCAACCTTTTCTGGCCCATGATGTTGCATGTGAATGTTTATCCTTTTAAGCTTGGAAAAGAGACCCTTAAACCCAGACTTGGACCACACACTCAATTCCACTGAATAGCAGGCTAATGCTTGCAGTTAGCCACTGATTCCTTCCAAACTGCTCATTGTTGAATTTGTGATTTCGAAATTGTTGTGTAATGTTTATGTCCAATGGCCGATGAGCACCGATACGTTTTATCTATAATTTCTCTTCACATGACAAGGATTGAAAAGGATTTGCCAGTAGATTGTCGACATGATTCATGATGTTGACTGCTTGTCTAGCTTGCTAGCTAAGATTTTGAAAGTATGATGTTGAAATGATCATGCCAATCAAAACTATGGTAGATATAATGTGATTTGACGTCACTTTATCTGTGGCCAATGACCTTGAGCCTTCTTGGAAGGGCACTTCTAATGTAACTCTATGGGGCTTGAATTTTCGAGCTCTCCCCGTAGATTTTGCGGTGACGTAGTGTCCCCATGAGTGACAGAACACTGAGCCAATCACAGCGCAACTAGAGAACATTACCAACCCCTACGCTCTGTATTTTCCGCTGGCTGCCCCACCACCACAGAAAGCACTGAGCTAGGCTGAAACACCTGCATTCTGGAGCTGCCTTACTCAAGAAAACAAAAAAGAAAAAGATGTGCTCTGCCCCACCTGCCCTGAATGACGGGTCGCCACTGGTTGCATTCCTCTTTCTGTTTTGGTGACCCCCTTATCAAAATGCACCATTCCAAAACGTAGCTGACTGTGTTCTGCAGGTGGTCCTTGCTCTAACCAGTGATGTAAAAATATATCCAGTTTCCATGTGGTTTTTGAGTTGTGATAGTTTCAACAGCGCATATCCCCCCTTCCAATCGATGACTGATTTATTGTCACTTGACAAAACAACCGGGTTTTTGGTGTGTGTGTGCAGTTTATAGGTGCTTGTAAAAAAAATTATACAAGTAATATGATTACTATTGTTGAACATCTATGTGTCGATAGTACATTTTATTTTTATATTTTCAGTATATCACAAACTGTTTCTGCATATTGATTATTGATTTGGAAACTTTAAAACTGTGTTTTGACATTGGGCTATTTATCAATATGTATTGTCAACAGGAAGCAGTGACAGTATCATTTTCAACTTAAAGGTGCACTATGCAGAAATCGCTCCACCATTTCCTGGTTGCTAAAATTCTAATAGTTTGCCTAATTTCAGTTTATGTGACAGAACAAGTAAGTATGGTGTAGAGAATCATTGTACCATTTAAAATCGCTGTGAAATATATTTTCTATAACCAAAAATATTGTATTTTCAGCTGTTTGAACCTAGTATACAAAACCAAAAGTAAAAGACACAAAAACAAAACTTAAGAACGATAAGCATAGAAATAATGAACCTAGAACAGATCTACCACTTCTTAGACCTGCTTTCAATGAGAGTTTGGTCGAGTCGCCCAAAAAGTTACATATTGCAGCTTTAAGTTTTAGGAATATAAATAACTTTCAACATTAATTACAAATGGTATTGTACTTAATAAGGTAAAAACTGTTGAATGAGTCCAAAAACGTGCTGTGATTGATTTATTTTGATGATATACCAGGTATATACCAGGGCAAAACGGGTTTGCCCTGCCAGCCAATGTGTTGTCAGAAGCAACATAGCCCAGATAGTACACAGAAACAGGTGCATTTGTTTACAGCTGATGACTGCCTGTAACGTTACAATGCTAATATTCCCTCCAGCTCCCGTCTTTAGGCATCTGTTAGGTGGGTATCATTAATGGGTGAGCTGCACATTTTGTAATCATTTATGGTCGCATGGAGGAGGAGTGAGTGTCCTTGGCTTTGTGCGGGTTGTTTCTAGCTAGTGTTAGGCTTTTAAGGGTTGGTTTCTAGCTAGTGTTAGGCTTTTAAGGGTTGGTTTCTAGCTAGTGTTAGGCTGTTATCGGTTGTTTTCTAGCTAGTGGCACCTCATTGTTTGCAGTGGAAGGCTGGTTTTCTCTTCAGGCCAGATTTGTGTCAAAGCTTTGCTTGAAAAAAGAGACTTTGCAGTGACCCCGCTAATAGTCAAAGTTTATAGTTATTTGTGTCTCGTCACCGGGAATGAGATGTCGGTGAGCTAGCGATGCAGCCGACACATTGTCTGAACAGGGCCCCCCTCGGCTTTGATGGATGGAGGGAAGAACAGAGCAAACGGAGGGAAATCCTCTCCCATAAAGAGGAGTGTGGCTGTCGAAGGCTCCGTGGCAGATCAACAGAATAAACGTCAGAATGAAGTTGCGCGGGGGGGAAAAGTGAGAGAAAGAGAGAGACAGAGCAACAGAGAGAGAGCGAAGCGGAATGAGCTGCCAGAGAAGTAGGCCGGTCGTGCGTCAGCTTGAGCCCTCTGATGCGACAGGAGAGGGGGTGATGAAAAAAGGAGAAAGAAGGGATATCAATATTTTAGCGCCGCGGCTACTCAAGCCACTGCCAATGACAGCAAACATCATGAAAAGATATGGGTACAGGGAAGGGGAAGAAATGAAAAAGATAAGAAGAGAACAGTAAAGTAAATGACATCTAAAGCTATTTCCTCCAGGGCCTTGGCTGCTGCCATGCGCTAGCGGCAACTTGGAGACTACTATAGAGTTATGGGCCAAAAGTGCCCCCGTTACCATGTGATCGATGATGGAAAAATTACCTTAAAGATTAGTCAGAAGCTGACCCTAAGTACCCACTCAATTTTATGGCTGACTCTTAAAACTCTTAAAGTATAAGACATTCAAGACGTCATGAACAAAAATGTTACTGACAATGCTACAAGATGTCGCTATGCTTTGAAACCTTGTGGTAGGCAATTAATGAATAAGTGGCCAAGGACTTGATTGAGTCATATAAAATGTAGTTATACAAGGGAAGTTATATTATGTAAGTTAACTTCGTTGAGCAATACTCTAAGGCACGTTACACATTATACGACCTAAACATATTATTAGATTTTGTAAATAATAAAGGATAACTACCTTTGAGAGAAGCTCTTTAAAGATCCACATTGGTCTACCTTTCACATGCAGAATCCATCCTTTCACTGCATGCTTGCCTTGAATTACCACAACACTAAATCTCCAATTAAAAGTAAGTTCTGCATAGCATGCTGCACATACAGAGTAATGGTGGGAGTGCTCTTACTCGTATTTGTTTGTTCTGTTTTCCCTATGCTGCGTATCTATTAGGTGTTGGTCTGACATTGATGGAGCGGGTGATTTTATGCTTGGCCGTTAGTAAGATATTCTATCTCCGCTTGCTAAGGCCTAAGGATAGCACTTTTTATGAGATGTTCATTGCTGAAGCTACATCAACCTGTCTAAGCCCCACCGCAGCCTGCAAGTCTTTGGCTCTATCCTTTTTTTCTTTCTTCCAACCTCCCTCTATCATTCCCTTTATCATAATTACCCCCTCTGCTTCTTCTATTGTCATTTTCATGGGTTGAGAAGAAAAATACCTGAAGATAACTAACGAGAGACTGTCTTTTCTCTAATGGGCACCCGGTCATAATGTGGAACTTATCCTCCACATGGATATACGGCTGTATTTTTGACATTGCTTTGCTATGGTTACTTTTCTTCTCTCAAAACATCAATCTTTACAACAATGTAGGGCTGAGTGTCACCTGCTTTAACCCTTTTCTGGTGCAGTCCATTTTTGTTCTAACCTAAACCGAGATGTTACAGACACATAAAGACACCAGGGTAGTGGTATAGCTAAAGACAGGAAGTGACTACGCTTTTCAATTGTCATACAGTCCCTATAACTGTAGCTGAATAATAAAAAACAGACCGGAATGACAACGGGGGAGAAGGGGAGTGACAACTGCTGACATAGCCAAGCACAACCCTGTCAAGACCTAAGCCTTCATCTCTCTCTCTCTCCCTCCATCCACCCTTCCCCTCCCTGTCCACTATCCACCATCCACCCCTCTTTCTCCCTCCACCCCTCTCTGTCTACCATCCACCCCAGCACCCTCTTAGATCAGCAGTCGACATTGGCATTTAAAATTACCATCAGCCCCTCGCGGTCCATATAACCTCCCCCCACCTCTCCACCGCCCACTTACCCATCATCACAGTGTTCGGCTCAATGACCCCTGGTCTGTATCAGCAATATTTCACCCTCAGATCAACACACACTGTGATAAGGCTGGGGGAGGAGGGGAAGGAAGGATAGGAAGCGTTCAAGGGGGCAAAAGATAGGGGAGAGGTGGGTGGGTGGGTGATTGGGGGTTGAGTGGGATGGCATATCAACTGTAAAGCGAAATTATTGCCAATCAGATTTTATTCACAGCTCAACTGCTAGACAAATTGTGGGTTAGGGCGCAGAGTAATTTCATTTTAATAAGTCATTTTCCAGGGTGGGCTGACACTGCAACAGGCACACACGTGCACACGTGCACACACATGGGGAAAAAAGTATTTGATCCCCTGCTGATTTTGTACGTTTGCCCACTGACAAAGAAATGATCAGTCTATAATTTTAATGGTAGGTTTATTTGAACAGTGAGAGACAGAATAACAACAAAAAAATCCAGAAAAACGCATGTCAAAATGTTATACATTGATTAGCATTTTAATGAGGGAAATAAGTATTTGACCACCTCTCAATCAGAAAGATTTCTGGCTCCCATGTGTCTTTTATACAGGTAACGAGCTGAGATTAGGAGCATACTCTTAAAGGGAGTTACCTGTATAAAAGACACCTGTCCACAGAAGCAATCAATCAATCAGATTCCAAACTCTCCACCATGGCCAAGACCAAAGAGCTCTCCAAGGATGTCAGGGACAAGATTGTAGACCTACACAAGGCTGGAATGGGCTACAAGACCATCGCCAAGCATCTTGGTGATCAAATACTTTTTTCACTCACTGTACATATCTCCCTGACCATCGCCAAGCAGCTTGGAGAGAAGGTGACAACAGTTGGTGCGATTATTCACAAATGGAAGAAACACAAAATAACTGTCAATCTCCCTCGGCCTGGGGCTCCATGCAAGATCTCACCTCGTGGAGTTGCAATGATCATGAGAACGGTGAGGAATCAGCCCAGAACTACACGGGAGGATCTTGTCAATGATCTCAAGGCAGCTGGGACCATAGTTACCAATTGGTAACACTACGCCGTGAAGGACTGAAATCCTGCAGCGCCAGCAAGGTCCCCCTGCTCAAGAAAGCACATATACAGGCCCGTCTGAGAACTGGATGAACTGGATGAAAGTGTTGTGGTCAGATGAGACCAAAATCGAGCTCTTTGGCATCAACTCAACTCGCCATGTTTGGAGGAGGAGGAATGCTGCCTATGACCCCAAGAACACAATCCCCACCGTCAAACATGGAGGTGGATACATTATGCTTTGGGGGTGTTTTTCTGCTAAGGGTCAGGACAACTTCACCGCATCAAAGGGACGATGGATGGGGCCATGTACCGTCAAATCTTGGGTGAGAACCTCCTTCCCTCAGCCAGGGCATTGAAAATGGGTCGTGGATGGGTATTCCAGCATGACCCAAAACACACGGCCAAGGCAACAAAGGAGTGGCTCAAGAAGAAGCACATTAAGGTCCTGGAGTGGCCTAGCCAGTCTCCAGACCTTAATCCCATAGAAAATCTGTGGAGGGAGCTGAAGGTTCGAGTTGCCAAACGAAAGCTGTGAATAAAGAAAAAACGAAGTGAGCACACATGCCACACATAATTTCTAAAACTCCAACTTCACCTTAAATTCATCTTTAACTCAAGTTCAAAACCAACTCATCCTATTGGAGAGCAATTTAGTGTTATGCCATAAAATGTAAGCCACGGTAATGACAATGCATTCAAACACAGGCCATTTTTACTTCATACAGAAACTTGCCTGGATTTGGTTTGCAGGCATTTGGTTTTGGGGGATTACTTTGCACCTACAGTGGGGAAAAAAAGTATTTAGTCAGCCACCAATTGTGCAAGTTCTCCCACTTAAAAAGATGAGAGAGGCCTGTAATTTTCATCATAGGTACACGTCAACAATGACTGACAAATTGAGAAAAAAATCCAGAAAAGTACATTGTAGGATTTTAATGAATTTATTTGCAAATGATGGTGGAAAATAAGTATTTGGTCACCTACAAACAAGCAAGATTTCTGGCTCTCACAGACCTGTAACTTCTTCTTTAAGAGGCTCCTCTGTCCTCCACTCGTTACCTGTATTAATGGCACCTGTTTGAACTTGTTATCAGTATAAAAGACACCTGTCCACAACCTCAAACAGTCACACTCCAAACTCCACTATGGCCAAGACCAAAGAGCTGTCAAAGGACACCAGAAACAAAATGGTAGACCTGCACCAGGCTGGGAAGATTGAATCTGCAATAGGTAAGCAGCTTGGTTTGAAGAAATGAACTGTGGGAGCAATTATTAGGAAATGGAAGACATACAAGACCACTGATAATCTCCCTCGATCTGGGGCTCCATGCAAGATCTCACCCCGTGGGATCAAAATGATCACAAGAACGGTGAGCAAAAATCCCAGAACCACACGGGGGACCTAGTGAATGACCTGCAGAGAGCTGGGACCAAAGTAACAAAGCCTACCATCAGTAACACACTACGCCGCCAGGGACTTAAATCCTGCAGTGCCAGACGTGTCCCCCTGCTTAAGCCAGTACATGTCCAAGCCCGTCTGGAGTTTGCTTTTGGATGATCCAGAAGAGGATTGGGAGAATGTCATATGGTCAGATGAAACCAAAATATTACTTTTTGGTAAAAACTCAACTCAGTCGTGTTTGGAGGACAAAGAATGCTGAGTTGCATCCAAAGAACACCATACCTACTGTGAAGCATGGGGGTGGGAAACATCATGCTTTGGGGCTGTTTTCTGCAAAGGGACCAGGACGACTGATCCGTGTAAAGGAAAGAATGAATGGGGCCATGTATCGTGAGATTTTGAGTGAAAACCTCCTTCCATCAGCAAGGGCATTGAAGATGAAACGTGGCTGGGTCTTTCAGCATGACAATGATCCCAAACACACCGCCCGGGCAACGAAGGAGTGGCTTCGTAAGAAGCATTTCAAGGTCCTGGAGTGGCCTAGCCAGTCTCCAGATCTCAACCCCATAGAAAATCTTTGGAGGGAGTTGAAAGTCCGTGTTGCCCAGCGACAGCCCCAAACATCACTGCTCTAGGAGGAGATCTGCGTGGAGGAATGGGCCAAAATACCAGCAACAGTGTGTGAAAACCTTGTGAAGGCTTACAGAAAACGTTTGACCTGTGTCATTGCCAACAAAGGGTATATAACAAAGAATTGAGAAACTTTTGTTATTGACCAAATACTTATTTTCCACCATCATTTGCAAATAAATTCATAAAAATCCTACAATGTGATTTTCTGGATTTTCTTTTCTCATTTTGTCTGTCATAGTTGACGTATACCTATGATGAAAATTACAGGCCTCTCTCATCTTTTTAAGTGGGAGAACTTGCACAATTGGTGGCTGACTAAATACTTTTTTCCCCACTGTATCTGGCCTATTAGAATTCCTCACAAGGTGTGAGGAGTGGTAACTTGATTTAAATAATTTACATGTACTGTATATCTGGCCGAATAAACAAGTTATACCTTGGGGGCTTTTTGCGCAGCATTCCTTTAGGATCCTCATAAAAATGCAAGTCCCAGATATATCAACAGGCTGGGAAGAGACCTGGGAGAGTTACCACATTGTAGATGTACAGTAAAAATCTAATCCCCAGTGATAAAAATCTTGTCTAGACTGTAAATTCCCTTGCATGCAATTGTCCGCCTGTCATGTTGGTAACTGGGCCTGTCATGTTGGTAACTGGGCCTGTCATGTTGGTAACTGGGCCTGTAATGTTGGTAACTGGGCCTGCCATGTTGGTAACTGGGCCTGTCATGTTGGTAACTGGGCCTGTCATGTTGGTAACTGGGCCTGTCATGTTGGTAACTGGGCCTGTCATGTTGGTAACTGGGCCTGCCATGTTGGTAACTGGGCCTGTCATGTTGGTAACTGGGCCTGTCATGTTGGTAACTGGGCCTGTTATGTTGGTAACTGGGCCTGTCATGCCAAATAATGTCCCCCGGCCAAATAGTGTCCCCCAATGGGATTCAATAAACTATTAGCGTCCGTTGATATTTCAACGGTGTGATGACCTAATGATTAGAATTTTGGAGATCATTACAGCCTAAATGTCGTTATGTTAATCTTTACTGTGCAAACAAGGCTGATTTCCGTGACAATTTCGCTGTTTAAACAAGTTTTGTTTAGCTAATAAATTGAAAACATTACTTCAAACTACTTTTGGGTACGTTGTAATCTGGTCCTCCGTGGTCCTCTGTAGCTCAATTGGTAGAGGATGGCGCTTGTAACGCCAGGGTAGTGGATTCGATCCCCGGGACCACCCATGCGTAAAAATGTATGCACACATCGCTGTAAGTCGCTTTGGATAAAAGTGTCTGCTAAATGGCATATTATATTATTATAATCTGCTTGACACGTTAAAGTTACTTACCTTGCAGATCACGAAGTCAGCTAATTTCCACTCCATTCATATGCAAATTCCTTTGATTCATACACTGCCTTGTATCATGTTTTTATTTTAACCTGTCCTTCCCTTGTCTACACTGAAATAATATAATTTCAGTAGTCCTCTATTATTAATCATTTTTTTCTATCTCTCATAGCTCATTAGTACACCCTTGTGGTTGAATATATAGGTATCTATTGTAGGTCCTAGGATACAATAATGAATGATGTGGAAAAAATAAATACCATCAAAGGATACCTTACAATTTACAATAATGAACACCTTGTGAAACAGCTTGCGAAAACCAACCTGGCAATATTTAAGATTTTAATACATAAACTTTGATATTTTTTGGTACAGTTGTGTCATTAATTTATTTTCAGACTTGTTGTACACTCACATGGCAATCATAAATTAAAATACTGTGCTGTGTGGGTGGGAGGTTCTGTCACTTGTTCTCAACAGGCAGCCAGTCTCGGAAGGGGGACTTGAAGAGGGAGACTGCAAAGTCCAGGCACTGCTGCTCTCTTTGTTCTGAGTGTTTGCAGTTCTGGTGTTTTTAGTTAATCTGTGTATCTCACATATTATGTGCCCAGTATGATAGAGCAAGACAACTTCCTTAGCAGATAATGACAACATGACAATAACAGTAGCTGTAGATGATGTAATGAAAAGTTGAGGACTTCAGGTGGATCCACGTCTTGGTGTTGGGCAGAACCCCTAGCTCCTGGAGAACAAGATCAGAGTTAAAGGGAACAGGATAGGAGACAGAGACATAAACAAGCAAACACACATGTTAAACTTTACTGTGAGAAAACTTTATGGAATAGGGCAGCATTATAAATGTACTTTTAAACACTTTTGGAAGGTATAGCCTACCTCAAGCTGGTCCCCCTCCGACTCAGAGCACAGAGAATCAGACTGATCCGAACTCACTGGTTCTGGTGGATGGAATACCCTCTAGGGGGCTCGGACAGTCGATGGTCCTAAAGTCATTTGTAAGAGGTAAATTGAAGAGTTACATTTTTAAATGCTCAGCATAACTACCATGTCTTGCTTTCTCAAATGTCAACCAAAGCTTAACATACTTTGTCTGTTGGGATTCACAGAAGTGTAGGGCGTCAGTGCTTTCAGTGGTCGACCGTACAACTGCTCCAACTGGAGAATATTGTTGGCTTCCACCGAGGTAACCCTAGGAAGACAAAGAGAAAAATATCAGTGTTAGGGAAACTAAACTAGCTTCAGGTTATTTTGTGTGCAAATGCAAATAGTTATTATCTAAGATTTATTCACCTTAACAGATGGTGACCCCAGCTCCAGTAGCTCTCCTTCTGTTTCTCCTGCGCCTTGTCCATGTTCAGTCTCACCTTGATTGATAACAGGAATAAATGCAATTATATTTCATATTACAAATCCATTTCTTACATATCTCTTGGAGGGCCAGAAAATACATTAACAGCGGACAATCATTTTTACCTTGTCAAAAACCTCCACATCCTTCTCAGTCCGTGCCTGAAGGTGGTCCTCAAAGGCGTTCTGATCTGGTTCAACAACTTCCACCACATCAGACTACAGTATATGCAATAATTGTATATACAATTTCATTGTTTACCTCAGTCAACAGCTGCGGCTCCCGTCCGTACTCGGTGGAGGCCTGGATGCTGTTGATGTGTGCAAAGAGAACTACAGTGGCTTGCGAAAGTATTCACCCCCCTTGGCATTTTTCCTATTTTGTTGCCTTACAACCTGGAATTAAAATGGATTTTTGGGGGATTTGTATCATTTGATTTACACAACATGCCTACCACTTTGAAGATGCAAAATATTTTTTTTTGTGAAACAAACAAGAAATAAGACAAAAAAACTGAAAACTTGAGCGTGCATACTTTGTAGAGTCACCTTTCGCAGCAATTACAGCTGCAAGTCTCTTGGGGTATGTCTCTATAAGCTTGGCACATCTAGCCACTGGGATTTTTGCCCATTCTTCAAGGCAAAACTGCTCCAGCTCCTTCAAGTTGGATGGGTTCTGCTGGTGTACAGCAATCTTTAAATCATACCACAGATTCTCAATTGGATTGAAGTCTAGGCTTTGACTAGGCCATTCCAAGACATTTAAATGTTTCTACTTAAACCACTTGAATGTTGCTTTAGCAGTATGCTTAGGGTCATTGTCCCGCTGGAAGGTGAACCTCCATCCCAGTCTCAAGTCTCTGGAAGACTGAAACAGCTTTCCCTCAAGAATTTCCCTGTATTTAGCGGCATCCATCATTCCTTCAATTCTGACCAGTTTCCCAGTCCCTTCCGATGAAAAACATCCCCACAGCATGATGCTGCCACCACCATGCTTCACTGTGGGGATGGTGTTCTTGGGGTGATGAGAGGTGTTGGGTTTGCGCCAGACATAGCGTTTTCCTTGATGGCCAGAAAGCTCAATTTTAGTCTCATCTGACCAGAGTACCTTCTTCCACATGTTTAGGGAGTCTCCCACATGCCTTTTGGTGAACACCAAACGTGTTTGCTTATTTTTTTCTTTAAGCAATGACTTTTATTCTGGCTACTCTTCTGTAAAGCCCAGCTCTTGTGGAGTGTATGGCTTAAAGAGGTCCTATGGACAAATACTCCAATCTCCGCTGTGGAGCTTGCAGCTCCTTCAGGGTTATCTTTGGTCTCTTTGTTGCCTCTCTGATTAATGCCCTCCTTGCCTGGTCTGTGAGTTTTGGTGGGCGGCCCTCTCTTGGCAGGTTTATTGTGGTGCCATATTCTTTCAATTTTTTAATAATGGATTTAATGGTGCTCCGTGGGATGTTCAAAGTGTCAGATATTTTTTTATAACCCAACTCTGATCTGTATATCTCCACAACATTGTCCCTGACCTGTTTGGAGAGCTCCTTGGTCTTCATGGTGCCGCTTGCTTGGTGGTGCCCCTTGCTTAGTGGTGTTGCAGACACTGGGGCCTTTCAGAACAGGTGTATATATACTGAGATCATGTGACAGCTCATGTGACACTTAGATTGCACACAGGTGGACTTTATTTAACTAATTATGTGACTTCTGAAGGTAATTGGTTGCACCAGATCTTATTTTGGGGCTTCATAGCAAAGGGGGTGAATACATATGCACGCACCACTTTTCCGTTATTAATTTTTGTGAATTTTTTTAAACAAGTTATTTTGACTATTTTGTGTATGTCCATTACATGAAATCCAAATAAAAATCAATTTAAATTACAGGTTGGAATGCAACAAAATGCAAAAAACGCCAAGGGGGATGAATACTTTTGCAAGGCACTGTACCTTCAGGATGTTCTCCCACCCTTCCTGGTACCAATCAAGGGACTTGCCCATGGCAGTCTTGAGGGTCTGGTTAGTCCATTCACCAAACCTGGAGGAGGGGGTAGGAAAGCGATATCTATCGACAATGTAAGATATTGAAATATGTCTGATTATGTTGGTGACAGAATATAACCTATAACAGCCGTACCTTGTTCCAGCGTTCATGACCTCAGTCACTCAAGAGGACCTCAGGAGAACCATGGGTGTTGAAGATGTCCATCATCACCTTGGAGGTGGCCTCGCCAGTCTCGTCCTTGATTGGTATCATACAAAACGAAAATCTATTTTTGGTTCCAATAACCCTTTTTAATGGGTTACAGAAGGGAATTTAGAGTTAAGCACGTACTCTTCCTTTACTGACCTTAATGGGTATTGCCTCCACCCACTTGGTAAAGTGTTCGGTCAGCGTCAGACACCAGCTGTTGCCATGCCTGGATTTCGTGAAGGGTCCGATGAGGTCCACACCTAACATTTGAAAGTGTTAGAGAGAAGATTACTTTATTCTTACCCGTATCGGTGTCATACAGTATGCACATTTTCATATTTATAAGGATACTGACACACACACACACACACACACACACACACACACATTCTATAATATTGAACTCTGCTGTGGTCAAATAAAGCAACCATTACAAAAGATAATAATTTAAATTGGGACACTTACCAATCATGTGCCATGGTGAAACAACTTTGATGGGCTTCAACTCCGACGCCACAGTCTTCGCCCTCTCAAAATTCTGGCAGGCTAGACAGGGTACTGACCTTTAAGCAAAAAGTGACAAATTGAAACATTGTGTGCTCTTTGATATGACATTCACTGAATAATAGAATGTGATTGATAAACAAAAGGTTATTTCACTTGCACAGCTGTCCACCTCCATGACAATTCCCCGTCAGAAGAAGCGTAGGTTGATTTTGGCAATCAAGTCCTTCACTCCGAAATGGCCAGCATGCATCTCGGTCGGCATGGCCTCTTTCTCCTCCTTAGTAAAAATTACCCTCCTGTGTGGCTGGCCATCCTTCCCCTGTAGGTACATATGATTGCCTAACAAGTTGGAAGAGAAGAGTTGTTGAAATACTCAAGTCTAAGTACATTTGCACTGCTGTCTTTCTCTCTCTGTTTCTCTCTCTCCCTCTCTCACTTTCATATTTTCTTTCTCAATTTCTTAAATTATTTATTCCTATTTAACAATATTTTCTTATATAAAGAAAGATTGTGCTCTTTCCAGTCTTTTCGGTCATCTGAAGCAGCAGGTAGTCAGCAGGTTGTCACCGTCAAAAACACAGTCCTTGGAGAGCAATTCTGAGGTAATAATTTTGAGCAGACTGAGCGAGCGCTTACGAGGTGAAATAGAACTAGAACTGCCCGCGTCCTCCTTCCTTCGCTATGAGGTAAAATAGAGCCAAGCAACCAGCATAGCAAAAGTGCAACCCTTGGTGTGAAGATTGCATTGAGTTTGGTTATAGTGTACTGTACCAATGTAAGTGGTTATAACACCAGATTAAGTGTTAATCGATTAATCAATTAAAGTCTACTAAGCTATATGGAATTGTTTTAAGAAGGTAATACCAAGTATCATTAAGCTATTTGATTTTGAATTTTAAGACCCCTTGAAGTATAAAAATATATATTTGATGAAAAATAAAATATATAGTGTATTTGACCTTACTGCTATTGGCCCATATGAAGGAAATGAATAACACATTCACTACATGGAACAACAGATAGTCCCCCAAAAGAATCTAAAGGAAGATGGTTCTAAAGTGTCTGTCCTATATCTGAGAGATATAAGAAAGATCAAGAAACATTTGTATTAATTTTTTACATGTATTTAACCCCTTATTTTTGGCACTAAACAGTCTCCACATACTGTATTCTTCAACTAGTACCGGGGCACCTTCAGACAAGTCTTGAGAGGCCTGTGGGCATCCTAGAGTGAAACAACAAATATGTACATGTTTGTGAGAGTCTCACCTTTCCACAGAGGGGTGGAGGAGAGGGGGTATAGTGTGTGTAAGGGTTGGTGTGAGGTGTGACCCAGGTGCGGTGCAGGATATACAGTAGGCAGTAATGGTGAAACAAGGATCTTTACTGGTGGTCCCAAAGTCAAAATACAAAATAACGGACTTATCACGATAAAAGAAAGTCGGAGCAAATAAGTCTCCAAAAACCGTCTGACAGCCAAAATACGAAATACTACCTACGACTGAAACAAATAACATAACCGGGAGAACACTTCTCAAGTACCTGTACATAGGTCTCCGATCAGACACCGAGTAGTACTGCTGGACATAGAGAACAGGGGAAGAGAAAACTGAGCAAGGAAACACAGGGAAGTCAGGGCATACATACACAGGTGAACAGGTAGACACAGGTGACACCAATAGGATACTGATTAGTCCAGACTGTGAGTGAGGAGGTGCCTTAGGTTGTCAGAGGATGACACCTAGTGGGTTGCTCCTGAACTGCGACCCCCTCCTGTCACAAGTGTGTAGCCCAAACTGTTTGGACGCTACAGACAGAAGTTGGCAGATTGGCTGTACCGACTTCAGATGAGTCCCAAGACACTTGTGGGGGTCGTAGAGCAAAACAGAGAACACCTTTGTGTGCATGAGAGTCTCCTCTTTTCATAGATGTGTCATAATATATTTTGTGAGAAGACCTATTTTCGGGATGTCTCATGGTCTGACAAACACTGCTCTAGCTCTGTCACCTTTCACCGCAGATGCAGAAGTGCGACTTCGGCGGATGCGATAGATTGAGACGCATCCAATGCAAAAACAGATAACTCTAGCTTAAACTGGCAGATTTTATGGGGATTTTTGTATAATGCTAATTCGATATCCGTGGGGAAGCGGACATCGACTCTAGGGGGATAAGGAACTTCTCCTGAGGCAAGTTAAGCTCTTATTAAGGGAAAAATCAACACATTTTTAATTTTTATTTTAGTCCACTGATGATACAGTCAGCAGTCAAGTTTCCAAGATATAGGATATTTAAGAAGAAAAATGTCACTTGCCACATCATGATGATGCGTTTTGAGTTTTCTCAAGTAAAAATGTAAATCCCATTGGCGTTGAGTTTACATTCTAGCCAGTAGCGTCAGTTCAGCTAAACCTAGGGTATGGTAAAGAGTGTGTGGGGTTGCATTTCTACACAATAAAAAAACTCTGAAATGCTATTTGGAGAACAGCAAAAACATCAAAAATGACCCCAGCCATTAGTTGTCACCGCAATAATTGTTTCCCCGGGCAAGCATGTCTCTGATATTATTGTGTTGCCTACGCAGCAGTTGCACGATCTGGGTGCTCATTCATTACACACTGAGTATACAAACATTAAGAACACCTGCTCTTTCCATGTCATAGACTAACCAGGTGAATCCAGGTGATAGCTATGATTCCTTGTTGATGTCACTTAAATCTACTTCAATCAGTGTAGATGAAGGGGAGAAGACAGGTTAAAGAAGGATTTTTAAGCCTTGAGACAATTGAGACATGGATTGTGTATGTGCGCCATTCATAGGATGAATGGGCAAGACAAAATATTTAAGTGCCTTGAACAGGGTATGGTAGTAGGTGCCAGGCGCACCTGTTTGTGTCAAGAACTGCAACACTGCTGGGTTTTTCACGCTCAACAGTTTTCTGTGTGTGTCAACAATGGTCCACCACCCAAAGGACATCCAGCCAACTTGACACAACTGTGGTAAGCATTGGAGTCATTGAGAGTCAACATGGGCCAGCATCCCGCTTTCGACACCTTGTAGAGTCCATGCCCCGACGAATTGAGGCTGTTCTGAGGGTAAAGGGGGTGCAACTCAATATTAGGAGAAAAAAAACAGCCCTACATCCACACTATTGCTAAATAACTTAGCAATATTTAACGACGTTTTGCCAGCAAGATTGATCTGTTAGAATATCTCATTTTAATTCAGAAAGATGGACAAGCAAGACTGGTAGAGTAAGAGGTGGAAATTCATTATACACGAGGCAGGTAGGCTACAGGTAGTGATTAGGGATGCAGGCAGAGGATGATGATGATGTAGGCCCTCCGCAAGAAGTTAAAAAAAGACAACCCAACTAAGTAATCATTAAATAATAATAATTATGTCACTGCATGACAATGCACATTTGTTATAGCCTACAATTGTCTTTGAAGCCAAAAACAGGATATATATTTTGGGGAAATGCTCTAAATAGCAAGTTGTTCAGTTATTTTCATACCAATAGGCCTACATGAAAACAAAAATTGCACTAGCCTACTGGGCGAATGAATTAAAATAACAATTAGGCCTACAGCTATCACAACCTATATTTTAATAGCAATAAAATCGTTTTTTGGTTTCGAATGGTCACCAAAAAGGTTTCCCACCTCCCAATTCCCAATAAAATGAA
Organism: Coregonus clupeaformis; assembly: GCF_020615455.1. Lineage (NCBI taxonomy): Eukaryota > Metazoa > Chordata > Actinopteri > Salmoniformes > Salmonidae > Coregonus > Coregonus clupeaformis. Next base: position 42,810,470 of record NC_059201.1, on the reverse strand, counting down.
CGCCTGCCTATCAGATTACAAGGCTTACAAGCGTGAGTTAAAATGCCGACATCAAATTCAAAGCAATCGTAGAACTGCCTAAACGGCTGACTGGCAAAGCAAATGGCACTGTCTCTGCTCTGCTTTTTAAAAGTGACAGAAAAGGCACGCAGGCTGGCAGCTGCTCTCTGATCGATGCTCTTTATGGTCCTAAAGCCAGCCATTTAATACGCTAAACATCCATTGCATTTTAATCAGGGTTGGAATGATTTTATACTTTTTTGTTGTTGCCTACTTTACTTTAAATTGTTGGTCTGCCATACCCAACTGACGCCCCTGATTCTAGCCAGTGGCAATACCAGTGACGTGCGGTGAGGTCGGTGGCTGGGTAGACACTGGCTATTATACACACTTGTACATTTGTGAAACACGACAAATATAAGCACCCACCAAATTATTATTATTAGTAGTAGTATTATTATTATCAAATCCAGATTTACTCACAAATAAACAACCAGTGTGACATAGGCTATTAACCAAAATTGACAAACAATTTTCATCAAATGTAGACTAAAATACCAATGTAGGCCACATATTTCATATCATCAGACAAAATTACACTTCTCAACTCAGCTCAGCCAGCCATAGACCGATGTAGGCATCCACAGGTACAACGATAGATGGCACTAAAATATCAATATATGGCCACATTTCATCGGAATGGATCGCAATGCAAATGCACAATGGATTTACATATTCTTCCAATGCACCGCGTGCCGCATGCGAACACACACACACACACACACACACACACACACACACACACACACACACACACACACACACAGAGACACATAATAATATGATTTTGTGAGATATTATTACATACAGATATAGAATAAAAATGTCCATATCAACAATAGAAATGACTGAAAAATTTCTCATCAAAACGTAATTCTAGCTTAATAAATGAAATACCGACATGAAAAACAAAGCAATGGGCGCATGCTAAACAGCTGACCAGCAAATGCAAACAAAGACAGATATTTAGCAATGGATAAAACTACACAATGCACTGAAATAAAGGGCATAACCGACCAAACTATGTCAAAATTGAGGAAAGTAGGCCTAAGCTACAAAGGAAAATATGTTATAAAGGTAGTTGAGGCCACGGACGGGATTCAGCACTGCTGAATGGACAGCGCATCGGGGCAGGTTAACTCTGTGGTGCTGAATGAACAGCATCATTGTCTAGCCAGCTATAATTCTTACCATTTGTGGACACGCACTGTTTACGTTTTACAAGTTTGAATAGGCTAATATACAGTTCTTTTCATGTTCATTCAACAGTAGCCTAACCCGCAAATTGCAAAGCAAATTGCATTAGGCCTACATTTACTTATAAATTAAGTCAATTCAAGTCCCAATCAAATCATTCTGTATTCTGTTTGATCTACCTGAAAACACAGAAGGAGGAGAGTGATGGAGTGCTGCATCAGATGACCTGGCCTCCACAATCCCCCAACCACAACCAAATTGAGATGGTTTGGGATGAGTCAGACGGCAGAGTTAAGGAAAAGCAGCCAACAAGGGCTCAGCATATGTGGGAACTCCTTCAAGACTGTTGGAAAAGCATTCCAGGTGAAGCTGGTTGAGATAATGCCAAGAGTTTGCAAAGCTGTCATCAAGGCAAAGGGTGGCTATTTGAACAATCTCAAATATAAAATATATTTTGATTTGTTTAACACCTTTTTGGTTACTACATGATTCCATATGTGTTATTTCATAGTTTTGATGTCTTCACTATTATTCTACAATGTAAAAAAATTTAAAAATAAAGAAAAACCCTTGAATGAGTAGGTGTGTCCAAACTTTTGACTTGTAGTGTATGCTGGAACATTGGTACATTATGGGAGGCAACACGTCTGTCTAGTGAGACTACTTTTACGGTACACAGTCTTTCACAGATAAACATGGCCCAATGGAAAAAGGTATGACAATAAGATACATCACTACATATGGTGAGATACGATAGCCCCTTGCTCGAAGATATGGCCAAAAGCAGAGAGAAATGGTTGCAACACAAGTAGAGCACCACCACTGGAAAATATGGCCCACTATTTGTAGGAGCATCCTTGACAAAATGGCCAACATTATCTTTTAATTAGATTCACACTGTTTACTAGCGTGTATTTAGTCTAGTCTCATTTATAAAGATACTGATACAGCCTTGCTCGTCTTTTTATCTGGTACGGGTGAGGTAAGAACATCCCAGAGGATGATGACGGTGGTACCAATGAATGCTTACGTAAGAGTTTGGAACTCTCGTTGAGTTTCATGAACTGTGTGTAGTCTTTTCCAAAAGCAGCGTTAGTGTCTCCACAAAGGTTTTGATGGTGTAGTACTGTAGGTGTTTCATCTTAATCACTCTGACAAAGATGAAGGTGAAGAGCTGGGAAAAGACAGAGGTTCACCTTGATTGATGTGATTGATACAACTTTGAATATCCTCAAGCATAACACCCCCAGTTTGTGCGTCTCACTTTGTAACATTGCCACACATGCATCAACTGAATGAATATAAGATGCAAAATGTGCTCATTAAAGACTTGAAGTGTAGTCCCTCTCTTACAGTGCCTAAATAATTAACCATAATCATTTTCCTGAGCAGCAAGTGTTCGCTTAGAAACTTTAATAGGCTGACCATCACATTTTGATTGTATTGGCTCTGCACTGCTGGCATGAAACTTTCCAGTTTTGTAGAAACACACAGCATTAACAAATACCATGTCCAGTACATGCAATGAAAATGTAAAGGCACATTAATCAAATCACAGATTATTAGATGTGTAGATGAGTACTCTGATTCTGATTCAGTACCCAATTGCCTTTAAAAAGTGGTTAGGACTAAAGAGTGTTGAGTTTGCAATCTACACAATGCACACTTTAAATATTTCACCTACTAAAACCATTCTCAGAGAGCTGTAATATTTCAGAGGAAGGAGATTAATTTGTGACCTGCATGGCTCTTAATGGCTTTGATGACATCATTGACCTTCAGAGGGGACATGTCGGGCGGGTAGTATGTAATCTCGCCTCCTCAGTGACGTTTAACTAATGTAGATCAGATCAAATCTCATGACTGAGATCAGGCTGGCAATGTAGCATTCTCACTGTGGTGATGCCTTTGGATGCCTTTCTACACTGCTCACTGTTTGGATTGTGGCAAAGTTAATGAGGTTGATTTGTAATTTTTATAGGGTTTTACAGGTTGGTTTATTTTACATTTAATTAATGTTTTTTAACATTTGACTCAATCGAAATATGAAAAAAAATTGGTGGTTGTTGATTTGATGTCCTAGCTTGGTGGGGATAGACTTGAAATGTCAACTTCCTATGACAGATATCGGTCATCTTTGGACCAGGATAACCTACTCCAGAATGATGGGCTTACAGTATATAGTGATCCAAATATGAGGATGCTCTGCTCATCTACAGTCATGGTCAAAAGTTTTGAGAATGACACAAGTATTGATCTTCACAAATTTCGCTGCTTCAGTGTTATGAGATATTTTTGTCAGATGTTACTATGGTATACTGAAGTATAATTACAAGCATTCCATAAGTGTCAAAGGCTTTTATTGACAATTACATGAAGTTTATGCAAAGAGTCAATATTTGCAGTGTTGACCCTTCTTTTTCAAGACCTCTGCAATCCGCCCTGGCATGCTGTCAATTAACTTCTGGGCCACATCCTGACTGATGGCAGCCCATTCTTGCATAATCACCAATGCTTGGAGTTTGTCAGAATTTGTGGGGTTTTGTTTGTCCACCCGCCTCTTGAAGATCAACCACAAGTTCTCAATGGGATTAAGGTCTGGGGAGTTTCCTGGCCATGGACCCAAAATGTAAATGTTTTGTTCCCCGAGCCATTTAGTTATCCCTTTTGCCTTATGGCAAGGTGCTCCATCATGCTGGAAAAGGCATTGGTCGTCACCAAACTGTTCTTGGATGGTTGGGAGAAGTTGCTCTCGGAGGATGTGTTGGTACCATTCTTTATTCATGGCTGTGTTCTTAGGCAAAATTGTGAGTGAGCCCACTCCCTTGGCTGAGAAGCAACCCCACACATGAATGGTCTCAGGATGCTTTACTGTTGGCATGACACAGAACTGATGGTAGCACTCACCTTGTCTTCTCTGGACAAGGTGTTTTCCGGATGCCCCAAACAAAGGAAAGGGGATTCATCAGAGAAAATGACTTTACCCCAGTCCTCAGCAGTCCAATCCCTGTACCTTTTGCAGAATATCAGTCTGTCCCTGATGTTTTTCCTGGAGAGAAGTGGCTTCTTTGCTGCCCTTCTTGACACCAGGCCATTCTCCAAAAGTATTCGCCTCACTGTGCGTGCAGATGCACTCGCACCTGCCTGCTGCCATTCCTGAGCAAGCTCTGCACTGGTGGTGCCCCGATCCCGCAGCTGAATCAACTTTAGGAGACGGTCCTGGCGCTTGCTGGACTTTCTTGGGCGCCCTGACACCTTCTACATAACAATTGAACCTCTCTCCTTGAAGTTCTTGATGATCCGATAAATGGTTGATTTAGGTGCAATCTTACTAGCAGCAATATTCTTGCCTGTGAAGCCCTTTTTGTGCAAAGCAATGATGACGGCACGTGTTTCCTTGCAGGTAACTATGGTTAACAGAGGAAGAACAATGATTTCAAGCACCACCCTCCTTTTCAAGCTTCCAGTCTGTTATTCTAACTCAATCAGCATGACAGAGTGATCTCCAGTCTTGTCCTCGTCAACACTCTCACCTGTGTTAACGAGAGAATCACTGACATGATGGCAGCTGGTCCTTTTGTGGCAGGGCTGAAATGCAGTGGAAATGTTTTTTGGGGATTAAGTTCATTTTCATGGCAAAGAGGGACTTTGCAATTAATTGCAATTCATCTGATCACTCTTTATGACATTCTGGAGTATATGCAAATTGCCATCATCAACTGAGGCAACATACTTTGTGAAAATTAGTATTTGTGTCATTCTCAAAACTTTTGACCACGACTGTACATTACTCTTCATGGGTTTCCAAAAATTATTGCAAGTGTCTTCAAAGTCAATACCAAAGAGTCTCCAATGGTTTGGTTTCTCTCAATGTCAATGGCTTCTTCATAATGTTCCTCCCTCAAGCACCTCACAAGAGCGTCCTTGGAGACCAATGCTAGCCCCTCATTGGGGGTTGTCACAACTAGTTGATCGTAAATATTCATGATGCAGGGAGAACGTTTGTCTTCTGAAAGGAGAGAGGCCATCCACCAGTGATCGATAGAGAGAGTGTAAGTGCTGTTATTGTGTAGTGGAAACCTCTAGGAGCAACAATGGCTCAGCCATGAAGTGGTAGGCCACACAAGCTTACAGAACGGGAACAGCAAGTGCTGAAGCGGGTAGCGCGTAAAAAAATCAGTCCTCGGTTGCAAAACTCACTACCAAGTTCCAAACTGCCTCTTGAAGCAACGTCAGCACAATAACTATTCATAATGAGCTTCATAAAATGGGTTTCCTGGAGTGTTGTAAAGCTCGCCTTGATTGGACTCTGGAGCAGTGGAAATGCGTTCTCTGGAGTGATTAATGATGCTTCACTATCTGGCAGTCTGACGGACGAATCTGGGTTTGGCGGCTGCCAGGAGAACACTACCTGCCCCAAGTTTGGTGGAGAAGGAATAATGGTCTGGGGCTGTTTTTCAAGGTTCGGGCTAGGCCCCTTAGTTCCAGTGAAGGGAAATCTTAACGCTACAGCATACAATGACATTCTAGGCGATTCTGTGCTTCCAACTTTGTAGCAGTTGTTTGGGGAAGGCCCTTTCCTTCAGCATGACAATGCCACCGTATACAAAGCAAGGTCCATACAGAATTGGTTTGTCGAGATCGGTGTGGAAGAACTTGAATGGCCTGCACAGAGCCCTAACCTCAACCCCATAGAACACCTTTGGGATGAATTGGAACGCCGACTGTGAGCCAGGCCTAATCGTCCAACATCAGTGCCCGACCTCACTAATGCTCTTGTGGCTGAATGGAAGCAAGTCACCGCAGCAATGTTCCAACATTTAGTGGAAAGCCTTCCCAGGAGAGTGTAGGCTGTTATAGCAGCAAAGGGGGGACCAACTCCATATTAATTCCCATGATTTTGGAATTAGATGTTCGACAAGCAGGTGTCCACATACTTTTGGTCATGTAGTGTAACTTCAGTAGTAGAAATGTACTTAACATGTCACATAATATGTTGCATAGATTTAAGTTGCAATAATAGTGTTTAACATGATTTTTGAATAACTACCTCACCTCTGTACCCCACACATACAATTATCTGTAAGGTCCCTCAGTCGAGCAGTGAATTTCAAACACAGATTCAACCACAAAAACCAGGGAGGTTTTCCAATGCCTCGCAAAGAAGGGTTAAAAAAGAAGAAAAAAATGAAGCAATCTTTGAATAACCCTTTGAGCATGGTGAAGTTATTAATTACACTTTGGATGGTGTATCAAATACACCCAGTCTCTAGAAAGATAATGGCATCCTTCCGAACTCAGTTGCAGATTTCACCACGAGACCAATGGTGACTTTCAAAAAGTTACAGAGTTTAATGGCTGTGATACGAGAAAACTGAGATGGATCAACAACGTTGTCGTTACTCCACATTACTAACCTAATTGGCAGAGTGAAAAGAAGGAAGCCTGTACAGAATACAAATATTCTAAAACATGCATCCTGTTTGCAAGGCACTAAAGTAATTCTGAAAAAAATGAGTCAAAGCGATTATCTTTTTGTCCTGATTACAAAGTGTTATGTTTAGGGCAAATCCAATTCAATACATTACTGAGTACCACTCTCCATATTTTCAAGCATAGTGGTGGCTGCATCATGTTATGGGTATGCTTGAACTCGTTAAGGACTGGGGAGTTTTTCTGGATTAAAAAGAAACAGAATAGAACTAAGCACAAACAAAATCCTATAGGAAAACCTGGTTCAGTCTGCTTTCCACCAGACACTGGGAGATTAATTCAACTTTCAGCAGGACAATAACCTAAAACACAAGGTCAAATATACACTGGAGTTGCTTACCAAGAAGACAGTGAATGTTCCTGAGTGGCCGAGTTACAGTTTTGACTTAAATCACATTGAAAATCTATGGCAAGACTTGAAAATGGTTGTCTAGCAATAATCAACAACCAATTTGACAGAGCTTAAAGAATTTTGAAAATAATAATGGGCAAATATTGTACAATCCAGGTGTACAAAGCTCTTAGAGACTTACCCAGAAAGACTCACAGCTGTAATCGCTGCCAAAGGTGATTCTAACATGTATTGACTCAGGGGTGCGAATACTTATGTAAATTATGTAAATTAGATATTTCTGTATTTCCTTTTCATTACATTTTCAAACATTTCTAAAAAATTCACTAAATCACCGATTTGGCACATTATTGCGCACGTTAGGCTTGACATCATGATATATATTGAGACAAATGACAGACAGTAGCCTACAAGGAGCAAAATATATCTCAATTTATTGAACTTGAAATGTATTTCAATATGAAAGAACTAGGCCTATAGCCTACCGTTGGCTATCTATATTTTAATGCAGTCATCTTGGTTTTAATTTGAAGCATTTTTTATACGTCACTTGTTTGTATCAATTGCAAAGACATTGGAAACTGTATTTTATTTAAAAGTATTTATTTTTATTTTTAGGGGGTAGATTAGCTTTAATAATGCAGATCGATTATAACTTCAATCAATGTAATTGTCTGCATCACTTCCAAAATTGTCTGCATCACTATGCAAAAATCCAGAAAATCACATTGTATGATTTTTAGGTAATTCATTTGCATTTTATTGCATGACATAAGTATTTGATACATCAGAAAAGCAGAACTTAATATTTGGTACAGAAACCTTTGTTTGATCATACGTTTCCTGTAGGTCTTGACAAGGTTTGCACACACTGCAGCAGGGATTTTGGCCCACTCCTCCATACAGACCTTCTCCAGATCCTTCAGGTTTCGGGGCTGTCGCTGGGCAATACGGACTTTCAGCTCCCTCCAAAGATTTTCTATTGGGTTCAGGTCTGGAGACTGGCTAGGCCACTCCAGGACCTTGAGATGCTTCTTACGGAGCCACTCTTTAGTTGCTCTGGCTGTGTGTTTTCGGGTCGTTGTCATGCTGGAAGACCCAGCCACGACCCATCTTCAATGCTCTTACTGAGGGAAGGAGGTTGTTGGCCAAGATCTCGTGATACATGGCCCCATCCATCCTCCCCTCAGTACGGTGCAGTCGTCCTGTCCCCTTTGCAGAAAAGCATCCCCAAAGAATGATGTTTCCACCTCCATGCTTCACGGTTAGGATGGTGTTCTTAGGGTTGTACTCATCCTTCCTCTTCCTCCAAACACAGCGAGTGGAGACCAAAAAGCTATATTTTTGTCTCATCAGACCACATGACCTTCTCCCATTCCTCCTCTGGATCATCCAGATGGTCATTGGCAAACTTCAGACGGGCCTGGACGTGCGCTGGCTTGAGCAGGGGGACCTTGCATGCGCTGCAGGATTTTAATCCATGACGGCGAAGTGTGTTACTAATGATTTTCTTTGAGACTGTGGTCCCAGCTCTCTTCAGGTCATTGACCAGGTCCTGCCGTGTAGTTCTGGGCTGATCCCTCAACTTCCTCATGATCATTGATGCCCCACGAGGTGAGATCTTGCATGGAGCCCCAGACCGAGGGGGATTGACCGTCATCTTGAACTTCTTCCATTTTCTAATAATTGCGGCAACAGTTGTTGCCTTCTCACCAAGCTGCTTGCCTATTGTCCTGTAGCCCATCCCAGCCTTGTGCAGGTCTACAATTTTATCCCTGATGTCCTTACACAGCTTTCTGGTCTTGGCCATTGTGGAGAGGTTGGAGTCTGTTTGATTGAGTGTGTGGACAGGTGTCTTTTATACAGGTAATGAGTTCAAACAGGTGCAGTTAATACAGGTAATGAGTGGAGAACAGGAGGGCTTCTTAAAGAAAAACTAACAGGTCTGTGAGAGCCGGAATTCTTATTGGTTGGTAGGTGATCAAATACTTATGTCATGCAATAAAATGCAAATTAATTACTTAAAAATCATACAATGTGATTTTCTGGATTTTTGTTTTAGATTCCGTCTCTCACAGTTGAAGTGTACCTATGATAAATTACAGACCTCTACATGCTTTGTAAGTAGGAAAACCTGCAAAATCGGCAGTGTATCAAATACTTGTTCTCCCCACTGTACATATACAGTGAGGGAAAAAAGTATTTGATCCCCTGCTGATTTTGTACGTTTGCCCACTGACAAAGAAATGATCAGTCTATCATTTTAATGGTAGGTTTATTTGAACAGTGAGAGACAGAATAACAACAACAAAATCCAGAAAAACGCATGTCAAAAATTTTATAAATTGATTTGCATTTTAATGAGGGAAATACTTTTTTGACCCCCTCTCAATCAGAAAGATTTCTGGCTCCCAGGTGTCTTTTATACAGGTAACGAGCTGAGATTAGGAGCACACTCTTAAAGGGAGTGCTCCTAATCTCAGCTTGTTACCTGTAGAAAAGCAATCAATCAATCAGATTCCAAATAAAAATCCATTTAAATTACAGGTTTCAAAAGTATTCATCCCCCTTGGCGTTTTTCCTATTTTGTTGCATTACAACCTGTAATTTAAATGGATTTTTATTTGGATTTCATGTAATGGACATACACAAAATAGTCCAAATTGGTGAAGTGAAATGAAAAAAATAACTTGTTTCAAGAAATTCTACAAAATAAATAATGGAAAAAGTGGTGCGTGCATATGTATTCACCCCCTTGAAGGCACCATGAAGACCAAGGAGCTCTCCAAACAGGTCAGGGACAAAGTTGTGGAGAAGTACAGATCAGGGTTGAGTTATAAAAAACTATCCGAAACTTTGAACATCCCACGGACCACCATTAAATCTATTATTAAAAAATGGAAAGAATATGGCACCTTAGTCAACTTTGTTCTGAAGTTATCTGTGGTCAATGGGTCATGGAAAGATGGATAAACCATGTGATTCTATGTTCAGCCAAGATCTTCTATGTATAACGTGACACGGGAGGGCAAAAAAGCATCTAATTACGAACTTAGCTGTTCTACGAGTGGTCTGAGGCAGGTGTTAGATTAAGAGCGTTTTCAAGTGCAACATTAATAACGATGGTTTTGGGAAAAAGCTCAGAGATTTAACAATGTTCCTACGAAGGTTCTAACGATGAACTTAGCCTTAAGATGCTTTTGGAGATGTGGGATTTAAACTCATCACAGTGATCACTCGCTCTCTCTCTCTTTCCCCATCCTTTCTCTCTCTCCCCACCACTCTTGAGTGCCCCCTCCAAGCTTCGGCTGTGTGTTTGCTTTGTCTTTTATAAAAAACATGGAAAAGCTCACTTTTGGTAATTAGATTAGTTGAAACAATTATTGTTGGTAATGAAAATGACCCAGAGGACCTTAGGCGTGTTTTTTGATTGTAGTCATTCACCACATTAATTGCAGTCAGATCTGCTGATGCTTCAAACTGTGGTCGTTGCTTCCAACTCCACCTCTCAGGGATATGACTGCAGTGACTATTGTGGATGAAATAGCAAATGTGAGTTAGTTACACTTAAACAAAAACAGGTTAGGTGGTACATTTACATAATTTTGAATTCATTAGCATTTCAGATTGTAGTGGGCAGTAATATTAGATACACTATATATACAAAAGTATGTGGACACCCCTTCAAAAATGAGTGGATTCGGCTATTTCAGTCACACCCGTTGCTGACAGTTGTATAAAATCACACAGCACAAAGCACACAGCCTTGTAATCTCCATAACTAACATTGGCAGTAGAATTGCCTTACTGAAGTGCTCAGTGACTTTCAACGTGGCACCGTCATAGGATGCCACCTTTCCAACAAGTCAGTTCGTCAAATTTCTGCGAGGTCCATACAGAAATGGTTTGTCAAGATCGTTGTGGAAGAACTTGACTGGCTTGCACAGAGCCCTGACCTCAACCCCATCAAACACCTTTGGGATGAATTGGAACACCAACTGCGAGCCAGGCCTAATCGCCCAACATCAGTGCCCGACCTCACTATTGCTCGTGGCTGAATGGAAGCAAGTCCCCGCAGCAATGTTCCAACATCTAGTGGAAAGCCTTCCCAGAAGAGTGGAGGCTATTATAGCAGCAAAGGTGGGACCAACTCCATATTAATGCCCATGATTTTGGAATGAGATGTTCGATGAGCAGGTGTCCACATACTTTAGTGTATATGCATATTATATTTACAGTACCTCACATGCGACTCATAATAAGACTAAGCAATTAGCCTATTAAAATGTTCATCTGACTCCATAAAGATAATTTAAAAATCTGAGTTGTTGACCAATAGAATTACTGTAAATTTAACCTCCAATCAGATATCAGACCTACATGATGTAATCACAACAGAACCTCTGCTTCTCAGAGGTATGACAATGGGGGTTGGTGAGATCAACACAGAGAAGGCTGAATTCCTGAGAAGACAATAAAACCTTTTGCATAGATTGTTGATAAGAATAGTCACTTCGGGGTCTGCCTTACAAGATCAACTCACACCATGATTTGTTTTGCTGTGTTTTGTAATTATGCTTTACACTGAATATACAAAACATTAAGAACACCTGCTCTTTCTATGACATAGATTGAATCCAGGTGAAAGCTATGATCCCTTATGGATGTCACTTGTTAAATCCGCTTTAATCAGTGTAGATGAAGGGGAGGAGACAGGTTAAAGAAGGATTTTTAAGCCTTGAGACAATTGAGACATGGATTGTGCATGTGTGCCATTCAAAGGGTGAATGGGCAAGACAAAATATTTAAGTGCCTTTGAACGGGGTATGGTAGTAGGTGCCAGGGGCACCAGTTTGTGTCAAGAACTGCAACTCTGATGGGTTTTCACGCTCAACAGTTTCCTGTGTGTATCAAGGATCATCCACCACCCAAAGGACATCCAGCCAACTTGACACAACTGTGGTAAGCATTGGAGTCAACATGGGCCAGCATCCCTTTGAGACACTTCCGACACCTTGTACAGTCCATGCCCCAACGAATTGAGGCTGTTCAGAGGGCAAAAGTGGGGGTGCAACTCAATATTAGGAAGGTGTTCCTAATGTTTGGTATACTCATTATATGTCTGAAAAGTGTGAGGAAAGGAAAGAAATGTAGTTATGTGAATTGTCTGTCATTCTGTTTAACTTGTGTTAAAATAGCAGAATATCTCCCTGTTTTTCACTGTCAATCTTCCTCAGTGACAATCCTTACATTAAAAAATATATATACGCACACACTGTACACACACATTCACAAACAGACATCCACATCCACATCTACACACAAAACACACATTCACAAACACACAAATACACACATTCAAAACTCTAGTTTGAGTGCCCTTGTCGAGGTCAAGCTTCCAAGATCCACACCTAAGGTGGGGATTCCGGGCTGAATTCCTTTGTTGTTGTTTTTTAGCCAATCCCTTCTTATTTAGCGCTAGTGAATAATGCATGAGCTGGGTTGCCGTGGGGATAAAGTGGCTCTTAAGGCGGGCTCTCAGCATTGACGGGACTCTCCCAGTCAGGGGCCAGGTGAGAGAGATGCTAGCCACCACACGCCGTGGAAGGTAACTTTCATGCTCCGCTGGGCAAACATTTTCCAGGTCACATTTTTCAATTACTCTGCAGGTCCCACAGGCATCTATTCCCCACCCACTGCACGCATGCACGCACACAAGCACACACACACACAATCTATCTACACATACTCTATCCACATACACACACTCCACACACACACCTACGAATACCACACACACACACACACCAACATTCCCATACATCTTACCTCATCGCCCACCACCAAAGCTAAACAAGCTTCAGAAACGCATAGGGCCAGGGTCATGGTCCTGCAACACCATGTGTGAGCCACCAGAGAGGGAGGGCCAAGGATAACGGCATGAAATGATAACTATGAAGTAAAAAAGACATACTCTGGGCTAAAAAGTGTGTATAAAAATGTTTATAAAGCTATGGGCATCTTAGTATATATCTGGTTTTATGTATTGGAGTAGGACTGTAATAGTGGCAATCCATTTTGGGTATACATTTCTTTTTTTTACAAAAGCTAAATCATGAGATCAGGCTGGCACATCGTTAGCATACTCAGTCCTTTGTTCAGTATAGGTCAAGTACTAAATATGCTACTAATGTCTTCCAGGTGATACTTAAAAATTTCTCGCCATACGTTTGTCTATAAAGAAGCCTCCACCACAGGAAGTATAAATACAAAGGCCTAGTCCCAAATGGCATCTTATTGCCTTTATAGTGCATTACTTTTTTTAAAGTAGTTCACTCTGTATGGAATAGGGTGCCATTTTGGATGCAGCCTATGTTTTTCTACTTCCTGTGGTGGAGGCTTCTTTAATTCATCCAAACAGCACCATTGTCCGTTAACTTATTGGTCTCTTTTTCAGATCTGTCTGGGTTGTCTGACAAGTTCACCCCTGTGTCTCCATCCTCTGATGCCTTCCCCTCGTTTCTGTTGCCTCTGGCGCCGACCGCCAGAGATGTAGCTTGAGTCTCGCTCATCTGCCTAATGCTGCTTGTGTAGCTAATAGTCCAGAAAACGCAGCTCCGTACAGCTGTGGTCAAAAGTTTAGAGAATGACACAAGTATTGGTCTTCACAAAGTTCGCTGCTTCAGTGTTATGAGATATTTTTGTCAGATGTTACTATGGTATACTGAAGTATAATTACAAGCATTCCATAAGTGTCAAATGCTTTTATTGACAATTACATTAAGTTTATGCAAAGAGTCAATATTTGCAGTGTTGACCCTTCTTTTTCAAGACCTTCTTGCATAATCAATGCTTGGAGTTTGTCAGAATTTGTGGGGTTTTGTTTGTCCACCCGCCTCTTGAAGATCAACCACAAGTTCTCAATGGGATTAAGGGCTGGGGAGTTTCCTGGCCATGGACCCAAAATGTCAATGTTTTGTTCCCCGAGCCACTTAGTTATCACTTTTGCCTTATGGCAAGGTGCTCCATCATGCTGGAAAAGGCATTGGTCGTCACCAAACTGTTCTTGGATGGTTGGGAGAAGTTGCTCTCGGAGGATGTGTTGGTACCATTCTTTATTCATGTCTGTGTTCTTAGGCAAAATTGTGAGTGAGCCCACTCCCTTGGCTGAGAAGCAACCCCACACATGAATGGTCTCAGGATGCTTTACTGTTGGCATGACAAGGTGTTTTCCGGATGCCCCAGACAATCGGAAAGGGGATTCATCAGAGAAAATGACTTTACCCCAGTCCTCAGCAGTCCAATCCCTGTACCATTTGCGAAATATCAGTCTGTCCCTGATGTTTTTCCTGGAGAGAAGTGGCTTCTTTGCTGCCCTTCTTGACACCAGGCCATCCTCCAAAAGTCTTCGCCTCACTGTGCGTGCAGATGCACTCGCACCTGCCTGCTGCCATTCCTGAGCAAGCCCTGCACTAGTGGTGCCCCGATCCCGAAGCTGAATCAACTTTAGGAGACAGTCCTGGCACTTGCTGGACTTTCTTGGGCGCTCTGATGCTTTCTTCGCAACAATTGAACCTCTCTCCTTGAAGTTCTTGATGATCCGATAAATGGTTGATTTAGGTGCAATCTTACTAGCAGCAATATCCTTGCCTGTGAAGCCCTTTTTGTGCAAAGCAATGATGATGGCACGTGTTTCCTTGCAGGTAACCATGGTTAACAGAGGAAGAACAATGATTTCAAGCACCACCCTCCTTTTAAAGCTTCTAGTCTGTTATTCTAACTCAATCAGCATGACAGAGTGATCTCCAGCCTTGTCCTCGTCAACACTCTCACCTGTGTTAACGAGAGAATCACTGACATGATGGCAGCTGGTCCTTTTGTGGCAGGGCTGAAATGCAGTGGAAATGTTTTTTGGGGATTAAGTTCATTTTCATGGCAAAGAGGGACTTTGCAATTAATTGCAATTCATCTGATCACTCTTCATGACATTCTGGAGTATATGCAAATTGCCATCATCAAAACTGAGGCAGCAGACTTAGTGAAAATTAGTATTTGTGTCATTCTCAAAACTTTTGACCACGACTGTAGTCTACGCAGCGCAGCATCCACCACCTTAAATGATTCATCCCAGGCTGTCTGTCTGTCGCCGGGCGGATAGGCCCAGCCGGACATTCTCTGACAACGTGCTACCTGTCACTCACAGAATGCGTCCCAAATGGTACCTTATTCTCTAGTCAAAATTAGTGCACTATAAATGGAATAGGGTGCCATTTCGGACATAGGGAACCTATTTCAAAATGAGTGTGTAAACGTATAACGGGAATAGGGTGCCGTTTGGGATGCAACCATAATCTCTACCTGTCCGTCAGAGGGAGCGGAGAGTTGGAGACACAGTAAGGATTAGAGAAGCATGAGGGATTCTGGGATTTGGGTGGTCTTTTTGACAGCTCAAATAAGCAACTTCAAGCTATTCTGTGCGTAACCCATTTCAAAACAAGTGTGGAATGCATCAGAGGAGAAATTGCATCACACATACAGTCAGGTCCAAAATTATTGGCACCCTTGATAAAGATTTGCAAAAAAGATTATATAAAATAAATAATACAAATATTGAGCTATATTGTATGCTCAAAATGTTTCTTCCATTATTTTATACTAATGCAATTGCTCAGAAAAAGAGATTTAGTTTAACAGGTAATAATTATTTTTCTCTAAAAGATAGGCACCCTGTTTTAAACACATTTCAATACCTCACTTTGTGAGCCTTTTTCTAAAATGTTTTGAGATTGAAGAACACATTGAAAGGAATCTTAGACCATTCCTCCATACAGAATCCTTCCAGATATTTAATATCCTTAATCTGTGCTTATGGACTGCCCACTTCAATTCAAACCACAGGTTTTCAATGGGGTTTAAGTCCGGAGACTGAGATGGCCATTGCAAATTGTTGATTTTGTGGTAAATTAACTATTCATTTGTGGACGTTGGCTTGTGCTTGGGGTTATTGTCATGCTGGAAGATCCACTTGCGACCAAGTTTCAACCTCTTATTTCAGCCTACTATTTACCAAGAGAGTTTTCATAAAGGCACTGAAAGTTGACGCATTTTGCCTACCCCACCATACCAAGAGACATATATGTCCTCATCACTGGAAAATATAAAAGGTTGAGATTGATATAATTTAAAAGCTTACAAACAGGGCTGTCAAACAATTGTATAAAAAAAATGTTTGGGGGAGGGGTGGGTTTATTATGTTATTTTGTAACATTTAATGTAAATTATCAAAAAATGCGTTAACTCAGATTTTTTTCATATTCGCATATGTTATAGCTTAGATCCTATTTTGCATCATCTAAGGTTTTTATGTTGTGGGCCGCCATTTGGTTGATACACAACATGCTCTTGAATACGTCTCAAGGTTTGACTCACCTGAGTTAGAATACCTCATGATAAACTGAAGACCATACTATTTACGAAGAGAGTTTTCATCTATATTTTTTGTAGCTGTCTATTTACCACCACAAACCAAAGCTGGTACTAAGACCGCACTCAACGAGCTGTATAGGGCCATGAGCAAACAAGAAAATGCCCATCCAGAGGCGGCACTCCTAGTGGCCTGTGATTTTAACACAGGGAAACTGAAATCTGTCTTACCTCATTTTTACCAGCATGTCACCTATGCGACTAGAGGAGAAAAAAAACTCTAGATCACCATTACTCCACACACAGAAATGCATACAAATCTCTCCCTCGTCCTCCATTTGGCAAATCTGTCCATAACTCTATCTTCCTGATTGCTGCTTACAAGCAAAAACTCAAACAGGAAGTACTAGTGACAAGCTCAATACGGAAGTGTTCCGATAAAGCAGATGCTAAGCTACATGACTGTTTGCTAGCACAGAATGGAGTACGTTCCGGGATTCATCCGATAACACTGATGAGTTTACCACATCAGTCACCGGCTTCATTAATAAGTGCATCGACGACGTCATCCCCACAGTGACCGTACATACAGTAAATATCCCAACCGAAAGCCATGGATTACAGCCAACATCCTATTACAGGCTAAAGGCTAGAGCTGCCACGTTCAAGGAGCGGGACACTAATCCAGACGCTTATAAGACATCCCGCTATGACCTCCGGTAAACCATCAAAAAGTCAAAATGTCAGTACAGGACTAAGATTTAATCCTACTACACCGGCCCCGACGCTCATCGGATGTGACAGGGCCTGCAGACTATCACAGATTACAAAGGGAAACCCAGCCACGAGCTGCCCAGTGATGCAAGTCTACCAGACAAGCTAAATTCCTTCTATGCTTGATTCAAGGCAAGCAACACTGTACCATGCATGAGAGCACCAGCTGTTCTGGACGACTGTGTTAGTAAAACCTTTAATCAGGTTAACATTCATGAGGCCGCGGGGCCAGACAGATTACCAGGACGCGTACTCCAGGCATGCGCTGACCAGCTGGCAAGTGTCTTCACTGACATTTGTAATAACTACATGTTTCAAGCAGACCACCATAGTCCCTGTGACCAAGAGCACCAAAGCAACCTGTCTAAATGACTATCACCCCGTAGCACTCACATCTGTAGCCATGAAATGCCTTGAAAGGCTGGTCATGGCTCGCATCAACACCATCATCCCAGACACACTGGACCCACCCTAATTTGCATACCGCCATAACAGATCCACAGATGACGCAATCTCTATTGCACGCCACACTGCCCTCTCCCACCTGGACAAGAGGAACAACTACGTGAAAATGCTGTTCATTGACTAAAGCTCATTGTTCAACACCTTAGTGCCCTCCAAGCTCATCACTAAGCTCAGGACCTGGGACTGAACACTGGATCCTGGACTTCCTGATGGGTCACCGCCAGGTGCTGAGGGTAGGCAATAACACATCCACTACGCTGATCCTCAACACGGGGACCCCTTAGGGGTGTCCGCTTAGTCCCCTCCTGTACTCCCTGTTCACCCACGACTGCGTGGCCGCGCACGACTCCAACACCATCATTAAGTTTGCTGACGACACGATGGTGGTTGGCCTGAGAGCATCTTGACTGGCTGCATCCCAGCTTGGTATGACAACTGCTTGGATTCCAACCGCATGGCGCTACAGAGGGTAGTGCGTACGGCCCATTGCATCACTGGGGCCGTGCTCCCTGACATCCAGGACCTCTATACTAGGTGGTGTTAGAGGAAGGCCCTAAAAATGGTTAAAGACTCCAGATACCCAAGTCATAGACTGTTCTCTCTGCTAGCGCACGGCAAGCGGTACCAATGCACCAAGTCTGGAACCAACAGGACCATGAAGCCATAATACTGCTAAATAGTTCGTCCGGGTAGCTATTGGTTAACTATTTACATCGACCCCCCCCTTTGCATTAACTGTTTTGACTCATCACAGACACAAAACAATTATTTGTTGAATCTACTCAAAATATTATAGGCAACAAAATGAAACGTAATATTGAGTAGATACTTGCTTGTTTTTATGTCTAAATATGGTCACAAATTGATAGAAATAAAACGATTATATTAAGTTGATTGAGCTCAAATAGATTTTAACTGAATGATTAATCCTATTATATACTCATTGTTACATTATATATTAATTTAGACCAACTCAGAAAGGTTCACATTTTTACTTTGAATTTACTCAATCAGATCACTTAAGAGAAAAGGTATCAGGACACCAGGAATCCTTGAAAAACATTTATTTAAACATCAATGGTTTGCAAAACAGCTCTTATTAAACAGTGCAAAAGCAGCAGCAATGATTCTCAAATTAGTTGACAAATTACAGAATTGCAATCAACATTGCAGGTACGTCCTGATTGCTGCAGGTAGGCAAAACCGTAGAATTAGGAATCTAACAATAGGATTTCTGTGAGCAGAACGATCTACTTAGAAGAGATAGAATGGAGCTTCAACTCCATAGACAATTTACAATTTAGTCATTTAGCAGACGCTCTTATCCAGAGCGACTTACAGTTAGTGAGTGCATACATTCTTCATACTGGCCCCCCCTGGGAATCAAACCCACAACCCTGGCGTTGCAAGCGCCATGCTCTACCAACTGAGCTATAGGAGGCTACATAGACTTCATAAGGACCTAAATATTATCATAGTAACCATGGAGAACTCTAAAAATGGGGGCTCAAATAGCTTGTGTTTGCACTGTGGGATATTTTTCTAACTAAAATGTTGCCTACAAGGCAAACAAAACAAAAAAAGATGACAACCCCAATAATCATGTAATCTAAACACTTTTACTAGTGTAACAATGACGCTGGGAGTCAGGAAGCAGGTGCAGTGGGTGAGTTTAATAATAAAGAACATACAAAACAAGAGAAGCGTCTGGACATTAACACAGAACCAATACTGCCTGAAGAGTAATGCTAGGGAGTGCTAGATAAAGGGCAAGTAATCAGGGTACTGATGAAGTCCAGCTGTCTTTAATGATTGGTTGCCAGGACCGGTGGTTAGTAAACCGACGGCTGCAGCCGGTCAGGGTGAGATCCGGTAGTTAGTGGGGATCTGTAATCTATATGTTACCTCATTGACCCTCCGGAGGACCTTGAACGGCCCCACAAACTGGGGGCTCAGCTTCTTACAGGACAGGCGGAGTGGGAGGTTCCTGGTGGAGAGCCAGATGCGATCACCAGGATGGAACACGGGAGCCTCACTGCGGTGGCGATCCGACTGCTCCTTCTGGCGGAAGACGGCACACTCGAGCCTCACGTGGGCATTGTTCCAAACCTCTTCTGCGCACCTGAACCACTCATCCACCGCAGGAGCTTTGGTCTGGCTCTGGAACAGTGCCTCAGCGACCTGGAGAGCGGTAGGGAGACCCGAGAGGGATAACAACCACCAAATCTGTCCACAACCACCAAAATGGTGGTGAAACCATCAGAAGGGAGATCAGTGACAAAACCAATGGACAGATGAGACCAGGGACGCTGAGGCATGGGAAGGTAGTTTAGGCAAGTGACATCCTGCACCAAGGTGAGCCACCAGTACTTTCCGGAGATAGATTGAATAGTGCGGGTGATACCTGGATGTCCAGCGACAACAGCTGTGTGCGCCCAGCAGCCAATCCCTTATCCCCATGGGAACGTAGATGCAGGACAGGTAGAGGGTGCGGGTTACCTCTCCAGGGCCTGGCGAATGTCCACATATATGTCCCAGACCACGGGGGTTACGACTCGAGAGGGCGGAATTATGGGTGCACTCAATGCAGGAACCTCTCCCGAATCGTAGAGACGGGACATCGGCTTAGGAGATATGTCAGAGTGAAGTTGAATCTAGTAAAAAGAAAGGGCCCACCTTGCTTGGTGTGGGTTCAGCCGCCTCGCTATCCGTATGTACTCCAGGTTCCGATGGTCGGTGAGAATGAGAAATGGGTCCTTGGTGCCCTCCAGCCAGTGTCTCCACTCCTCTAATGCCATCTTTACCGCCAGGAGCTCCCGATCGCCGACGTCATAGTTCCTCTCTGCAGGAGACAGTTTCTTTGAGTAATATGCACATGGATACAATTTCTGTGGATTACCATGTCGTTGGGACAGGACAGCCCCCACTTCTGACGCATCCACCTCCACCACGAAGGGCAGCGTAGGATCTGGGTGTTTTTGCAATGGGGCGGAGGTGAAACGTCCCTTCAGTCGGCTGCAGGACTCCACCCCAACTTACGGGGACCACCCTTGAGGAGAGGCGATAGAGCTAAAGTTCTTGATGAAACGGAAGTAGAAGTTGGTAAACCCCAAAAACCGTTGTAACCCCTTTATGGTGGTTGGGACTGGGCATGACCTGACAGCATCTACCTTCTTACCGTCCATAATCACTCCTTGCGGGCCGATCTGGTAACCCAGAAAAGAGAGAGCCTCCTGATGGAATTGGCACTTCTCCACATAGGTGGTTAACCGAGAGGCGTTCCAGGACTACTCGGACTTGAGCGATGTGATCATCCAAGGTAGCCGAGTACACCAGGATGTCGTCGATATACACGACCACCTGGCGTCCAAGCATGTCCCGGGAACACCTTGTTAATGAATGCCTGGAACACTGACGGAGCATTGGCTAATCCATAAAGCTGTTTTCCATTCATTACCCTCCCGGATGCGAATAAGATTGTAGGCATTCCGCAGGTCCAATTTGGTAAAGAACCAGGCCCGCGGAGCTGCTCGATCGCTGCCGGCACCAACGGAAGAGGGTAACGGTATTTAGTGGTGATGGAATTCAGACCTCTGTAATCAATGCACAGGTGTAACCCTCCAACCTTCTTTTCCATGAAGAAGCCTGCTGACGCAGGGGAGGTGGACGTGCAAATGAAACCCTATTGGAGCTACTCATGGATGTACTCCTCCATAGCCTTAGTTTCAGCCACCGACAGAGGGTAGATGCGGCTGCGCAGAGGCACGTAGCCTGCAAGCAGGTTGATGGCACAGTCCCAAGGGCGATGAGGAGGGAGACAGGTGGCACGGGTCTTGGGAAAAACCTCCCGCAGGTCTTGGTATACTCCGGGATGTTGGGCTGAAGGGCGACCACAGGACTCTCAACCGACATGGACCCACAGAGAAAGGGAAAGCAGGTCCTCCGGCATTCGGGTGCCCAGTCAATGACTGTCATCCTCAACCATGAGATTTTGGGGTTATGGTGTTGGAGCCATTGGAGGCCGAGGATGATCTTGTGTACGGGTGCACTGATGAGGAAGGGAAGGCTTTCTTGATGTATGGACACCACGGTGAGGGTGAGGGGTGTTGTGATGTGTGTGATAGTCCCGGATCCAAGTGGTCGATTATCCAGCACTTGAACCGGAAACGGAGAGGAGAGCAGATATGAGGTGTTGTTTATGGAGGAGACAAGGGCCTGGTCAATAAAATTCCCCACGACACCGGAATCTACTAGAGCTGTAGAAACAATACATGAGGGACAGCCAGCTAGTGAAATCGATACTAAAAAGGGTTTGGTGGAAAGTAATGGAATACTCACGCCTAACCCAGGACACGGATGATCATGGGGCCGTCACTCCACTCTCGTGGACCCCGGGTTGGAACGTACCGGACACCGTTGAAGCTGGTGCCCATCTTGACCACAATAGGGACAGAGCCCCAGCTGTCTCCAACGGCGTCGCTCAGCTGCGGGGAGATGTGTGGCCCCTACCTCCTTGGTTCAGGCTCTGACTCAGAACGGTCAACGAAGGAGGGAGAGAAGCGATGGGGGTGCCGAAGCTCCCGAAAAAGGTTATCCAGACGGATGGCCATCGCGATGAGTGCGTCCAAGGCGAGGGTGTCGTCTCGGCATGCAAACTCTGTCTGGACCTCTTCACGCAGTCCTCTTCTGAATAGGGTTTGGCGTGCCGGCTCATTCCATCCGCTGGATGCTGCCACTGTCCGGAAGGTGAGGGCGTACTCCGAAGCGGTTTGGCCATCCTGCCGTAGTTAGAGTAGGAGCTCACCCCCCTCTCTGCCCTCCGGTGGATTATCGAAGACTCCTCTGAACAGAGCCATGAACCCCTCATAGGAACCCAGCTCCTCCTTTCTGCTCTCCGTAGTCCACTCCAACGCCCGTCCGGTCAGCAGGGAAATAACCGTGGCAACCTTGGACCTCTCGGTGGTGGGGGCTCCCATCTGATAAGCGAAATAGAGGGAGTACTGGAGTAGGTAGCCACGGAATTTGGATGGAGTCCCGTCATATTTGTCCGGGAGGGACAAACAGGCATCGCTGACCTGGGCGGACTGCTGGATGGGCTGGGGTGCTGGCTCAACTCGTGGTATAGAATCCTCTGCATGTTGGAGGTGACGCACATCAGGTAATATCGAGACTTTGAAGAATGTGGAGGACCTCATCCATAGCCGTCCCCAGTTGCGCGAGCTGATCGTGGTGTTGGCGAAGTAGGTGTCCCTGTTTGCCGACCATCTGGGAGATGTCTTGATTCCCTGCTGCTACAATTTGTCGAGGCAGTATTCTGTAAAAATGACGCTGGGAGTCAGGAAGCAGGTGATGAGTTTAATAATAAAGAGCTATACAAAACAAGAGCAGCATCTGGACATGAACACAGAACCAGTACTGCCTGAAGAGTAATGCTAGGGAGTGCTAGATAAAGGGCAAGTAATGGGGGTAGTGATGAAGTCCAGGTGTGTCTAATGATGGGGCGCAGGTGTAATGAGGGTTGCCAGGTCCGGTGGTTAGTAAACCGGCAACATTGAGCGCCGGCAGTGAACCTTTAAATCCCACCTTGAAGAATAAATGTGTCTTTCTTAACCTCTAACTTATTTAGCCAAGATCATTGCAGCGGGCCGATCGGGGACAGGGTCCCAGAACGCAATGTGCTCGAGACCCGCTTCTCGGTGACCATCCCCCGGTAGGAAGAGGCTGGTCCCAGCACAGATTCTGTGCCCCAGGCGGCTTCAACAACAAGAGGCAGGCCTGTGGTAGAGGACACCGTTCCTGACCTGCTACCAGAACAAATGAAGGGAGAGAAGAGTTCCAGAGGCTCCTCAGTGTTAACTACGAAGGTGTTACAAAGTAACCCTGACATTCAGTCTATGACAATTGTCCTCTGGGCTGTCATTCTGCTTAAGACAGTAATTTGTTCTTGAGGGCTGTTATCTTGACTGTGAGCTTTGAGCAGTCCAGCTCCACAAACAGTTTCTGGAATGCCTCGAACATGTACTTCAGCTTTTTTGGGTAGCTGGGATTCAGAGCATATGTCATGCCAAGAAGAATGGCACAAGCCTATGCGACACTGCCCAGACCGGTGATCACTTAAGATACCCTCTAGGATGATGCCTATCTCCTCTGGACCATCACTCGCAATGGCACCCTCCTTCTTGATCACATAGATTTTAATTACATGTTGTGCAAGGTCCTGCAGGACATCACCCCCTTCAGCATCCTGAATGTAGTGAACATTCTCTCTCTCTCTCTCTCTCTCTCTCTCTCTCTCTCTCTCTCTCTCTCTCTCTCTCTCTCTCTCTCTCTCTCACTCACTCACTCACTCACTCACTCACTCACACACACACACACACACACACACACACACACACACACACACACACACACACACACACAGGTGATATAATATTCAGGTCAGAAAATGCTTTATTGCCCCTACATGGTAGTCTTTAATGAGGTCACCTCCATCTTAAGCCAAGTAGCCAATCAAGCAATGTAAAACCACTTCTCTTGTCAATGGGTTCTGAAATAAGGTATTCAACACAAACCACATACCATTAATTGCTCATTGCTCAGTAACACTGAACATAAATTCCTCACTGAACTCACATCTCGAATCTGATATAGAATAAAATATACTGTTCTCATTGGATTGAATCTTTGCATGTGAAGGAGTGAAATCTATGCATTCACCGATCCAAGTATCCTAAATTACTAAAAGGTGTACAATGCTTGGGTAGCAGAGCAGGGCCGGTGGCTTAAATTGCAGCACCGAACATCAGCCAGCTAAATATAAAACAGTGAATTTTACCTGACAATACTTTACCTGGAGTAGGACATCCAGCATGACCTGCATTCTGTGTCCACGTGCTCCTCCCTTGGAATGAAATAAGGACAGCAGCTTAGACGTGTCCTGGTCCAACATGGCCATAAACCTTGGCACAAGATGCTTTGTGGTGAGCCTCTGGAATTCAAATACTGAAATATCGTCAAGCAAGGCTCATAAAAGGTTTGTCATAGTAAAAATATTTCATTTGGTATTATATTTTTTGGCTGCTGACTCACCTGAGAGGCTTCAAACAGAGCAGGCCATCTGTCACTGGTTGATGACTTCCTGTCTTCAGTGTGCAAATGTCTTGGTCATCCTTGATTTGATCACCCTAGTGCTGCCCTTCTTTGCCTGTTACTAATTACATTCTCTGAGCGGTGAGGCACATCTATTAAAAGAAGAATATAGATGATTAACCATAACCATTAACACATTTTATCAAGACCCTGCAACTACGAAGTGTGTGTCACGAAATTGATTAATTATTTCCATATCCATCCATGCCAACGACTCGGCTACATGGACCTCACATAACAAGCATTCACCATTTCACTACATCATTGGTTTTATAAGTTAGCTAGATCTATACCAAAGACTCAAATGTAGACATAGAAAAGAAAGCAAAACTGGGTTTGAAAAAGTCAGCCATCACATTGGTCTTCTGCCAGAGTGAACGCAGCGCGCAAACGAGAGAAAATTAATTAAAACTTCAGCCATTACATGAACTAGCTATTAGCTAACGTAAGATAGCAATCAACGGCTGACACATGATCACACCCCACCAGTTTGGAGTTGTGGACATTGATACACTACTAGCTAGCTCGCTATAATACACATGGGCAGACAAACCTAAATTATCTAACGTTAGCCTAGCTTAGAAAGTTGTCTAGCTTGCACAAGTGCTCTTATGTTAGCTAGCTAGCTACGTACTAGTTAAAGTTAGCAAGAAAAAAAAGAAATAAAACCTAACAAGTAAGGTAGCTAGTCTAGGTTACGTTAGCTCGTAACACAAACGAGATCGCTAACCATCAGTCACATATGATCCAACAAATTCGCAGACAAAACATGTTATCAAAAAACTGTCGTTACAATAATGCACATTTCTCCATC
Organism: Coregonus clupeaformis; assembly: GCF_020615455.1. Classification (NCBI taxonomy): domain Eukaryota; kingdom Metazoa; phylum Chordata; class Actinopteri; order Salmoniformes; family Salmonidae; genus Coregonus; species Coregonus clupeaformis. The sequence goes on along the minus strand of NC_059201.1, from coordinate 42,784,743 downwards.
ATAGATTTGACTGCCAAATGCGGCAGATTTTTGGCCATCACATTGAGCTAGTTAGAACACTATAACGTTAGCTAGCTAGCTAACCTTGCGCCAGCTAGCTAAAGAAGTAGCTATGAGAATTGCTGGTAACGTTACATACATCGTAAGCATGGAGTCATTTATATTGCTATTAGCTAAACATTTTCAATGCTTACTTATTAGTAACTGAAGAAAATAACCTTACCTGAGTGCATACCAGCACAATGAGCACGTGTGGAAGGCAGAGCTGATAGAACAGCGCAATTTGCAGCAGACAGGAAGTGCAGAATATTAGATCCTAATGACTCCAGTTGAGTAGACTTATCTCTCTTTGGAGTGACTTATAAAATATGCTTAGATTTTAAGTAGCTTTCTGAAGTAGGATTTAGTCTTCATGTTTTTAATTAAATTAACGGAAATCATCCTTGCACAGATATAGAAAAGACTGTAATGAGTATATTTGTTTCTTTTTTGGGGACAAACTCTACTAGGCACCCCATAAAATGTGTACAGTGTACACTGCTACTGCTTATTATCTTGTTGCCTAGTCACTTTATCCCTACCTACAGTATATGTACATATCTACCTCAATTACCTTGTACCCCTGTACATCGACTCGGTACTGGTCCCCAGTATATATAGCCATGTTATCGTGTTATTTTTCCCCATTTATTTTAAATTTTTCTCTCTGCACAGTTGGGAAGGGCCCGTAAGTAAGCATTTCACTGTTAGTTTACGAAACATGTGACAAATACAATTTTATTTGTATGGTGGGGTATGCTAAATGGGTCAACTTTGAGCACATTTATCTTCTGAATGTTTTGACATTCAGGTTTTAAAAAATGCACTTACTGTACATATTACCTCAATTACCTCGACTAACCTGTGCCCCCACACATTGACTCTGTGCCGGTAACCCCTGTATATAGCCTCATTACTGGTATTTTATTGTTGCTCTTGAATTATTTGTTAATTTTCTATTATCTTCTTCTTAATTTTTTACTTCAGTTTATTTTAGTAAATACTTTCTTAACACTTTTTTTTTTTAAATGTTTACTGCATTGTTGGTTAAGGGCTTGTAAGTAAGCATTTCACTGTAAGATCTACACCTGTTGTATTCGGCGCATGTGACAAATAAAATGTAATCAAATGGATTTACCCAGATGCATATGTAGAAAATAACCCCATACCTCAGTGCCATAATCCTTGCAAGGTGAGGTGTTGAAAGGTATTGAAAACAAGGGTGCCAATCATTTTGACACCTATCTTTTTTTGAAAAAAATATATTATTTGTTCAACAACATCTCTTTCTCTGAGAAATTGCATGATTATAAAAAAATATAATTTTTCAATTTCTTTGAGTATACACTATAGCTCAGTATTTGCAATGTTTATTTTATACAGTATTTTTTGCTAATCTTTGCCCAATAATTTACCTGTATATTCCATTTGAAACTTACATTAATTATCACCTTCCTGTTATGGACATCTTAGTGAGAGGTTTTCAAAATAAATGCAAATATTGGGAGTAACAGAGTGTCTTCTGGAGTTGTTGAAATGGGGTCCTATCATTCATCTAAAAGGACTGGATTGACTGAAAGGACATATTTTTGTTCACAGCTATCTTCTCGTGGGTGATCTGGGCTCTAGTGTAGTGTTACTAAACGGGGTGGGTTAGAGAGAGAATGGGACTGTAGGCTATCTGGAGGCATGCCAGGGACATTGGGTCAAAAGAGTCAGAGCAGGCCAGCACGACTGTGGAGCAGGGACTGAGAAGAGGGCACACACACATACACACTCTCTATCTGGTGAAAATACATGTACAGTGGGGGAAAAAAGTATTTAGTCAGCCACCAATTGTGCAAGTTCTCCCACTGAAAAAGATGAGAGAGGCCTGTAATTTTCATCATAGGTACACGTCAACTATGACAGACAAATTGAGAAGTTTTTCCTCCAGAAAATCACATTGTAGGATTTTTAATGAATTTATTTTACAAATTATGGTGGAAAATAAGTATTTGGTCACTTACAAACAAGCAAGATTTCTGGCTCTCACAGACCTGTAACTTCTTCTTTAAGAGGCTCCTCTGTCCTCCACTCGTTACCTGCATTAATGGCACCTGTTTGAACTTGTTATCAGTATAAAAGACACCTGTCCACAACCTCAAACAGTCACACTCCAAACTCCACTATGTCCAAGACCAAAGAGCTGTCAAAGGACACCAGAAACAAAATTGTAGACCTGCACCAGGCTGGGAAGACTGAATCTGCAATAGGTAAGCAGCTTGGTTTGAAGAAATCAACTGTGGGAGCAATTATTAGGAAATGGAAGACATACAAGACCTCTGATAATCTCCCTCGATCTGGGGCTCCACGCAAGATCTCACCCCGTGGGGTCAAAATGATCACAAGAACGGTCAGCAAAAATCCCAGAACCACACGGGGGGACATAGTGAATGACCTGCAGAGAGCTGGGACCAAAGTAACAAAGCCTACCATCAGTAACACACTACGCCGCCAGGGACTCAAATCCTGTAGTGCCAGATGTGTCCCCCTGCTTAAGCCAGTACATGTCCAGGCCCGTCTGAAGTTTGCTAGAGTGTATTTGGATGATCCAGAAGAGGATTGGGAGAATGTCATATGGTCAGATGAAACCAAAATAGAACTTTTTGGTAAAAACTCAACTCGACAAAGAATGCTGAGTTGCATCCAAAGAACACCATACCTACTGTGAAGCATGGGGGTGGAAACATCATGCTTTGGGGCTGTTTTTCTGCAAAGGGACCAGGACGACTGATCCGTGTAAAGGAAAGAATGAATGGGGCCATGTATCGTGAGATTTTGAGTGAAAACCTCCTTCCATCAGCAAGGGCATTGACGATGAAACGTGGCTGGGTCTTTCAGCATGACAATGATCCCAAACACACCGCCCGGGCAATGAAGGAGTGGCTTTGTAAGAAGCATTTCAAGGTCCTGGAGTGGCCTAGCCAGTCTCCAGATCTCAACCCCATAGAAAATCTTTGGAGGGAGTTGAAAGTCTGTGTTGCCCAGCGACAGCCCCAAAACATCATTGCTCTAGAGGAGATCTGCATGGAGGAATGGGCCAAAATACCAGCAACAGTGTGTGAAAACCTTGTGAAGACTTACAGAAAACGTTTGACCTGTGTCATTGCCAACAAAGGGTATATAACAAAGTATTGAGAAACTTTTGTTATTGACCAAATACTTATTTTCCACCATAATTTGCAAATAAATTCATAAAAAATCCTACAATGTGATTTTCTGGAGAATTTTTTTTTTTGTCTGTCATAGTTGACGTGTACCTATGATGAAAATTACAGGCCTCTCATCTTTTTAAGTGGGAGAACTTGCATAATTGGTGGCTGACTAAATACCTTTTTCCCCACTGTACATGCATGCGTTGTCTTACAGTATTTTTTATCGCTTTGGTGCAATTTTCTCAAGTATGTGGTACATTTACTCTTACCTCTTAATACAAAACTCAAAACAGTAATAAAATAGGCAGTTGTTTCAAAACTCTAAGCACATTTTCAACTGACTAAGTACAACACACAAAATCATACATTCACTTTTTCACCAAACGTAATCAGTTTAATCTAGAAATATGTTTCATATTGCAATACATGTTCATATAAAATAATTGAATTTCACAATGCAATACTCACATTACTTTTGATATGATTCTCTTCTTTTTGGTTAAAATACATTTTACTATTACTTAATCCAATTGCTCTTAATTGATGATCACTTAAACGTTTGGTAAACCTATACATTTTACATGTAAACTGATTTTGAGAACTACATCATGAAAATATATGTCTGTAAAGTTGAAACATAAAAAGTATGATATACTGTACACTGAGTGTACAAACAATTCCCATGACATACTGTAGACTGACCCGGTGAATCCAGGTGAAAGCTATGATCCCTTATTGATGTCACTTGTTAAATCCACTTCAATCAGTGTAGATGAAGAGGAGGAGACAGGTAAAGAAGAAGGAATCTGTGGTTTTCACGCTCAACAGTTTCCGTGTGTATCAAGAACGGTCCACCACCCAAAGGACATCCAGCCAACTTGTGGGAAGCATTGGAGTCAACATGGGCCAGCATCCCTGTGGAATGCTTTCGATACCTTGTAGTCCATGCCCCGACGAATTGAGGCTGTTTTGAGGGCAAAAGGGGGTGCAACTCAATATTAGGAAGTTTTTCCTCTTGGGCAGTTAAAACCTTTCTGATTAACTGAACTGAGATGCTGTGATTGTTGGTCTTCTGTTTACCTATGAACTTGATCAAATGGAAAGCATTTCTTCAAGTGGCTATGGAGGTGCATATGTGGTGTGCAATACTGTTTTCCATACAACCTTGCAAACTCTCACAGAACTATTGCAAGTGGCGATGAGTCTCTCCAAATCGGTCCACTGTGATACACTTGTACATAAGATGGTACAGGCTTTGATAAAATGGGTCCAGCAATCATAATGGGCATCCCTTTAGAGAGAATAAGGAGTAAACGCATGTCCAATTTTCCTATTCTTGTGCATTGAAATTAGAAAACCCTGATGAGATTGTAGCGGGTAGTTGGCCCATCTCTGCAGGTGCTTTCAGTGCATCAACTTTAAGCGGGAATGTTCTTAGTATTCCATCATCCAGCACACCAATATTCTTCCAGATGGTAAAACATGTTTTCCTGTCCCCAGTAAGGGATTATGCATAGGGTCCATTACAGCCATGTCTATGTGCATGAAATTTGGCAATTTAAATAGCTCAGAGAATCTGGACCCAGTTTCAGTTTTCCTCTCTGCCTTGGTCTTCACCTGTGTCCACATACTCCCTTGCATTTTGTGAACTTTTTTCTGATGTTGCAGTACATTGTTTTCTGTCCAGTGCATGATGGAGTAATCTGCTTGTTCACCCCATTTCCATGGAAATGTCTGTAGACTTTTCAAATCAAATTTTATTTGCCACATGCGCCGAATACAACAGGTGTAGACATTACCGTGAAATGAAAAAAAAAAATTGAGAAAAAAAGAACAGAAGTAAAACAAAATAACAGTAGGGAGGCAAAAAAGTATTTGATCCCCTGCTGATTTTGTACGTTTGCCCACTGACAAAGATATGATCAGTCTATAATTTTAATGGTAGGTTTATTTGAAGAGTGAGAGACAGAATAACAACAACAAAAAATCCAGAAATACGCATGTCAAAAATGTTATAGATTGATTTGCATTTTAATGAGGGAAATAAGTATTTGACCCCTCTGCAAAACATGACTTAGTACTTGGTGGCAAAACCCTTGTTGGAAATCACAGAGGTCAGACGTTTCTTGTAGTTGGCCACCAGGTTTGCACAAATCTCAGGAGGGATTTTGTCCCACTCCTCTTTGCAGATCTTCTCCAAGTCATTAAGGTTTCGAGGCTGATGTTTGGTAACTCAAACCTTCAGCTCCCGCCACTGATTTTCTATGGGATTAAGGTCTGGAGACTGGCTAGGTCACTCCAGGACCTTAATGTGCTTCTTCTTGAGCCACTCCTTTGTTGCCTTGGCCGTGTGTTTTGGGTCATTGTCATGCTGGAATACCCATCCACGACCCATTTTCAATGCCCTGGCTGAGGGAAGGAGGTTCTCACCCAAGATTTGACGGTACATGGCCCCGTCCATCATCCCTTTGATGCTGTGAAGTTGTCCTGTCCCCTTAGCAGAAAAACACCCCCAAAGCATAATGTTTCCACCTCCATGTTTGACGGTGGGGATGGTGTTCTTGGGGTTATAGGCAGCATTCCTCCTTCTCCAAACACGGCGAGTTGAGTTGATGCCAAAGAGCTCGATTTTGGTCTCATCTGACCACAACACTTTCACCCAGTTCTCCTCTGAATCATTCAGATGTTCATTGGCAAACTTCAGACGGGCCTGTATATGTGCTTTCTTGAGCAGGGGGACCTTGCGGGCGCTGCAGGATTTCAGTCCTTCACGGCGTAGTGTGTTACCAATTGTGTTCTTGGTGACTTTGGTCCCAGCTGCCTTGAGATCATTGACAAGATCCTCCCGTGTAGTTCTGGGCTGATTCCTCACCTTTCTCATGATCATTGCAACTCCACGAGGTGAGATCTTGCATGGAGCCCCAGGCCGAGGGAGATTGACAGTTCTTTTGTGTTTCTTCCATTTGCGAATAATCGCACCAACTGTTGTCACCTTCTCACCAAGCTGCTTGGTGATGGTCTTGTAGCCCATTCCAGCCTTGTGTAGGTTTACAATCTTGTCCCTGACATCCTTGGAGAGCTCTTTGGTCTTGGCCATGGTGGAGAGTTTGGAATCTGATTGATTGATTGCTTCTGTGGACAGGTGTCTTTTATACAGGTAACTCCCTTTAAGAGTGTGCTCCTAATCTCAGCTCGTTACCTGTATAAAAGACACCTGGGAGCCAGAAATCTTTCTGATTGAGAGGGGGTCAAATACTTATTTCCCTCATTAAAATGCAAATCAATTTATAACATTTTTGACATGCGTTTTTCTGGATTTTTTTGTTGTTATTCTGTCTCTCACTGTTCAAATAAACCTACCATTAAAATGATAGACTGATCATTTCTTTGTCAGTGAAATGTATAAAATCAGCAGGGGATCAAATACTTTTTTCACTCACTGTACAGGGGGGTACCAGTGCAGAGTCAATGTGCGGGGGCACCGGCTAGTTGAGGTAATATGTAAATGTGGGTAGAGTTAAAGTGACTATGCATAAATAATTAACAGAGTCGCAGCAGCGTAAAAAGATGGGGTGGGGGTGGGGGGGCAATGCAAATAGTCCAGGTAGCCATGATTAGCTGTTCAGGAGTCTTATGGCTTGGGGGTAGAAGCTGTTGAGAAGCCTTTTGGACCTAGACTTGGCACTCCGGTACCGCTTGCGGTGCGGTAGCAGAGAGAACAGTCTATGACTAGGGTGGCTGAAGTCTTTGACAATTTTGAGGGCCTTCCTCTGACACCGCCTGGTATAGAGGTCCTGGATGGCAGGAAGCTTGGCCCCAGTGATGTACTGGGCCGTACGCACTACCCTCTGTAGTGCCTTGCGGTCGGAGGCCGAGCAGTTGCCATACCAGGGGGTGATGCAACCAGTCAAGATGCTCTCGAGGGTGCAGCTGTATACGTTTTTGAGGATCTGAGGACCCATGCCAAATCTTTTCAGTCTCCTGAGGGGGAATAGGCTTTGTCGTGCCCTCTTCACGACTGTCTTGGTGTGTTTGGACCATGATAATTTGTTGGTGATGTGGACACCAAGGAACTTGAAGCTCTCAACCTGTTCCACTAAAGCCCCGTCGATGAGAATGGGGGCGTGCTCATCTCCTTTGTCTTGGTCACGTTGAGGGAGAGGTTGTTATCCTTGCACCACACGGCCAGGTCTCTGACCTCCTCCCTATAGGCTGTGTCATCGTTGTCGGTGATCAGGCCTACCACTGTCGTGCCTGGCCATGCAGCCATGGGTGAACAGGGAGTACAGGAGGGGACTGAGCACACACCCCTGAGGGGCCCCCTTGTTGAGGATTAGCGTGGCGGATGTACAACCATATGTGGATACAATGCATTTAAAAAACATTGAGGATAACACAAACAAGTTTTGAAACTTAATTCCATTGTGGTCCTTTTGTTAACAAAATACATCATTCATCAATGAACAACAAATGAAAGATGGAAAACGAATGGAGTTGAGGCAGTTTGGAAAAGTCAGTATGGCTTGAGTGGAGGGCGAGACAGGGAGAAAATCAGTCTGTCAGACAAGCCAGGAGCTCTTCATCAGGGCTCATCGCTTTGTTCGACATTCCCAGTTCCTCCTCACATCTTAGACACCGCAGTGTCCACCATCCAACCCGCAGGTGAAACAAAAACGCTGGAGCTTCTGCTGCATTATTTAAATGCAAACATTAGCCATCCAGCTAGCTAGCTAGCCAAGCAAAACAAATGGATTTAACATCAAAGATCTGTAACTGACATTGAAGACCATCATATTTATGTGATCAAAACAGGTTTATACAAAATAAAAAGTTGATTTAAAAAAGTAACAAAAAAACACTTAAAATGATTAAATATTTACAAAATGACCTCACGGCACCATGGCACCCATGGCAACCTCCATGGAGACTCTGGTACCAATGGAGGAGGTGTCAAGGGTACTTGTGTCGCATGAAACACTTTTATTCTGAGGTCTTGCCTGACAAGCTGTGAAAATAGCAAGTGAACAGTGAATTCAATGATTTTGAGGTCGCTAACCCATTGCAATCACATTGCTGGACATGTTATGATACCCACCTTTGCTCCTTCTGGTAGGTCCCGGCATCCGTTTATGACCAGGGGATCAGTCTGGCCCCCAACTGTGCACTTTGTCAAACAGAAAAACAGGGTCAACGATTGTCATCATCCCTCAATTATAAACATTGTTTGAGAAATAACATAATCTCGTTTGGAAGCTAATTCTTTGCTTTACAGATGTAAACTGACTGTCTCCAGATTGGATTCAGGCTGGTGACGCCGTTACACTATGTAACCAACTGTGACATGTTTTGCTATGGCCCTGGGTTGGTTTGGATTTGTTGTTGCTAGTTAGTACACTATTGTAGTCAGACATGAGTTAGCTAGTACCAACATAGCTGCATCCAATATATATTTGTGCCCTAGACATGGGTTGCACCTTGGAGGCTAATGTGACTGTTTCATCTAAATTACACTAACTTATAGTGGCATGGAAATACGATGACATTGCTAAAAAGGTTTTCCTACTAATTATTTGCCTTCTTTTGAAATGTTATTGTGTTTCCATGCCAAATCTGAGTTGTATTGAGGTAGACTAACATTAGCCAGCGAGGTAGCTAGCTAGGTAGCTAGGTAGCTAATGTCAGCTATGCAAGCAATGATAGTGATAATGATTATTAGAATATACACTGAACAAAAATATAAACGGAACATGCAACAATTTCAAAGATTTTACTGAGTTACAGTTCATATAAGGAAATCAGTCAACTGAAAAAAAATATATTAGGCCCTAAACTATGAATTTCATATGACTGACACCCTGATCTGTTTCACATGTCTTGTTCTTGTCTCCACCCCCCACCAGGTGTCTCCCATTTGTCCCCATTATCCCCTTTGTATTTATACCAATGTTTTCTGTTTGTCTGTTGCCTGTTAGTCTTGTCTCGTCAAGCCTACCAGCAGTGCTACTATTTTTCCAGTCCCTGTTTTCTAGTCCTCCCATTGTTTTTAAGCATGTCTTTGGGACTGCAAGGAGTCTTTGATCATTTGACCGAAGTGACCGTGAAGACTGTTTGGGGCTGAGGAGTTCACTGAGCTATTGGGGACCAGAGGCATTGAGGGTACCAGAGGTGATGCAATACTGGACCTAATCATTACAGACATGAACCAACTTTACCATAAACCATCCATCCGACCACCCATTGGCCTCAGTGATCATCAGGCAGTCCTATGGTCTCCAAAAATTATAAACAAGAGCCCAACAAACCAGAAGTGAGAGCATCGACATATCCGACAATCTAACCTGGACAGTTTTGGAAAGTAGATCACAGTCCACTCCTGGCAAAAAGTATACAATGCCCCTGATGCTACATCCAAGACTGCTGCCTTCTGTGTTAATGTACCCTACTGACAGACCCTGGATGACAGCTGAAATCAGAGGAGACTGGTGGGAGGAGCTATAGGAGGACGGGCTCATTGTAATGGCTAAATGGAATGGAGTCAAACACATCAAACTTATGGAAACCATTTCTGCCTGCCCTGACCCTGAGCCCGCCTGCCATACCATTCTGCCTGCCCTGACCTCGAGCCTGCCTGCTATCCTGTACCTATCTGACTCTGACCTGGTTTACGAACTTCTGCCTGTCCTCGACCTGCCTCTTGCCTGCCCCTTGTCTATTAATAAATATCAGAGACTTGAACCATCTGCCTCCTGCGTCTGGGTCTCATCCTGTGTCGTTATAATGACTGGGAATACAGATATGCAGCAGCTTACACAGGTAAACCTGTGTAATGATCATGCTGTTTAATCAGCTTCTTGATATGCCTCACCTGTCAGGTGGATGGATTATCTTGGCAAAGGAGAAATGCTCACTAACAGGGATGTAAACAAATTTGTGCACAAAATCTGAGAGAAATAAGCTTTTTGTGCATATGGAACATTTCTGGGATCTTTTATTTCAGCTCATGAAACATGGGACCAACACTTTACATATTGTGTTTATATTTTTATTCAGTGCCCGCTCCCGTACCCTATAATTCTGTATCTCTTTGTGACTAATTTGTGTAAAGGTAGACCAGAAAAGCCACATCCCTGATTGGCAGATGAGTGGCAACCCTGATTAGAAACACCTGCTGCTCATCTGTTGTTCTTTACAAATGCTGTTTTGAATTAAAGAAAATTGTACCTTACACACTGAATAAGGCTGTAAAGCCAAAACGTCTGTGTACACTATCCCTGATGAACTAAAAACATTTAAAACATTGAATAATGAAGAAAGCTTTATGCTGTTTGGGGTTTTAGGCTGGGTTTCTGTATAGCACTTTGTGACATCTGCTGATGTAAAAAGGGCTTTATAAATACATTTGATTGATGCTTTTGATTATGCAACATATTTTTAGTGCAAACCCATTACACCTCTTTGTTTGTTTTACGCACCAGCCAAGCTTCTTCGCGATGGTTCTCTTTTGATTAGTTATTATTCCCATCCATCAGCAGCCCCAGACTCTGAACCATGTCTTTTGAAACTATTAGCAAGCTTACTGAGGCGAGAGCCGAAAGTTCACATTCAGCACAGGAGAAGCGGAGAAATGTCTACTCTCTGGGGACTTAACCACCACCATAGTCCCAGAGAAGGAAACACTGGAAGAGAATGAAATAAAACTAAAAAAAACTACAAAAGAGAGAAATACGCTTAGAGCTCCACGCCAGAACGCTCAGCGAATACAACAAGAACAGTACAATCCCACGAGGCTTACTTATCCAAAAGGAGCCGTCCATAGGGAGAAGTGATCACGAATTCTGCAGACACTGGTGCGAGATACTGAATCACTGCTCATTGGACCTAAAGCTCCTCATCATTGACCATCCCTCTAGAGAGATTTCTACTATAAAACAAGCTACCAATGATTGCAAAAGGGACATTGAGCAGACATATAATCGAGAAGAAGTGGACAGACTCCAGCAGAAGATCAAAACCAAGATCGATAACCTCCAAGCTGATCTACTGAAGTTCAAGCTAGGAAAGTTCAAGCATGACACAATCGACTACAAGGGCCAGAAAGTCTACACCTGGTTGTCTGAGAAACCTAAGCACAGCACTCACAGATGACATCCCACCCAACAGACCAACGCATCAGAATCCGGTGAATCTTCTACCTTAGCAATGTCTTCATCCTCCAGATCCAGAAATACTTTTTTGGGCCCCCTGCCCCTCCGACATGCCAAAGACAAAGACCCACGAGGAGAGGTACGAGAGGTCGACAGAAGGAGGTAAATGAAGATGCTCAAAGCAACAATACCCCCCAAGATAATATAGTTTTTAACTTATCAGATAAACAGCATTCTAGTGAACAAATTGATGTTTTAAGCAAAGATTATCCTTTGTACTGTATACAATCACAAATCTTTTTCAAGTTTAAAATGAACTATTTAAGTTTTTACGTAATATCAAATTGAAAGGTTTCTTTAGCCCTAGAACTAAAGCTCTCCCTATTTACCTCCCGTTTCAGACCTAAAATGACTTTAATTCCTTTTGTAATAATAGAAAGTGACATTGACATCCAACTAAAGAAACAAAGTGAAACTCCACATTTACAACGTATGCACAACCTTTTCCATGAGTCAAAAAAAGAAAATGCTCTTGATGACTTAATGAATGATAACTCGATTAGTATACAGAGATCAGATGAGGGAGGTGGGATTGTGATTTCTAATACCAACATGTATGTCGAACAAATGTATAGCATGTTGGATAATTATTTTTTTTACATCGATCCTACCTCAACTATAAAATGGAATTGAATAAATTCCTCGATAAAGGACTACAAAATAAATGGTTGACAGAACAGGATTTAAATATCTTTCTGTCCCAAAACCTACAGTTTCGATCCTTTATGGTCTGTTTAAGGTTCACAAATCAACCACAGACCCTCCATTAAGATCTATAATTTCAGTTATTGGCTCCCTAACAGAAAAAGTTTATCGTTATGTTGACTTTAACATTTATCCATTAGTCAAACAGTTGCCATCTTATTTAAAAGACGGCACTGATTTTCTAATGAAACTACAAAGTATACCAGTTATTAGTGAAAGAGATTGGTTAGTCACTCTTTATGTCTCATCGCTATATATATCAATATTCCGAATGATGGAGGTATGGAGGCCCTCAAATTCTTCCTCTCCAACCGCTTAATCGATGTGCCTACAAATTATATAATTGAGCTTGCACAACTAGTGCTTACTATTTTTGGGGGGGATAAATATTACTATCTACAGACTTTTGGAATAGCAATGGGAACTCTATTAGCTCTCAACTATGCAAATCTCTTTATGGGGAAATTTGAATAGGATTTTATTGATTAAAATAATGCGTACAAAGATTATGTTAAATATTGGACGCGCTATATAGATGATTGCTTTATGATCTGGATGGGTTCCGAAATTAAATACAATTAATTTCTTAACTACATTAACTCTAGAGTACAATCAATTTATTTCACTATGGAAAAGAACATTAACTCTATACATTTCTTAGAAAATCTCTAAGTACTACAGTTTACAGAAAACCTACATATAAAAATACTATGTTGATAGTTATCACCCTCTCCCCCTAAAAAAAGGTTTACCAGTAAGCCAATTTCATAGACTGCATCGCATCTGTGACACAGAGGAAGAATATGATAGACAATCAAATTCTCTCCTTGAGCATTTTTCGCTTGAGAGGATACCCTGATACCTGGCTTGATAAAGCTCAACAACAAGTTAAAAGCTTGAACAGAAGCCATGTTACTTAATAAATCCCAACAAAAACAGAAGAAACAGTTTTCTGTAAACTATATACTTACTTTCAATGATAGCTGTAATGGCATCAAGTCTATTGTCAATAAGCACTGGCATATACTATCATCAGACTCCTCTTTAAATTCTGCCTTCCACCTTTATTCACCTATGAACAATCAAGAAATGTATAAAATATATTGGTTGAATCAGATGTGGTCAGAGAGAGAAAAGAGGCCTTCATAACGGATGCTTCCCCTGTAGATCATGTACCTCATGTAGCACCATAAGGAAATGTACTAGCTTTGTATGCCCTCAGACTTCTAGGGCCTATGAGATAAAGTAATGTATAACTTGCACGACTAAAGGAGTATTTTATATGTTACAGTGTTCTTGTAATAGGATTTGTATTGGAAAAACATCTCGCGTCTCGCGGGATGCATTCTATTAATGAATTTCGTTGCGGACACGTGAGAGGCACGCGTCCTCCGAAAAACAACCCAACCGAGCCACACTGCTTCTTGACGATTGTGCATCCAGACACCCATTGGTCTCCCGGTCGCGGCCGGCTGCGACAGAGACTGGACTCGAACCAGGATCTCTAGTGGCACAGCTTGCACTGTGATGCAGTGCCTTAGACCACTGTGCCACTCGGGAGGCTCAGCCATGTGGCTATATAAACAAAAGTCTGTATCTCCACACGGTTTAAACAAATAATTAGATTTCACCTGTTATACAAGGACACTGTCCATATTAGATTTTGCATATCGTTTATGAGTTGGCCCCACATATTAATGAAGGGCTTTGCCTGATGTCCTTTGTGGCGGGCTATCTCATGAATTGATGTGATGTATTAGGTGAGTGGACACCTGGGGCGATTGATTTGTGAGTTGCCCTTCGTGCCCGCTCCCATACCCTATAATTCTGTATCTCTTTGTGACTAATTTGTATACAGTTGGACCAGAAAAGCCACATCCCTGATTGGCAGATGAGTGGCAACCCTGCTGCTCATCTGTTGTTCTTTACAAATGCTGTTTGAATTAAAGAAAATTGTACCTACAGTACATACTGAAGAAGGCTGTAAAGCCGAAACATCTGTGCACGCTATCCCTGATGCAGTAAAACAATTAAAAACATTGAACAATGAAGTTAGCTTTATGCAACATATTTTTGAGTGAGAACCCATTACACCTCTTTATTTTTGTTCATTGTACATAACCAGATATATGACCAGCAGTCTATGGTCTAGCTACCAGTATACTCACTACCAATGGGGACCAACGAACTCCAACCACCTATTCCGTAGTTGGCTGTGCATCCTGCTGGAAGCATGCATTGTCGAACCGGAGCCAGAGGCATGGTCAATAGGTATACTGTATGGCTTTTCAGTCCCAAACGGCCGTGATCCTCTGAACTGATTGGGGGCGATGAAACAACGGAGCCTGACTCAATGAAGGGAGGTGAAGTGGGCGGAGGGGTGACTTGCACGTGGAGCTTGGCAAAAGGGGACATGAATTGTTGACATCATTGTAATCCAAACCCAACTTTCATTTACTCGTTTTGACACACTCAGGTTCAAAACTTAGTTTTAGACTAAACTGACACTATGACCAAAATTATACTATTTACACTTTGTAGTAAATTTTGACAGTAGAATAAATGTTTCTGACTCATCAATGCCACAGTCCGTTTTCAAATGGATTAGTTGGTTTTAAGGGTCAGTCGTTCTTTAAATAATTTCATTTAGAAGATGACATTATGTTGTGTTTTGGTGATTAAACCAATGTACTCATTATATTTCACAGTAAACGTATATTTTTGATCAATGGTTATGTGGTGAAAGATATCTACAAACAAAATTAATGCACAATCAAAGTTTTTGAAAGTAAGAATGGCTGTGTTACAAGTCTTACCAGTTTCGAGTTTTGTACTATGAGTTTTGAAAATTCACCACATACTTGTGAAAATAGCACCAAAGCGATAAAAAAACCTGTAACAAATTTACATTACACTCCTACAAAACACATTCTCAGAAGCGTTTACATACAGAATCTCTCTTTCCTCCCCCATTGCCATCTCTGAGTCTCACTATATTCAAAATAACATTGTATACATGCATAGACTACAACTGTTTAAGATATGTCTTGTTTTTAAAACATTGGCTGATATAGGTATAATATTATTACATGTTTAACGGTCATGTGCCCAGGGACTATGGAGGAAGATTAGCTTTCTAACAAACTCTGGCACTATTAATTATACTGTACCTGCCAATATAATTACCACATAAAAAATTGTTTTAGCAGTGCTATGTATGACATGGGGCCCAGTTTTCTCTTAGCCTGGTCCCAGATCTGTTTGTGCTATCATGCCAACTCCTTGTCACTCATTGTCATGCCAAAAAATTAGTTTGTTTGGCGTGACAATAAGTGGTAAGGAGTTGGCAAGAGAGCAGAAACAAACTTGCACCCAGGCACTGGCACTCTCTCCTATATGTGAAATGCTATGTTTATTATAGGCTACTACACCTGGTGACTGTCCTTACAGTAACAACAGTTTTGTGTTGTAAAAATGGCACTGAGAAAGTACGTCTGTCGCCAAACAACCAAAACAACCTCCCACATGTGCCTCACCTGAGCACCAACATGTTATGGGACAGGTGTCTTACCACGGGTAGTGGTGTGAGTCAAAACCACACACAGGTGTTAATTGGACACAACCAACAGCAGTGCCAAGGGTGCTGCGGCTGACGCACGGCTCTCCCGTAGGGCTGCGCGTGTGACATGTAACTACGCACTCATGCCAGAATGTGTTCCTCTGAGCACTTGTGAGTGATACAGGCTTGCAGGTATTCAAAAGGCTAACAACTTTATAAATATGTGAACATGTAAACTTTCCAGAGTGGGACTGGTTCACAAAATGACACTACAAAGCAACACCGTGTTGGAAAAGAGTACCAGGATAGAGGGGCCCCACACATTCATTGCACTGCACCAAATGCCCTCGCACTTAATCAGGATAACAAACGCACCCAACTGACACAACTTTAAGTACATTTTACATTTACGTCATTTAGCAGATGCTCTTATCCAGAGCGACTTACAGGAGCAATTAGGGTTAAGTGCCTTGCTCAAGGGCACATCGACAGATTTTTCACCTAGTTGGTTCGGGGATTAGAACCAGCGACCTTTCAGTTACATGCACAACGCTCTTTACCACTAAGCTACCTGCTTAGGGGCTTCATAGCAAAGGGGGTGAATACATATGCACGCACCACTCTTCTTTATTTGTTAGAATTTTTTGAAACAAGCAATTTTTTTCATTTCACTTCACCAATTTGGACTATTTTGTGTATGTCCATTACATGAAATCCAAATAAAAATCAATTGAAATTACAGGTTGTAATGCAACAAAATAAGAAATACGCCAAGGGGGGTGAATACTTTTGCAAGGCACTGTACAAAGTAAAATTGGATAGAATTATGATATTTTATTTTACATCAAATCAATTGCGTATGAAAAATGGATTCCCTGAATGGTGATAATGGTAAATAAACTCTCCAGGAAGTAGCAGCAGTAAGAGAGTGATCCCTTAGTGCCGTCACCGGGGAGACGGAATGCACCAGGGAGCGAACGGAGCAGGAATGTGCTTATTTACTATGACTTAACGAAGCAGGGCCATGTAAAGCAGCCCGTCGGCTGGGCTGGCCTCTGATAATGAATTATTAAGAAGACACCCCAGGATCTGCAGAGCACCGCATTCCCTAACCACTGATAAGCATAAATGGGCACATTAACTCTTAAGACAAGACACACAGACACACACGTACAGTACCAGTCAAAAGTTTGGACACAGCTACTCGTTCAAGAGTTTTTCTTTATTTTTACTATTTTCTACATTGTAGAATAATAGTGAAGACATCAAAACTATAAAATAACACATATGGAATCATGTAGTAACCAGAAAAGTGTTAAACAAATCCAAATATACTTTATATTTGAGATTCTTCAAATAGCCACCCTTTTCCTTGATGACAGCTTTTCACACGGCATTCTCACAACCAGCTTCACCAATAATGCTTTTCCAACAGTCTTGAAGGAGTTCCCACATATGCTGAGCACTTGTTGGCTGCTTTTCCATCACTCTGCAGTCCGACTCATCCCATACCATCTCAATTGTGTTGAGGTCGGGGGATTGTGGAGGCCAGGTCATCTGATGCAGCACTCCATCACTCTCCTTCTTGGTCAAATAGCCCTTACACAGCCTGGAGGTGTGTTGGGTCATTGTCCTGTTAAAAAACAAATGATAGTCCCACTAAGCCCAAACCAGATGGGATGGTGTATCGTTGCAGAATGCTGTGGTAGGCATGCTGGTTAAGTGTGCCTTGAATTCTAAATAAATCACAGACAGTGTCACCAGCAAGGCACCCCCACAACATAACACCTCCTCCTCCATGCTTTACCGTGGGAACTACACATGCGGAGATCATCCGTTCACCCACACCGCATCTCACAAAGACACGGCGGTTGAACCAAAAATCTCAATTTTGGACCCCAGACCAAAGGACAAATTTCCACCGGTCTAATGTCCATTGCTCGTGTTTCTTGGCCCAAGCTTGTCTACTGCTCGTTTAGTAGTGGTGTCTTTGCAGTAATTCGACCATGAAGGCCTGATTCACACAGTCCCTCTGAACAGTTGATGTTGAGATGTGTCTGTGACTTGAACTCTGAGAAGCATTTATTTTGGCTGCAATTTCTGAGGCTGGTAACTCTAATGAACTTATCCTCTGCAGCAGAGGTAACTCTGGGTCTTCCATTCCTGTGGCGGTCCTCATGAGAGCCAGTTTCATCATAGCGCTTGATGGGTTTTGCGACTGCACTTGAAGAAAATTGAAATGTTCCGTATTGACTGACCTTCATGTCTTAAAGCAATGATGGACTGTCATTTCTCTTTGCTTATTTGAGCTGTTCTTTCCATAATATAGACTTGGTATTTTACCAAATAGGGCTATCTTCTGTATACCACCCCTACCTTGTCACAACACAACTGATTGGCTCAAACGCATTAAGAAGGAAAGAAATTCCACAAATTAACTTTTAAGAAGGCACACCTGTTAATTTAAATGCATTCCATTGAAGCTGGTTGAGAGAATGCAAAAAGTGTGCAAAGCTGTCATCAAGGCAAGGTGTGGATATTTGAAGAATCTCAAACATAAAATATATTTTGATTTGTTTAACACTTTTTTGGTTACTACATGATTCCATATGTGTTATTTCATAGTTTTGATGTCTTTAGTATTATTCTACAATGTAAAAAATAGTAAAAATAAAGAAAAACCCTTGAATGAGTAGGTGTGTCCAAACTTTTGACTGGTAGTATATGTGCACCAAAGTACACAAACACTTGTAACCCTGTCCAAAATTTGAATCACACCGCAACAAACACAGACAAACAGACACACACACAGATCCATAGACTGCTCCATTTCCTAATTGACTGTGTTAAGTGGACAGCTAGCTGGAGGACATCTTTAATTAGACACTAGATTCCCATGGAGACGCACAGGAGAGGAGAGGAGAGGAGAGGAGAGGAGAGGAGAGGAGAGGAGAGGAGAGGAGAGGAGAGGAGAGGAGAGGAGAGCCAGACACGGTGAAGTAGGGTGAAAGAAAGACGGTGAGAGAGAGTTAAGGAAAGATGGAGACAGAGGGAAAGAGAAGGTGGAAGAGAGATGGAGAGAGATAGAGTAAAATCAAGATGGAGAGAAAGAGTGAAATAGAGATGGAGAGAGAATGAAAGTGTGATGGAGAGAGAAAGAAAGACAGTGAAATAGAGGTGGTGAGAGAGTGTTGTCTCTTCAGTATCAATTATCCCCGCACCCTGTAGACGGCGCTCTGATATGCACCTCATACACTGCCCCAGATTGAGCACCAATTCTTGTTCATGCTTCCGCAGTATAGCTCTGCTTAGGGCTGTTTCTAGTATTTTGGGGTGATTTGGTTCGGGGGACCCCTCACTTCGCGGGCAACATTTTAGTGGTCCCCCTCTTGGTGGCGAAGAGAACATTTTGCAGCTTTAAAGCGAATTTTCTGCAGTTCTACACATTTTGCCATAGGATGGAGAGAAAATATTGCAGTTGTAAAGCTAACTTCCTGCAATTCTACACATTTTTCCATGACTTATACCATGTTCATATGATATCTGAGTGAGAATGACTAACAAAATCAATGGGGGCCATAATTCCTACAAGGTTTAGATAGCTGGCTAGATTAACTTACCTAGCAATATACAGTTGAAGTTTACATACACTTAGGTTGGAGTCATTAAACTTGTTTTTCAACCAACCAATTTCTTGTTAACAAACTATAGTTTTGGCAAGTTTTGGCAAGTGCATGACACAAGCAATTTGTTTACAGACAGATTATTTCACTTATAATTCACTGTATCACAATTCCAGTAATTCAGAAGTTAACATACATTAAGTTGACTGTGCCTTTAAAAAGCTTCAAAAATTCCAGAAAATGATGTCATGGCTTTAGAAGCTTCTGATAGGCTAATTGACATCATTTGAGTTAATTGGAGGTGTACCTGTGGATGTATTTCAAGGCCTACCTTCAAACTCAGTGCCTCTTTGCTTGACATCATGGGAAAATCAAAAGAAATCAGCCAAGACCTCAGAAAAATAATTGTAGACCTCCACAAGCCTGGTTCAACCTTGGGAGCAATTTCCAAACGCCTGAAGGTACCACGTTCATCTGTACAAACAATAGTATGCAAGTATAAACACCATTGGACCACGCAGCCGTCATACCGCTCAGGAAGGAGACGCGTTCTGTCTCCTAGAGATGAACGTACTTTTGTGCGAAAAGTGCAAATCAATCCCAGAACAACAGCAAAGGACCTTGTGAAGATGCTGGAGGAAAGAGTTACAAAAGTATCTAGATCCACGGTAAAACGAGTCCTATATCGACATAACCTGAAACGCCGCTCAGCAAGGAAGAAGCCACTGCTCCAAAACCGCCAAAAAAGCTAGACTACGGTTTGCAATTGCACATGGGGACAAAGATCGTACTTTTTGGAGAAATGTCCTCTGGTCTGATGAAACAAAAATATAACTGTTTGGCCACAATGACCATCGTTATGTTTGGAGGAAAAAGGGGGTCTCTTGCAAGCCGAAGAACACAATCCCAACCGTGAAGCACGGGGTGGCAGCATCATGCTGTGCGGATGCTTTTCTGCAGGAGGGACTGGTGCACTTCACAAAAAAGATGGCATCATGAGGAAGGAAAATGATGTGGATATATTGAAGCAACATCTCAAGACGTCAGTCAGGAAGTTAAAGCTTGGTCGCAAATGGGTCTTCCAAATGGACAATGACCCCAAGCATACTTCCAAAGTTGTGGCAAAATGGCTTAAAGACAACAAAGTCAAGGTATTGGAGTGGCCATCACAAAGCCCTGACCTCAAACCTATAGAACATTTGTAGGCAGAACTGAAAAAGCGTGTGCGAGCAAGGAGGCCTACAAACCTGACTCAGTTACACCAGCTCTGTCAGGAGGAATGGGCCAAAATTCACCCAACTTATTGTGGGAAACTTGTGGAAGGCTACCCAAAACGTTTGACCCATGTTAAACAATTTAAAGGCAATGCTACCAAACACTAATTTAGTGTATGTAAACTTCTGACCCACTGGGAATGTGATGAAAGAAATAAAAGCTGAAATAAATCAGTCTCTCTTCTATTATTCTGACATTTCACATTCTTAAAATAAAGTGATGATCCTAACTTACATAAGACAGGGAAGTTTTACTAGGATGAAATGTCAGGAATTGTGAAAAACTGAATTTAAATGTATTTGGCTAAGGTGTATGTAAACTTCCGACTTATATATTCCTCTGTCCTAGTTAAAAACAAGTTACCTTCCAATAGGCTTTGATTAAATGTCCAATATCCTCGCCCACGTGGAAATTCAGTAAGAGTAATGTACATGCCAATGGTGTATGTAAACTTCCGACTTCAACTGTATATAATGTTAGCTGACAAGAGGAAAACTGCTAATGCACTACCAAATTTCGAAATTGCATGTTTTGTATTCTACTATCCTTACTAACAGTAAATTGAGACCCCGACTGACTACACACGCCCCGCACTGAGCGCTTCCTCTACATAACATGGTTTGATAGTAATAATAGCAGCATCAGTGGGTCTATTTATTACGACAGGAGGAGAGATAGTGACACTGTGGTCCGTGACTACTTAATCACCAAGAGTCATGTCGTATCACTGCACATTGTGATGGAATCTGGAGCACCACCCCGGCCGCCCTGGCCGTCCTGGCCTGTTTCGCAAGATGAGCTTTCTCTCTCCCATTCACCATGTCTCCAAACAGATTAGCTCGAAAAATGCAGCGCTGGCTACAAGGAGAGCACTAATCCATTGAGTTCATCTGCAAGATTCTAATCTGCAGGCAACGTGTGAAATTTGCCCCCTCGGAAATGTGCTTATTTTTTCTCCCTAATGCAAAACATCATCTGAGTCTGGGAAGTTAGGCGGAGAGCGAGGCATCAGCGAGTGTTTTTTTTCTCTCTGTGGCCGATTCGAATTGGAGGCGGGGGTAGACAGCTGTTTGCTGCGATCACTGCCACCACTGTGATGAATTTCCAAATTCCTCTTCACCATAAAATTGAAGCTATCAAGGCTTCATTGGCCTCACACCTCCTTCCCCTCCTCCTCCCTCCAGTTGTATCTTTTTCCACCATCTGATTTTCTCACTGCTCTCTGAGTTTGCTTATGTGTGCTTGTGTGCGTGTGCGGTTTTTCCACGTAAAAGGACCCTTGAGCACCAACATGTGAAGTTCATAGGAGGTTGTCAAATGAAAGCTAAGAGTCCTATATTTAGATTGACTTCTTATCCCTTTATATCAGTACAACTATGTATACAGTGAGGGAAAAAAGTATTTGATCCCCTGCTGATTTTGTACCCCTCTGCAAAACATGATTTAGTACTTGGTGGTAATCACAGAGGTCAGATAGATTTCTGGCTCCCAGGTGTCTTTTATATAGATAACGAGCTGTAATTCGGAGCACACACACTTTTTTTTTTATCTTTTTTTTGTCTTAATATTGTTTGTTTTTTTGTTTTTTTGTCATTTAGCAGACGCTCTTATCCAGAGCGACTTACAGGAGCAAGTAGGGTTAAGTGCCTTGCTCAAGGGCACAACGACAGATTTTTCACCTAGTTGGCTCGGGGATTAGAACCAGCGACCTTTCGGTTACTGGCACAACGCTCTTAACCACTAAGCTACCTGCCTCCCCCTCTTAAAGGGATTGCTCCTAATCTCAGTTTGTTACCTGTATAAAAGACACCTGTCCACAGAAGCAATCAATCAATCAGATTCCAAACTCTCCACCATGGCCAAGACCAAAGAGCTCTCCAAGGATGTCAGGGACAAGATTGTAGACCTACACAAGGCTGGAATGGGCTACAAGACCATCGCCAAGCAGCTTGGTGAGAAGGTGACAACAGTTGGTGCGATTATTCGCAAATGGAAGAAACATAAAATGACTGTCAATCTCCCTCGGCCTGGGGCTCCATGCAAGATCTCACCTCGTGGAGTTGCAATGATCATGAGAATGGTGAGGAATCAGCCCAGAACTACACGGGAGGATCTTATCAATGACCTCAAGGCATCTGGGACCATAGTCACCAAGAAAACAATTGGTAACACACTACGCCGTGAAGGACTGAAATCCTGCAGCGCCCGCAAGGTCCCCCTGCTCAAGAAAGCACATATACATGCCCGTCTGAAGTTTGCCAATGAACATCTGAATGATTCAAAGGAGAACTGGGTGAAAGTGTTGTAGTCAGATGAGACCAAAATGGAGCTCTTTGGCATCAACTCAACTCGCCGTGTTTGGAGGACGAGGAATGCTGCCTATGACCCCAAGAACACCATCCCCACCGTCAAACATGGAGGTGGAAACATTATCCTTTGGGGTGTGACAGGACAACTTCACCGCATCAAAGGGACGATGGACGGGGCCATGTACCGTCAAATCTTGGGTGAGAACCTCCTTCCCTCAACCAGGGCACTGAAAATGGGTCATGGATGGGTATTCCAGCATGACAATGACCCAAAACACACGGCCAAGGCAACAAAGGAGTGAATCAAGAAGAAGCACATTAAGGTCCTGGAGTGGCCTAGCCAGTCTCCAGACCTTAATCCCATAGAAAATCTGTGGAGGGAGCTGAAGGTTCGAGTTGCCAAACGTCAGCCTCGAAACCTTAATGACTTGGAGAAGTTCTGCAAAGAAGAGTGGGACAAAAATTCCTCCTGAGATCTGTGCAAACCTGGTGGCCAACTACAAGAAACATCTGACCTCTGTGATTAGCGCCAAGTACTAAATCATGTTTTGCAGAGGGGTCAAATACTTATTTCCCTCATTAAAAGGCAAATCAATGTATACAATTTTTGACACTGCATTTTTCTGGATTTTGTTGTTGTTATTCTGTCTCTCACTGTTCAAATAAACCTACCATTAAAATTATAGACTGATCATTTCTTTGTCAGTAGGCAAACGTACAAAATCAGCAGTGGATCAAATACTTTTTTCCCTCACTGTACCTTGCAGAAGTATATTACTGTATACTATATCTATCTTCACTATACAATGATACACCACTGTACATCTACCTTCACCGGGACCTTAAAGGATCCCAGAGTCAATTGATCTCATTCTTATGAAGATATTTCTGAAAGCAAATGTCATCGGTGTCACATGCTCATTACAGATCAACGGAGAGTGGCAGATGCAGTAGCACCGTGCTGGTTGGTTTGCACTTGGTTTCAGATGTACACAAGATCAAATCGTGCAAGCCTTGATGTGTGTTCACTGCTCCGCCATCTTCCTCCTCCTCTTCCTCCTCCTCCTCCATTTGTAGCCAGGGGAAGTATGTGGGATTCCGCTCCAGTTGTAATGACATCTTTCACCAGACCCACAAAATGCCAACGGTAAAGACTGATCCCATAAAGGCAGCAAATAAATCTAATTAGAGGGAGATATGCTTATGTGCCTGTAGGTTGAGGATTAGCCAGATGTTGTTATGCAATCCATACTCAAAGTCACAAATTACAATCTCACTACTTCTGTTGCCGGGCGGGGATATTGAAATGTGTATCAGTATTACAGCTGCAGGGCTTATCGTATGAAAGGTGGCAATCTGTTCACTCTTCTATCTTCTTCCATCTCTCATTCAGAATACCTTTATTAAGAAATGATTGACCACTCTGGCTACGTAAACATGAGTTTGGTGGATAATTGTTTGGATAGTTTGGATGTTTCCCAACTATGTAATGACATGTTGTAACCTCCCCCTCTCGGAATTCAAGAATTTGATCGGCCCACCTTGGTAGTCATCCCTCGCTCAACATTCCGAGAGGGGGATGTTACAGTTTCTGGTGAAAGTGGTCTTGGCAGTCAAGCATAGCCAAGCCATAGCAAATATTTCCCCTTTTCCTCCTTATCCAGTCTGTATTTGGGCTGTCTCTTCGATAGCTGTCATGTTAAAATCAATAATTTACAGCAATGAGGATAGGGAGAGCTCCTGTCGGTCGTCTGAGGGGCCTCCTTGCTCTGTCTGACAGATCGACATGTTGGTTTATCAGGTAGGCCCACAGATCAGCTCTTTTGCTGTTATCATTTTCCCAGTTAAGTGTTGAGGCAGGTGCTGGATCTCAGCTGATTAGGATTCATAGAGGTACTGTCTCGTTACTCTGGGAATCGTCAAAATATCTAAGAGACAACAGTGTGTGTTTTCATCCCAATGGTGTGTGTACACGTGTGCGTGTGTGCGTCTGCTTGTGTGTGTGCACTCTTAGTTATGTGTGTTTATCTCACTGAGTTTACACAGGCAGCCCAATTCTGATATTTTTTTCCCACTAATTGGTCTTTTGCCCAATCACATCAGATCTTTTTCAGAGCTGATCTGATTGGTCAAATGTCCAATTAGTGAAAAAAATATCAGAATTGGGCTGTCTGTCTAAACGCAGCTTCAGGGAATGTGTGTTCTTGGGTATGTGTGTTTCTCTCTGAGAAAAACATTAATATTCTTTCCGCACATGCAGGTTTCGCCATTGGCACTATTATCTTTGGAGAAAACAAAATTAACATAGCAAGCCATTTTCAAAATGGCCCAGCGCAGCGTGGTGGATAATCATATAATTTGCAGATTTAATTGGAAATATAAATCCCAATGCACACACCATTAGGAGGAGCTTTGATATACACCTCGCCGATTGATGCATGATGACACTTCGCAAATGTGGAGGGTCACCTGTGTCACTTTTAAATATCACGTCCCCCCTGAGAAACCAGATTGGGCCATCAACAACACATTTAAATACCTAGCTGCATGGCGCAGTGATATTACTCTCCCCCTCTCTCTCTTCCCATCTCTCTCTTTCTCTCTCGCTACCTCTCTCTCAGAGATTGGATAAGGTATGTTCGTTTGTTTTATTTGTCTATTTTCTCCATTTGATAGAGCTTGGCACGCCGTTTTCTCCCGCTGTATTTTACCCACAAAGCTGGCCAGCGCCGTTTGGCGTTTTTAGCCTCTTTCCCGTTTGGCGGTTGGTGTCATTATAGCATAAGGACATTTAATCCAGATAAAGCTTTCTCTAAGGGCGAGGAGGAGGGGCGGTTGTGGGGTGAGGTCTACATACGTCCCCATACTATAATGTGGTGTGGAGTGTAATGCTTTATCAATAAAGCACTGGAGCGTTTGCTGTTTTCATAATGGAGTCTTGAGAGCACACTTTGGCTTCGATTTCCACAGGCAAACAGAGCTTTGCGGGATCTCGTATGCAGGAAAAAGTGAAGGAGTAGAGTGAGGGGAGTCAGAGGGAGAGAGGGGGAGAATGGGTGAAAAGGAGAGAGAGAGAGAGAGAGAGAGAGAGAGAGAGAGAGAGAGAGAGAGAGAGAGAGAGAGAGAGAGAGAGAGAGAGAGAGAGAGAGAGAGAGAGAGAGAGAGAGAGAGAGAGAGAGAGAGAGAGAGAGAGAGAGAGAGAGAGAGAGAGAGAGAGAGAGAGAACACTGACTTTCAAAAGAACAGTGCCTAACCCGATGCTAATTATGTCTGTTGAAGCGGGAAGGGGATCTTGTGATCCCCAGTGGACCCACCACCTCACAGCTGATATAGACTGAGATCCATATCTTTGAGCACTTCTGGTCTGATAAGGGAAGTCCCCACTCTGCCCTCTAAAGTTATTCTTCCCACATCCCTTTAGCTATCACTAACTGGCAAGAATTGTACTTGCTTCACTTCACTTCACTAGAAGAATTTCAGTGTGAATGCAATAGCTGTTACACATTTATTACACAGGAATAATAATATTTTTCTCAAGTTTTGTCAACTTTCTAAAATAGTTTGAAATAACTTGCAGGCTAAATCCCAGTTAAAACATACATGTGTGTTTTGTGGTGGCATTCTAACAGAGTCGGAAATTACTTGTAGGCTAAATCCCTGTTAGATTGGAAATGTGTGTTTTGCGGTGGCCACTAGGAGAGTATGTAGTGGCCACCGCAAAAGAGTATGTAGTGGCCACTCCTGAGTGGCGCAGTGGTCTAAGGCACTGCATCGCAGTGCTAACTGTGCCACTAGAGATCCTGGTTCGAATCCAGGCTCTGTCGCAGCCGGCCGCGAACGGGAGACTCATGGGCGGCGCACAATTGGCCCAGCGTCGTCCAGGGTAGGGGAGGGAATGGCAGGCAGGGATGTAGCTCAGTTGATAGAGCATGGCGTTTGCAACGCCAGGGTTGTGGGTTCAATTCCTACGGGGGGCCAGTATAAAAAAATATGTATTCACTAACTGTAAGTCGCTCTGGATAAGAGCGTCTGCTAAATGACTAAAAAAAAAAAAAAAAAAGAGAGAAGAAAAGTCTCGCCTCTCTGACCGCCTTTCTGATATGGCCATTTGTGTTGAGGTAAAAAGTGGCATGGCAGTGTCACGGTCTGGTACTAGGCCTGACAGCAGTCGCAGCCAGGTTCTCACCCAGGGCCAAAGTCCAAGGCTAATGAGTACTGACAAGGACTGAGCCTCTGCCTTTAAACCTAATTCACTCTTTGAAGGGGGAATCACTGGCAGTGAAATAGGGGTGGCTAAGACTGCCAGCTACAAATGAAGTAAGATCAACAAAGCACATTTAAGCTTTGATGAAATGACCAAGCTTCCCATACAGTGCTCAAGGCCACCTCGTGTTTTGAAATGGCTGTCCCTTTTTATTTACTGTATTGTGGTGGCTTTCACTTAGAGTGGGAGTTTTCCTTTTGTCTGAGCGTTGCCTTTAAATTATGTACTTTCATTTGCACCAGGAAATGCTAGTTTACCCATAATCCCTGTTGAATGTTTCCAAGAAAATACTTTCAAAAAGGGTTTAGCTGGGAATTTAAAGGTTGAGTAAAATTGTAGTGTCCTAAAGTGGGTATATTATTTCAACACCTCTTCAATCCAGCCAAAATGTGCACATGGTAACCAGAGCATATAGCGACTTCAATATGCCATGGAACAACAACAGAAACTCAATGAATGGAATCAACTAATCGATTGGTTATCAACATGGTCTCATTAGAATATTTAACCATTGTAGTTATATGTCCCCCAAGCTGACATATTAGTTATGTCACTTCAGGGTGACATATTACTTTTAGGTCACTATGGTGATGTAAAATAGTTAAATGTATCCATTGTAGTTATAGCAACTGGGTGGTGGGTGGGAGACGTATCACGGTTTGGGCCGGGGTGACGCTCTCTGAGCTGGCTCTGTGACAGGTGGCAGAGATGTGATGGTGCCTGAGAGCGGAGAAGGGATGAGTTAAAATGACAGGGCGCTGTGTTCGTGGGGGGACGTTTTAGCACCATTATTCCATCCACGCGACACCTCGGACAGCCACAAAAGGAAGGCAAGAGCCATGGCAGCTTGTCAGGATACAGTCTGTTTGTTTTTGGTTAGACGGTTACCCATGGTGTCCTCCTGCTGCCCACGTGTGCTCACACTACCACCTCCTCACCTCCCTCCTCCCGCCATCTCCTCTCCCTCCTCCTCCCCTTCCTGCTCCTCCCTCACTCACTGTTGCCTGAGAACACGAGAGATGAGAGAACGTGTGTCACAGCCCCAAAGGGACAGGCGGGGGGGCTGCTGTGTCTTCAGACAGAGATAAAGGGTGGAGGTATGGTGCCAGAGAGCGGAGGTGGAAGATAAAATGGAGAGAAGGGAGGAAAAAACGAGAGGAAAAGTCAGCAGAGAACTCCACACCTCCACGTTAATTGGGGTGCGGAGAGAGACTCACAGGATCCAAGACAGCAAGAAGAAACAAGCAACACACATGGCAGCCATTTCGCAAAACAAACATCTGAGGCCCTATTTCAAGAGTTTTGTCTTCTCCAAAGCAGAGGGGAAGGCAGGGCCTGACAACAGGAATAATTAAAGCTGCCTCAGATAGAGAAAGCAGAAAGTTTCCTTCCTTCCTCGCCTTTGTGAATAACAACACTTTTTTATTTTGTATTCAGAAGAAGATGGGCCTGCTACGTTAACCTCCTTTTATCGTAATGATCATAACCCGTAGTTAATGGAGCACCAAAAGACAGCCAACATTTTAATGATGATGAGAGCAACGTTGGAGTGGTGTGGTGGGAGATACACTGGTGATGTTTTTTGTATCCCTAATTATGTTTCGGTTATCATTATTTTTAACAAGATTCCCTGCGACTCCAAAACGAATACATAATGAAATTCATACGTACATAGATGCATTGTCAGGTGATCTATTTTTATATACAGTACAAGTAGCTACTCAACGTCAAACCATGACGTTCATGAAAGTTATGTAAATACTGAATATACTGTACATGCATATACTGTACATTGTCTGTTGGTAAATTTAGGGATTTGTGACTGAATGTATTTGTTTGGCATATTAAAACAGTAATGAACATTGGGGGTGGTTGAATTGGGAAAATTGGATAAGGTAACCAGCAAACAAATATAACCTCTGCAGAAAGACAGAAAGAGAGAGAGAGAGATCACTGTGATGAGTTTAAATCCCACATCTGACTGGTCTGTTGTCAAACATTTAGTTTTCATCCGTGTTTGTGTATATTCTCACGCCCATGTATGCTGCACCAGACAGGGAAAAACGACGAAGACTAAAAATGATATCAGACATGGCCTCTGGGGGCAAACACCATGGCACCATGGTAGAGGTTGACAGCATCCTGGTTTTAATTGCCATGGCTCCCATTGTCATGGTGCCCAGGGGGACAGGAAGGAGGCAGACACAGATAGTGTCTAATGAGTATTAATCTAATCACTGTCTGACATAAATAAGGCCTGTGCTTTTGTCAACCCCTCCCTTCCTTCTGCCTGCCGTCAACCCCAAACTCTGACATTTAGGATGGGGTATTTGCGCTTCCTAAAACTCTCAATAAATGTAATTGCGCTGTCAAAGTAGGAAGGGGGATAGAATGACTTGCGGCGTGATTTACTTAATTAACGTAATTTTCTTATCTTTTCCTTAATTTCTCTCTCTTTTTCTCTAATTATTATTAGGAGTGGTTCTCCTTTTCAAAACTATTTTCTCTCCCCTCCTTCATTTATCAACTTTCCCTGATGCATTACCATCATCATACACTGTACACCTCCCCCTTCCACACTAAAATTCTGTTTTGGTCAGGTTTAAATTGTTCTTATGTATTTCTTTACACTAAGATCACGTCACTGATATGGCATAATGACTGGTATAACAGTTTGAGAAGAAATCCATAGAGTTTGTCCATTGGACAGAAACAACTCCATACAATTTGTCACAAAATTCAGGTGAGATCTAACCTTAATTAATTTGATATGACCTTTACATTTCCCTGTATGGTTATGTAATAACACCAACATTCCTGAGAGACATGGAAATGATGTTGGACTTTTAGATGTACTTTATTTCTGTCCCATTAACATGCATTGAGAGTCATTGTCCCACTTTCTGCTGTATAGTAAATCATGAATAACTTTTGAATATAGACAATTAGTTGGTGTTATTTTTCTTGATTTAAGCAAAGCTTTTGACACTGTTAGAGCCTCCTGGTCTCAAAACTTGTCTTGTGATATATATAGGTTGTTTTCCATCATTTTTTCCCATTTCTTCAAACATTTGGATCCAGTGAACTGAGCAGGCTGGGCTGACATGCTTATAGCCTTGCTAGGACTTTCTAAATATGAGCATGCATTTATAAGATTGTGCTGTTATTATTTCTATTAATGTAATGTTCTGTATTTATTTTCTTAGTCAACCTTGTGTTCTTGAACGTAGCCCTGTTTCTTTGTGTTCCTGAACGTAGCCCTGTCTTTCATTTTTGTTCATTGATTTCACCTGTGTTAGTTACTTACCTGGTCTCATTAGCTCCTTATTTAGTTCAGTTCATTCTGTTTGTGCCTTGTGAGGTATTGTTTGTTTTGACTCTACTAAGCCTTTTCCTAGCTCATTTGTGAGAACCAGTTATAGCCTTCTGTCCTAGTTTTTGATTCTCCTGCCTGTTTGTCTACCTGTGTATGACCACTGTGTCACGAATTCAGCCGAGGCTGCCTCTCCTCCTTGCTCGGGCAGGTTTCGGCATTCGTCGTCACCGGCTTACTAGCCACTACCGCTCCATTTATCATCACTCCATTTGTCTTGTCTTGTCAATCACACACACCTGGTACTCATTCCCTCATTAGTCTGTGTATAAGTGTTCCCTCTGCCCCCTTGTACTTTGTGAGTGATTGTTCATTGTGAGAGTGAGTAGCTCGGTTGAGCTACTCTTTCCTTGTATGTAGCCAAGGTGGATTTTTCCCTTGTGCTAGTTTCGTTTTGACGCTTGCTGCGCTTTATTCATGTACACTGAATAAACTCTGGATTTCGGTCTTTTACCTCCTGCGCCTGACTCCGTCATTCACACCTCATCACACACTGCTTGCCTGTGACCACGATTCCTGCCTTTTGCGAAGGCGAAATAAACACCTGCCGCGCTCTACGCGTGAATCTACACCTTTTTCTCCCTGATTATTCATTACAATTAATATGATCTATTATTGTTATTATTTTTCTGACTGTTTTCCATGTTATTTGGTTAGTTCTATTAAAAAGCACCCTCATAGATATGCAAAAGACGTACAGGGCTTTGAATGTGATAGGTGAAGGGTGGCGATATTGAATTATGTTATCATGGGGCTGCCCATATTTCCCTCTGGCCTACGCCAAGGCTTTGCCTTAGGACGCAAATGTGCGTCATGAGTCAGGGAGATGGTCTTACTGACAATAGACCTAGATATGGCGGGAGGTTTTAGTGGGTGGAATATTAGGACAATTGGAGGTTTACAAAGTTGCAACTAAAGTATGCTTAAAAGTGCAAATATTAGGGTACAGCTATATGGTCACTTAATCATCATGGTGCTTTTTAATGGTAAGTTTACAAACATTGGTTGTGGTAAGTATAATTGAAACTTGGGTATCATTATGGTAAGTGGGGAAATAAATATAGATGAGGTTGGGTGGAAAAGGGACTGGGAGGGAGAAATATATTTTTGTCATGGGCAAAGATACGCAAAAAGGGTTGATTATACTAATTAATACATCCGATTGTGCAAACAGATCCTCAAGGAAGTTGGATTCTTTTAAATATGCTATGGGACCAAAAACAGATCTGGCTAATGAATCTACATGGGCCAAATAATGATGATCCACACTTCTTCGAAAATATATATGATAATCTATTGAGCTCACAAGCAACGAATGAATCTATTATTATGGTGGGAGATTATAATACGGTTTTAAGTACCTCAATGGATCGTAAAGGAAATCACACTACAAACTATCACCCTCAAGCACTTAAGGAGATCACTAATTGTCACGAATTCCGCCGAGACTGCTCCTCCTCCTTGTTCGGGCAGGCTTCGGCGTTCGTCGTCCCAGGAGTACTAGCTGCTACCGCTTGATGTTCTCTATGTTTGTTTGGTTTTGTCTTGTTGGTGCACCTGTTTCGTATTATGTATTGATTAGGTCACCTATAAGTTTCCTTTGGTTTTGTTTGCAGTTGTGTGTTGTTGAACGCCTGTCCATTGGTGTATGTTTATTGTTTTCTAGTGTTTAGTATTTTACGCACCGTTTGCGTAATCGCTCGCCTCCTGTGTGTTGAGGCCCGTTATTTTGTATTTGTCTTTGTGACAATTAAAGTCGGTTCGACTAAGCTTCTGTGTCCTGCGCCTGACTCCAACACAGCATCCACATCAGCCCTTGACAGAACAACACACCAGAATATGGAGTCAGCAGGAGCAGCGGCGGCGACCGAGTCGCTGGAGGATCGGGTCAGCTGCCAGGACGCCAGGATCCAGCAACTCGGCTCCGCCATGCAGGAGGTTATGAACACCCTGCGCCGATGGGAAAGGGGAGGCGTGCCCACACCTCCTCCTACATTACCACCACCATCGGCCAGCCCCACCAGACCAGCTCTGGAATCCAGTGGTATTCGGCTCTCGCTCCCGAGGGCGTATGATGGCACCGCAGCCGGGTGTCAGGGGTTCCTCCTTCAGGTGGAACTCTACCTGGCCACCATACACCCGGCGCCCTCAGGATACGAGAGTGTTTCCGCCCTCATCTCCTGTCTCTCCGGCAAGGCGTTGGAGTGGGCCAACGCCGAATGGAGGGGAATAGACGCCGCCACCATCAGCTACGCGGAGTTCTCCCGCCGCTTCAGGGCTGTTTTCGATCACCCACCTCCGACAGGGGAAGAGGAGCGCACAGGAGTTCGCCCTGGATTTCCGGACTCTAGCGGCGGATGCGGGGTGGAATGAGAGGGCCCTCGTCGACCACTATCGGTGTAGCCTGCGTGAGGACGTTCGTCGAGAGCTGGCCTGCAGGGACACCAACCTGTCCTTCGACCAGCTAGTGGACATGTCCATTCGTCTGGATACCCTGCTGGCCACCTGCGGACGTCCCGAGTTGGGGCCGTCCATTCCATCCCCCAGCACCTCCGAGCCGAGCCCTATGGAGCTCGGGGGTGCTGGCGCTAGAGAGAGAAGGAGAGAGAACCCGAGGGGGGCCGTCCCCTGCACCAGCTGTGGCCGTGGAGGACACACTGCGGCTAGGTGCTGGGGAAGGTCTCCAGGGAATCGGGGCAACAGGTCGCGCACTGGGGAGTCATTTCAGGTGAGTAGGCGCCCCACTCACCCAGAGCTCTCTGTTGTTCACTTGTGTATACCTGTGGTATTTCCTCAGGTTGCATCTCATTCCCAGCATAAGGCGCTAGTCGATTCAGGCGCAGCTGGGAATTTTATTGATCGGAAATTTTGTTCTAAGTTAGGGATTCCCCTCCTGCCCGTTGATGCACCCTTTCCTGTCCATGCCCTAGATAGCCGCCCGTTGGGATCTGGGATGATTAGGGAGGTCACAGCGCCACTAAAGATGAAGACGCAGGGGGGTCATGAGGAGATTATTCAGTTGTACCTAATTGACTCCCTGTCACGGTTTCGGCCGAGGCTGCTCCTCCTCCTGGTTCGGGCAGGCTTCGGCGGTCGTCGTCCCCGGAGTACTAGCTGCCACCGATCTATGTTTCATGTTCGTTTGGTTTTGTCTTGATGTTGTACACCTGTGTCTTGTTAGTCCTCGTTAGTGTCCTATTTAGTTCTCGTTGTGTGTGTTTGTCTTTGTGTGTGATTGCTCTTCTGTTTTGTGTTGGAGCTACGTACTTCCCTCCAGTGTTTTGGAGAGGTTTTTCGCACATGTTTGTGCGCCGATTGTTTGACGCCTGTGTGCGCCGTTATTTCGCCTTCGGGCTTATTGTGCTTATTTTCTACGTGAATATTGCACTAAAGTCTTTTGGACTGAGCTTCTGCGTCCTGCGCTTGATTCATGCACCACACCCACCTTCAGCACCCCTTGACAGAATCACACACCAAAATGGAATCAGCAGGATCTGCAGTTACGCCTGAGTCGCTCAAGGAGCATGTTCGCGGCCAAGATGACCAGATACGACAACTGGGGACCGCTCTACAGGACGTCATCAACACCCTGCACCGATGGGAGGCTAGCGGGGTACCCATACCTCCACCTACCCTGCCAACCCCATCGGCCGGTCCACCAGTCCCAGGTCCGGAACCCAGGGGGATTCGGCTCTCGCTCCCGAGGGCGTATGACGGAACAGCTGCCGGGTGTCAGGGGTTCCTCCTGCAGGTGGAGCTCTACCTGGCCACTGTACACCCGGTGCCCTCGGGACACGAGCGTTTCCGCCTCATCTCCTGTCTCACGGGCAAGGCGTTGGAGTGGGCTAACGCCGAGTGGAGGAAGATGGACGCCAACACCATCTCCTACGCCGAGTTCGGGGGAGCGTCTAGTCCACCTGAGACAGGGGAGGAGGAGCGCACAGGCGTTGCTCTAGAGTTCCGGACTCTAGCGGCGGACGCAGGGTGGAAATGAACGGGCCCTCATCGACCATTTTCGGTGTAGCCTACGGGAGGACGTTCAACGTGAGTTGGCCTGCAGGGATACCCATCTCACCTTCGACCAGTTGGTCGATATGTCCATCCGTCTGGACACCCGTGGACGCGTCCCCGAGGGGGGTCCGTCCATTCCGCCCTCCGGCACCTCCGAGCCGAGCCCTATGGAGCTCGGGGGGTGCCGGCGCTAGAGAAAGGAGGAGGAGGAGCCCGAGGGGGCCTGTCTCCTGCACCAAGTGCGGTCGTGGAGGGCACACTGCGGCCAGGTGCTGGGGAGGGTTCTCCGGGGGAGAAGACAACAGGCCACGCACTGGGGGGCCTCCCAGGTGAGTAGACGTCCCACTTACCCAGAGCTTTCTGTTGCGCACTTTTGTATACCTGTGTGTTTTCCACAGGTTGCACCTCATTCCCAGCATAAGGCGCTAGTAGATTCAGGCGCAGCTGGGAATTTTGTTGATCTGAAGTTTTGTTTAGATTTAGGGATCCCTCTCCTACCTGTTGACAAACCTTTTCCCGTTCATGCCTTAGATAGCCGCCCGTTGGGGTCGGGGGTTGATTAGGGAGATCACAGCACCACTTAGGATGTGTGCGCAGGGGGTCATGAAGAGACTATACAGCTGTATCTGATCGACTCTCCTGCGTACCCAGTGGTGCTGGGAATTCCCTGGTTAAGCACCCATAACCCTGCTATTTCGGGGCAACAGAGGGCTCTCGATGGGTGGTCTGCTCAGTGCGAGGGGCGATGTCTGGGTGTTTCCGTTGGGGCGACTTCGGTGGAAAGTCCAAACCAAGTGCCCGCACTGCACATTCCGCCTGAATATGGGGATTTAGCTCTCGTGTTTAGTAAAACTAGGGCGACGCAGTTGCCTCCTCATAGACAGGGGGGATTGTGCGATTGATCTCCAGGCAGGAGCAGCGCTCCCACGGAGCCACGTGTATCCTTTGTCTCAAGAGGAGAGAAAAGCTATGGAGACTTACATAGCCGAATCTTTGAGACAGGGATACATTCGGCCCTCCACTTCTCCCGCCTCCTCAAGCTTCTTTTTTGTGAAGAAGAAAGATGGAGGGTTGCGCCCGTGCATTGATTACCGTGGTCTCAATCAGATTACGGTGAAATACAGTTATCCACTCCCTCTTATTGCGACCATGACAGAGTCATTGCATGGAGCGCGGTTTTTCACAAAATTGGATCTCAGGAGCGCGTATAACTTGGTGCGCATTAGGGAGGGCGACGAATGGAAGACAGCGTTTAGTACCACGTCAGGTCATTTCGAATATCTCGTCATGCCATATGGGTTGATGAATGCTCCATCAGTCTTCCAATCCTTCGTAGATGACATTTTCCGGGATATGCAGGGACAAGGGGTGGTCGTGTACATGGATGACATTCTGGTGTACTCGTCTACCCGAGCCGAGCATATAACCCTGGTGCGTTGTGTATTGAGGAGGCTGTTGGAGCACGACCTATATGTCAAGGCAGAGAAATGTCTGTTTTTCCAGGAGTCGGTCTCCTTTTTGGGTTATCGGTTGTCCGCGTCAGGGGTGAGAATGGAGGTGGATCGTGTGTCCGCTGTGCGTAATTGGCAAACTCCAACCACTGTAAAAGAGGTGCAGCAGTTCTTGGGCTTTGCGAATTACTACCGGAGGTTTATCCGGGGTTTTGGACAGGTGGCAGCTCCCATCACGTCCCTTCTGAAAGGGGGTCCGGTGCGCCTGCAGTGGTCAGCTGATGCGGACAGGGCCTTTAGGAGACTGAAGGACCTGTTTACGTCGGCTCCGGTGCTGGCGCATCCGGATCCCGCATTACCCTTTCAGGTTGAGGTAGACGCGTCTGAGGCTGGTATAGGGCCGTTCTCTCTCAACGGTCCGGCACGTCACCTAAACTCCGCCCCTGTGCTTTTTACTCAAAAAAGCTCAGCCCGGCGGAGCGTAACTATGACGTTGGGGACAGGGATCTCTTAGCTGTAGTTCAAGCCCTTAAGGTGTGGAGGCATTGGCTTGAGGGGGCTCAACACCCTTTCCTCATTTTGACTGACCATCGGAACCTGGAGTACATCCGGGCAGCGAGGAGACTGAACCCTCGCCAGGCTCGATGGAGTATGTTTCTCACCAGGTTCGTATTTAAAATCACTTACATCCCAGGGTCCCAGAACGGTAAGGCAGACGCCCTGTCCCGGCGGTATGACACAGAGGAGAGGTCCATTGAGCCCACTCCCATACTGCCGGAGTCTTGTCTGGTGGCACCGGTGGTATGGGAGGTCGATGCGGAAATTGAGCGGGCGTTACGCACCGACCCTACTCCCCCAGAGTGTCCAGTGGGTCGGACGTACGTGCCGCTCGAGGTCCGTGATCGTCTCATTTATTGGGCTCATACGTCACCCTCCTCTGGACATCCAGGTATTGGCCGGACAGTGCACTGCCTTAGTGTTAAGTACTGGTGGCCAACATTGGCTAGGGACGTGAGGGTTTATGTCTCCTCCTGCTCGGTGTGCGCTCAGTGTAAGGCGCCTAGACACCTGCCCAGGGGGAAGTTACAACCCCTGCCCGTTCCACAACGGCCGTGGTCTTACCTCTCGGTGGACTTTGTCACGGACCTTCCCCACTCTCAGGGGAATACCACTATTCTGGTCGTTGTGGATCGGTTCTCTAAGGCCTGTCGTCTCATTCCAATGCCGGGTCTCCCTACTGCCCTACAGACCGCTGAGGCTTTGTTCACCCACGTCTTCCAGCACTACGGGGTTCCCGAGGATATAGTGTCTGATCGGGGTCCCCAATTCACCTCTAGAGTCTGGAGGGCGTTCATGGAACGCTTGGGGGTCTCGGTTAGCCTTACCTCGGGTCTAACACCCTGAGAGTAATGGGCAGGTGGAGAGAGTGAACCAGGATGTGGGTAGGTTTCTGAGATCCTATTGCCAGGGCCGGCCGGAGGAGTGGTCGGGGTATATCCCCTGGGCAGATATGGCTCAGAACTCTCTCCGCCACTCCTCTACTAACCTGACCCCTTTTCAGTGTGTGTTAGGTTATCAGCCGGTTCTGGCACCATGGCATCAGAGCCAGATCGAGGCTCCTGCGGTGGATGAGTGGTTTCGGCGCTCGGAGGAGACGTGGAACGCTGCACACGTACATCTGCAGCGGGCCATCCGCAGGCAGAAGGCGAGCGCCGATCTCCACCGCAGTGAGGGTCCAGTATACGCCCCTGGAGATTGAGTCTTGCTCTCGACTCGAAACCTGCCCCTTCGCCTGCCCTGCCGGAAGCTTGGCCGGCGGTTTGTGGGGCCATTTAAAGTCCTGAGGAGATTGAACGAGGTGTGTTACAAGTTGCAACTGCCTAATGACTATCACATTAACCCCTCGTTCCATGTGTCTCTCCTCAGGCCGGTGGTAGCTGGTCCACTCCAGGAGAGTGAGATAAGAGAGACCCCTCCGCCCCCACTGGACATCGAGGGGGCTCCGCCGTACTCAGTCCGGTCCATCGTGCATTCGAGACGTCGGATGGGGGGTCTACAATATCTCGTGGAGTGGGAGGGGTACGGTCCGGAGGAACGGTGCTGGGTGCCTAGGAGGGACATTTTAGATCCATCCCTCCTGACTGAGTTCCACCGGAGTCATCCTACGCGCCCTGCTCCACGTCCTGCTGGCCGTCCCCGAGGCCGGGGTCGGCGCACGGCTGGAGCCGCGCGTCAAGGGGGGGGTACTGTCACGAATTCCGCCGAGACTGCTCCTCCTCCTTGTTCGGGCAGGCTTCGGCGTTCGTCGTCCCCGGAGTACTAGCTGCTACCGCTTGATGTTCTCTATGTTTGTTTGGTTTTGTCTTGTTGGTGCACCTGTTTCGTATAATGTATTGATTAGGTCACCTATAAGTTTCCTTTGGTTTTGTTTGCAGTTGTGTGTTGTTGAACGCCTGTCCGTTGGTGTATGTTTATTGTTTTCTAGTGTTTAGTGTTTTACGCACCATTTGCGTAATAGCTCGCCTCCTGTGTGTTGAGGCAAATTATTTTGTATTTGTCTTTGTGACAATTAAAGTCGGTTCGACTAAGCTTCTGTGTCCTGCGCCTGACTCCAACACCGCATCCACATCAGCCCTTGACACTAATATTACGGATACATTAGAACTAGTGGATATATGGAGGCTGAAAAACCCTGACCTAGTGAGACATACATGGAGAAGGCTTAATTAAGCTAGCCGTCTTGATTACTTCCTGGTCTCATTCTTGCTGGCATCAAAAGTTTAAAAAAAAGAAATAGCAGACCGCGATCGGACCACCATTTAATTGGCCTACATATACAGTTGAAGTCGGAAGTTTACATACATCTTAGCCAAATACATTTAAACTCAGTTTTTTTTACAATTCCTGACATTTTGATCTTGTCTTAGGTCATTTAGGATAACCACTTTATTTTAAGAATGTGAAATGTCAGAATAATAGTAGAGAGAATTATTTATTTCAGCTTTTATTTCTTTCATCACATTCCCAGTGGGTCAGAAGTTTACATGCACTCAATTAGTGTTTGGTAGCATTGCCTTTAAATTGTTTAACTTGGGTCAAACGTTTCGGGTAGCCTTCCACAAGTTTCCCACAATAAGTTGGGTGAATTTTGGCCCATTCATCCTGACAGAGCTGGTGTAATTGAGTCAGGTTTGTAGGCTTCTTGCTCGCACACGCTTTTTCAGTTCTGCCCAGACATTTTCTATAGGATTGAGGTAAGTAGGTCAGGGCTTTGCGATGGCCACTCCAATACCTTGACTTTGTTGTCCTTAAGCCATTTTGCCACAACTTTGGTAGTATGCTTGGGGTCATTGTCCATTTGGAAGACCCATTTCGACCGAGCTTTAACTTCCTGACTGATGTCTTGAGATGTTGCTTCAATATATCCACATAATTTTCCTTCCTCATGATGCCATCTATTTTGTGAAGTGCACCAGTCCCTCCTGCAGCAAAGCACCCCCACAGCATGATGCTGCCACCCCCGTGCTTTACAGTTGGGATGGTGTTCTTCGGCTTGCAAGAGACCCCCTTTTTCCTCCAAACATAACGATGGTCATTGTGGCCAAACAGTTATATTTTTGTTTCATCAGACCAGAGGACATTTCTCCAAAAAGTACGATCTTTGTCCGCATGTGCAGTTGCAAACCATAGTCTGGCTTTTTTGTGGTGGTTTTGGAGCAGTGGCTTTTTCCTTGCTGAGCGGCCTTTCAGGTTATGTCGATATAGGACTTGTTTCACTGTGGATATAGATACTTTTGTACCAGTTTCCTCCAGCATCTTCATAAGGTCCTTTGCTGTTGTTCTGGGATTGATTTGCACTTTTCGCACCAAAGTACGTTAATCTCTAGGAGGCAGAACGCGTCTCCTTCCTGAGCGGTATGACGGCTGCGTGGTCCCATGGTGTTTATACTTGCATACTATTGTTTGTACAGATGAACGTGGTACCTTCAGGCGTTTGGAAATTGCTCCCAAGGATGAACCAGACTTGTGGAGGTCTACAATTTTTTTCTGAGGTCTTGGCTGATTTCTTTTGATTTTCCCATGATGTCAAGCACAGAGGCACTGAGTTTGAAGGTAGGCCTTGAAATACATCCACAGGTACACCTCCAATTGACTCAAATGATGTTAATTAGCCGATCAGGAGCTTCTAAAGCCATGACATAATTTTCTGGAATTTTCCAAGCTGTTTAAAGGCACAGTCAACTTAGTGTGTGTACACTTCTGACCCACTGGAATTGTGATACAGGGAATTCTAAGTGAAATAATCTGTCTGTAAACAATTGTTGGAAATATGACTTGTGTCATGCACAAAGTAGATGTCCTAACCGACTTGCCAAAACTATAGTTTGTTAACATGAAATTTGTGGAGTGGTTGAAAAACGAGTTTTAATGACTCCAACCTAAGTGTATGTAAACTTCCGACTTCAACTGTAACTCTTATACAATTTCCACGTGGACGGGGATATTGGAAATGTAATCAAAGCCTATTGGATGCCAATTTGTTCTTAACTAAGACTTAATAATTCATAATTGACTTTTTTCTGCACAACAGACAGTACCAGTCAAAGGTTTGGACACACCTACTCATTCAAGGGTTTTTCTTTATTTGTACTATTTTTTACATTGTACAATAATAGTGAAGACATCAAAACTATGAAATAACACATATGGAATCATGTAGTAACCAATCATGTTCCAGTCTGCTAGCACAGACTGGAACATGTTCCGGGATTCTTCAGATAGCATTGAGGAGTACACCACATCAGTCACTGGCTTCATCAATAAGTGCATTGATGATGTCGTCCTCACAGTGACCGTACGTACATACCCCAACCAGAAGCCATGGATTACAGGAAACATCCGCACTGAGCTAAAGGGTAGAGCTGCCGCTTTCAAGGAGCGGGACTCTAACCCGGACGCTTATAAGAAATCCCGCTATGCCCTCCGACGAACCATCAAACAGGCAAAGAGTCAATACAGGACTAAGATTGAATCGTACTACACCGGCTCTGACGCTCGTCGGATGTGGCAGGGCTTGAAAACTATTACAGATTACAAAGGGAAGCACAGCCGCGAGCTGCCCAGTGACACAAGACTTCCAGACGAGCTAAACCACTTCTATCCTCGCTTCGAGGCAAGCAACACTGAAGCATGCATGAGAGCACCAGCTGTTCCGGATGACTATGTGATCACGGTCTCCGTAGCCGATGTGAGTAAGACTTTTAAGCAGGTCAACATTCACAAGGCCGCAGGGCCAGATGGATTACCAGGACGTGTACTCCGAGCATGTGCTGACCAACTGGCAAGTGTCTTCACTGACATTTTCAACATATCCCTGACTGAGTCTGTAATACCAACATGTTTCAAGCAGACCACCATAGTCCCCGTGCCCAAGGACACTAAGATAACCTGCCTAAGTGACTACCGACCCGTAGCACTGACGTCTGTAGCCATGAAGTGCTTTGAAAGGCTGGTCATGGCTCACATCAACACCATTGTCCCAGAAACCCTAGACCCACTCCAATTTGCATACCGCCCCAACAAATCCACAGATTATGCAATCTCCATTGCACTCCACACTGCCCTTTCCCACCTGGACAAGAGGAACACCTACGTGAGAATGCTATTCATTGACTACAGCTCAGCATTCAACACCATAGTGCCCTCAAAGCTCATCACTAAGCTAAGGATCCTGGGACTAAACACCTCCCTCTGCAACTGGATCCTGGACTTCCTGACGGGCCGCCCCCAGGTGGTAAGGGTAAGTAACAACACATCTACCACACTGATCCTCAACACGGGAGCCCCTCAGGGGTGCGTGCTCAGTCCCCTCCTGTACTCCCTGTTCACCCATGACTGCATGGCCAGGCACGACTCCAACACCATCATTAAGTTTGCAGACGACACAACAGTGGTAGGCCTGATCACCGACAACAAGGAGACAGCCTATAGGGAGGAGGTCAGAGACCTGGCCGTGTGGTGCCAGGATAACAACCTCTCCCTCAACGTGACCAAGACAAAGGAGATGAATGTGGACTACAGGAAAAAAAAGAGGACTGAGCAAGCCCCCATTCTCATCGAAGGGGGCTGTAGTGGAACAGGTTGAGAGCTTCAAGTTCCTTGGTGTCCACATCACCAACGAACTATCATGGTCCAAACACACCAAGACAGTCGTGAAGAGGGCACGACAAAGCCTATTCCCCCTCAGGAGACTGAAAAGATTTGGCATGGGTCCTCAGATCCTAAAAAAATTCTACAGCTGCACCATCGAGAGCATCCTGACTGGTTGCATCCCCACCTGGT
The DNA here is from genome assembly GCF_020615455.1 of Coregonus clupeaformis. Lineage (NCBI taxonomy): Eukaryota > Metazoa > Chordata > Actinopteri > Salmoniformes > Salmonidae > Coregonus > Coregonus clupeaformis. Next base: position 42,742,391 of record NC_059201.1, on the reverse strand, counting down.
ATGGCAACTGCTTGGCCTCCGACCGCAAGGCACTACAGAGGGTAGTGCGTACTTCCCAGTACATCACTGGGGCCAAGCTTCCTGCCATCCAGGACCTCTATACCAGGCGGTGTCAGAGGAAGGCCCTCAAAATTGTCAAAGACTCCAGCCACCCTAGTCATAGACTGTTCTCTCTGCTACTGCATGGCAAGCGGTACCGGAGTGCCAAGTCTAGGTCCAAAAGACTTCTCAACAGCTTCTACCCCCAAGCCATAAGACTCCTGAACAGCTAATCATGGCTACCCGGACTATTTGCACTGCCCCCCTACCCCATCTTTTTACGCTGCTGCTACTCTGTTAATTATTTATGCATAGTCACTTTACCTCTACCCACATGTACATATTACTTCAACTACCTCAACTAGCCGGTTGACCACATTGACTCTGCACCGGTACCCCCTGTATATATAGCCTCCCTACTGTTATTTTATTTTACTTCTGCTCTTTTTTTCTCAACACTTTTTTGTTGTTTTATTCTACTTTTTTATTAAAAATAAATGCACTGTTGGTTAAGGGCTGTAAGTAAACATTTCACTGTAATGTCTGCACCTGTTGTATTCGGCGCATGTGGCCAATAAAATTTTATTTTATTTGATTTGAAGTTCTGGATTAGAGGGCAATGGCTATTCTCTATCGGGCTGGGTCTTTTAGTGGTGGGCTTAGTCTGGGTCTGTGTTTATAAAACTGTATGTTTTGTCTTTTGTCTTTTTTATTGTTTGTATCTAAATGGATGTGCACATGTATATAAATGTATGTATGTGTGTATGTACATATACAGTATGTGTATGTATGTATTTATTTGTTTCTTTTCTGGATTTTCTTGTCATTTCACTGTCTATCTAGGGACGGGCACTGTAAATTAGCGCAAGTTAACGTGTTATGGTGCAATGCACCTTTTCAGTGTGTTAATGTTATTCCATCTGTCCTAAAACTATAATAATAATAATAATAATGAACAACAACAAAAACATTTCATTTTATGGCACGGAATACTGAATAATATATTAATTGCCTAGCAATATGTAATTTTTTTTTTTTTTATATATATACAGTGGGGAAAAAAAGTATTTAGTCAGCCACCAATTGTGCAAGTTCTCCCACTTAAAAAGATGAGAGAGGCCTGTAATTTTCATCATAGGTACACGTCAACTATGACAGACAAAATGAGAAAAAAAAATCCAGAAAATCACATTGTAGGATTTTTAATGAATTTATTGGCATATGATGGTGGAAAATAAGTATTTGGTCAATAACAAAAGTTTCTCAATACTTTGTTATATACTCTTTGTTGGCAATGACACAGGTCAAACGTTTTCTGTAAGTCTTCACAAGGTTTTCACATACTGTTGCTGGTATTTTGGCCCATTCCTCCATGCAGATCTCCTCTAGAGCAGTGATGTTTTGGAGCTGTCGCTGGGCAACACAGACTTTCAACTCCCTCCAAAGATTTTCTATGGGGTTGAGATCTGGAGACTGGCTAGGCCACTCCAGGACCTTGAAATGCTTCTTACGAAGCCACTCCTTCGTTGCCCGGGCGGTGTGTTTGGGATCATTGTCATGCTGAAAGACCCAGCCACGTTTCATCTTCAATGCCCTTGCTGATGGAAGGAGGGTTTCACTCAAAATCTCATGATACATGGCCCCATTCATTCTTTCCTTTACACGGATCAGTCGTCCTGGTCCCTTTGCAGAAAAACAGCCCCAAAACATGATGTTTCCAACACCATGCTTCACAGTAGGTATGGTGTTCTTTGGATGCAACTCAGCATTCTTTGTCCTCAAACATGACGAGTTGAGTTTTTACCAAAAAGTTATATTTTGGTTTCATCTGACCATATGACATTCTCCCAATCCTCTTCTGGATCATCCAAATGCACTTCAGACGGGCCTGGACATGTACTGGCTTAAGCAGGGGGACACGTCTCGCACTGCAGGATTTGAGTCCCTGGCGGCGTAGTGTGTTACTGATGGTTGGCTTTGTTACTTTGGTCCCAGCTCTCTGCAGGTCATTCACTAGGTCCCCCGTGTGGTTCTGGGATTTTTGCTCACCGTTCTTGTGATCATTTTGACCCCACGGGGTGAGATCTTGCGTGGAGCCCCAGATCGAGGGAGATTATCAGTGGTCTTGTATGTCTTCCATTTCTAATAATTGCTCCCCACAGTTGATTTCTTCAAACCAAGCTGCTTACCTATTGCAGATTCAGTCTTCCCAGCCTGGTGCAGGTCTACAATTCTGTTTTTGGTGTCCTTTGACAGCTCTTTGGTCTTGGCCATTGTGAAGTTTGGAGTGTGACTGTTTGAGGTTGTGGACAGGTGTCTTTTTATACTGATAACAAGTTCAAACAGGTGCCATTAATACGGGTAACGAGTGGAGGACAGAGGGAGCCTCTTAAAGAAGAAGTTACAGGTCTGTGAGAGCCAGAAATCTTGCTTGTTTGTAGGTGACCAAATACTTATTTTCCACCCATAATTTGCAAATAAATTCATTAAAATCCTACAATGGGATTTTCTGGATTTTTTTTCTCAATTTGTCTGTCATAGTTGACGTGTACCTATGATGAAAATTACAGGCCTCTCTCATCTTTTTAAGTGGGAGAACTTGCACAATTGGTGGCTGACTAAATACTTTTTTTCCCCACTGTACTTCTCTATTTTGTGGAAATACTGGTGACATGTAGGGCTGTAATGTAAAGTGCTGCCAAACATGAACTTGGTGAGTCAGGGGGTCCATCACAAAGGAAACCCTATAAGACATTAAACCTTGCCTGTGACTGTCTGTGTTGTTTACTTCTAGATTGAGTGCTACCACCAAGGGCAGTCAGTCAGGACATGAGTAATGCTGAACACCTGCACCTAGCCATTTCCTCTGTGCTCTGCCATTGAAGACGGGAAGCTTTGGGTGTAATTGCTACAATTAGTACTTGTTAGGTTGTTTTTTACGATCTATCTATAATGATAAAGCATATGACTGGAGGGGACCCGGCAAACAAAATGTAGTCCTTAGGACGTCCCCGGAATGTCCTAAAATGGTTGCTAAAGTCGTCAGGACATTGTGTCATGGTCCTTAGGAGTTTTATGTCTAGTTCCCAGTTTAATTGTTAGGATTTATCTACAATGATAAACCTGAAGACCGAAGAGGACTAACTAATTCCCAAACACTGACAAACTGTGTGCCTCCTTTAACCTTGTGCGGTCGTGTCTCCAAGTGACAACAGAATACACATTTATGCTTGTGTGTGCTACACCTGCCAAAACCCAGTCTACATAATTATATCATTCATTTGGGGTAATATTTGTTAATATATATATATATATATATATATATATATATATATATATATATATATATACAGTGGGGAGAACAAGTATTTGATACACTGCCGATTTTGCAGGTTTTCCTACTTACAAAGCATATAGAGGTCTGTAATTTTTATCATAGGTACACTTCAACTGTGAGAGACGGAATCTAAAACAAAAATCCAGAAAATCACATTGTATGATTTTTAAGTAATTAATTTGCATTTTATTGCATGACATAAGTATTTGATCACTTACCAACCAGTAAGAATTCCAGGTCTCACAGACCTGTTCGTTTTTCTTTAAGAAGCCCTCCTGTTCTCCACTCATTACCTGTATTAACTGCACCTGTTTGAACTCGTTACCTGTATAAAAGACACCTGTCCACACACTCAATCAAACAGACTCCAACCTCTCCACAATGGCCAAGACCAGAGAGCTGTGTAAGGACATCAGGGATAAAATTGTAGACCTGCACAAGGCTGGGATGGGCTACAGGACAATAGGCAAGCAGCTTGGTGAGAAGGAAACAACTGTTGGCGCAATTATTAGAAAATGGAAGATGTTCAAGATGACTGTCAATCACCCTCGGTCTGGGGCTCCATGCAAGATCTCACCTCGTGGGGCATCAATGATAATGAGGAAGGTGAAGGATCAGCCCAGAACTACGCGGCAGGACCTGGTCAATGACCTGAAGAGAGCTGGGACCACAGTCTCAAAGAAAACCATTAGTAACACACTACGCCGTCATGGATTAAAATCCTGCAGCGCACGCAAGGTCCCCCTGCTCAAGCCAGCGCATGTCCAAGCCCGTCTGAAGTTTGCCAATTACCATCTGGATGATCCAGAGGAGGAATGGGAGAAGGTCATGTGGTCTGATGAGACAAAAATAGAGCTTTTTGGTCTAAACTCCACTCGCCGTGTTTGGAGGAAGAAGAAGGATGAGTACAACCCCAAGAACACCATCCCAACCGTGAAGCATGGAGGTGGAAACATCATTCTTTGGGGATGCTTTTCTGCAAAGGGGACAGGACGACTGCACCGTATTGAGGGGAGGATGGATGGGGCCATGTATCGCAAGATCTTGGCCAACAACCTCCTTCCCTCAGTAAGAGCATTGAAGATGGGTCGTGGCTGGGTCTTCCAGCATGACAACGACCCGAAACACACAGCCAGGGCAACTAAGGAGTGGCTCCGTAAGAAGCATCTCAAGGTCCTGGAGTGGCCTAGCCAGTCTCCAGACCTGAACCCAATAGAACATTTTTGGAGGGAGCTGAAAGTCCGTATTGCCCAGCGACAGCCCCGAAACCTGAAGGATCTGGAGAAGGTCTGTATGGAGGAGTGGGCCAAAATCCCTGCTGCAGTGTGTGCAAACCTCGACAAGACCTACAGGAAACGTATGATCTCTGTAATTGCAAACAAAGGTTTCTGTACCAAATATTAAGTTCTGCTTTTCTGATGTATCAATAAATACTTATGTCATGCAAAAAAATGCAAATTAATTACTTAAAAATCATACAATGTGATTTTCTGGATTTTTGTTTTAGATTCCGTCTCTCACAGTTGAAGTGTACCTATGATAAAAAGTACAGACCTCTACATGCTTTGTAAGTAGGAAAACCTGCAAAATTGGCAGTGTATCAAATACTTGTTCTCCCCACTGTATATATATATATATATATAATAATAATAGTAATAATAATAATAATAATAATAAATAGTATATAAAAAATAAATACAGAAAAGTATTAAAACGTGCCTCCCAGTGTAAAAAACAGCAATGAAACAAAACTGAGAGATATTATCAGACCTCAGTGTATAATTTTACACTATTAGAAGTCCCGACATATAAGCCTGGCAGCACTGTGAAACCTCCTTGCCTTCTTATATTAATGTTCTTCAGGTGGGGCCGTTTCATTCCAAGAGTTGTTTTATTCAGTGATCTGTATGGTTTATTTGTCCTGTTTCATTTCCACAATGGTTTACTGAGCCCCTTTATGGAGAACCTTCTTGAGGCCCCTTCTCAGTTTATAGGATTGTTCCTGAGCTAATGAGAAGCATCCAGCTGCAGATTATGTGTGCTGACGCCGCCTGGACTGTGAAATACAATCCGAATGCGTATGTGTCTCAGATGGTATTTTTGCGTCTCAGTTGGTATATGAACTCGCAACGTGTTCCAGGGCTTCAGTGTGCTACACACATACCAGTCGGCGCAATAGCTCTGGTCCAGGGCGTTATTGCGTTAGTATTGTAGTGGTCGAAGTTGGGAGAGTTAGCTAACTAGCTATGTGTTCAGGATGAATTTAGTTTAGATCATTTTTGGATACAATGTTAGTGCCAAAAATCACTACAACCAAGCAACCACTGTTGCTTGTACTTTAGCTGTCACCTTGATAAATTAGCTACACTACCTAGTAGCGCTAGGAAATATACAGATAACCAACACCTTTTGTCTAGCCGCTAGCTAGTAGCTTCTAATTCTAAATGTAATTTCACCACCTGTGCTGTTGGTGGCAATAACGCACCATCCTCTCTGGCACCATTTGACATCCTGTCTCGTCTCATATGTCTCACAGCGTCTGTGGCCTGAGAAGGTATCTGCTGGAGCCAGACCCTATTGGAGCTAATGGACCTTAGATTGGATTCTGCCATTGTGCTAGGTGAGATGATTTCTCCTTTTTACTGCTGTGCCACGTCTCTCCACTTGCCTAATACATTATGGATGGAGTTTAAAGCAGTGCCATGCCCAAGCTCTCTATCGCTTATTAAAACTGCTCTCAAAGGCGGGATTAGAAAGCCGGAATTCAAGTTAGTCCTGGTGCTTTGCTCCATAAGAGCGTTCTATTGACTGTTGATTCATCCAAGCCAACAAGTGGTGCTGTGGCGATGAGCTAAGGCTAATGTTTCTTCTGTAATTTCCTGCACAAATCATCTAAGAGTAACTTCGATGAGCTGAAGAGTCATACACTTTGGGATGATTTGGGAATTACATTGTATTGGCTTATCCACAGTCCATCAGGATGAGACCATAATGAAATGCTCCTAGCCACACACTGTAACAAATTATACTGAGATTCAATCAAAATGACTTGTTTTATCTAGCCAAGTCAACTAAATTTGCTAAATTTGGTGAGATGACAAAAAAAAAATACATTTAGTAGACTTCAGCTCACTCAAACTGTCAAAACGAATTAAATCAAGTAGAGTTAGCAAAAAAAAAATTGTTTTTTCAACTTAGATATTCTCAACCATGAAGTCAAAACAACTGAAGTAACACAACACAAGTTTAGATAACTACAACTTAGCAAATTGTCTGAACTTATGAAATCAAGTTGAATGAGCTAAGAACTACGTGTTTACTCAATTTAGAAATGTATAACCATCAATACAAATCTACTGAAGCAACATAACAGTTGTGTGGAGCTCATTAGAATAATACCCAGCATGTTTTGCAACCGTTTATTATTTACATTTACATTTTGGTAATTTAGCAGATGCTTTTATCCAGAGCGACTTCAGTTAGTGCATTCAACGAAGGTAGATAAAGAACCACATGTAAAATGTTTCTGTAACCATTACTGAGAATGTCATTGTAGTTAAAGTGTTATGTTGGTTGGGTTACATTACTAAGTGTCCTGCCAGTTTTGAAACTGCTGTAAAACAGCACACATGATCAAGACACAGATGGGGGCTTAACAATCCCTAAAAAAATCTCTATTATATACTTTATTGGGTTAGGGTTGTTTTGTCAATGTATATATGTCTACTTAATTTGATAGTGTGTTAGATTAATTGAAAATATGAAGTCATTTCAAAATGGAGTCTAGTTGGTTCTACTAAAACCTAAATTGATTCAACTATAAATAGTAGGTTACAGTATATTAATAAACAGTAAAGTTGACTTTACTTTCTATTATTAGTCAAAATAAATTTGGTGTAAATTAGGATAGCTTTAAATGTATAATTGATAGAGCATGAAAAAGGCCATGCACATTTACAGTGCATTCGGAAAGTATTCAGACCCCGTGACTTTTTCCACATTTTGTTACGTTACAGCCTTATTCTAAAATGAATTAAATAAATGATTTTTCCTCATAAATCTACACACAATATCCCATAATGACAAAGCAAAAACAGGTTTTTAGAAATGTGAGCAAACAATGAAAGCTTAAAATAAGAAATACCTTATTTACATAAGTATTCAGAACCTCAACTATGAGACTCGAAATTGAACTCAGGTGCATCCTGTTTCCATTGATCATCCTTGAGATGCTTCTACAACTTGATTGGAGTCCACCTGTGTTAAATTCAATTGATTGGACATGATTTGGAAAGGCACACACCTGTCTATATAAGGTCCCACAGTTGACAGTGCATGTCAGAGCAAAAACCAAGCCATGAGGTCGAAGGAATTGTCCGTAGAGCTCCGAGACAGGATTGTGTCGAGGCACAGATCTGGGGAAGGGTAACAAAACATTTCTGCAGCATTGAAGCTCCCCAAGAACACAGTTTGGAACCACCAAGACTCTTCCTAGAGCTGGCCACCCGGCCAAACTGAGCAATCAGGGGAGAAGGGCCTTGGTCAGGGAGGTGACGAAGAACCCGATGGTCACTCTGACAGAGCTCCAGAGTTCCTCTGTGGAGATGGGAGAACCATCCAGAAGGACAACCATTTCTGCAGCACTCCACCAATCAGGCCTTTATGGTAGAGTGGCCAGACGGAAGCCACTCCTCAGTAAAAGGCACATGACAGCCCGCTTGGAGTTTGCCAAAAGGCACCTAAAGGACTCTCAGACCATGAGAAACAAGATTCTCTGGTCTGATGAAACCAAGACTGAACTCTTTGGCCTGAATGCCAAGCGTCAGGTCTGGATGAAACCTGGCACCATCCCTACGGTGAAGCATGGTGGTGGCAGGATCATGCTGTGGGGATGTTTTTCAGCGGAAGGGACTGGGAGACTAGAGCGCTCAAGGGAAAGATGAGCGGAGCAAAGTACAGAGAGATCCTTGATGAAAACCTGCTCTAGAGCGCTCAGGACCTCAGACTGGGGCGAAGGTTCACCTTCCAACAGGACAACGACCCTAATTACACAGCCAAGACAACGCAGGAGTGGCTTCGGGACAAGTCTCTGAATGTCCTTGAGTGGCCCAGCCAGAGCCTGGACTTGAACCTGATCGAACATCTTTGGAGAGACCTGAAAGTAGCTGTGCAGTGACGCTCCCCATCCAACCTGACAGAGCTTGAGAGAATCTGCAAAGAAGAATGTGAGAAACTCTCCAAATACAGGTGTGAAGAAGACTCAAGTCTGTAATCGCTGCCAAAAGTGCTTCAACAAAGTACTGAGTAAAGGGTATTTATGTAAATGTAATATTTAAGTTTCTTTTTCCTTTTTTTTATTTATTCTAAAAACCAATTTTTCTTTCTCATTATGGGGTATTGTGCGTAGATTGATGAGGGGAAAAAACGATTTAATCAATTTTAGAATAAGGCTTTAACGTAACAAAATGTGGAAAAAGGCAAGGGGTCTGAATACTTTCCGAATGCACTGTACCTGCCAGATTAATCTTGAAACCTCCCAAAAGCTTGAAAACCCCAGGCTTGTAAATTATTTTATTTCAGTTTACTAAATAGTTTTTTCATGATTCGTTTTTGTAATAGTTTCAGTTTTAGTTTACTATAATAACCTTGGTCCACAGTGTATACACGTAGTCCCCTGTGTATGTTATATATATATTATTTCTGTTTTTATTGTCACATACACAGGATAGGCGCAGGGAAATGTGTTGTTTTACTGGGTCAGCCATACAGATTCTTCACCTTGTCGGCTCAGGTATTTTTCAACGCTCTAACCGCTAGGCTACCTGCCACCCCATAATAACTACATACTTTTTTCTCAATCAGGTAGATATAAATTAGTGGTTTGTCTCCTGTTGTCACCAAGTGACTCTCAAATGAAACATTTGAAACTACTCACTAGAGACCCATAACAATGTTATGATACAAATATGATACTAATCAGTACAAATGGGAGATACCAAGGTATAGATCCTTGAGGCATTCCCAGAGGAAAAAACAGAATATTATGTTCTGTGTGAAAGGCTACAACCTGTGGGTGTTTGTGTGTTGTCCATCCACCAGGTGCATGGATTTCCGTGAGCATGCATATATACGTGTCTGTGTGCGTGTGTTCCAACATGCTTGTGTTTTGTTGTGTACATACACTACATGTCCAAAAGTATGTGGACACCCCTTCAAATTACACCCGTTACTGACAGGTGTATAAAATCAAGCACACCGCCATGCAATCTCCATAGACAAACATTGGCAGTAGAATGGCCCGTACTGAAGAGCTCAGTGACTTTCAATGAGGCACCGTCATAGGATGCCACCTTTCCAACAAGTGAGTTTGTCAAATTTCTGCCCTGCTAGAGCTGCTCCGGTCAACTGTAAGTGCTGTTATTGTGAAGTGGAAACATATAGGAGCAACAACGGCTCAGCCGCGAAGTGGTAGGCCACACAAGATCACAGAACGGGACCGCCGAGTGCTGAAGCGAGTAGCGCGTAGAAATCGTCTGTCCTCGGTTGCAACACTGACTACCGAGTTCCAAACTGCCTCTAGATGCAATGTCAGCACAAGGACTGTTCGTCGGGAGCTTCATGAAATGGGTTTCCATGGCCGAGCAGCCGCACACAAGCCTAAGATCACCATGTGCAATGCCAAGCATCAGCTGGAGTGGTGTAAAGCTCGCCGCCATTGGACTCTAGAGCAATGGAAATGCGTTCTCTGGAGTGATGAATCACGCTTCACCATCTAGTAGTCCGACGGACAAATCTGGGTTTGGCGGATGTCAGGAGAACACTACCTGCCCCAATACATAGTGCCAACTGTAAAGTTTGGTGGAGGAGGAATAATGGTCTGGGGATGTTTTTCATGGTTCGGGCTAGGCCCCTTAGTTCCAGTGAAGGAAAATCTAAACGTTACAGCATACAATGACATTCTTGACGATTCTGTGCTTCCAACTTTGTGGCAACAGTTTGGGGAAGGCCCTTTCCTGTTTCAGCATGACAATGCCCCCGTGCACAAAGCGAGGTCCATACAGAAATGATTTGTGGAAGAACTTGACTGGCCTGCACAGAGCCCTGACCTCAACCCCATCAAACACCTTTGGGATGAATTGGAACTCAGACCTAATAACCCGACATTAGTGCCCGACCTCACTAATGCTCTTGTGGCTGAATTGAAGCAATTCCCCGCAGCAATGTTCCAACATCTAGTGGAAAGCCTTCCCAAAAGAGTGGAGGCTGTTATAGCAGCAAATTGGGGACCAACTCCATATAAATGCCCATGATTTTGGAATGAGATGTTCGACAAGCATGTGTCCATATACTTCTGGCCATGTAGTTTACGTGTGTGTCTGTCTCCGAATGTCCTCCTCCTCTCCTCCTGATGTGCAAAACTCACTGTCCCTTTTGATTTGAGCACGGTGATCTGGCTAAGACTGGGCGCAAACACACGGATTAGGCCTCAGTGGCCTTGATAACACTCTGATCAAAGTGCAACCCAGCTCCTACAGCTAGGGAGAGAGAAATATGTTAAAGAAATCACCATGCCAGCCAGGCAACCACGAGTCCCCAATTTTATCTCCACTCACAGGCAGGAGGAGATTGTTCGTCTTTATTTTCCCATTTACAGCCGGCTCGCTGTCAATGTCTTTACGGAAAATTCTCAGCAATCAATCTTCACATGGTCCTCCCAAAGCAGCTGGGGCCAAAACAAAAGCAAAGGCCACAGAGGCTCCGTTCCTAATGGGCTCTTAGTTTTCTTTTCCCCTGCCTTTTTTCTTTATGTCTAGATTTTTCAATAGCTTGATCTCCTCTCATTTTCTCCTCAACTGAAATAGAAACCAAACCAACAAGTTTCCCTCTGCAGTTGGACAATCCAGGCTCTTTTACATACACCAGAGTGGTTCATTTCTAATCCATACAGTCCTGTTACCCTCATTGAAGAATCAGATCAATTTACAACAATGGTTTAATTAGATCTCAGAGAGAGATAGAGAGAGAGAGTGAGAGAGAAGAGAGAGAGAGGGAGAGAGAGGAGGGATAGAAAGGGATGAGGGTGGTGAGATGAGATGAGCACAGCAACCTTGAAGTTCGGGAATCCTGAGTGAAACATGATGGTGCCGTTCCGGTGTTTATCACCTCGGACTAATTAATTAATGTTCATTTGCTGATTTCGCCGGGGTAACAAATGGCACCATTGCATCCCGCACCACTGAACTTGACCTAATGAACGCACAGACTCTCTTGTTTTTCACCATATAGTTGTTGGCTTGGAAAATAAGAAGGAATGAATGTTGCCGGCCCCCTGTTAGTTAAATCCACAGTATGCTCCCTATGACACAAGAGGCAATGAGCACTGGTGTTATTCAAGTATAGATATTATATATATGTAGTTGGATCATTCTGTAACACCAGTGGTAGTCACTAATATTTCTGAGGGAAACACTTTTGTGTAAAACTATAATTGCTTACTAGTTTTAGCGCTGTTGTAAAGCTTTCATACGACTGATGTTACATATGTTATTACATGTTATGACAGTAAATAATTAACCCTAGGACTGTCATGAAACATGACAGCAAAACAATTGGCATTTGGATAGCAGGGGTGAAGGTGAGGAAGATCATTGATAAGCAAGATAAATGTTGCAGTTCCTGAAAATATTGTTTGAATAATAGCCACGATACAACGTCTAATATTTGATGGCACCTTACACTATGCCAAATCCCTCAATACTGCAGGGAGACTGTGACATGACAAGACCAGTCCATTTGGGAAGGGAGAGAAGAAGAGAAGGAGAGAAGGTGGATTCTCTCACTCTCAAAGCAGATCAGAGGGGTGGATGACAGACAGGCCGGGAAGGTGGTAGAGAAGAGGGGGAATGAGAGATATATGGAAGGGAAAGAAAGCAGAGAGAGGGCCCTGATATGATTTTTTAGACGACAGAGCCCCTCAGCAGAGAGAGAGGGAATAGCAGGGACACAGACAACAGAGATGGTAGCAGGGACTAGGAGGAACTAAGCTCCAGGCACGTGCACAGATAGGGTTCTACCTGTGCCCAGGCACCTGACCCTTTGCATCCCACTCGCGTACTGCCCTTTTGGGTGGTGGTATAATGTTGTTTTTTTTTGTATACAGTTTTTGTCGTTGTTGTTCTGAACACATAGTCGTTGTCAAGTTCTCCACCCCCCACTCCTACCACTACCCCGGTTGGTCTGCCCTGTACGGAGCTCACATGCACCTTGTTCTGACTTAAGGGAGTACAGCTATGACCGGAAGTGACTTTTTCATAGCATGTTAGGAGAATTTACGCAGCAGTTTAGGATAATTCACGTGGCAGGTTGAGACTTTAAGGTTAGTAAAAATGGTTAGGGTTAGCTAAAATGCTCTCCTTACCTACTACGAAAAGTAACTTCTGGTTGTAGCTGTACTCCCTCTAGTTACAACTCAAAAACAAGGCATAGCCTACAGTCGGGAACCGGCAGCAAATTTGTCAGTGAACATTATGCAGACAAAACAGGCCTTTTGCAATATTTCAAATGCAATCCCGTGAAAACCATAGAGATAGATAGAGGACACATCTTTGTATCTGTGCCATTATAATGTGTCTGTGACAGCATGGGCAGCGCCATTGAGACTATCTCCATTTTAAAGTAGTCCATTTTCTTCTTCTTCATTGGCTCATATAATCCCGACCCAGTTGACTACTTTAAAATCGTGGAAGCCTTCAACGGCAATGTCCATGTTAAAATGGGTTATATCAATGATAAGTCCTATATCTGGGGTACCGCATGCGTTGCAGTACCTCAGAGCTCTCCAGTTCACCCCCTTCACTCACTCACTTTTTGTTCCAGCACCTCCTGATTTACAAATTAAGCACTGAAGACAGGTATTCTAGACTCTAGCTGATCACCATATACTAAAATATCCACACAAGCCACTAGCCAGTCATAATATCAGGAGTTAGAAAATTATGAATATTAGGCTATATTATGAAGTTATTATTTAATAGCATTAAAGATAAATCACAATCAGTAAAACATTATATTGAGCTAGCTAACTAGCAGATTTACATCAATCAATGATCAGTTGATAGCCGACCCTCTTTTCCCGATGTCAATCATAACTTTAGGAGGCACTGTATCTAGATTGCATGTGATGAGTGAGTGTGTTGTTGCAGATGCTAAAAAAAATCCCCCCAAAAAACGCTACAGATGCAGTTAGTATGTTAGGAATTTCGAGATATGAATTAGAGTTCATTTTGAGCACCTGCCCCTCTGAAAGGTCTGTGCATGGCTCTACTAAGTTCTACTTCAAAGAAAAAGGTCCAAATCTTTTTTTCTTTTTTTTTACAGATTATTTGGACTATTCAGGGTGCATGAGTCTTTTTTACAGAGTCATAATACTGATCAGGGATACATAAACCTCTGACTAAGGAAGTGTGTCAACAGGAAAATGCCCTCACCGCAGGATCACTTTTGATACCTGTTAGTATCCCTCCATACCCATTTATTTACTTAGTAATAGACCTACAATGAGGGAGTATGGTATCAAATCCAGACACAATTCATACAGAATTGCACATTACAACGTTAGTAATCTAAAAACAGTTTCTAGCAAAACTTTGTCATTATCAGAACTTTGTCATGATCAGAACTTTGTCATTGTCACAAGCCATTTTTGGTGCTTATTATGTCAATATTATGTTTGTGCACGAAGATATCAAGTAGAGTGTGACCAATGGCTTTTGAGACAACAAACCATGTCCAGCCATGACGTTTCTACGGCAGCTCTGGTGCCACTGGGGATCCAAGTAGCGACTCAGACCATAACAGTGCACTATATAGGGAATAGGGTGCCCTTTGGGACGCAGACATGATGTAAAAAGAAACCCCGATGTGACATCATAATGGGTCCGCTGGGGGTCAGGGGGGTCAAGTCGGGGACTAGGCGCGACACCCTGACACCAACCTCTAAAATGGGAATCAATGCCCCACATTAACAAGCCTTTCTATTGATGAAACTTAAGCCATTGGGGGTCTATTTCATTAGTTTAAATGTGTGGAAATCTTACAGACTGTGGCTTTAACCTTAAAACTTAAAACCCATATTGTATTGCATTGTACCATAATACAAAAGCATAATGTATTGTAACAAAATACATTGAAAAGCGTACAGTGAGGGAAAAAAGTATTTGATCCCCTGCTGATTTTGTACGTTTGCCCACTGACAAAGACATGATCAGTCTATAATTTTAATGGTAGGTTTATTTGAACAGTGAGAGACAGAATAACAACAAAAAAATCCAGAAAAACGCATGTCAAAAACTGTATAAATTGATTTGCATTTTAATGGAGGGAAATAAGTATTTGACCTCTCTGCAAAACATGATTTAGTACTAGGTGGCAAAACCCTTGTTGGCAATCACAGAGGTCAGACGTTCCTTGTAGTTGGCCACCAGGTTTGCACACATCTGAGGAGGGATTTTGTCCCACTCCTCTTTGCAGATCTTCTCCAAGTCATTAAGGTTTCGAGGCTGACGTTTGGCAACTCGAACCTTCAGCTCCCTCCACAGATTTTCTATGGGATTAAGGTCTGGAGACTGGCTAGGCCACTCCAGGACCTTAATGTGCTTCTTCTTGAGCCACTCCTTTGTTGCCTTGGCCGTGTGTTCATTGTCATCCTTTGTTGCCTTGGCCGTTCATTCATTGTCATGGGTCATTGTCATGCTGGAATACCCATCCACGACCCATTTTCAATGCCCTAGCTGAGGGAAGGAGGTTCTCACCCAAGATTTGACGGTACATGGCCCGTCCTTCGTCCCTTTGATGCGGTGAAGTTGTCCTGTCCCCTTAGCAGAAAAACACCCCCAAAGCATAATGTTCCCACCTCCATGTTTGACGATGGGGATGGTGTTCTTGGGGTCATAGGCAGCATTCGTCCTCCTCCAAACACGGCGAGTTCAGTTGATGCCAAAGAGCTCTATTTTGGTCTCATCTGACCACCACACTTTCACCCAGTTCTCCTCTGAATCATACAGATGTTCATTGGCAAAAATCCTTGGAGAGCTCTTTGGTCTTGGCCATGGTGGAGAGTTTGGAATCTGATTGATTGATTGCTTCTGTGGACAGGTGTCTTTTATACAGGTAACAAGCTGAGATTAGGAGCACTCCCTTTAAGAGTGTGCTCTAATCTCAGCTCGTTATCTGTATAAAAGACACCTGGGAGACAGAAATCTTTCTGATTGAGAGGGGGTCAAATACTTATTTCCCTCATGAAAATGCAAATCTATTTATAACATTTTTGACATGCGTTTTTCTGGATTTTTGTTGTTGTTATTCTGTCTCTCACTGTTCAAATAAACCTACCATTAAAATGATAGACTGATCATTTCTTTGTCGGTGGGCAAACGTACAAAATCAGCAGGGGATCAAATACGTTTTTCCCTCACTGTATATTTGTGGAACAAAGGGTATCTTTTTTGTTACTGGTTTTGGAATGAAATGAAATGAATAAACAATCACTTAATTACAGTTTTTTCATTGTCATCCCTTTGAACATGTGCTGCTCTTAGTCTGTTGTGTGTGTGTGTGTGTGTTTTGTGTCCGTTTGCGTACTGTGACAACAAAAATAACAATTTCCGTGCAAACGGAAAATAAACATAAATTATTTTCTTTTAGAAAGCAATGTTGGGAGTGACACGTGACACACAAGGCTCTGTAGTATTTGTCTCTCTCTGCGTCATTGTTACAGGTTTGTCACCATTCCGGCAGCTGGACGTAATAAATTCTGGGAGACCCTGGAGCTCAAGGTATCTTCAATAATTGATTAGACTACGCATGCTGGCAGCCAGCTTGCCAGATACTAGCATAGAGGAAGTCACAATAATAATGTGTGTGTGTGTGTTTGCGTGTGTGCGTGTGTGTGTGTTAGTTCATGTTCTTGTGTGAGGTTCTTCCATCAGACCATACTGTATATTCCATATGAAACATCAACAGCTTATGTGGCAGACGTACAGTAGTACACCTACACATCCAGATGTGGGATCATAATTTGATCATCCTGTTTTAAAGGAAATGTTTTACTTGTTGTGTATTTAAGGTTGAAAAAGTATTCTGAAGTTTGTAATTCAACAGACTTGATTTTCCCTTAAGAAAAATGTATCAACCCCTACAAAAATGTCCATTGATTATAATCCACATAATAATTAACATTTCCGGTTGCTTCAGGATTATTTTCCTGCACTTGGAAATTGGATCAAATTAACATGAAATAAAATGTTATTGGTCACATACACATATTTAGCAGATGTTAATGTGGGTGTAGCAAAATGCTTGTTTTCCTAGCGCCAACATCTGTACACTGATATAGGCCTAAACACTTATTTGCATCTATAGTGTAATCCTCTCAATGGCACACATGGGCAAAGGGAATCATTCCACTGGTCAAACAGAAAGTAGAGAAGGACAACGCTAAGGCCCAACTAGGGAGCAACAATGACTTAGCAGGGTATTAGCAGCTGAGACCTGTGGAACACGTTTACTTTTGTAGTAAAAGCACCTAAGTGACATCTTGTCTATAAAGAGGAGAGTTAGGGGGTGCTTTCAATGGAATATTACATCCCATATTTCAAGAACTTGTTAAGAAAATGTATATATAAGTCCCAAGGCTAGGGAGATTTGTTACCAGCAAGTCCATTAAGTCTGAAATACATTGCTGCGCATTGGACACTGTAATCGGCCACTAGGAATTTGAGCCATAGCATGTATGCACCTATAGGAGGAACCTACACGGATAACTCACATGAACTGTCCAGAGCCATTAAAGGGAAAGGGAAAGGAGTGTATTGAAGTGTGGTGGTGGTGGTGGGGGTTGATGAATCAATATATTGGATGATAATATATAGGAGGGGATGAGATGAGTGTAGAATGGCGTTCCATCAGGGAGCCATCACAGGGTTTTTTCTATTGAAGTTGGAATTGGGAGCCATTCCTCGAGGAATCTATAGAAGGGCTTTATGCCTCCCCTGTGGCCATGTACAGTATGTGCTCATTCTCATCCCCTCTCTGGGTCTTCTTCGTTTCATGCACTTAGCCTTGAAGGAGGACATTAGGAATAAGCAATACTGCAATAGGGCTCTGGTTATAAGTGCTCTATATAGGGAATAGGATGTGGGATCCTGAGTGGCGCAGCGGTCTAAGGCACTGCTAGAGGCGTCACTGTATCACAACCGGCCGTGATCGGGAGTCCCATAGAGCGGTGCACAATTGGCCCAGCATCATCCGGGATAGGGGAGAGTTTGGCCAGGGTAGGCCGTCATTGTAAATAAGAATTTGTTCTTAACTGACTTGCCTAGTTAAATAAAGGTTAAATCAAATAAAAATAAAATGTATTGGTTTCCACAAGATAGCACAGCCACAAAGTCAAAATTGGCTATATTGTAGAAATTCATGAAAACAAACATTTGCTTTTGGGTCTTAATCTAAGGTTAGGGTTAGGCATAAGGTTAGCAATGTGGTTAAGGTAAGGGTTAACGTTAGGTTTAAAATCTAATTTTAAGAAGACAAATTGTAGATATAGGTGGGGTTTATGACTTTGTGACTGTGGTAACTAGTTATGACCGTATTTATCAACCAAATAAAATGGCCACCC
The DNA here is from genome assembly GCF_020615455.1 of Coregonus clupeaformis. Taxonomy (NCBI): domain Eukaryota; kingdom Metazoa; phylum Chordata; class Actinopteri; order Salmoniformes; family Salmonidae; genus Coregonus; species Coregonus clupeaformis. Next base: position 42,724,341 of record NC_059201.1, on the reverse strand, counting down.
TTCTCATTTCCTCTTCCTGCTCAGCCCACTCATAGGAAACAGCACACCTGCAATACAGTGATAGAGCAGAAACCTCCTCCTTCCTTCCCTCTCTTTTCCACAAGGAGTTCCCGTCAATAATTACATTCGCCCACTCTCTCCCTCTCTCTCCTCTCGCTCTCCCTCTCCTCTCCCTCTCTCTTTCATCTCTCTCTCTCCTTCTCTTTCCATCAGTTGTGTCAACACAACGCTGGTCCCTTGATTCCCCCGGGCTACGGAACCTTCCCTGGTTATGAAACTCCATTGTCAACCCCCTCCCTTCCTCCCCCTCTCTTCTCCTGCCCTGTCCCATTACAATGACAACAACAGATAAGAATATTTATTATCTGCTCTCCCCACTCCCAGTTCCCAGTCCTCCTCCTCGTCCAACCATCATCTCTCCAGGGATCGCACTGCTCTCACTCTCTCACTGTCGCCCTCAAAAGCCTCATTCAGTTAATTAAAAAAAACATCAACCCATGGCCTCTGCATTTTTTTCTATCAGTTAAAATGAAAGAACTGCCAGTGCCAGGGCACGTCTCCTCTCTCCTCAACTCCCTCTCTTCTCTCCTCCATTTTAATTTGTATTGCCCTTTTTTCCGGCCATTTCGGAAGAAGGGAGGGCGGGAAGGAGAGAGAGGGCGCGAGAGCAGAACGTTTGCTTGTGATAAGTGCGAGCAGAATGGACATCTCCCTTGTTTATTGGCTTTTTGAAATTCAATCCATTGTCTGGGATGGAATGAGATAAAGGCAAGGAAATAGAGAAACTCTTATCACACTGACTCAGTGAAAGGAACTTTCTTTTTTCTGACGCCCCTTTGTTCTCGGTGCATTTGTTGTATGTGCACCGCTACATCCGGATAAAATGCATTTCATTCAGATGATTATTCGGAAGCGGCTAGCGGCTACGCTACTTACTTTTGTGCCTGTTCAATGTGTGCAGTCAACACATTTAGAGGAAGGAGACAATCGAGTATGGACACACTTGTCTCTAACGATTAGACTTACCCCATAAGTGTCATGTTAGTGGAATAACAGTACTATTTATTTTCCAAGTTAGAGACAATGGATGAATTTACGACTGTATCTTTGACCAAAATGTTGGAACACAATGGCAAACACATTATACTTTGATGTTGGACTAGACTATAAAGTAACAAAAAGGCCTGCACAAAGATATGAAAAGGCCTGCACAACGATACGAAAAGGCCTGCATAAAGATACAAAAAGGCCTGCACAAAGATACGAAAAAGCCTGCACAAAGATACGAAAAGGCCTGCACAGAGATACAAAAAGGCCTGCATAAAGATACGAAAATAACTGTATAAGAGAGGTGGCTCAGTGACCAATGTTTGTTTCTGTACTTTCTCACCCAGAATCTAAGTATAATGAGATGTGTAGATTTCATCTAGATTTCAACACAGCATCATTATTACATCAAGCCTAAGAACACATATCTTCCACCCTCTCTCAGGACCTCTTCCACCCATTGATTAAGAAGTGTATCTGAGCTTATAGCCTGAAGGGTTGAATGGATGCACATAGTGGTAGGTGATAGGAAGGTGACTATATAGACTGATCAGGAGGATGAGAAGAGGAGAGATGATGCAAGACGTTGCAAGAGGTGTCTCAAAGCATGAAATGATTAGCGCAGATGGACAGAGATATTTGCATTCTCCGGAGATTCAAACTAACATTTTTAGCATATTTTAATATATTTAGCGAGGAAGAAGAGAGTGAATACACCTTACATTAAATAGTCTTAAAGCCACAGTCTGTAAGATTTTAAGTAATGTTATTTAAATAAATGCAGGCCTACCCCTTGATTTTGAGTGTTTCTTGATTTTGAGTGTGTGTGTGTGTGTGTGTGTGTGTGTGTGTGTTTGTGTGTGTGTGTGTGTGTGTGTGTGTGTGTGTGTGTGTGTGGTTTAGTTTTACTATCCTTGTGGGTACCAGAAGTCCTCACAAAGATAGTAAAAACAAGGAAAATTCTGTCAAGTGGGGACATTTCGCCGGTCCCCACAAGGAAAAAGGCTATTTTAGGGTTAAGGGTTTGGGGTTAAGGTTATGGTTAGGTTAAGGATTAGGGGTTAGGGAAAATAGGATTTTGAATGGGAATAAAATGTTGGATAATAAAACAAATGTGTGCGTGTACGTGTGCGTGTGCATGTGTGTGTGTGTGTCTGTGTGTGCATAGGTATGCAAGTGTGTATGTAAGAATGTTTGTTTGAGTGTGTTTAGTAAGTATGTATGTGTTCGTGGAGCCCAGCGACAGCCTGCTGCAGTAATGAATCCGGGCTGGGATGGCTCTGAGGATGGGAGGTGGCAGATCATAAATAATCATTTATCCCGCCGTTCCTCTGCTCTGCTCTGCTTCGCAGGCCACTGGGTAGAGAGACGGGCAGGCAAGCGGGTCGGGTGTGAAACGGCGTGAGGCAAGTCACAGCTGCACTGGCCAGATCACACATGAGCCCTCCCCTCATACCCTACAGAGACAGGTAGCTGGATTCAATCAAACCTGCCTTATCAAGGTTCATGTGGTATCTCTGTTGACATGACTACTGGCCACACAAACACAAGTGTGTGCACACACACACACATTTTTTGTTGTCAAAAATGAAAGCATCTACCTGTGAGGAAGGAATTAAAGGCTATACCTGCTATTTTTACAGTGCCCAAAACCATGTGTCAGTTTTGTTTGACTATGAGTGATGTCTGAATGTACAATGCTTTTCCTGGCTTTAAAATAAATCACATAGACAGGTTTCATATAGGAAGGTACAACAAGATACTGTACAATGACAGATTAGGAAAACAATACATTGAGAAGAGAGTGAGATACAGAGATACATGGATAGATGAGGGTAGAGATAGGAAGAGATGAAGAAGAGAGATGAACAGAGAGAGAGACCGATGGGGTGATGATGAGAGTTGTAGAATGAAAAAGGAAGATGCAATAAAGAGAGACGGAAAGTAATGAAAGGTAAATGAAAATCAAAGCATGACTATATTGTTATGCGTGTTATTTATCTTTTAATCAATACCTAACTTCCCATTAACTTTTAATATGTACTTCCAATTGAAGCCTGAAATTAAATAGAGCTGGAGGAAATCAAGAGCACCTAACTGGAGAGCCTGTGTGGAAATTCAGTCATAAACACTGTCGGCCATTACTGGGAAAGGAATAGAGGCTATTGGTTTGTGAAGGAAGAAACACACTCATTCTGAAGGCAGGGGCAATGGGTGTTTGTCATAGCCTACATACAGAGTCCATATAAGAACATACAGCCTTTTTGTCATAAATATGGTCTCCATATTAGGACTTACAGCATACTATAATGCTATGCCATGATGACATTGACGCACATGTATCACAAACATGCATGACAGTATATGTGAAAGAGCACATGGGGGCTGTAGAAGTATCTAATTTCAACTTCTGATAATTGGCGTGAATTATTTTTAAGAAAGTAAAGGAAGGGAATGAACGTCTTTCTTGAACACAAAAAATATAGTCCCTCAACGTCCCCTATATCCCCATGTACGCTAAGTCGCAATTTTCCCCAACTCTGTTGTGCATTTGAATACGATGAAAGTTGTTTTTCAGACTTTTCTGAGTGAGAGTAAGACTGCAATGAAACAGAATATCACAGAACTCCAGTGCATTATTAAAAAGTAGTATAAGGCTTGCATGACACTGAGAACCTGTTTCCAAAGGATACAGTTTGTTTCAAGGGATCAAGTCTTCCTTTCTCTCTCTGTTCCTTCTCTCTCTCTCATCCCCCCCCCCCCCCTTTCTCTGTCTCTCTCCGTCGCTCTCTCTCATTTGTTATAAAGACTAACCACCGCTCCTCTCCTCAACACTCACGGAGCAACATTAATCTACTCTCCACCCTTCTCAGTGTTCTCCACCCGAGCGAAGTGAATAAGGCAGGGAGTTGGAGGGAAGAGGAAACGGCTCTGATTTAATTAATGGCTTCTGCCGCTACGCTAGCCCACGGCTGACTACGTCGCTCAGTGGCGTTTATGATGTATACAATTACATTACGGAGGAACACCACCACACACAAAGCCTAACCAGCACACCTTGGTTCTTCTATTCTCTACTTCAGAAGCTCCTTTTTATTTCTGTGTGTTATTGAGACTTTCTTGCACGCATACACACATGCTCACACACACAAACCAGTAGATAAAAGAGCCTTGCTAAGACTTTGAACCATCTCCAAGATATGATAACCTAGATTACACTTCCCAACTGATGATATGGAGAGAGAATGGAGCCCAGAATGCTCAAATGAGCCACACAGGATTTCTGAGGTATAATTTAGCACTCCGGCTATAGTGTCGTCGTGGTGAGCTAGAATTTAGCATTTAGCCCAAGGAGGTGCTCAGTTGCAAGGTAGCATTTAGCTGGGTTAAGTGTCGAGTTCCGAGCTAGCGTACATTTAACTCTGTGGAGACGACCTGTCAAGCCCTGGCCTCCCCTACCTGATTAATGAGACCTCAAACTGTCGCCCTGACCCCTTTCCTCCCCCTCCCTCCTTTCCTTCCTTCCCTCTTTCACTCTTTCTTCTTCTCGCTACAGCTGCGTCGGCTGCCTCCCTCCAGCGACTGCCGGCATGCCACCGCTCTGTTGCACAGCTCAAAATCTGCTGAGTAACTCCTTAGCCCCCCCTCCTTCTTCCTCCATCCCTCCTTCCTGCTCCTCCCTTACTCTACCCGTCCTGGGCTTCTGCGAAGGGGAGCTGCTGATGTTATGCGGCTCACAGGACTTGCCCGTAAATGAACTCATTTTTCATCCTGCCTCCCCTGTTAATGACTGGCACTTTCCTCACACGGGGCGACTGGAACTCTGAAGAGCGGCCAGAGTGACAGAGCACCATTCATCTGCAGTCCACACGGTGCATGGGGAGGCAGGGCCATATAGGACAGACGGACGGACGGACGGACGGAGGGACAGACAGACAGACTGACGGACGAACGGACAGACTAAAGCAAAGACACGGTTGGAGGGAAAGACTGACAGAGGAATATTGTTAATTTCCACATAGAAGGGCAATATAGAGCAGGGAGGGAGAGAGAGAGAGAGAGAGAGAGAGAGAGAGAGAGAGAGAGAGAGAGAGAGAGAGAGAGAGAGAGAGAGAGAGAGAGAGAGAGAGAGAGAGAGAGAGAGAGAGAATTAAAAAGAGAGGGACAGTGAGGTAAAAAGAGAGGGACAGTGAGGTAAAAAGATAAGGATAGTTAGATGGACACACATATCCCAAGTCATTATCACATGAGAGGAGAGCGTTGAGCAAGGCCATAGAACAAACTGGCTGATTCACTTAAAATCGAATAGAAACAGACAACAAAAAAGACAAACACTCCGACAGATAGACAGACAATTAGAATGACTGACTGACTGACAGACAGACAAACACACAAACAGGACCGGCCTTAGCCTTCTGGTGGCCCTGCCATTTGTGTCACTGCCATTTGTGTCACTTTGCAGGTAGTTCGGCTCTGGTGGCAGGTTCAACCTGAAAATGAGTGTCCTGAATAGCATGTGTGATAAGTTGGAAAGATCGATCCAATCCCTTACCAGAGGCACCCTGCATGCGGCTTTATGTCTTTATGTTTTCCTAATAGAAAGGCTGCATTATGAGTATGTATGAAACAACAACGAGTAAAGCTCACCTTTGATCACATTTGCAAAGTCGCCCTTTCCTCTCTCTGAAATAGAAAACATGTTAGTAGTCAAATGTTTTAAATGAATAGCCCAAAATAATTTGCACAACAGACAGTGAATAAAAATGCAGGTGTGTGATGGAGACCAACACCCCCCGCTGTTGGACACAAACCTAATTGCAGCGCCACTAGTTCCCCACTATTACATTAGCTGTTGGTGGGATGATGAATCACAGAGGTAAAACAATACTATTATGGGATAGACTGTGACTCAGGTCACAGAGTTGGCACTGCAGGGAAGAAAACAATGTTACGCCTGGAATCTGAATGCAGGATTAATTATAATTAAGAACTGCGTTTCTGTTTGTTTTACTATGTATACTATGCTGTGCTCTGGTATCATGGGGGTATAGTACGCATCCCAAATCACCTCCTATTTCCTATATAGTGCACTACTTTCTCATTATAAAGGGAATAGGGTGCCATTTGGGACGCAGCCGTGGTGGCGTTTTCCTTTGGGAACAGTTCAACAGGTTCGCCACCCCACAGCATTGTGAATCTGGCTTTCATGGAGGAGCTTGCTATGTCTAGAACTATACTGTTCAATACATTCAAATACATTTTTTTCTGTCATTTTTCTGTGCTTTGTAGAAAGTCTTATTAACCCTTTACACTCGTGGGAATTGCCCTACAGTGAGCTCCAGAAGTATTGGCACCGTTTTGGCTCTGTACTCCAGCACTTTGGATTTGAAATTATACAATAACTATGAGGTGTGTGCAGACTGTCAGGTTTAATTTGACGATATTTTCATCCATATCGGGTGACCAGTTTAGAAAATAGTGCACTTTTTGTACATAGTCCCCCCATTTTAGGGGATCAAAAGTATTGGGACAAATTCACTTATGTGTATTTAAATAGTCAAAAGTTTAGTATTTGGGCCCATATTCATAGCACGCAATGATTACATTTGGATGCATTTGCTGTTTGTTTTGGTTGTATTTCAGATTATTTTCTGCCCAATGGAAATGAATGGGAAATAATGTATTGTGTCATTTTGGAGTCACTTTTATTGTTAATAAATATAGAATATCTTTCTAAACACTTCTACATTAATGTGGATGCTACCGTAATAACAGATAATCCTGAATAAATCGTGAATAACGATGAGTGAGAAAGTTACAGACCAGTGGAGGCTGCTAATGGGAGGACGGCTGGAATGGATGGCATGTATTTGATACCATTCCACTCATTCCACTCATTACCACGAGCCCGTCCTCCCCAATTAAGGTGCCACCAACCTCCTGTGGTAGAGACGCACTAATAAAGTCCCAAGAAAAATGTGTGGAGTCTCGAGTCAAGTCCAAGTCACGCATTCTAAGAGAAAATCAAGTCAAGTCATATGTTTTTTCAAGTCAAGTCTCAAGTCAAGTAAAATATATCGATAGGCCTACATGCAATGACTTGTTCAACTACAAATCTTTGTCTATTTATTGTGGCAACCAGACAGCCCTTTTAATTAATTTATCTACAACACATTTTGATTATGTAATAACTCATTTTAACAACAAATTCCAAATGCAAGCTTCATACTGTAAGTAAACAATCAATTTCAAGCAATTTTTACATTCCAAAAAGACCAATAGGCCTATGCTAATAATTGTTGCTTGTTGCCCCATTGCTGGAGAGCTTGAAAAGTAAACTGTTCATATTCTTGATCACAAATTTTTTTTGGAGCTGCATAATTATGGCAATCCTCTCTCCCTCAATTTGACGTTTGTGCTGCACCCGATTGCAAGTGCAATACTATCTCTGGCTGCATGGAGAGTAGCCTAATCCACATAGACTCTGTGCCACAAAATCTATGACAAAACATTACGAAACCAGGCCAGATCATTTCAAGTCATCAGTCTCAAGTCAAAGTCGAGTCCCAAGTCAAGTCTCAAGTTACTTTATTTTCTATCTAGTCGAGTATCAAGTCATCAAATCAGACTCAAGTCCAAGTCATGTGACTCAAGTCCACGCCTCTGCTAACTGGTGTCTCTAAGTGGCCACACACCTCTCCAAAGTATGCATAGTTCCTAAGCAATTTCAATGCACTTTTATAACTCAAAGTAGAGTCTTCAACTATAAGGTACTTATAGCTCTCCTAGCTGTGCGATTGAGGAATTAGAGCAAGCACACTTGTAGTTGTTTCATTTCAAACACAACCGTGTATCCCCGCCATCACACAATTACTGTTGTTGTTTATGCAATCCAAAAACGGTCCATCATAAATCACAATCTGGGTCAGGTGGGCATGATTTGAAAGGTTGTTCTATTGCCAACATGACTAGCTAAGTTATAAAACGCGATCTTATAGTGTTATGCCTTCAAAAGGCAATTCAGAGGAACAGATCGTAATTTTGGTGCGCATAGAAAGGAGTCATGAACGCATTCAGGTGCGTGTGCTGCAGCGAATTTTCTTAAACAAACATAGGCTCATTCTATTCAGAACAACCCAGGGTGTGATGCCATGTAATTGTACATCAAACATAGTGATCATAAACGTTGACACTGTATATGACATGAGTTTTATGATATGGAAATGTGAAGTGCTTATTTGGACTCATGTGTGTTTGGCTTGCTTGTATGACAACAAAACATTATTTATTCTAATCCTCAATGTCTCAACTTTCAAAATACATAGAGTCATCTTAAATGTACAGCATTTTCCTCGCTCAGACAACAAAACATATGCAAAGGTTGCCCAATTACCAGGAGGGATAACTTTCAAAATACATAGAGTCATCTTAAATTTACAGCATTTTCCTCGCTCAGACAACAAAACATATGCAAAGGTTGCCCAATTACCAGGAGGGATATGGGCAACGTCTTGTCGTGTGCGATGCTCAAGTTCAGAACTTCTGTCAGTCAAAACCCATACAGCGCTGTGAAGCGCAGAGCCAGAGCTCTGATGTTATGTATAGCATGCTACTTTACAGCCCCTACACTCCAATTTAGGCGCTTATTAGTGCCCAAATCTGCCATTTTCAACCTGTATACGGGTACGAGTGTAAAGGGCTACAGCTTTTGAGAGGGGAGTATCTATCTTATTTTCACTGCGCCATTATGTTCTTTTCGCCCTTATTCACAACTTATCATTTTGTAACTATTTCTCTATCGAATATGACACTCTACACACTTCTTCCACACAGATGAGTGTAGCTGAAGCATTTCAACATGTTTGATGCCAGTGGGAAGGATTGGAGGGATGGATGGAGAGAGAGAGAGAGACAGAGAGAGAGAGAGAGTGAGAGAGAGACAGAGAGAGAGAGAGAGAGAGAAGAGAGAGAGAGAGAGAGAGAGAGAGAGAGAGAGAGAGAGAGAGAGAGAGAGAGAGAGAGAGAGAGAGAGAGACTCGCGCCAGCCCAGTATGGCAGATGGAGTCAGCTCACAGTGACACCAGGCTATGAAGCAACACCTGGAGGAGCCAGGCTGGGCAGCAACACTACATCTCTGGCCATCATCAGGATGAGGGCTGAGTGCTCCAGTAGCCGACAGAAGTGTTGGCACCAGGGCCACAGTGTGGGCGATGCCAACACAGCTCTCTGTGCCCAGTGCCAAAAAGCAGCTCTGAAAACATATCAGTTCGGACTGGAGTGAGAGGGGGAAGTAGAGTAGATTTATAGAAGAAGGAAGGAGAGATACTTAGGGTACTATAGAGTAGTACACTATCCTGTATTATAGAGTAGTATACTAACCTGTATTATAGAGTAGTATACTAACCTGTATTATAGAGTAGTATTTTAACCTGTATTATAGAATAGTATACTAACCTGTATTATAGAGTAGTATACTAATCTGTATTATAGAGTAGTATACTAACCTGTATTATAGAGTAGTATACTAACCTGTATTATAGAGTAGTATACTAACCTGTATTATAGAGTAGTATACTAACCTGTATTATAGAGTAGTATACTAACCTGTATTATAGAGCAGTATACTAACCTGTATTATAGACTAGTATACTAACCTGTATTATAGAGTATTATACTAACCTGTATTATAGAGTAGTATACTAACCTGGATTATAGACTAGTATATTAACCTGTATTATAGAGTAGTTACTAACCTGTATTATAGAGTAGTATACTAACCTGTATTATAGAGTAGTATACTAACCTGTATTTTGGGGAACATTTCTATATATGAGTGGTCTTACTGTGTAAGCATCTCAGTAAAACAAGGAAAGGAGGTGTGTGGTGTGTATCTTTGTTGCCCATCCGTATCCAATGAGACTAATTCTGAAGGGGCCTGAGGAGGTGTGTGTGCGTGCGTCATGCATGGGCACGCTCCTCACACTTATTTCCATGTCAGTTTGCATGCACAGCTGCTACAAACGACACATCATATCATGCTACAAGACAATAAAACAAAGCCAGGAAAAAACAACTGTATGAAAGCAAACCAGACCTGCCATTATGTCAATTTCAGATAAATTCTCTGTCTGTAGGTCATGCAATTTCCTGAACAATAGACTATAGCACATTACGAGAAGATACCAAGGCAACAGTTTGAAAAGCGGGACTGTTTGTAAAGGTTGCAGGTGGGGAGATAAGGTGAGTGTAATGGCGGCACAGTGCAATCTGCTTTAATCTTGCTCAGGGAAGAATCTGTCTTTTAGCCAATCAAACCCACCATAGAAATGTGCATGCAGTGAATGCAGTACTAACTAACTACTGTCCATCCCTCACTCTACCTTTGAGGGCAGTCTACCTGATGTTTTGTAAGCCTACAGAACCAAAAACTACTCTACGATTCTATTAGGCTAATGAAATAAAGGGCACGTTTATAACATGTTAACCCCATATTCCTCTGCAGCCCTGCCCCTTCCCGGCATGCAGCTCTCCTCTCCTCTCGGCCCTCCCAGTCGGAGCGCGGCCAGTCAGAAGTCATTACACCCTCTATTAACTCTCGCTCAGCTTCATTAGGCATGCAAATTGAGGAGGGACGGCGACTTGAAAAACTTTCCCCCGGCTGCCTCTCTTTCTTTCACTTTTTCTTTCTTCCCTCCATCTCCCTTCACTATACCCGTTCGCTCTTACACACTCACCAACGTGAGCGTCTACTGTAGTGTGTGTGCGTATAAACACACTTTCACAAACACTCTCAAATGTATACCATTCTAAACTCCCCCCAGGGCAGTGAACAGACCTTTGGTGGGGCAGGTGCTCAAAGTGAACAAAGGGTCTAGTTTGATGTGCAATTCGTTACCTTTAAAGTTACAAGAGATAAAGGAGACAAACGTTATTTTTTAAATGCCACCAATCAAAAGGGCACTTTTTCATAGTAGGGCAAAAAGAGGAGGTGATCCAACACCCCTAGAACCCTATCTGTACACGTGCCTGTCTCCCCCACTAAACCCAGTTGCTCTTATACACTCGCCAATGTGAGCATGTACTACAATGAGGGAAAAAAGTATTTGATCCCCTGCTGATTTTGTACGTTTGCCAACTGACAAAGAAATGATCAGTCTATAATTTTAATGGTAGGTTTATTTGAACAGTGAGAGACAGAATAACAACAAAACAATCCAGAAAAACACATGTCAAAAATGTTATAAATTGATTTGCATTTTAATTAGGGAAATAAGTATTTGACCCCCTCTCAATCAGAAAGATTTCTGGCTCCCAGGTGTCTTTTATACAGGTAACGAGCTGAGATTAGGAGCACACTCTTAAAGGGAGTGCTCCTAATCTCAGTTGTTACCTGTATAAAAGACACCTGTCCACAGAGCAAGCAATCAATCAGATTCCAAACTCTCCACCATGGCCAAGACCAAATGAGCTCTCCAAGGATGTCAGGGACAAGATTCTAGACCTACACAAGGCTGGAATGGGCTACAAGACCATCGCCAAGCAGCTTGGTGAGAAGGTGACAACAGTTGGTGCGATTATTCGCAAATGGAAGAAACACAAAATAACTGTCAATCTCCCTCGGCCTAGGACTCCATGCAAGATCTCACCTTGTGGAGTTGCAATGATCATGAGAACGGTGAGGAATCAGCCCAGAACTACACGGGAGGATCTTGCCAATGATCTCAAGGCAGCTGGGACCATAGTCACCAAGAAAACAATTGGTAACACACTACGCCGTGAAGAGGAGGAGAACTGGGTGAAAGTGTTGTGGTCAGAACTGGGTGAAAGTGTTGTGGTCAGATGAGACCAAAATCGAGCTCTTTGGCATCAACTCAACTCGCCGTGTTTGGAGGAGGAGGAATGCTGCCTATAACCCCAAGAACACCATCCCCAAAGTCAAACATGGAGGTGGAAACATTATGCTTTGGGGTTGTTTTTCTGCAATGGGGACAGGACAACTTCACCACATCAAAGGGACGATGGATGGGCCATGTACCGTCAAATCTTGGATGAGAACCTCCTTCCCTCAGCCAGGGCATTGAAAATTGGTCGTGGATGGGTATTCCAGCATGACAATGACCCAAAACACACGGCCAAGGCAACAAAGGAGTGGCTCAAGAAGAAGCACATTAAGGTCCTGGAGTGGCCTAGCCAGTCTCCAGACCTTAATCCCATAGAAAATCTGTGGAGGGAGCTGAAGGTTCGAGTTGCCAAACGTCAGCCTCGAAACCTTAATGACTTGGAGAAGATCTGCAAAGAGGAGTGGGACAAAATCCCTCCTGAGATGTGTGCAAACCTGGTGGCCAACTACAAGAAACGTCTGACCTCTGTGATTGCCAACAAGGGTTTTGCCACCAAGTACTAAGTCATGTTTTGCAGAGGGGTCAAATGCTTATTTCCCTCATTAAAAGGCAAATCAATTTATAACATTTTTGACATGCGTTATTCTGGATTGTTTTGTTGTTATTCTGTCTCTCACTGTTCAAATAAACCTACCATTAAAATTATAGACTGATCATGTCTTTGTCAGTGGGCAAACGTACAAAATCAGCAGGGGATCAAATACTTTTTTCCCCTCACTGTATGTGCGTTGCATATACACACATACTCCTAAACGATGGTCACGATGAGGATAGTCACGACCGAGGTAGTCACGCACGTCAGATGGTACCCCCACACGCAGTACTGGCATGCTCAGCTTCTCTTTCCCCCCTCTGCCTCGATCGCCACTAACACCCTCCACCCCCACCCACCAACGCTTGCTCCTCTGTTAATGATGCATGGCTCTCTACATTTGGTTTTTCTCCTCCACTATTGACTGCCGAGCAGGAATTCATGCTGCACACTCGTTCATTCAACCCTCACTCGCCTTTATTAGAGTTCCGGCAGGTTAACCGCCATGCCGCGTGCCGCCTGCCGAGCTCCTCACACCATAAACACACCACGACACGCTGGGAATAATGCATATTCAGGCCTTATTATTGGATCCAGGATTGACATCGTCCAGAGCAACACAGGATCAAGGCATGACATTATGATGTGATATTCAATGACACGAAGGTAACTCCCTCATCTCCATTTCCAGGAACACAGTTATTTTCTCTTTGCACCATCTCTTTCCTCTCTTCTCAAATTCCATCCCTTTTTTATTTCGTCTCTGTCTGTATGTCGTAAGCCACCAACATCAGTCGTGGGGCCGGCAGAGGTCATGGCCTGTCTCCGTCGTCTCTGACAACGCAGAAACGCACCAGCAGCAGGGGATGGCGGGTCAAGTTGTTGTGGGATAATGCGCTGTGTCGCGCCACTTCACTTTGAATTGGAACACAGGCTCAAACAGGTGGAAAATGGATTCAGGGCAGAAACATGGAATCAAACTATGCTAGTGTACTGGAATACCCTTTAATATGACCTGACAGAGTCTCATTTTAATCACAGGAACTTTGAGATTCAAGGATTAGAATAAAGAGTTGGTAGAGAGACATACATTCAATTGTTTTGTGAGCGGTGAGGGGTGGGGGGTCACATAGTCAACCCACCATGCATAAATATTTAACTGCCGTTCTTGGAAAGCATGTACATTTGTACTGACTAGCATAAACATTTTACTGACTAGCATGAACATTTTACTGACTAGCATAACCCTTTTACTGACTAGCATAACCATTTTACTGACTAGCATTAACATTTTACTGACTAGCATAAACATTTTACTGACTAGCATCAATTAATTGAAATATAAATGTTTTGAAGAACCCACACTCATATCCAGCTAATCTAAGTCACTGCAAATACATCTGTGTACTATTCCTTGACCATGACAATCAGCTGAAAGGCATTCAAAGTACAGGTTTATTAACCTCCAGCAGCAGGTGAGCTTTATGACGCTCCATTCCTATCCAGAGAGAGCATAGAGACTCACATCCAAAGGTGAGGAGTATAGATAAAACAGTCATTCTGTGGCAGACATCGCCCTCCCTTGGCACAGTTTGTAACTACATCTCTGCTTCTAGCTACTCTATGAGGACAGTAAAGAGGGTTTTATCCATGACTCTGATTACATTGCTGTACTAACAGGGCTTTAATAACCAAATATTTTAATTGCAATACTATGATCACTGTTCTCAGTTTGTGGACAACATGTTAATCTTCACTTAAGTGCTCTACACCAAAAGAGGATGTCACACTGTAAATTAAGCTTTCAGAGTCGATAGACCATGTAATAGCTTCCCTCTCCTTGATAGCATACTCTACTCTCAACTAAAAGTTCCACCATCAATGAACTGAATAGCCCTTTTGGACCCATCAGTTGTGTCAAGACCTTCTTGCTACAATAGTTTTCAACTTATGTATTGTTAAAATAAACCATCAAAGAATGTTGTATTTTCTCCAAAGTAAGACCAGGCATTGCATGTATACCCAGGGATATTTGATGCAGGTGGATAAAGGCCCGGATTCAATCTGATCACGTTTGTAGAATATGCAGCTTTCAAATGTACACTATACAGTGAGGGAAAAAAGTATTTGATCCCCTGCTGATTTTGTACGTTTGCCCACTGACAAAGACATGATCAGTCTATAATTTTAATGGTAGGTTTATTTGAATAGTGAGAGACAGAATAACAACAACAAAATCCAGAAAAACGCATGTCAAAGATGTAATAAATTGATTTGCATTTTAATGAGGGAAATAAGTATTTGACCCCTCTGCAAAACATGACTTAGTACTTGGTGGCAAAACCCTTGTTGGCAATCACAGAGGTCAGACGTTTCTTGTAGTTGGCCATCAGGTTTACACACATCTCAGGAGGGATTTTGTCCCACTCCTCTTTGCAGTTCTTCTCCAAGTCATTAAGGTTTCGAGGCTGACGTTTGGCAACTCGAACCTTCAGCTCCCTCCACAGATTTTCTATGGGATCTGGAGACTGGCTAGGCCACTCCAGGACCTTAATGTGCTTCTTCTTGAGCCACTCCTTTGTTGCCTTGGCCGTGTGTTTTGGGTCATTGTCATGCTGGAATACCCATCCACGACCCATTTTCAATGCCTTGGCTGAGGGAAGGAGGTTCTCACCCAAGATTTGACGGTACATGGCCCATCCATCGTCCCTTTGATGCGGTGAAGTTGTCCTGTCCCCTTAGCAGAAAAACACCCCCAAAGCATAATGTTTCCACCTCCATGTTTGACGGTGGGGATGGTGTTCTTGGGGTCATAGGCAGCATTCCTCCTCCTCCAAACACAGCGAGTTGAGTTGATGCCAAAGAGCTCGATTTTGGTCTCATCTGACCACAACACTTTCACTCAGGTCTCCTCTGAATCATTCAGATGTTCATTGGCAAACTTCAGACGGCCCTGTATATGTGCTTTCTTGAGCAGGGGGACCTTGCGGGCGCTGCAGGATTTCAGTCCTTCACGGCGTAGTGTGTTACCAATTGTTTTCTTGGTGACTATGGTCCCAGCTGCCTTGAGATCATTGGCAAGATCCTCCCGTGTAGTTCTGGGCTGATTCCTCACCGTTCTCATGATCATTGCAACTCCACAAGGTGAGATCTTGCATGGAGCCCCAGGCCGAGGGAGATTGACATTTTTTTTGTGTTTCTTCCATTTGCGAATAATCGCACCAACTGTTGTCACCTTCTCACCAAGCTGCTTGGCGATGGTCTTGTAGCCCATTCCAGCCTTGTGTGGGTCTACAATCTTGTCCCTGACATCCTTGGAGAGCTCTTTGGTCTTGGCCATGGTGGAGAGTTTGGAATCTGATTGATTGATTGCTTCTGTGGACAGGTGTCTTTTATACAGGTAACAAGCTGAGATTAGGAGTGTGCTCCCTTTAAGAGTGTGCTCCTAATCTCAGCTCGTTACCTGTATAAAAGACACCTGAGAGCCAGAAATCTTTCTGATTGAGAGGGGGTCAAATACTTATTTCCCTCATTAAAATGCAAATCAATTTATAACATTTCTAACATGCGTTTTTCTGGATTTTGTTGTTGTTATTCTGTCTCTCACTGTTCAAATAAACCTACCATTAAAATTATAGACTGATAATTTCTTTGTCAGTGGGCAAACGTACAAAATCAGCAGGGGATCAAATATTTTTTCCTTCACTGTATATACAAAAGTACGTGGACACCGCTTAAAATGAGTGGATTTGGCTATTTCAGCCATACCCGTTGCTGACAGGTGTATAAAATCGAGCATACAGCCATGCAATCTCGAGAAACGAACTTTGACAGTAGAATGGCCTTACTGAAGAGTTCAGTGACTTTCAACGTGGCACCATCATAGGATTCCACCTTTCCAACAAGTCAGTTGGTCAAATTTCTGCCCTGCTAGAGCTACCCCGGTCAACTGTAAGTGCTGTTATTGTGAAGTGGAAACGTCTAGGAGCAACAACGGCTCAGCCGCACCATGCGCAATGCCAAGCGTTGGATGGAGTGGTGTAAAGCTCGCCGCCATAGGACTCTGGAACAGTGGAAAAGCATACTCTGGACAATATCAACATTCACCAGCTGGCAGTCCGACAGACGAATCTGGGTTTGGCGGATGCCAGGAGAACGCTACCTGCCCCAATGCATAGTGCCAACTGTAAAGTTTGGTGGAGGAGGAATAATGGTCTAGGGCTGTTTTTCATGGTTCAGGCTAGGCCCCTTAGTTCCAGTGAAGGGAAATCTTAGGGCTACAGGATACAATGACATTCTAGACGATTCTGTGCTTCCAACTTTGTGGCAACAGTTTGGGAAGGCCTTTTCTTATTTCATCATGACAATGCCCCCGTGCACAAAGCGAGGTCCATACAGAAATTATTTGTCGAGATCGATGTGGAAGAACTTGACTGGCCTGCACAGAGACCTGACCTCAACCCCATCAAACACCTTTGGGATGAATTGGAACGCCAACTGAAAGACCAGCCTAATCGCCCAACATCAGTGCCCGACCTCACTAATGCTCTTTTGGCTGAATGGAAGCAAGTCCCCGCAGCAATGTTCCAACATCTAGTGGAAAGCCTACCCAGAAGAGTAGGCTGTGTTAGCAGCAAAGGGGGACCAACTCCATATTAATGCCCATGATTTTGGATTGAGATGTTCGACGAGCAGATGTCCACATACTTTTGGTCATATAGTGTATGTTACCGTGTTTGCGGAGATCGCATTCAAGGTAAACGCTGCTGATTTTGGTTTAACTGGAAATTACCTCTAAATGTCAAGCTCGCTATAGTGTGGTTTCTGATTAAATCCCGGCCTAAACGTAGCTAAGTAAAACAGCATAAGTTACATCAATCATCCAGTGTGTTTATTTGATTATACATGCAGTGTGTCCTATTTGATGGTTGTAGTTTGATATGTAAATCTGATTGCCTATTGGCCCCGGATCTGTTTGTGCTCTTGCCAATAGCATTGCTCATTGTCAAGTCATTGTTTGGCATGACAATGAATGACAAGGAGTTGGCCTGATAGCACGAACAGACTGCAGTGGCATTCCTGCAACGTCGCAGAAATGTTTCTCTGTCTGAACTCATTCCCCCTGTCAAGTCCTTCTTTGGAGTTGGCGTGACTCTGTGAGAAACTTGCATGTGCTAAATGGCGGCATGTCGCGGGGTGCCCGGGGACCAAGGGCCAGCCGGAGGACAGGTGGTAGGCTAATCATGTGGAAAATGAGGAGTTGGAAGGAGAGTGAGAGGGAGGGGACAGACCACCACAGTGGCCCTCCTGCCTGCCGGTTCATCCCCCTCGCCCCTCCATCACACTGCTGCCATCCATAATGTCCCCAGTCCACCAAGGCCTGTTGCTCTGGTTACTGTTACTGTTGTTCCTGGTTACAGAAAAACAAAGGAAGGCAGCCTGAAGGTTGTAAAATAGTGTTCCCCCTGCTTGAGGAGGACCCAGTTTGATCAAAATGTGTTCCTGCCATCATTGTAGACATGATGTTTCTTCTTTGAAACTGTGAAAGTACCTGTATTTTATTGTTTAGTAAACACTATTTGCAAACTAGGAATCAAACAGGGCACCTTACATGACCTATACGTTCACTTTAGTTCCCAGGAAGAAAATAACTGTGTAAAGAAGTCAGTCCAAGCCTTTGTAGTGGTGTTTGCACAGAGAGTACTTTGTGCTGGCAGAACTAGACTAGACTACCGCTGTATGCTTCAGTGGTCTTGCCCACGGGGCCAAAATGGTGGTTGTGTCTAAAATGATAACCTATTCCCTATGTAGAGAATTACTTTTGACCAGAGCCCAGGGCACTACATAGGGAATAGGGTGCAATTTCGGACGCACCCAATGTTTCTCTGCTTATCTTGGAGAAAATGAGAATGGCTGCAGGGAGGGAAACCAGGTCAATAAGGCAGCATCTTTCATAAAGCCATATTGCTGTATGTGCTTGCATAACATCCTGCAGGGAGGTATTGATTAACTATACACCATGAAAGGGGAGGGATCATTGCTGCCTTCAAATAGCTCTCTAAGTGGCTGTCAAAGTGAGGCCGATCACAGCAGCAAACTGTAGCCTTGTCTTGATCATCAGATTGGGTGGTGTGGTGGTGTGGTTTGAGAGAAGCATTCTAAGCTCAGCTCTCTTTTACCTCTATTCACCTCTGTCCTTGTGCCTCGTCGTTATAATCATCACCGTCATCATCATCAATTCGATGAACATCATGACCATCGTAATTATCCTTCATCATCTTGGTCAATATCATCATCATCATCATCATCATTTTTATAAATAACAACTAGGCTACCCTCTCTGACCTTTCCTTGCCTGAACTGAGCTACGGCAATACTGTAGCTATAGTCCCTGTCATCTGAAATGACTTGCTCTCCGGGAGTGGGACCCACAGACATTTCTGAATAAATCATTGGTGAACGACAGCCAGCAGCCTCTAACCGTTTGTTTTGGAAGGTAATCACATTATTTTGGGAGGAAAAACAGAAGAGAAAAGCTCTGAAACAAATAATCCAAAAAGTATTCTCCATCATACATAATTCATGAGAGGCATCATAAGAGCAGCTGGCATTACTCCTAAAATAACAAGGAGCTGTTATAGATGTAAATACTCAAGTTCATGCTGGTGTTCCTTTCACTAAACCAGTTTGGAATAACTCAGACAAACTAGGAATTTTCACTATCAACTTTTTAATTTTTTTTTTTTTTCAGGACTCTACCCTCACAACCCATGGACCCTTGCTTATGATACAGGAATGTTCTATATCACTTTGTATTTTCTTATCTATCATCTGCAGTGAAATGTAGTACTTTGTAATTTACAGTAATCGCCTAGTCCAAGTGAATTAAAGTACATGAGGTATTCCCCTGTAGTATTTCTTAGTTTACTTATCATGACACCTTCCTAATCCTCTTAACGAGTCAACTAAATGATATGTTACACATTTCCTAATTATTTATTCGCAGTGAATATCTTTTGAGACAAAGGACAAAGAGAGAATGTGAAATCGGAGAAAATACGAGTTATACAACTCACCAGAAGGGAAATCAACTTTCTCTGCCCTGGCCATATGCTACCACGGTGACGTTCCATGACATCGATCTCTCTGTTGACATATACCAGCAGCCTGAGTTTGTGGGGCTTAGGCTGGTTGTCTGTAGCCACAACTGTCTGTCTATCTGCTGGCATCTGTAAAACAGGGACAGAGGGAAGGAAACTGGATTTTTCTCTGCCAAGTTTGAATGACATCAATGCAGCATATAAGAGTTGAGAAGCAGATAAGATAAGGTCATCTTTGGTACCAATTGTGCTGAATTAATGCATTTCTACCAAGTAATGCAGTAACACAATAGTATGTTAGATTAAATCTAAGTATTTAAACTTGATGATGTACCAACTTCAGGACCATGTGATGCTAATTTCAGGACCGTATGGCAACCTGGCAACGTGTATTGTTTATTTTATGCCGTGTCCATTCAGGTTCCATATGTTCCCTGGGTCAGTCTCCTTTGAGCATTAAGTCTGATTTAGGTGACTGGTTCTGCTAGAGTGATTGTCAAAAGCGACAGCACACATTCAGCAGACTGTCAAGTGACATGCCTTAAAAGGGATTCAGGATTAGTTGGGCTCCAATGGACCTTTTCTTCACCCTGGATTTACTTTGCATAGACCATGCTTAAATATTATCCTGGTAAGGATAGCCTGATATGTGGGCTGCGTCCCAAATGGCACCCTATCCCATATAGTGCACTACTTTTGACCAGAGCCCTATGGGTTATGGCCTATAGGGAATAGTTTACAGTTTGCTAGCTACCATACCTTTGCCCCGTTAGCCACAATGGGCATAACAATGCATCAATTCAATCTGGCCACTATGTCAGTAATGGTGGGGCACAGAAGGGCATATCTATTCTATCTATTGTGTTTCTATGGCATGGACAGCGATAGCGGCCAGTGTGGGGTGTGGGCTGTATTCTAAGCAGCCTCCGGACTGCTGCTAGAGATAGAGTTGTAGGCAAGAAGGAACAGAGGAAGAGAGTGGAGAGAGAGAAGCAGAAAAAAAAGAAGCCCTTTGTCCTTGTCCCCCCATTAATCTGAAGAACGTAAGGAAGTGCCAAGGGGATTAAATGTGTTACTCCAAAAGTGAAAAAAAGTGTTAATTGCTTGCCAATCGATAATTCTATAATTACTTTGTGACAAATGGTTCACTTGCAGTGTCGGGGTGGGTTCACCCAAGCGGGAAAATTAATATATTTTAATACTAAACAAAAATATAAAAGCAACATGCAACAATTTAAAAGATGTCACTGAGATACAATTCATATAAGGAATCAATCAATATAAATAAATAAATTAGGCCTAATCTATGGATTTCACATGACTGGGCAGGGCCCACCCACTGGGTAGCCAGGGCCCAGCCAATCAGAATGAGTTTTTCCCCACAAAAGGGCTTTATCACAGACAGAAATACTCCTCAGCATACAGAGAATTTCTGGGATCTTTTATTTCAGCTCATGAAACATGTGACCAACACTTTACATGTTGCGTTTATATTTTTGTTCAGTATATATATTTAAGTATGTTCGTGATACATATATTTAAGTATATTTAAAATGATCTCTCTTCCATCCTATCATCTCTTCCCTCTGCTCAATCCTTCTCCCTCCAATCTCCTGATTCTGCCTCCTCAACCCTCCTCTCCTCCCTTTCTGCATCCTTTGACTCTCTATGTCCCCTATCCTCCCGGACGGCTCGGTCCTCCCCTCCAGCTCTGTGGCTTGATGACTCATTGCGAGCTCACAGAACAGAGCTCCGGGCAGCTGAGCGGAAATGGAAGAAAACTAGACTCCCTGCAGACCTGGCATCTTTTCACTCCCTCCTCTCTACATTTTCTTCATCTGTTTCTGCTGCTAAGGCCACTTTCTACCACTCTAAATTCCAAGCATCCGCCTCTAACCCTAGGGAAGCTCTTTGCCACATTCTCTTCCCTGCTGAATCCTCCCCCCCTCCTCCCTCTCTGTGGATGACTTCGTCAACCATTTTGAAAAGAAGGTTGACGACATCCGATCCTCGTTTGTTAAGTCAAATGACACTGCTGGTCCTGCTCACACTGCCCTACCCTATGCTTTGACTTCTTTCTCCCCTCTCTCTCCAGATAAAATCTTGCGACTTGTGACGGCAGGCCGCCCAACAACCTGCCCGCTTGACCCTATCCCCTCCTCTCTTCTCCAGACCATCTCTGGTGACCTTCTCCCTTACCTCACCTCGTTGATCAACTCATCCTTGACCGCTGGCTATGTCCCTTCCGTCTTCAAGAGAGCGAGAGTTGCACCCCTTCTCAAAAAACCAACACTCGATCCCTCTGATGTCAACAACTACAGACCAGTATCCCTTCTTTCTTTTCTCTCCAAAACTATTGAGCGTGCCGTCTTTAGCCAACTCTCTTGCTATCTCTCTCAGAATGACCTTCTTGATCCAAACCAGTCAGGTTTCAAGACTGGTCATTCAACTGAGACTGCTCTTCTCTGTGTCACAGAGGCTCTCCGCACTGCTAAAGCTAACTCTCTCTCCTCTGCTCTTGTCCTTCTAGACCTGTCTGCTGCCTTTGATACTGTGAACCATCAGATCCTCCTCTCCACCCTCTCCGAGCTGGGCATCTCCGGCGCGGCTCACTCTTGGATTGCGTCCTACCTGACCGGTCGCTCCTACCAAGTGGCGTGGCGAGAAGCTGTCTCCGCACCACGTGCTCTCACCACTGGTGTCCCCCAGGGCTCAGTTCTAGGCCCTCTCCTATTCTCGCTATACACCAAGTCACTTGGCTCTGTCATATCCTCACATGGCCTCTCCTATCATTGCTACGCTGACGACACACAACTAATCTTCTCCTTTCCCCCTTCTGATAACCAGGTGGCGAATCGCATCTCTGCATGTCTGGCAGACATATCAGTATGGATGACGGATCACCACCTCAAGCTGAACCTCGGCAAGACGGAGCTGCTCTTCCTCCCGGGGAAGGACTGCCCGTTCCATGATCTCGCCATCACGGTTGACAACTCCGTTGTGTCCTCCTCCCAGAGTGCGAAGAGCCTTGGCGTGACCCTGGACAACACCCTGTCGTTCTCCGCTAACATCAAGGCGGTGACCCGATCCTGTAGGTTCATGCTCTACAACATTCGGAGAGTACGACCCTGCCTTACACAGGAAGCGGCACAGGTCCTAATCCAGGCACTTGTCATCTCCCGTCTGGATTACTGCAACTCGCTGTTGGCTGGGCTCCCTGCCTGTGCCATTAAACCCCTACAACTCATCCAGAATGCCGCAGCCCGTCTGGTGTTCAACCTTCCCAAGTTCTCTCACATCACCCCGCTCCTCCGCACACTCCACTGGCTTCCAGTTGAAGCTCGCATCTGCTACAAGACCATGGTGCTTGCCTACGGAGCTGTGAGGGGATCGGCACCTCCGTACCTTCAGGCTCTGATCAGTCCCTACACCCAAACGAGGGCACTGCGTTCATCCACCTCTGGCCTGCTGGCCCCCCTACCTCTGCGGAAGCATAGTTCCCGCTCAGCCCAGTCAAAACTGTTTGCTGCTCTGGCACCCCAATGGTGGAACAAGCTCCCTCACGACGCCAGGACAGCGGAGTCACTCACCACCTTCCGGAGACATTTGAAACCCCACCTCTTTAAGGAATACCTGGGATAGGATAAAGCACCCCCCCCCCACCCCAAAAAAAAACAAAAAAACATTGTAAAGTGGTTATCCCACTGGCTATAAGGTGAATGCACCTATTTGTAAGTCGCTCTGGATAAGAGCGTCTGCTAAATGACGTAAATGTAAATGTAATGTAAATGATCTAAATTGGAACTATTTTAAATACATTTAATGCATTTATTGTCCATTTGATTAGTATTTTATTAGCATTTAAGTATATTAAATACATTTAAATGATCTCAATTAGGACACTTTTTTTTTGTACTAAAGTATATTCTTAGTATATTAGATAAAGATCAAAACAAATAGACTTTGAATACACCTTAAGTACATTTTATGAATATTTCTCATCAGTTAGAAGTATACTAAAATGGTATTTGAATTAGAATTCCTGTATTTTCTTTACAAATAAAGTGTATTTATAATGTGTTTCAAGCATACTTTTACAAATAGACTTCTACTCATTAGCAACATTAGCTATTGTAATTAGCCATGTAAAGGTTACCTTGATTGACCAAGGCATCTTCTCAGCCAATGTTAACACACTATTCACATAGCAGTTGTGGCTGGAGCAGCAATTTAAAAGTAACCTTTTTATAATTGTACACCAGTGGCATTTCACACTTTAGTTTTTCACATTACGGTGATAAATCAACATAAAAACACATGTAATGTGTAATATGTAATGTGTAATCAAAAGTACAACATTATTCAGTTGGAAAATGAACATCAAAACATTTGAATAAGCTAAATATGAAGAACAACATTATATTATAAATCAAAACTTCAGCTGCAGATGCTGGGTAATATGCTATTTATTTTGCACATGCGTTTTTGAAAGTATACTTTAAATATATTTTGTGGACATTTAAGTTAAATATACTTTTTTTAAAGTATGCTGAAGTATATTTTCATGTTACTCAGCTGTGCATGTTCCCTAATGTGGAATAAACAATCATTATCATTGTCAACTTTCTCTGCACTCTTCTGAACAGGAATTCAGAAAGTACTTCAAAACTCATTATTGGCACTAAAACTATACTTACAGTGTACTTGATCACTCACAAGCAGAGTTTCATAAAAAAGTATCTATGCTTCAACTTAAAAACAACTCCAAGTGTATTTTGAATGAATATACTAAATTGCAATGAAAGCATATGAAATTGAATTACACTTTTAATGAGTGTGTTTAAGTGTAATGATAGTGAACATATAGTATACTTAAAAAAGGAAAAACAATTAATTAAAAGAACGCTTTCAATAAGTGTATTGAAGGTTGATGATAGTATATTTATAGTATACTATAAGACTGAAAAAACAATGAATATAAAGTACACCACAGGAGGTTGGAGGCACCTTAATTGGGGAGGACAGGCTCGTGGTAATGGCTGGAGTGGAATAGGTGGGATGGTATCAAATAAATTAAACACATGGTTTCCATGTGTTTGATGCCATTCCTTTTGCTCCATTCCAGCCATTATTATGAGCGTCCTCCCCTCAGCAGCCTCCACTGAAGTACACTTTTAATAAGTGTGTTGAAGTGTAATGATAGTATATTTATAGTATACTTCAGATGTACTAGAAAAGTATATCTCATATTTGAAGTATATTATTTGAGTTTGTAGTATATTTAAGTATACTTTAGTATACTTGTAAAACATTAAAATATACTTTTTTTCCCCGCTTGGGCAGAAGGGAGTGGGTGGGGATGTTTGAAGGGATTGGCTGCGATCCGAAAAGGAAATATTTGCTTTTGGGCCTACAAGCGTGGCCGCCCCGAGCATTGTGACAAGGAATTTGTGTAAGGTTTAAACAAACCCTCTAGGGAACCTTCTAAGGCTCAGAGGAGAATGAGGGTAGAGCTGGTTATGTAGAAAGACTCAAATATTAGATCAGAGTGTAGATCATTGTTTTAAAACACACACATGCACGCACGCACACACACACATACACACAATGTAAGTTGTCACAAATACATATAAGGATTCTGTCAAAGCCATAAAATTATAAATTGTTCAGCTATTTAAGTCCTGCTTCGAAAGACCAAAGTACCACAGTACCATGTATTTTCTCCCTGATAGTTAATTGATTAATTCATGCTACTGATTGGCCAGCACAGTGTGTGTTAGATTAGAAGTGGAAAATGTCCCCCATTATCTTTTGAGTGACACAGTAGAGATTTGTCTCTATGCCATATCAGGGCCCAATAAGAACTGGGTTTACTGGACAAGGGCCCAATAAGAACTGGGTTTACTGGACAAGGGCTCAACAAGAACTGGGTTTACTTGGCAAGACAGAACAACCCTCTACCACTTTGAAATTGTGCATTTGGATTAAAACAGCGTTTCCCAAACTTGGTCCTGGGGACCCCAAGGGGTACACGTTTTGGTTTTTGCCCTAGCACTACACAGCTGATTCAAATAATGAACTCATCATCAAGCTTTGATTATTTGAATCAGCTGTGTAGTGTTATGGCAAAAACCAAAACGCTGGATTAAAGTAATCAATAAAACAATGCCCACAGTGTGAATTAACAACAAACGTTAGTGCATATTAATCAAACATGCTATCTCGCTGTACTTGTTGGAACAATGTTGGGTCACACACTTTAGATTAAGTTGCTCCAATACATTGAATTTACATTTCAGATAACAGTGTAATTACATGTGGCTATAAAGTAGCTCCTCCTGTAACCTCTATGGAATCGGGTAATTAATCACAAGTCTGTGGTTATTGTGTCATAACATTATTCATTACATCATTACATTAGAACTTATAGGTCCACAAAGTTTCCAGAACCCAGGGCCTATTCCAGAACTAAAGCACTTTCAATGGAGAATCTCCATTGAGCAACTGGCCCATAGATTATGTTAAAGTAAAATGTTCTGCAAACCTTTTATCTTTATCTGGAAACTTGTAGTTGACAGTTTAAATGTAGTAGTGTCCCTAGAGTAAGACAGCTAGTCAGCTAGCTATCCTTTAGCCCTTCAGTGACATCATCATACACTGAAGGGCGGCTTTCCTCTTACAGAAATCATCATCAACAACAGCAACAACAATCTGCTACTATTGTGACAGACTGCTACTATTGTGTCTTCTCAACGTAGGCAAATAACTTTCTCTTTTAGATTGATATTGTAGATTCTCGACCAGAAATTGAAGTGATGGTAGTTATTTATTTCTCTATCTAGAGCGATTCCAAACACTTTGGGGGTTTGGGCCTGACAGCATGGAGGCGTCCAGAGGCCTCTGCAGGTCACAGCTCCTGACGCCCCCTAGATACCAACGCCAGGGAGAGAGTCAAAGGGGCAAGCCTGAGATTGATGGCCGCACTCACTCAAGTCAAATCACCTGTCAGCCCGCAGTCAAAATTGAATCCATTTTGTTTCACGCTGCCATTAACCTTGAAACACCTGGATTCATTTCCTGCCCTCCCTACGGGCTGGCCCTCGACCTTTTTCCACTTTAGCCGCCTGCCGCCAACCTGTAAATGTATTCAGTTGTTTTTGCTTTGTGTTTTCCATTCAAAAGCCCACTTTAAACAAGGCAAACATTTGTCAGTTACTCCAAGTTGTCAGCACTGAGTGCTTTCAGAAAACAGAAATATAACACAGGACCCTTGTCTGCAGAGAAAGAAAACAAAGAACCACAGTGAACAACAGAACAACAGCAGCAAATCCAAATATGTGATCCCTATTTGGGCATATTGATCCAGGCGTTTTGGAGAGGCACTTCAGACAGCCCCTCCTGGGGTCCTGTTGTGTTTTGGATGCTTGTTGTTTGTGAGCTCCGTGTTTAAGTATCAGAGGAGGGCTAATGAAGTGTGGTGGGAGGGGAGGCGGCTTCAGAGACACAATAAAAAAGCGGACCGCTGAACCCAACACAGACAGGGAGGGAGGGACTTTCTGCCTGTTAGCAGTAGTCCAATTTGGAATACAGCCACTATATTCCCATCACTAATCACACTCTTGTTCGAAAGCTCTCTCGCTGCCCGAGAAAAGCACTGTGACGACAGGGTGTGAGAGTAATTCAAATGTACAGGACAGATTATCATCCTTTTGTAGTCTTCAACGTCCATGAAAAGCAACAAGTAACACTTTCAATTACATTCTTAGAAGTAAAGGAGCCTGGAAGAACGTTTTGGGGGTTCAAAAAATTGCCACACAGGGTGAACCTTCCGAATTCAGAAAGGTTCCTTGAGGAACTCTCTGAAAAGGGTATTCGAGGAACCCTTGTATAAAGGTTCAAACCAAAACCTTTTTGTGATGGGAGGGGTTCAATTTCGAAACCTTTTTAATAATATATCGTAGAGGTGGCAGCCTATCAGAAGATTGGAGGCGTGGCTTTGAGAAAGTTATTTCATACAGCGCCACTATGATAATCAAGAGCTGAAGAAAGCCTTTATTACACTCCACAATCCCTTATTCAAAATATATAAATGTTTATTGTTGACGTTGCAATGGCATTACACATTGAAAGACTACTTTTGTCTGTAATACTTATCTTTCAGAACTTTAACCCCATACACATGTAGTCTGTTTGTGCTATCATGCCAACTTGCAATGCAAATAGTCCGGTTAGCCATGATTAGCTGTTCAGGAGTCTTATGGCTTGGGGGTAGAGGCTGTCAAGAAGCCTTTTGGACCTAGACTTGGCGCTCCGGTACCGCATGCCGTGCGGTAGCAGAGAGAACAGTCTATGACTAGGGTGGCTGGAGTCTTTGACAATTTTTAGGGCCTTCCTCTGACACCGTCTGGTATAGAGGTCCTGGATGGCAGGAAGCTTGGCCCCAGTGATATACTGGGCCGTACGGACTACCCTCTGTAGTGCCTTGTGGTCGGAGGCCGAGCAGTTGCCATACCAGGCGGTGATGCAACCAGTCAGGATGCTCTCGATGGTGTAGCTGTATAACTTTTTGAGGATCTGAGGAACAATGCCAAATCTTTTCAGTCTCCTTAGGGGGAATAGGCTTTGTGGTGCCCTCTTCACGACTGTCTTGGTGTGTTTGGAATATGATAGTTTGTTGGTGATGTGGACACCAAGGAACCTGAAGCTCTCAACCTGTTCCACTGCAGCCCCGTCGATAAGAATGGGGGCGTGCTCAGTCCACTTTCTTTTCCTGTAGTCCACAATCATCTCCTTTGTCTTGATCACGTTGAGGGAGAGGTTGTTATCCTGGCACCACACGGCCAGGTCTCTGTCCTCCTCCCTGTAGGCTGTCTCATCGTTGTCAATGATCAGGCCTACCACTGTTGTGTCGTCTGCAAACTTAATGAGTCGTGCCTGGCCATGCAGTCAAGGGTGAACAGGGAGTACAGGAGGGGACTGAGCAAGCACCCCTGAGGGGCCCCCGTGTTGAGGATCAGTGGCCCCTCAGGAAGTCCAGGATCCAGTTGCAGAGGGAGGTGTTTGTCCCAGGGTCCTTAGCCTAGTGATGAGCTTTGAGGGCACTATGGTGTTGAACGCTGAGCTGTAGTCAATGAATAGCATTCTCACGTAGGTGTTCCTTTTGTCCAGGTGGGAAAGGGAAGTGTGGAGTGCAATAGAGATTGTATCATCTGTGGATCTGTTGGGGCGGAATGCAAATTGGAGTGGGTCTAGGGTTTCTGGGATAATAGTGTTGATGTGAGCCATGACCAGCCTTTCAAAGCACTTCATGGCTACAGACGTGAGTGCTACGGGTCGGTAGTCATTTAGGCAGGTTATCTTAGTATTCTTGGGCACAGGGACTATGGTTGTCTGCTTGAAACATGTTGGTATTACAGACTCAGTCAGGGACATGTTGAAAATGTCAGTGAAGACACTTGCCAGTTGGACAGCGCATGCTCGGAGTACACGTCCTGGTAATCCGTCTGGCCCTGCGGCCTTGTGAATGTTGACCTGCTTAAAAGTCTTACTCACATCGGCTACGGAGAGCGTGATCACATAGTCATCCGGAACAGCTGATGCTCTCATGCATGATTCAGTGTTGCTTGCCTCGAAGCGAGCGTAGAAGTGATTTAGCTGGTCTGGTAGGCTCGTGTCACTGGTCAGCTCATGGTTGTGCTTCCCTTTGAAGTCTGTAATAGTTTGCAAGCCCTACCACATCCGACGAGCGTCGGAGCCGGTGTAGTACGATTCAATCTTAGTCCTATACTGACTCTTTGCCTGTTTGATGGTTCGTCGAAGGGCATAACGGGATTTCTTGCAAGCGTCCGGATTAGTGTCCTGCTCTAGTCTTTAGCTGTCCTGCTCTAGTCCCGCTCCTTGAAAGCGGCAGCTCCACCCTTTAGCTCAGTGCGGATGTTGGCTGTAATCCATGGCTTCTGATTTGGGTATGTACGTACGTACGGTCACTGTGGGGACGACGTCATTGGTGCACTTATTGATGAAGCCAGTGACTGATGTGGTGTACTCCTCAATGCCATCGGAAGAATCCCGGAACATATTCCAGTCTGTGCTAGCAAAACAGTCCTGTAGATTAGCATCTGCGTCATCTGACCACTTCCTTATTAACCGAGTCACTGGTGCTTCCTGCTTTAGTTTTCGCTTATAAGCAGGAATCAGGAGGATAGAATTATGGTCAGATTTGCCAAATGGAGGGCGAGGGAGAGCTTTGTACGTGTCTCTGTGTGTGGAGTAAAAGTGGTCTAGAAGTTTTTTTTCCTCTGGTTGCACATTTAACATGCTGGTAAAAATTAGGTAGAACGGATTTAAGTTTCCCTGCATTAAAGTCCCCGGCCACTAAGAGCGCTGCCTCTGGATGAGCATTTTCCTGTTTGCTTATGGCCTTATACAGCTCTTTGAGTGCAGTCTTAGTGCCAGCATCGGTTTGTGATGGTAAATAGACAGCTACGAAAAATATACACTACGGGTCAAAAGTTTTAGAACACCTACTCATGGGTTTTTCTTTATTTGTACTATTTTCTACATTGTAGAATAATAGTGAAGATATCAAAACTATGAAATAACACAAATGGAATCATGTAGTAACCAAAAAAGTGTTAAACAAATCAGAAATATATTTGAGATTTGAAAAATTGGCAGTAGAGATAGTAGGAATGCGGGGGGGGTATACCGAAGATAGCCCTATTTGGTAAAAGACCAAGTCCATATTATGGCAAGAACAGCTCAAGATAAGCAAAGCAAAACGACAGCGCATCATTACATTAAGACATGAAGGTCAGTCGACACAGAACATTTCAAGAACTTTGAAAGTTTATTCAAGTGCAGTCACAAAAACCATCAAGCACTATGATGAAACTGTCTCTCATGAGGACCGCCACAGGAATGGAAGACCCAGAGTTACCTCTGCTGCAGAGGATCGGTTCATTAGAGTTACCAGCCTCAGAAATTGCAGCCCAAATAAATGCTTCACAGAGTTCAAGTAACAGACACATCTCAACATCAACTGTTCAGAGGAGACTGTGTGAATCAGGCCTTCATGGTCAAATTGCTGCAAAGAAACCACTACTAAAGGACACCAATAAGAAGACGAGACGTGCTTGGGCCAAGAAACACGAGCAATGGACATTAGACCGGTGGAAATGTGTCCAAATTGGAGATTTTTGGTTCCAACCGCCGTGTCTTTGTGAGACGCGGTGTGGGTGAATGGATTATCCCTGCTTGTGTATTTCCCACCATAAAGCATTGAGGAGGAGGTGTTATGCTGGTGCTTTGCTGGTGACACTGTCTGTGATTTATTTAGAATTTAAGGCACACTTAACCAGCATGGCTACCACAGCATTCTGCAGCGATATGCCATCCCATCTGGTTTGGGCTTAGTGGGACTATAATGTGGTCCTCTGTAGCTCAATTGGTAGAGCATGGCGCTTGCAACGCCAGGATAGTGGGTTTGATCCCAGGGACCACCCATACGTTAAAAAAAAATTATGCACACATGACTGTAAGTCGCTCTGGATAAAAGCGTCTGCTTGCATAATATTAATAATATAATAATTTGTTTTTCAACAGGACAATCACCCAACACACATCCAGGCTGTGTAAGGGCTATTTTACCAAGAAGGAGAGTGATGGAGTGCTGCATCAGATGACCTGGCCTCCACAATCCCCTGACCTCAACCAAATTGAGATGGTTTGGGATGAGTCGGACTTACATTTACATTTTAGTCATTTAGCAGACACTCTTATCCAGAGCGACTTACAGTTAGTGAATACATATTTTTTTTATACTGGCCCCCCGTGGGAATCGAACCCACAACCCTGGCGTTGCAAACGCCATGCTCTATCAACTGAGCTACATCCCTGCCGGCCATTCCCTCCCCTACCCTGGACGACGCTGGGCCAATCGTGCGCCGCCCATGAGTCTCCCGGTCGCGGCCGGCTGCGACAGAGCCTGGATTCAAACCAGGATCTAGTGGCACAGTTAGCACTGCGATGCAGTGCCTTAGACCACTGCGCCACTCAGGAGAGATATCCAGACTTCAATACTGTTGGAAAATAATTCCAGGTGAAGCTGGTTGAGATAATGCAAAGAGTGTGCAAAGCTGTCATCAAGGCAAAGGGTGGCTATTTGAAGAATCTCACATATATTTTGATTTGTTTAACATTTTTTGGTTACTACATGATTCCATATGTGTTATTTCATAGTTTTCATGTCTTCACTATTATTCTACAATGTAGAAAATAGTGAAAATAAAGAAAAACCCTTGAATGAGTAAATGTTTTAAAACTTTTGACCGGTAGTGTAGAAGAAAACTCTCTTGGTAAATAGTGTGGTCTACAGCTTAATAATATAATATGCCATTTAGCAGACGCTTTTATCCAAAGCGACTTACAGTCATGTGTGCATACATTTTTACCTATGGGTGGTCCCGGAGATCGAACCCACTACCCTGGCGTTACAAGCGCCATGCTCTACCAATTGAGCTACAGAAGACCACATGAGATACTTTACCTCAGGCGAGCAAAACCTTGAGACTTCCTTAATATTAGATTGTGTGCACCAGCTGTTGTTTAAAAATATACACAGACTGCCACCCCTTGTCTTACCGGAGTCAGCCGTTCTATCCTGCCAGCTGTATGTTATTCATGTCGTCGTTCAACCACGACTCGGTGAAACATAAGATATTACAGTTTTTAATGTCCCGTTGGTAGGTTATCCTTGATCTTAGGTCGTCCATTTTGTTTTCCAATGATTGTACATTGGCTAATAGGACTGATGGAAGAGGTAGATTACTCGCTCGGCGTCGGATCCTTATGTCACCCCGACCTATGTCCACGATATCTCTGTCTCTTTCTCATGCGAATGACAGGGATTTGGGCCTTGTCGGGTGTCTGTAGAATATCCTTTGCATCCGACTCGTTGAAGAAAAAAATATTTGTCCAATTCGAGGTGAGTAATTGCTGTCCCGATATCCAGAAGCTATTTTTGGTCATAAGAGACGGTGGCAGAATCTTTTTTCTTTTTCTTTTTTTTTTCTTACCTTTATTTAACCAGGTAAACCAGTTGAGAACAAGTTCTCATTTACAACTGCGACCTGGCCAAGATAAAGCAAAGCAGTGCGATAAAAACAACAACACAGAGTTACATATGGGGTAAACAAAACATAAAGTCAAAAATACAACAGAAAATATATATACAGTGTGTGCGAATGTAGTAAGTTATGGAGGTAAGGCAATAAATAGGCCATAGTGCAAAATAGTTACAATTTCGCATTAACACTGGAATGATAGATGTGCAAAAGATGATGTGCAAATAGAGACACTGGGGTGCAAATTAGCAAAATAAATAACAATAAGGGGATGAGGTAGTTGGGTGGGCTCATTTCAGAATGGCTGTGTACAGGTGCAGTGATCTGTAAGCTGCTCTGACAACTGACGCTTAGAGTTAGTGAGGGAGATAAGAGTCTCCACCTTCAGAGATTTTTGCAGTTCGTTCCAGTCATTGGCAGCAGAGAACTGGAAGGAATGGCGGCCAAACGAGGTGTTGGCTTTGGGGATGACCAGTGAGATATACCTGCTGGAGCGCAGACTACGGGTGGGTGTTGCTATGGTGACCAGTGAGCCATAAGACGGGGATTTGCCTAGCAGTGATTTATAGATGACCTGGAGCCAGTGGGTTTGGTGACGAATATGTAGTGAGGGCCAGCCAACAAGAGCGTACAGGTCACAATGGTGGGTAGTATATGGGGCTTTGGTGACAAAACGGATGGCACTGTGATAGACTACATCCAATTTGCTGAGTAGAGTGTTGGAGGCTATTTTCTAAATGACACAGCCGAAGTTAAGGATTGGTAGGATAGTCAGTTTTACGAGGGCATGTTTGGCAGCATGAGTGAAGGAGACTTTGTTGCGAAATAGGAAGCCGATTCTAGATCTAACTTTTGATTGGAGATGCTTAATGTGAGTCTGGAAGGAGAGTTTACAATCTAACCAGACACCTAGGTATTTGTAGTTGTCCACATACTCTAGGTCAGACCTGCCGAGAGTAGTGATTCTAGTCGGGTGGGCGGGTGCAAGCACCGTTCGATTGAAGAGCATGCATTTAGTTTTACTAGTGTTTAAGAGCAGTTGGAGGCTACGGAAGGAGTGTTGTATGGCGTTGAAGCTTGTTTGGAGGTTTGTTAACACAGTGTCTAATGAAGGGCCAGATGTATACAAAATGGTGTCGTCCGCATAGAGGTGGATCCGAGCGTCACCAGCAGCAAGGCCGACATCATTGATATACAGACAGAATAGAGTCAGCTCGAGAATTGAACCCTGTGGCACCCCCATAGAGACTGCCAGAGGTCCAGACAACAGGCCCTCCGATTTGACACATTGAGCTCTATCTGAGAAGTAGTTGGTGAACCAGGCGAGGCAGTCATTTGAGAAACCAAGGCTATTTAGTCTGCCAATAAGAATGCGGTGGTTGACAGAGTCGAAAGCCTTGGCCAGGTCGATGAAGACGGCTGCGCAGTACTGTCTTTTATCGATCGCGGTTATAATATAGTTTAGGACCTTGAGCGTGGCTGAGGTGCACCCATGACCAGCTCGGAAACCGGATTGCATAGCGGAGAAGGTACGGTGGGATTCTAAATGGTCGGTGATCTGTTTGTTAACTTGGCTTTCAAATACTTTCGAAAGGCAGGGCAGGATGGATATAGGTCTGTAACAGTTTGGATCTAGAGTATCACCCCCTTTGAAGAGGGGGATGACCGCGGCAGCTTTCCAATCTCTGGGGATCTCAGACGTTACGAAAGAGAGGTTGAACAGGCTAGTAATAGGGGTTGCGACAATTTTGGCGGATAATTTTAGAAAGAAAGGGTCCAGATTGTCTAGCCCAGCTGATTTGTAGGGGTCAATATTTTTCAGCTCTTTCAGAACATCAGCTGTCTGAATTTGCGTGAAGGAGAAGTGGGGGGGGGCATGGGCAAGTTGCAGTGGAGGGTGCAGAGCTGGTGGCCGGGGTAGTGGTAGCCAGGTGGAAAGCATGGCCAGCCGTAGCAAAATGCTTGTTGAAATTCTCGATTATTGTAGATTTATCGGTGGTGACAGTGTTTCCTAGCCTCAGTGCAGTGGGCAGCTGGGAGGAAGTGCTCTTATTCTCCATGGACTTTACAGTGTCCCAAAACCTTTTGAAGTTAGTGCTACAGGATGCAAATTTCTGTTTGAAAAAGCTAGCCTTTGCTTTCCTAACTGATTGTGTATATTGGTTCCTGACTTCCCTGAAAAGTTGCATATCGCGGGGGCTGTTCGATGCTAATGCAGTACGCCACAGGATGTTTTTGTGCTGGTCAAGGGCAGTCAAATCTGAGGAGAACCAGGGGCTATATCTGTTCTTAGTTCTGCATTTTTTCAATGGGGCATTCTTATTTAAGATTGAGAGGAAAGCACTTTTAAAGAACAACCAGGCATCCTCTTCTGAAGGAATGAGGTCAATATCCATCCAGGATACCCGGGCCAGGTCAATTAGAAAGGCCTGCTCGCTAAAGTGTTTTAGGGAGCGTTTGACAGTGATGAGGGGTGGTCGTTTGACCGCAGACCCATTATGGACGCAGGCAATAAGGCAGTGATCGCTGAGATCCTGGTTGAAGACAGCGGAGGTGTATTTAGAGGGTACATTTGTCAGGATGATATCTATGAGGCTGCCCATGTTTACAGATTTAGGGTTGTACCTGGTAGGTTCGTTGATAATTTGTGTGAGATTGAGGGTATCTAGTTTAGATTGTAGGTTGGCCCGGGGTGTTAAGCATATCCCAGTTTACGTCACCAAGCAGTACGAACTCTGAGGATAGATGGGGGGCAATCAGTTCACATATGGTGTCCAGGGCACAGCTTGGGGCTGAGGGGGGTCTGTAGCAAGCGGCAACAGTGAGAGACTTATTTCTGGAAAGGTGGATTTTTAGAAGTAGAAGCTCAAACTGTTTGGGCACAGACCTGGATAGTATGATAGAGCTCTGCAGGCTATCTCTACAGTAGATTGCAACCCCACCCCATTTGGCAGTTCTATCAAGACGGAAAATGTTGTAGTTGGGGATGGACATTTCTGAATTTTTGGTGGCCTTCCTAAGCCAGGATTCAGACACTGCTAAAACATCAGGGTTGGCGGAGTGTGCTAACGCAGTGAATAACTCAAACTTAGGGAGGAGGCTTCTGATGTTAACGTTCAAGAAACCAAGGCTTTTACGGTTACAGAAGTCAACAAATGATAACGCCTGGGGAGTAGGAGTGATACTGGGGGCTACAGGGCCTGGGTTAACCTCTACATCACCAGAGGAACAGAGGAAGAGTAGAATAAGGATACGGCTAAAGGCTTTAAGAACTGGTCTTCTAGTGCGTTGGGTACAGAGAAAAAAAGGGGCAGATTTCCAGGCGTTGTAGAATAGATTCAGGGCATTATGTACAGACAAGGATATGGAAGGATATGAGTACAGTGGAAGTAAACCTAAGCATTGGGTAACGATGAAAGAGATAGCATCACTGGAGGCACCGATTGAGTCGGTCTCCCCGTGTATGGGGGGTGGGACAAAGAAGCTATCTAAGGCAGGTTGAGCTGGGCTGGGGGCTCTACAGTGAAATAGTACAATAAGAAATAACCGAAACAGCAATAAGCAAGGCATATTGACATGAGAGAGAGGCATAAAACAATCACAGGTGTTATTCGAGAGAGCTAAGACAACAGCTGGTAATGGCGACAAAGTTTGGGCTGAGGCTAAACATAAACAGGATGCGGTACCGTATAAAGGAACAGTCCAGCAGGCATCAGCTGTATAGCTGAGGTATCATAAGGTCCGGTGAACAGCAATAGGAGAGTTTGGAGGTAGTTCGGGGGCTGCTACAGCACTGACGAGCAAGAGGCCACGGCTTGCGTGTGCTAGCGGGCCGGGGCTAGTAGATGGATCTTCGTGGTCGACGTCATAATGGGAAGCCTGTTGAAACCACATCAGACGATTTCGTCGGCAGACCAGTCGTGTTGGATCGGCGGGGCTCCGTGTCAACACTAGGAGGTCCCGTCCGGTTGACAGAGAGTTAGATAGCCAGGAGATGGGCCTGGCTCGAGGCTAGCTCAAGGCTAACTGGTGCTTGCTAAGGGGCAATGGTAATTAGCCAAAAACAACAGCCATTCGGTTGCAGCTACCTAGTTGCGATGATCCGCCGCTAGGGTCCAGTGATTCCGGCAGAAAATCCGATATGCTCTGGGTCGATAGCACGCTGTGCAGACTGGTCGACAAATTGTCCAGGCTAGAGCTAGTGCTGGCTGGTGGGTAGTGCAGGCCACGGACAATGGTGAAGACGCTAACGTGGCTAATAGCAAGTAGCTAGCTAGCTGGCTACCACAGCCATTCGGTTGCAGCTAGACATGTTTCAGCTTAAGGTTCTTGATAAAAGTTATAAAGAAATAATAGAATCCTTTCCACTTTGGGTGAGGCGGGTTGCAAGAAAGTATATTTAGTTAAAGAATGAAAAGTAAATTGAGAAATATATACAAAATAGACAAAAAACTAAAAAACTGACTATTTACACAAAGACACTACAGAAAACACAACCGCACTGCTACGCCATCTTGGATACATTATGTACAGAATAAATAAAAAATAACTAGAAAGAAAAACATAAGAGCACAATTGTTTAGGGGGCCGTAAAACAGCAGCCATCTCCTCCGGCGCCATTCATTCGTAATGAATGGCGCCGGAGGAGGCTAATTGACATGATCTAACAAACAAAAGTCATGATTGTTCTTAGTTGGACTCTGAAACTCATCCTACATCATATGGTTTCATCCTACATGATACGGTTTCATCCTACATCCTACATTAGGCCTACAACATACTCAGTAAGGCATTTGATGAATGCTCCACAGTCCACAGAATCAAATTAAATGTTATTTGTCACATGCTTCGTAAACAACAGGAGTAGACTATCAGTGAAATGCTTACTTACGGGCTTTTCCCAACAATGCAAAGAGTGCGCATTCCCCCCGAATACCTCGATTTGGCACATGCGTTTTCAAAAACGCAGGCTACCAAGTTACCACCTCATCGGGCGGGGGATTGCGCGATAAACCTCCGGGTAGACGCTGTACCTCCCAGGAGTCATGTGTACCCCCTGTCGCAGGCTGAAACGGCGGCAATGGAAACATATACGTCCCTCCACTTCACCCGCCTCCTCGAGTTTCTTCTTTGTGAAGAGGAAAGACGGCGGTCTGCGCCCGTGCATTGATTATCGACCACTGAACAAGGAGACGATCAGATTTAGTAATCCTATCCCCCTCATTCCATCAGTGATCGAGTCAATGCATGGGGCGCGCTTCTTCACCAAATTAGATCTCAGGAGTGCGTACAACCTGGTGCGTATCCGAGAGGGGAATGAGTGGAAGACAGCATTTAGCACAACCACGGGGCATTATGAATACCTGGTGATGCCCTACGGTTTGATGAATGCTCCATCCGTTTTCCAGTCCTTTGTGAACGGGGTGTTTCGGGACATGCTTTGTCGCGGTGTAGTGGTATACATCGATGACATTCTGGTGTATTCCGCTACGCGCGCTAAGCATGTGTCCCTGGTTCGCAAAGTTTTGGCCCGACTGTTGAAAAATGACCTTTATGCCAAGGCAGAGAAGTGATTGTTTTTCCAGCAGTCCGTCTCCTTCCTTGGATACTGCATTACCACCTCAGGTGTGGAGATGGAGGGAGATCACATTTCAGCCGTGCGTAATTGGCCGACTCCAACCACGGTTAAGGAGGTGCAGCGCTTCCTTGGCTTTGCCAACTACTATCAGAGGTTTATCCGGGGCTTTGGCAAGGTCGCAGCTCCCATTACATCCCTGTTGAAGGGTGGGCCGTCCCTGCTCCGCTGGTCTGCTGAGGCTGACCTGGCCTTCAGCAAACTGCGGGGTCTGTTCACCTCAGCCCCGGTACTGGCCCACCCCGATCCATCACTAACATTTGTAGTGGAGGTGGATGCGTCCGAGGTAGGGATAGGCGCTGTCCTGTCTCAACACTCGGGCACGCCACCCAAGCTCCGCCCCTGTGCCTTCTTCTCTAAGAAGCTCAGCCCGGCAGAGCAGAACTACGACTTTGGTGATCGGGAGCTGTTGGCTGTTGTCCGAGCCTTGACCGAGTGGAGGCATTGGCTCGAAGGGGCGAAACACCCTTTCCTCGTCTGGACGGACCACCGTAACCTGGAGTACATCTGGGCAGCGAGGAGGCTGAATCCTCGCCAGGCCAGGTGGGCCCTATTCTTCACCCGGTTCGATTTTACACTGTCATACATCCCGGGTATGAAGAACGTGAAGGCAGACGCATTGTCACGGCTGTATGACACAGAGGAGAGGCCCAGAGACAACACCCCGATACTCCCGGCCTCCTGCATTGTATGGAGGTAGTATGGGCGATGGACGCGGATATAGAGCAGGCATTACGCACAGATCCATCTCCACCCCAGTGTCCAGCTGGGCTGCGGTACGTGCCTGCTCTTATCCGTGATCGTCTGATCTACTGGGCACACACGTCACCCTCCTCTGGTCACCCAGGTATCGGTCTTACAGTGTGCTGCCTGACCGGAAAGTACTGGTGGCCTACCTTGGCTAAGGACGTGAGGGTGTATGTCTCCTCCTGCTCGGTGTGCGCCCAGAGTAAGGCACCTAGGCACCTCCCAGCGGGTAAGTTACAACCTTTACCAGTTCCACAATGACCATGGTCTCACCTAAGTGTTGATTTCCTGACTGATCTTCCCCTCTCCCAAGGTAACACCACCATCCTGGTCGTTGTGGACCGCTTTTCCAAGGCCTGCCGCCTCCTTCCTCTGCCCGGTCTCCCCACGGCTCTGCAAACTGCGGAGGCCCTGTTTACAAACGTCTTCTGGCACTACGGGGTACCAGAGGATATACTGTCTGACCGAGATCCCCAGTTCACATCCAAGGTCTGGAAGGCGTTCATGGAACATCTGGGGGTCTCGGTCAGCCTGACAACTGGGTTCCAACCCGAGTCTAATGGGCAGGTGGAACGGGTAAATCAGGATGTGGATAGGTTCCTGCGGTCCTACTGCCAGGACCGGCCGGGGGAGTGGTCGGTGTTCTTGCCATGGACAGAATATGCCCATAACTCTCTCTGCCACTCCTCTACTAACCTAATGCCATTCAAATGTGTTTTAGGTTACCAAACGGTTCTGGCACCGTGGCACCAGAGCCAGACTGAGGCTCCTGCGGTGGATGACTGGTTTCGGCGCGGAGGAGACGTGGGACGCTGACCGCCACCGCAGTGAGGCCCCGGTCTTCGTACCGTAGGATCGGGTCTGGCTCTCGACCTGGAATCTGCCCCTCCACCTGCCCTGCCGGAAGCTGAGCCCGCGGTTTGTGGGACC
This sequence comes from Coregonus clupeaformis, assembly GCF_020615455.1. NCBI lineage: Eukaryota > Metazoa > Chordata > Actinopteri > Salmoniformes > Salmonidae > Coregonus > Coregonus clupeaformis. Next base: position 42,684,325 of record NC_059201.1, on the reverse strand, counting down.
ATTCAAAGTCCTGAGAATCAACGAGGTCACCAATAGGATATTACTTCCCGCTGATTAACGTATTAACCCCTCTTTTCATGTGTCTCTCCTCAGGCCGGTTGTGGCTGGTCCACTCCAGGAGTCTGAGGTGCCCGTCCCTGAGGCCGGGGTCGGCGCACTGCTGGAGCTGCGCGTCAAGGGGGGGGTACTGTCACGACTTCCGCCGAGGCTGCCTCCTCTGCTTGTTCGGGCAGGTTTCGGCGTTCGTCGTCACCGGCTTACTAGCCACTGCCGCTCCATATATCATCATTCCATTTGTCTTGTCTTGTCAATTACACACACCTGGTTCATGTCCCCTCATTAGTCCGTGTATAAGTGTTCCCTCTGCCCACTTGTTCTTGTGGCTGATTGTTTTATGTGAGTTGAGTGTAGCTCGGTGGAGCTACACTCAAGTACCTTGCATTGCCGGGGTAGATTATTCCCCTGTGCCTGTATTTTGTTGGAGCTACCCGTACCTTGTATTGCCGGGGTAGATTGTTCCCCTGTGCCTGTATTTTGTTGTCGCAATCCAGCGCAACTGTGTACGACAGAATAAACTCTGTATTCTGTGATTTACCCTCCTGCGCCTGACTCCTTCTAATCACACTCATCACAAGACCGAGCTTCTCGCTCATGGAAGATGACAGCGGCAAGCCTATAAAGCATTTTGTACTGGGAAGTTAAAGTTACATTATGAAAAACTTGCCTCTAGGGGTGCTCTTAGGCCAACAACGGTCCCCTAAATGGCCAGAAATGTTGTCCAGAAAATACTTAATTGGACATTAAAGGGAACACCTCTTAAAGGGAACACCCACATTAAAGGGAACACCAAGAACCAAAAACGTAACGTTCAAATGTTTGTTAGCCTAAGAATTGTGTGGTTTATTGAGGTAAGAAATGTATTATACATCATACAGTATGTGTGTATGATGTCTTACATACAGAGAGGTAGTTGAGCGAACCGAGATAACTTTTGCTCTCTTCGGTCCAAGTCTTTAATTTTAATTTGAGCACAAATCTGCCCCTGCATTTGAATGCATGACTTCTACACTGGGTCTGAGATGGCCTGGGAGAATTCCGGCACAGATGGGACATTCTGGGGGAGATAGATAGAAGAGATGTGTCAGGGGCAGGTTGCCAGACAGACAGAGAGAGAGAGAGAGAGAGAGCACTAGCTGGCATACACACATTAAGAGTTGAGTGACAGCCACCAGCAGGTCTTATCACTACAATATGGCACCTTGGCCTGTGCTATTATCTGCAAGATGGTCAGTGGACTGTCCGCCCACCGTCTCCAAGGAGAGGAGCCGCGAAGCTGAGCACTGATTGGGTTTCATCTCAACCCAACTACCTTGGCTTCTCTCCCCCTCCAACTATTGATGTTTTACACTGCATGGGATGATGTGCTGGAGCAAATCCATGCACACTGCACACATATATTACTATTACTACTGTACATTTGACATAAGAGTAACACTTTATTTGAAGGTAAGTGTCTTAACACCTTATAACCCGGTCATAACCATGTCATAACATCTGACATAACTTGTCAGCAAGAAACCCCAAAATAAGCGAAAATCTAAATAATCCAGCTGCAAAAAACTAAAATACACTACATGACCAAAAGTATGTGGACACCTGCTCGTCGAACATCTCATTCCAAAATCATGGGCATAATATGGAGTTGGTCCCCCCTTTGCTGCTGTAACAGCCTCCACTCTTCTGGGAAGACTTTCCACAAGAACATTAGTGAAGTCGGGCACTGATGTTGGGCGATTAGGCTTGGCTCGCAGTCGGCATTCCAATTTCATCCCAAAGGGGTTTGATGGGGTTGGGGTCAGGGCTCTGTGCAGACCAGTCAAGTTCTTTCACACCGATCTCGACAAACCATTTCTGTATGGACCTCGCATTGTGCACAGGGGAATTGTCGTGCTGAAACAGGGTAGGGCAGAAATGTGACAAACTGACTTTTTGGAAAGGTGGCATCCTATGAAAGTGCCACGTTGAAAGTCACTGAGCTCTTCAGTACGATCCACTCTACTGACAATGTTTGTCTATGGAGATTGCATGGCTGTGTGCTCGATTTTATACACCTGTCAGCAACAGGTGTATCTGAAGGGGTGTCCATATACTGTATATAAGTAGGCCTTAAAAATAGTCTTCCAAAAATTGGTCCTTCGAACCAATAGTCAACAGAGCAAACATATATTGACAATACATTATCACTTAAGTCTTTGAGAATGTTCTCACTTGTATGGAGTGAGAAAACTTGGCTATAAACTGTTTTTTTTTACCAAACACTTCTGACCACAACATGCAGTCAAGTCACTCTTCCTGACACACCCACCCCCTACTTTACTCAACTCAGGAAGTGACTACTGGTATGGCCAGCCTATACACATCTCAAGGAACCATGGAACCTTGTGGGTTACAAACAAAGAAAATGTGTTCCATAAAACAAGTGACTGAACAAACACTTGAGAATGAGAATGTACCACATAAAACTGTGTGTGAAAGCCTGACAAATACGTAAAATTGTCCCTGTGTATCTGTATCTGGAAAGTAGCTCAATAGCCCTTGTAAACCCTTTGTTTTCATCAGTTATGCAGCATAACATAGGGGATAGTGGGGTAAGGAGTGCCAAAGGTATATTTGAGCCACCCCTTGTTTTTAGGAAACCATACACAAAATTAATTATGTGACCAGATATTTAGGAAGAAACCACATAGAAAAAGTGGTAAGCAAGGTAGGTTAAAAGAAAAAATGGTTTACACAAGGTCAAATGAATTTATTGTGCTATTGGTTTCATGATGCTTGTATCTAAACGAAAGTAGATAGTTTTAAGACTGTTTTATACATCAGTTGGGGCCTCTATACAGTACATTCAGACGCCTTCACTTTTTCCACATATTGTTACGATATAGCCTTATTCTAAAATTGATATATTTTTTTATTATCCTCATCAATCTACACACACTACCCCATAATGACAAAGCGAAAACAGGTTTTTTATTGACCAAAAAAAAAAAGAAGGAAAAAAAAGACCTTACTTACATAAGCTCCTTTGATATGAGACTCGAAATTGAGCTCAGGCGCATCCTGTTTCCATTTATCATCCTTGAGATGTTTCTACAACTTGTTTGGAGTCCACCTGTGGTAAATTCAATGGCTTGGACATTATTTGGAAAGGCACACACCTCTCTATATAAGGTCACACAATTGACAGTGCATGTCAGAGCAAAAACCCAGCCATGAGGCCGAAGGAATTGTCTGTAGAGCTCTGAGACAGGATTGTGTCGAGGCACAGATCTGGGGAAGGGTACCAACACATTTCTGCAGCATTGAAGGTTCCCAAGAACACAGTGGCCTCCATCATTCTTAAATGGAAGAAGTTTGGAACCACCAAGACTCCTAGAGCTGACTGCCCGGCCAAACTGAGCAATCGGGGGAGAAGGGCCTTGGTCAGTGAGGTGACCAAGAACCTGATGGCCACTCTGACAGAGCTCCAGAGTTCCTCTGTGGAGATGGGAGAACCTTCCAGAAGGACGACCATTTCTGCAGCACTCTACCAATCAGGCCTTTATGGTAGAGTGGCCAGACGGAAGTCACTTCTCAGTAAATGCACATGACAGCCCGCTTGGAGTTTGCCAAAAGGCACCTAAAGGACTCTCAGACCATGAGAAACAAGATTCTCTGGTCTGATGAAACCAAGATTGCACTCTTTGGCCTGAATTCCAAGCATCACATCTCTGGACAAACCTGAAAATAGCTGTGCAGCGACGCTCCCCATCCAACCTGACAGATCTTGAGATGATCGGCAGAGAAGAATGGGAGAAACTCCCTAAATACAGGTGTGCCAAGCTTGTAGCGTCATACCCAAGAAGACTTGAGGCTGTAATGTCTGTCAAAGGTGCTTCAACAAAGTACTGAGTAAAGGGTCTGAATGCTTATGTAAATGTGATATTTCAGTTTTTATTTTTAATAAATTTGCTAATTTTCTAAACCTGTTTTTGCTTTGTCATTATGGGGTATTGTGTGTAGATTGATGAGGGGGGGAAAACTATGTAATCCTGTCACGAGAATTGTGTTATCTCAATGGTTGAAGTCAACTACTTCTCAAGCTTAGAATAATTCCCAGCGGATGTAGTGAATTAAACAAAGTCCCATTTCTGCATTAGATCAGTCTTTTATTAATGAGAGCTCTGCCCCAAAATGGGTGCACAGTGTTTTTATACACACACAAGTTCTTATTATAGCCTACTCCTTGCTCAGGCAGGCTGCATTTTTTCACTATTCCCATACATAGTTATCACGTTCTCACAATATTCTACAAGCCTCTCACTCCCCCTCCCTGTGTGGGGACATCTGTTTTTGAAACCGGTCTCCTGTTATTGGTTTCAAGGTTTGCACTTCTGCTTGCCTAACTACAAGAGAACACAATTGGGTGGTTGTTTTTAACTTTTAGTAATTTAACTTATATAATTTCTCTATCAAATCCATTTTAGAAAAAGGCTGTAAAAAGTGAATGCACTGTAAGCTAAAATATGAGGTCCTAAACCTAGCATGAAAGTACATCCTTGTAGCTGTGTGGGGCTAATATACTAAAAATGGTTGCTTTGGGGAAAATTGTGCCATTTGGCCATGTTGACAACATCCGGAAATATATGTAGACATCTTTGTTAGAAAGAATACTATATTTCCCTTGACGTAATGACTCAACATACCCCGACTCTCCCCTACTTTTGCCAAAGTGGAAAGTATCCTTGTAAAAACCTATGCCGAACATTGACATCATTATTTGCATTGGTTAATGTATGTATGATACAACTATATGAGGCAAGGTAATGAGCAGATGTTTGATGGTTTCACAGGCCTATAAAAGGGCGATTGGGCTGCCTGTAGAACGCTGTAGTTTTGATGGATGTTGGGCAGGTGGCAGCCAGGGCGCCACCCTCAGACTGGCACTGTTTATTTATTCCGTCTGCCGTCTGCCCACAGCGCTGGCCACCGGGCAGCATCCGTTAAATTTAGCAGCGTCTAGAGACAATGTATGCTAATTAAGCTCCTGACTGAGCCTGTTTGGGAGAAACAGAGAAACATAACACCATCCTCGTCTGAACTTTCAGCTTTTTTTCACCCCATGGGTCCTCCTAGGTTCTAAAGTGAAGTATAAATAACAGGAGAAAGGAGAGAAATATATATAGAAAAGAAGGTGAGTGGTGTTACTTTGGGTTATTTTACCATGACTGATCTCATGCAAACAACAGATTGGGTGTTCGTATCTGATAGGGTATATTTCTAAGTGTGGTATTATCTGGTAGGGGTATTTCTAGGTGTGGGATTATCTGGAAGGGGTATTTCTAGGTGTGGAACTACTCGGTATGCAGTGCTATGACAATGGCCAGCCCTGTCTCTGCCATCGATCCCAAGGGTGAGAGAAATTGTCTCTGCAGACATTAATCACAAATCAGAGTCTATACCTCTTAAATGGACTCAGGGGGAGGCTATAAAGGTGGGTGGGTCACCAGGGGAATGACAGTGTCTGTGTAACCTCAAATGTATAATTCCTCAATACCAGTGATTTAGTATTGTCATGGGACAAACTGATGACATCTTTGACCGATAGCCTTATAGTGGGTCGGGTCTCTCCACTATTAGGAATGGTAGTCTAAAATCCTTGGGGGATAAGATAAAAAATAATCAGGCTAGTATTGGAATAAAAAGTGGAATAAAAGTCTTGCCCATATTTGATTTTACATTTGACTTCTTAACTATATTTTTTTCCTTTTTCTTTATAGTATTGTATGTGTTGTGTTTCATTTTTACCAAATAAAATGCTCTAGTCCTCACAGAGAGGGAGTTTGAGTGGGGGATGTTTGTATTTTGCCTGGAAGCTCCTGGCTGCCCACCACTGTCATTTTGAATGGGATCCTAAAATCGTTAAGTCCACCACTAACTGTGCATGTTTCAAACTCACCCTGTTCTAAAGCCTGGGTGAGCATCTCATCTACCGATCAGTCAGCACAGGAAAGAGTACAGCGGCATGGTAATGTGATGTGGTTGCCTATCAGACAAATAACATTCTCCCCCCCCTGCCTAGCAGCTATGTAGCTCAGCCATCCTACTGTAGGTTGATATCTCAAAAGTGCCATCTGCAATGCATTCGCCGTGGCTGCAGTTCAGGTGCCAACATTTTGGCCTGACTAGTGCTGATAGCAAATTCACCAATTCATTTAAAAGGCATATTAAGCTACTTTGCTCAGTGGTAAACTTGTTAGCTTAGTTGTATCAGGATCAGAACAGAAATTCTGGCTCACTTTGTCTCCATTTCGACTCAAATTAATTAGACTGAGCCGACACCAGAGCAGATGTGGCAGCTCTGTATTCTGACAGTTGCTTTTTTTTCCCAGAGTATCAATATTTCCCGCTGATGTTGTCACTTTAGTAACGCTCATTGCATCCCAGCGATTGAGGTATTGATCCACTCAGACCTTCAAAATAAATTATGGATTAAATGTACTTGTCTCTTCTTCCTGGTTGGTTTGAGAGAAAAAAATCATATTTTGTTGTGAGGGAGAGGGGAATTGAATATGGATAAAGTATATTTGAGTTCCCGCTCTATTAAGCATTTTTGTCTTCCTAACTTATATCCCTCAACACACTCCCCCCTCAAGCACTCAATCACCTTCTAGATTCTAGACACACTTCACATGAACATCCTTTTTACAGCCACATACAGTACTCTCATATTTAGTATACAATACAGAGAATACAAAACTCTCTTGAGTCTAAAATAACAAAGCTATTTTGAATAATGCCTTTGGGGGAAAAAGTAGATTTTTAGCAGTAGGCCTACTGGTAATACCATTGTATCAAGAAATATTGATTCATTTAAATGTTTTATGAATATACAATATTTCCCATTGTCCATCATTAAATAAATACTAATGGAATAACAATATCATTGTTATGCGGTTTTCATCCGATGGTGAGGGAGAGTATTTTCTTGAACTCCTGGTAGTAGGTCCCGTGTAGCTCAGTTGGTAGAGCATGGTGCTTGCAACGCCAGGGTTGTGGGTTCGATTCCCATGAGGGGCCAGTATGAAAATGTATGCACTCACTGTAAGTCGCTCTGGATAAGAGTGTCTGCTAAATGACGTAAATGTAGTGATGGGGAGCGAACGCGCGGTTCTAAGGTATGGGATTGGAAAGTATATTTTTTTGAGATGGTGGGGGAAAGGAGCGTCTTGGTGATGTAAAACATTGATTAGCATTGATTTTGTGTGTCTGTGCGTGCTCTGGCCTCTCTGTCTCTCTTCCTCCCCACTCCCCCTCTCCAGTCGCTCACCTCAATGATGTTTACTCCTCTGTTTCTGTGTGGGCGGTGTGTTTTTTCGAAGTGGAGGATGGTAAAAATCCATAATATAAATAAATAGAAACAAATAAATGTAATGGTCTCAGTGTGAGGAGAAATAGGCTAGTATTGGAATAAAAAGGGGAATGAAAGTAGACCCTGAAGACAACTGTAAATTATGCTTCCCAAGGATTGGTTGAAAAAGACACGAAGCGGGTATACTTGGCTATAGGTTGTCCCGTTTGCATACGCAAGGGAACACTTGGCTGCTTACATTCAGAATAATTGCATGATTGTATTCTACTTTGAGTTTATGTCTGTCAAAAACTCTTGGTGAACATGGTGAGCTGGAAGAGCTGGCAAGCAAACACACTCTACTCCAGGCAATATCTACATAAAATTCCCCCATTAAGAATGTTGACTTCAGTTGCTAGGTCGTTGTTGTTCATGGTCTTTAGGCTTCTCTCTCTCTCTCTCTCTCTCTCTCGCTCTCTCTCTCTTGCTCTCTCTCTCTCTCTCTCTCTCTCTCTCTCTCTCTCTCTCTCTCTCTCTCTCTCTCTCTCTCTCTCTCTCTCTCTCTCTCTCTCTCTCTCTCTCTCTCTCTCTCTCTCTCTCTCTCTCTCTCTCTCTCTCTCTCCACACCATTAAGGTTTCTGAATAGCTAAGCCCTGTTCCACTTCAGCATCTTAGATATCTAGAGCAGTCAGTCAGTGATTGGATGTGACTGTGAGCTGCCTTGCTGAGTGTGTCGACCCTCCAGTGAGATCAGTGTGTGTCCCCAACGGAGGTGGGTGGCTCTGAAAGAGTTTGCCCAGGGTGCATCTCAAATGGCACTCTATTCCCTTTACAGTGCACTACTTTTGACCAGGGCCCATGTGGCTCTATAAAAGGAATATGGTGCCATTTGGGATGCAGCTCCATCCACTGAGCATGGCACAGCAGGTCTCAGGTCTGTGGGAGCGTGTGGCTGAATGTCTGGCCCTCAGCTGTGCCACGCCACGTGGCAGCAGGCGGCAGCTCTCCAGATGGCTGCTGGTGGAGCGTGGAGGCCACAGGGCTGAAAATCCCATCAAGCCCCAGTTCCAGGCCTGTGTGTCGAAAAGATGAAGCGCACCAGCGCGCCAGGGGACAGACACGGCCAAACCCTGACGCATCTCCTCTTCATGTCCTTCTTTCTTTTCCTCCCTCTCTCCATTTTCCATACCTCTTTTTCTTCTTACTAGGAGAATGATGCAAGTTCAACAAGCCGGAATACGCTGCGGTGTTGCCCCCAGGGTCCATGCCCTGGCTTGTTAAATAAAGGAGCTGACTAGCTGATTGATAGACCCTCACCAGACCCTGCCCCTCACACGTTTCCCGGTTCACTGCCTTAAATAAGAATCCTTTGTTGGGCAGCCTGGTTTGGGCATTCGTTAAATGTAGTGTTTGATGGATGGCACCAATTTTCCTCCAAACCCAGATGAGCCACCTAAGCACCTTTTTCCCCCCTCGTTCCTCCCCAGGTAAACCCCCTGTGCGCGAGAGGACAGGAGTATTCCAAAATGGTATCAATCACACCAAAGCCCACACCGCCGCAACGCAATGTTTCAATTATTCCCCACTTCTTGATATCTGACGTCCCATCACTCCCCTTGGCCCCCTAGTCAGAGGAGAGGGCCTCCAACCCTCTTATCATCAAAGCTGCCCAGCTCTTTGTATTCCTAATATTTATTTATTTATTATTTTCCCAGTTTTCTCCGCTTCAATCACCCTGTCTAGTCTACAACACGATCGTTCCCTCCTTATCCCAATGTCCTACACCACACACCAACCTTGGAGTGGACAGATGTTGCCGCAGTCCAAATAGACCATCTTCCACACATGACGCGGTTTGAGGTCTGTAGAGGCCGGCCCGGCCGGGGCTGCAGTGGGTCGGAGACCGACAGACAGGCAGGCGGGTGGATAGAAGAGATAAATAAATGCGAGCCCATGGTCTCCAGAGTGTCAGGTTCATTTGTTGCCCAGCGAGGACAGACATTCCGCTCAGACGGGGACATGGCAGCACCAGATGGGAAGTCAGTCCTGTGGCAGAATAAAATCCTTGGGTTAAGGATAAGGATTCTCTTGGCTGTGGGCTTTTATTTCCCTTGTGGAGCGTCTTATCCAAGCACTGTTTCTCTTTTGAACTCTTCTCTCTGCCACTCCTCCTTTATCTTCGTCTTCCACTGTGTCTTCCGTTGTTTTTAAATGAAATTAGCAATATGTGATGCTGACTCTCTTTTCAAATACAGTAAACAGTAATTATTTAACACAACAAGAGCAGTCATTTGATACGGTACATAATTCACTGACAATTGTCTTTTTCCATTCAATTAATACTTTATTGCTTTTTGGACCTTTATGTAACCTGTAGGTATGATGCAAAAGGACCAGGTCATATATCAACAGCAAAACTGACCATTAATACGCTTTGAATACGGACTACAACAGCTACCAGGGTAGAAACCCCTTCATGAAACCAGCTGGTTGCATCCCTCATGCATATTTAGTTCCATGAACATCCGTATTACTGGACAGAACTGGTTTAAATATTACAGGGAGCGTTCGACCATACTGAATGGCCCACTGAACCGAAACGGCTCATTCATCAATGTCATTCATTAGGTGCGTTTTAATATCACGCTATGGCCATCGCTATTGATTGGCCAAACGAGATTGGATCAATGAATCTTTCATTAAACCTCATACAGTCAGGTCAAAAATGATTGGCACCCTTGATAAAGTTCAGCAAAAAAGACTGGATGAAACAAGTAATACAACTACTGAGCTATATTGGATGCTCAAGAAAATGGGAAAATTAAATGTTTTTATACTAATGCAATTGCTCAGAGAAAGAGATTTTGTTTAACAAATAGGGGCCAAAATTATTGCCACCCCTGTTTTCAATACCTTTCAATACCCCACCTTTAGAGGATGACTGCACTGAGACGTTCAAAAAATGTTTAATGAGTTTGGAGAACATATTGGAGGGATCATAGACTGACCATTGCTCCATACAGAATCTTTCCAGATCCTTGATATCCTTTGTCTGCGCTTATGGACTGCCCTCTTCAATTCAAACCACAGGTTTTCAATCGTGTTCAAGTCCAGACACTGAGATGACTATTGCAAAATGTTGATTTTGGGGATTTTTATGTGTGCTTGAGGTGGATGTCTTGCTGGAAGATCCACTTGCAGCCAAGTTTCAACCTCCTGGCAGAGGCAACCAGGTTTTTGGTGAAAAATCAGCCGATGTGCCCTTGAGCAAGGCACTAACCCTATTCGTTCTTATAAGAGCGTCTGCAAAATGACTAAAATGTGTTTTTCCATTGGAATTTGGTTGTGCATTTAGATAATTGAAGGCATAATGATAACGCATTGGGAATTCAACAAATAATATAATTTTCAAAAAAAGTTTGAGTATACAATATAGCTCAGTATTTGTATTATATATTTAATTCAGTCTTTTTTGCTCCTCATCTTTATCAAGGGTGCTAATACTTTTGGAACTGACTATATACTTATCAACACACTTGGGTTCAAATACTATTTGAAATCTTTCAAATACTTTGAGCGTTTGCTTTAGCCCGTCTGGGAGTGCCAGGTTGGACAGGGTTTACAATTTTCAGACTTTTCTATTGGCTCCAATAGCTCAGTCAAGCACAGCTTAAGTATTTCAATGATTTTAAATGGTATTTGAACCCAGTTATGGTTCTGCCTCACTAACCCAACGACTCAGCCCAGCCAACATCACTGCTTTAGGCTCTCTGCGATCACTCAGGGTACTTAACACAGTCGGTTATGTTCTTGATCGAGATAAACTAAAGAATGAGCTAATCAACAAAAAAAAGATGGGAGTGTACATCTCATTACCCCTCGCTCTTTAGTCTGGGTTTAGAAAGCATGGCCCACTTGACTTTGATTTAAGCGAGTTTAGGGGTGCTCGCAGAAAAGTAATCAATCCCACACGTTTGCATGGTAATCTAGTATGTGCCTGTTATGAATGGGTGCTATCTTTCAATCAATCAATCAATCAATCAAATTTGATTTGTAAAGCCTTTTTTACATCAGGAGATGTCACAAAGTGCTATACAGAAACCCAGCCTAAAACCCCAAGCAGCAAGCAATGCAGATGTTAAACCAAGCATTACATTTTACATTTACATTTACGTCATTTAGCAGACGCTCTTATCCAGAGCGACTTACAAATTGGTGCATTCACCTTATAGCCAGTGGGATAACCACTTTACAATATATAATAAAAATATTTTTGGGGGGGGTAGAAGGATTACTTTATCCTATCCCAGGTATTCCTTAAAGAGGTGGGGTTTCAAGTGTCTCCGGAAGGTGGTGAGTGACTCCGCTGTCCTGGCGTCGTGAGGGAGCTTGTTCCACCATTGGGGTGCCAGAGCAGCGAACAGTTTTGACTGGGCTGAGCGGGAACTGTGCTTCCGCAGAGGTAGGGGGGCCAGCAGGCCAGAGGTGGATGAACGCGATGCCCTCGTTTGGGTGTAGGGACTGATCAGAGCCTGAAGGTACGGAGCTGCCGTTCCCCTCACAGCTCCGTAGGCAAGCACTATGGTCTTGTAGCAGATGCAAGCTTCAACTGGAAGCCAGTGGAGTGTGCTGAGGAGCGGGGTGACGTGAAAGAACTTGGGAAGGTTGAACACCAGACGGGCTGCGGCATTCTGGATGAGTTGTAGGGGTTTAATGGCACAGGCAGGGAGCCCAGCAAGCGGGTCGAATCCAGGGGGGAGATGACAAGTGCCTGGATTAGGACCTGTGCCGCTTCCTGTGTAAGGCAGGGTCGTACTCTCCGAATGTTGTAGAGCATGAACCTACAGGATCGGGTCACCGCCTTGATGTTAGCGGAGAACGACAGGGTGTTGTCCAGGGTCATGCCAAGGCTCTTTGCACTCTGGGAGGAGGACACAACGGAGTTGTCATCCAGGTTTAATTTGATCAGTGAGGCTTAGAGTGATTACAGTCTTAAAACCTACCTTTTTTATAGACAATTTTAGTTGTAAAACATATATTCTAGCCAACTGTAAAGCAAAATTATAATCATTAACCACTGATCATTAGTACCTACTGTGAGAATGACTACTGTATACCTTCTTTCTACAAAGGTTATCTTTCCATTTATATCAACCTGAATTGTGTTGCTCTGTATGATGTCTCACAATGTGGTGAATTACATGCTGTTCCTGTCACATAAGGGCAAAAGCCATGGAGCCAAGACGACTACTGTTCAACCCACCCAAATTATTTCATATTGTTGTGTTGTTATGGCTACAGGCCTCTTGGATTGGGCCAATCCGATCCATGGCTTTTCACATGAAACCAGGAGCAAACCAGGCCTATGGGCAAGGGCCATGGAATTCACAGTCAGACAGACAAACCCCGAAAGGAAGGTTTGGTGGGGTGGTCCTTGAGTTGAGACACACTGGCACACACGCGGAACAACTGGCGCCTCTCCTCCGCAGATGGGCACACAGGTGGGCACACAGGTGGGGGAGGGAGGGTAGGGGCACTTGCCAGGTTTGTGTCCTCCGTGCTGCTCTGTGTGTGTATGGATGTGTGTGTGTGTTCCAAGTGTTTGGTCATTTTTTTTCACCTTGCTATTGGTCACATCTGGACAGTGGTCCACTGTGTGCCTTTGTAAGGCTGTAATATGAATCTACACTGCACTCCAGTGGACAACACAGGTACTGCCACATACTAAATGATTATTGAACGCATTGGTTCTACTCCATATCTTTTGTTGTCCTATTTTTAGTTTATGTGAGAGTTGCACATATTAATCGCTATAATGTATTGGTTTACAGCAGTAGAGTGTATGGTCCAGTTACTGTTTTATCCTCCTGGAGCGTTGAGGCACAGGGATATTATAAATCATAGAATAGTTACCTACTGTATATCCACACTTTTCAAGCAGTAACAAGTGTTTATTTCCAGAGGACTATGTTATTGCCTTCACATTAAATATGGATATTCACCCATCCTTGTTACATAGGCCTCTTGAGGCCCTCTTTTAGACATCGTCCGGTCTTCTCCCGACAGCCCTCATCCAAAAGCAAAATTGCTTGTCTATCTACTGTGCTATTATAATGAACAAAACAAAACAATCATTGCAGAAAAGCAAACTTCAGTATTGATTTCCTGAAATGTACAGACAGCAAATTGATGTGTGTGTCTCCTCAGTGCATGCCATGAGTCTAGATCAATTTCAGCGAGAGGAGTTATTGACAAAGAAAGTGGAGTCGCTCCAAGTTCAGTGGTGTAGACTGTGGTGAATTCCCCATCAAATGAGACCATATTGCTGTCATAAATGGTCAATACGTACATTTGCATTAGACTTACAATCACAAAGTTTTCCCCAATTCTGTGTAATAAAATAAAAGATATCAATTGAATATAATTTGCCATTCAGCAGATGCGTTTGTGTGTCATCTCATTCTGTTTATCTATGATTTTCTCTTGTTGCAGTTACCCTATCCATCCACCTTTACCATCCCCTCACTCTGTGGCTCTCCCCTCTAGCCCCAAAACTACTAGATGATCTATTGATCGGAGGCAGCCCCATGTAACCTGTAGAATTGCTTCATCACTTTGCCATTGTCAGCCCATGATGAGCTGATGAAAGCTGCAAAGGTGTCTCCCAAGGGGGATCTTATTCAACAGTGAGCCCTGGACAAATCTGCTTCTTCAAATGGCAAATTCTTCTGAGGTTGCAGAAGGTTGGAGGTTTGATGATTCTGTTAGCAAAGCAGCAGACAGGCCATAAGTTTGAGACACTTTTGACACTGGACATGTATTACTAGACCATTCAAATACAAAAGCAGATCATTTAAAATGATGATTTGCCACCAGGTAAACATAACAAGAGCAAAACAATGAACAACACACACAGTTATACAATTCTAACAGATTAAAGATGATCATTGTACATTTTAGTCATATTAATTAACACAATCCAGGCTATGCATTGAAGACAAAGGCAACATGACTTCAATTGTATTGTCGCTATAAATACAGGGTGAATTGGAGTTGTTACTAATCACAATAACTGAGTTAGTGTGACATGTCAACGTCACAATGAAAGGCAACTGTGTCAATGCATTAAGTGCTGTAGCCTACTCAGGTCATCCTGTGAAAAGGAGAACACCACCACCTTGGCAACTATATTAAAACCTGCTCAATATCCCTGATAACATAAAAGCATTAGCCTACTTTGTATTTTACAGTGCCTTCAGAAAACTTCACACCCCTTGACTTTTTCTACATTTTGTTGTGTTACAGCCTGAATCTAAAATGGAATAAATTGCAACTTTTTTTTGTCATTGGCCTACACACAATACCCCATAATGTCAAAGTGGAATTATGTTTTTCGAAATTTTTACAAATTTATAAAAAATGAAGAGCTGATATGTCTTGAGTCAATAAGTATTCAACCCCTTTGTTATGGCATGCCTAAATCAGTTCAGGAGTGAATATTTGCTTAACAAGTCACATAATAAGTTGCATGGACTCACTTTGAATGACTACCTCATCTCTGTGCCCCACACATACAATTATTTGTAAGGTCCCTTAGTCGAGCAGTGAATTTCAAACACAGATTCAACCACAAAGAACAGGGAGGTTTTCCAATGCTTCGCAAAGAAGGGCTTCTATTGGTAGATGGGTAAAAATAAAAAGAGCGGAAATTGAATATCCCTATGAGCATGTGCTGAAGTTATTAATTACACTTTGGATGGTGTATCAATACACCCAGTCACTACAAAGATACAGGCATCCTTCCTAACTCAGTTGCCGGAGAGGAAGGAAACCGCTCAGGGATTTCACCATGAGGCCAATGGTGACTTTAAAACAGTTACAGAGTTTCATGGCTGTGATAGGAGAAAACTGAGGATGGATCAACAACATTGTAGTTACTCCACAATACTAACCTAATTAACAGAGTGAAAAGAAGGAAGTATGTACAGAATACAAATATTCCAAAACATGCAACCTGTTTGCAACAAGGCACTAAAGTAATACTGAAAAAAATATGGCAAAGCAATTAACTTTTTGTCCTGAATACAGTGTTATGTTTGGGGAAAATCCAATACAACACATTACTGAGTACCACTCTCCATATTTTCAAGCATAGTGGTGGCTGCATCATGTTATGGGTATACTTGTAATCGTTAAGGACTGGGGAGTTTTTCAGGATAAAAAATAAACGGAATGGAGCTAAGCGCAGGCAAAATTCTAGAGGAAACCCTGCTTTCAGTCTGCTTTCCACCAGACAATGGGAGATTAATTCACCTTTCAGCAGGACAATAACCTAAAACGCAAGCCAAATCTAGACTGGAGTTGCATACCAAGAAGACAGTGAATGTTCCTGAGTGGCCGAGTTACAATTTTGACTTAAATCTGCTTGAGAATCTATGGCAAGACCTGAAAATGGTTGTCTAGCAATGATCCACAACAAATTTGACAGAGCTTGAAGAATTTCGAAAAAAATTATGGGCAAATGTTGCACAATCAAGGTGTGGAAAGCTCTTAGAGACTTACCCTGAAAGACTCACATCTGTATTCGCTGCGAAAGGTGATTCTAAAATGTTTTGACTCAGGGCGTTGAAAACGTATCTAAGCAAGATATACACTACCGTTCAAAAGTTTGGGGTCACTTAGATATGTCCTTGTTTTCCATGAAGACATACATGAAATGAGTTTGAATAGGAAATATAGCAAAATGAATAGGAAATGTAGTCATTGACAAGGTTAGAAATAATGATTTTTAATTGAAATAATAATTGTGTCCTTTAAACTTTGCTTTCGTCAAAGAATCCTCCATTTGCAGCAATTACAGCCTTGCAGACCTTTGGCATTCTAGTTGTCAATTTGTTGAGGTAATCTGAAGAGATTTCACCCCATGCTTCCTGAAGCACCTCCCACAAGTTGGATTGGCTTGATGGGCACTTCTTACGTACCATACGGTCAAGCTGCTCCCACAACAGCTCAATAGGGTTGAGATCCAGTGACTGTGCTGGCCACTCCATTATAGACAGAATACCAGCTGACTGCTTCTTCCCTAAATAGTTATTGCATAGTTTGGAGCTGTGCTTTGGGTTATTGTCCTGTTGTAGGAGGAAATTGGCTCCAATCAAGGGGGCATGGCGTTTCAAAATGGAGTGATAGCCTTCCTTCTTCAAGATCCCTTTTACCCTGTACAAATCTCCCACTTTACCACCACCAAAGCACCCCCAGACCATCACATTGCCTCCACCATGCTTGACAGATGGCATCAAGCACTCCTCCAGCATCTTTTCATTTGGTCTGCGTCTCACAAATGTTCTTCTTTCAAACTTCGATTTGTCTGTCCATAACACTTTTTTCCAATCTTCCTCTGTCCAGTGTCTGTGTTCTTTTGCCCATCTTAATATTTTCTTTTTATTGGCCAGTCTGAGATATGGCTTTTTCTTTGCAACTCTGCCTAGAAGGTCAGCATCCCAGAGTCGCCTCTTCACTGTTGACGTTGAAACTGGTGTTTTGCGGATACTATTTAATGAAGCTGCCAGTTGAGGACCTGTGAGGCGTCTGTTTCTCAAACTAGACACTCTAATGTATTTGTCCTCTTGCTCAGTTGTACACTGGGGCCTCCCACTCCTCTTTCTATTCTGGTTAGAGCCAGTTTGCGCTGTTCTGTGAAGGGAGTAGTCTGTAAGCATTTTGAACAAAGGTGGTGGTGGTCCTTGAAATGCAGCATTAGGATATACACTTCCGGGCAATATCCACCACCTCTTTCCATGACATAGACTGACCAGGTGAATCCAGGTGAAAACTATGATTCCTTATTGATGTCACTTGTTAAATCCACTTCAATCAGTGTAGATGAAGTGGAGGAGACAGGTTAAATAATTATTTTTAAGCCTTGAGAAGATTGAGACATGGATTGTGTATGTGTGCCATTCAGAGGGTGAATGGGCAAGACACAAAATGTAAGTGCCTTTAAACGGGGTATAGTAGTAGGTGCCAGGCGCACTGTTTGTGTCAAGAACTGCAACGCTGCTGGGTCTTTCATGCTCAATAGTTTCCTGTGTGTATCAAGAATGATCCACCACCCAAAGGACATCCAGCCAACTTGACACAACTGTGGGAAGCATTGGAGTCAACATGGGCCAGCATCCCTATGGAATGCTTTCGACACCTTGACAGTCCATGCCCTGACAAATTGAGGCTGTTCTGAGGGCAAAAGTGTTCAACTCAATATTAGGAAGGTGTTCCTAATGTTTGGTATACTTAGTGTACATAATTTATAAACAGTTCAGCAAGATACTGAAAGACAAAATGCTCAAAACACATAGGCATCAAAATGTTAGGTCCAAAGATGTCCTTACTTATGTCATTGAAACAACTCAATGAAACTGAAACTCATGTTTCTGTAGCTTTACTGATTTGAATTTTGTCTTTTGCCAAATTTGCAATCTGTTTCTGCTTAGCTAAATTAATTGACATGCAGGTTGCAAAATAAATGGGAAGAGATTTTCGATGTACCGATTCCATGGCACATGGTTTATGAACTGGTACAAAAAACAACACTTGATTCAACACTTCGAGTTTTCGAGTCAAATTCTTGCCATCAACAGAATGCTATATGTATGGGGCATACAACAATCTCAGCTCTGTAGATTTTGCTGCAAAGAGACAGAATCACTAGATCATTTATTCTGGTATTACCCCTATGTAGCTTGTTTCTGGTCACAGGTTCAGGAATGGGTAAGAAATCACAACATTCATTTAAAATTAACCTTACAAATAGCAGTGTTGGGTGATTTGGAAAGCCATAGTCAGTCAATAAATAATATAATAATACTCGTAGGAAAGGTTTTCATCTTTAGCTCACAATCTGTGGATACTATACGATTAGAAAGGTTCAAAATGTATGTAAAATATCACATCACAATTGAAAAATATATGACACAAGGAAACCAAATGAGGGTGGTCTATAAGTGCCATGTATGTAAAATGTATGTGTATATATAGCAGAAAAGCTGGTGGATGGGTTAATAAAAAATAAAAATAAATGAACAAATATATATTTTAAAAAATGGATAATGAAAAAAATACTAAAATACAAAAATGAAAAAAATAACATTAATTGACAAAGCAATAATTTTGCTTTCTTGAATTGCAAAAACAGTTCAGGTCTGAACCACATTTAATTACACAGTAACCTTTTGTGGTTGTGTGTAGAAAGAAACAATTTCAAAGTGTTGTTATGCATGATTCTGGCTAAGAAAAAACCCAATGAAATGTATTGACATATACTGAGAATATAAAAAGGGCATCTCCAAATCTATCCTCCTTCAGGAAAAAGATTTGCGTGTCACACAAATCTGTCAGAACAAACAAAAAAATATCATAAAGAAAGTAGAGAAGCTTTCCCAATCAATTATTGGTGGCCATGAGTCATACATTTTTTTACATTTTTAGTCATTTAGCAGACGCTCTTATCCAGAGCGACTTACAGGAGCAATTAGGGTTAAATGCCTTGCTCAAGGGCACATCGACAGATTTTTCACCTAGTCGGCTCTGGGATTAGAACCAGCGACCTTTCGGTTACTGGCACAACGCTCTTACCCACTAAGCTACCTGCCGCCCATACATTCATAGCTATCAGTGTCTACACTCTTAGAAAAAAGGGTTTCAAAAGGGTTCTTCAGCTATCCCCATAGGAGGACTCTTTATGATTCCAGGTAGAACCCTTTTGGGTTCCATATACAACCCTCTGTGGAAAGAGCTCTACATGGAACCCAAAAGGGTTCTACAAAGGGTTATCCTATGGGGACAGCTGAAGAACCCTTTTAGGTTCTAGATAGCAACTTTTTTTAGAGTACCTTTCTCTGACCAAACATACATTGATACTTTAGAACTTGACTCTGGTTTTACTATTTTGAGACTCACATTGTTATAAAACTTCCTTTACCATAGTTCCCACTGTTCACATCATCTCATGGAGAAGAACAATGTGATGCAATCAAATACTGTAAATCAGACTGCTTGACTCTATGGTGGGTGACCCACACCCTCACAAGAAATCTACCACCCTCTGGCATATGTGTGGTTTCAGTGGTTTCATCTGCAATGACATTCCCTGCAAACTATGTTGCTATTTCACTACATGCTCTCCTGAAAGCATTTAGTGTTAGAGCAGTTGACTAATTCAAAAAACATGAAGATGCTGACAGAGACTTTCCTTTGAATTTCAGAGTACACTTCTTTACCCATGACAGGAGATTTTGTATGCGAGCCAAAAACATGCTACTCTTGTAAGAGAATACTGCTAGACATCAATAGACAATGACTGTCTAAACATGGCGAATCCCCACAGGAGGTTGGTGGCACCTTAATTGGGGAAGACGGGCTCGTGGTAATGGCCGGAGCGGAATAGAATGAAATACATCAAACACATGGTTTCCATATGCTTGATGCCATTCCATTCGCTCCGTTCCAGCAATTATTATGATCTGTCCTCCCCTCAGCAGCCTCCACTGTGAATCACAGATACACATTTGTCCTATTTTGTTGCCTTACAACCTGGAATTAAAATAGATTTTGGGGGGGGTTGTATCATTTGATTTACACAACATGCCTAACACTTTGAAGATGCACTTTTTTTTGTGTGTGAAACAAACAAACAAAAGAAACAGAAAACCCCCACACACACACACACACACACACACACACACACACACACACACCCACACCACCACCCAAAGTCAATACTTTATTTCAGCTGCAAGTCTCTTGGGGTATGTCTATATAAGCTTGGCACTGGGATTTTTGCCCATTCTTCAAGGCAAAACTGCTCCAGCTCCTTCAAGTTGGATGGGTTCCGTTGGTGTACAGCAATCTTTAAGTCATACCACAGATTCTCAATTGGATTGAGGTCTGGGCTTTGACTAGACCATTCCAAGACATTTAAATGTTTCCCCTTAAACCACTCAAGTGTTGCTTTAGCAGTATGCTTAGGGTCATTGTCCTGCTGGAAGGTGAACCTCCGTCCCAGTCTCAAATCTCTGGACGACTGAAACAGGTTTCCCTCAAGAATCCCCCTGTATTTAGCGCCATCCATCATTCCTTCAATTCTGACCAGTTTCCCAGTCCCTGCCGATGAAAAACATCTCCACAGCATGATGCTGCCACCACCATGCTTCACTGTGGGGATGGTGTTCTCGGGGTGATGAGAGGTGTTGGGTTTGCGCCAGACATAGCGTTTTCCTTGATGGCCAAAAAGCTCAATTTTAGTCTCATCTGACCAGAGTACCTTCTTCCATATGTTTGGGGAGTCTCCCACATGCCTTTTGGTGAACACCAAACGCTTATTTTTTTCTTTAAGCAATGGCTTTTTTCTGGCCACTCTTCCGTAAAGCCCAGCTCTGTGGAGTGTATGGCTTAAAGTGGTCCTATGGACACATACTCCAATCTCCGCTGTGGAGCTTTGCAGCTCCTTCAGGGTTATCTTTGGTGTCTTTGTTGCCGCTCTGATAAATGCCCTCCTTGCCTGGTCCGTGAGTTTTGGTGGGCGGCCCTCTCTTGGCAGGTTTGTTGTGGTGCCATATTCTTTCCATTTTTTTATAATTGATTTAATGGTGCTCCGTGGGATGTTCAAAGTTTCTGATATTTTTTTATAATCCAACCCTGATCTGTACTTCTCCACAACTTTGTCCCTGACTTGTTTGGAGAGCTCCTTGGTCTTCATGGTGCCGCTTGCTTAGTGGTACCCCTTGCTTAGTGGTGTTGCAGACTCTGGGGCCTTTCAGAACAGGTGTATATATACTGAGATCATGTGACAGATCATGTGACACTCAGATTGCACACAGGTGGACCTTATTTAACTAATTATGTGACTTCTGAAGGTAATTGGTTGCATCATTTTGTGTATGTCCATTACATGAAATCTAAATAAAATGCATTTAAATTACAGGTTGTAATGCAACAAAATAGGAAAAATGCCAAGGGGGATGAATACTTTTGCAAGGCACTGTATTGTAACACAGTGGCATGTCACAGTTTAGTTCACTCCGACTTCATAGCATCTTAAATGTTGGATTATTTCATTATTGCCTGCTCAAACATTAATTGAATACCTCGTGTTTCAAGACCTTTCTAGGATGCCTGAAATATAAAGACATCGTATTTAGCCAACAGTTAAGGGTATGATATTACAAGAGTGACACCAAAGTAAATGGATAGTTTGTCACTTAAAACTTTACAAGACTGAATAGTGATTAAGCTTTAAGCACTCAAAAATACATGCCTAATCACCTACTTCCATGTCAAGGGCTGCATCTCAAATGTCACCCTATTCCCTATATATTGCACTACGTTTGACCAGGGCTTTGGTCAAAAGTATTGCACTGTATGGGGAATAGGGTGCCATTTGGGATACAAACCTAATCACCCACTTCCATGTAAATATCAACACACCCGGGAATACGACACCCAACTTCCTGCAAAGCTTCAGGTGAAAAATATCATGTGCAGCTTCTTTTTGTTAATAGAGTGTCGAGAACCTTAACATAACAACCACTGGCTGAACAATAACACACTGTATTGTTAAATGCATTGACACATTGAAAAAAATAAGTCCAACATTTTACATGCCAATTTTACGTCACAGTATAAATCTTCCCTTACTAGTGTGTGTTGATTAATAAATAAAACATGAAAAGCATTCAAATATCAGCCCTTAAAGTAACTGTCCAGTGAAAAGCTGTTATATTCTGTGAACTCATACCCAAATAATGTTGTTGATTCGTCCTATACTTGTATTTGTTGCCAAAGCATAAATTGGAGAGAAAAAAACCCACTTAAAAAAAAAACATCTCAAACATACCTTTTAAAAAATGCTTGCTATTTCCTCATAGAGTATGATGTCATACTCCGTAGGAGGTTGAGCTGACCAATCAGCAGTATAGAGGAGGATGAACTGGCCTATCAGAGGTCTACTAGCATGAATATGTTTAATGACCGGTATATGCCCAAACCATTCTGTTGTTGGGGTACGCCCATACCATTTCAACACAGTAAAGCTGCTTTTTAACATACTTTATTACTTTTTATTTTTTCCAAACTATTTCACTCATAATGTAAGTAATTATAGGTCATATTTCATAGAAATCTGGGAACACTGGACAGTTCCTTAAAAAAAGTATAAAAGGCAGCAGATCAATATTCTGTTAAATTGTTGAGAATCTGTTATGTCATGCTGAACACATTATTGGGTCATATGTCTCTCATGACACATAATGTTAATGCATAGGCATATCTACATTCCTGGTTTATTGCAAAGGCACATGTTAGAGCATGCAGGAAAGCTTTCTCCTTGCTCATTCTTCACTAATAGTGAATAATTTACAAGAACACAAATGAGGTGTGAGCCCTGACTTTAGAGAAAATACTATAAACAAAATCAAGCAGGCCTAGCTCCAAAGTATTTCAGCCTTGCACCCTTTTCACTAAACCTAGACAAAGTAAACAATTTCATCAAGATCTACCGGATAGTCCGTAAGGTGCAGAGGCTCCTTAATATCAAACTGTTCTCCCTTGTAGCTCTGCCAGCACCCAGCTGGTAGATAGATGTCCCTCTCCTGCTTTCCAGGCTCCAACACTGGAGCCACCATGAGGTCGTCCCCTATTAGGAACTGAGAGTCAATCTTATAGGCAGTCTCGTCGCCGGTGGCAATCCACCACAGGGGTCGTATGATGGGGTCTCCTGTGTCCAGAACCTCCCCAGCCAGTTCCAGAACCCTTGGGGCCACTATACTCTCATGGATCGCAGTGTACTTCCGGGCAATCTCCATCACCTCGCTATCGTACTCCCAGTCAATGGGCCTGAAGAAGCAGGAGATGTTCTGGGACTGGTAGCCGGAGCGCAGCTCGGCCCGCTCGTTGTAGGGAATAGCCATCTCGGTGTAGCGACAGGTGAACGTACTAGGGTCGCGAAGAGGTGTCTTTGTGCTGAACTGCCAGGGCAAGTAGTTTGTCTCGCCCGCGTCCAGCTTGAAGGAGGACACCCCGTACTTGGATCGTAAGGACC
Source organism: Coregonus clupeaformis (assembly GCF_020615455.1). Classification (NCBI taxonomy): domain Eukaryota; kingdom Metazoa; phylum Chordata; class Actinopteri; order Salmoniformes; family Salmonidae; genus Coregonus; species Coregonus clupeaformis. The sequence continues at coordinate 42,660,845 of NC_059201.1, read as the reverse complement.
GTAGCTGGGAGGTGAACCAATCATGGGCCTCTAGGTTGGTGAAGTCCAGAATGCCCCCGATGCCATTCCACCAGCTTACCAAAGCCAGAAGACGACCTGTAGGTTCGCGGACAAACAGCCCATTTTCCACACAGGTGTGGAAATTCTCAGAGTCATAGTTGACAAAAGGGTGTGTCCAGAGAGTGACCAGAAAGCAGCCTGCTTTGAGCTTCTGGAACATAGCTGCAGCGTTGGGAAACTTGGCAGAGTCAAACTCAAATTCCCCATAGCGGTTTGTGTAGCGGTCGTCTAGCTCCAGGTGGCTACAGTTGAACCTATGCTTGCGGATGTTGGCCACATACTTCAACAGTTTCTCTTGGTCTATGTCAGTCTTGTTTAATGCCCAAGTGGACCAAATGGGATGGCGGAACATGGCTTTGGAAGGCACCTTGTTGGGCTTTTGAAAGTATCTGCACACCATGTACTTGTGAATGGATGTGATGTCTAAGCCCATGCAGACTCTGTAGCTGAGTTCAGCACAAGGTGCCTCACCAGGGTTTGGCTTGTAGGGGGTGTCATGGTACCTCGCCTGGAAGTACATGGTCTTCTCTGTGTCGTTCCAGCCCAGATGAAAGGGCAGAGACCTTGATCTTAATAGCCGTGGCATTGGACGAGAGCCAGTAGCGCTCCAAGATACCCCCAAAGCCATTTCGGTTTGAGTAGATATCACTGGTGACAAAGGGTTTGGGTGCCTGCTGCCCGGAGATAGAGATAGGCCAATGCTGTATGGCAGTCTCGGCTCCACCATACCAATGCGAGACGTTGTAGGTCATGGCATGCTCCACAGGCAGATTGGGAACCAATTCTTCCCAACGCACACGGTAGCATTGGACTGTATTGTCGAACACTGTCTGAATGAAAAACGTTAGTTTCCTATCACTGGTGCGCCAACAGCTCAGTATCTCCCCTCCTTAGAACATGAGTTTAAGTCCAGAGTGCCAGACCTGTCATTCAACATTTAGAGAAGAATGATCAGTTACATACTGTATCACATCTCTTTGCATTTAAGTCTCAGGCTATATTCATGTTAGAGTAGTTGACTAATGATTAGAGATTCTCTGGTACTTTTGTATACTTTTAAAAAAGAAGTTCTGAAAGACGCGCTCACGAGCCAAAAGTGGTCCCCAAAAATTGCGTACTACGTCACATATGCAAATATGTGCACCACGTCATTGCTCCCTCTCTCACTCTGCTGTGTGTGCATGATATGCCTCTTGCGAACTGTCACTCAAATGGTGAGGAGCTGAAGCTCATTAGTTGAACTCGATTTGCTAGGAGGCTGGTCCACATGGGAGAATATGAAGGGGAAATTACTTGATCAAGCTAATTTTGTTTTTCAGATCAAATCATGATCCTGATCAAAATTAGATTAGTTTTAATCTTTTTGAAGGGAAACTGTACCAGATTAGGGGAGCAAGCCTTCTTTTTAGTCCCCAGTAGATTAATGTTGCTGAATTGAATATGCGTATATGTCAGAGCGACGTGTATGCGGTGAGCGAAGTCAAGCGCAGGACACCGAGCTACTGGCAGACAAACTTTACTAGCACAGTAAATATAAATACAAACAAACCTCCAAACAGGGAGGAAACAAAATACGCATACACCCGAGACTGCCGACCTCACGGAAAACAATCACACACAATAACCAATGAGAGACAGGGGGTTATAAAGGGAATACAATATAACATAATGGGAAATAGGTGAAAACAATCAGGACAAACTAGACATACACCGAAACATAGATCGGTGGCAGCTAGTACTCCGGGGACGACGAACGCCGAAGCCTGCCCGAGCAAGGAGGAGGGGCAGCCTCGGCTGATTCCGTGACAGTACCCCCCCCCTTGACGCGCGGCTCCAGCCGTGTGCCGACCCCAGCCACGGGGACGGCCAGGAGGACGCGGAGCAGGGCAAGTCGGATGACTCCGGTGGAAGTCCCTCAACATGGAGGGATCTAGGATGTCCCTCCTAGGGACCCAGCACCGTTCCTCCGGACCGTACCCCTCCCACTCCACTCCATCCGACACCTCGAATCCAAGATGGAACGGACTGAGTACGCCGGAACCCCCTCGATGTCCAACGGGGGCGGAGGAGCCTCTCGTATCTCACTCTCCTGGAGTGGACCAGCCACCACCGGCCTGAGGAGAGACACATGGAACGAGGGGTTAATGCGGTAATTAATGGGCAGTTGTAACCTATAGCATACCTCGTTCAATCTCCTCAGGACTTTAAATGGCCCCACAAACCGCCGACCCAGCTTCCGGCAGGGCAGGTGAAGGGGCAGGTTTCGGGTCGAGAGCCAGACCCGATCTCCCGGTGCATACACCAGAGCCTCACTGCGGTGGCGATCGGCGCTCGCCTTTTGCCGCCTGATAGCCCGCTGCAGATGGACATGCGCAGCGTTCCAGGTTTCTTCCGAGCGCCGAAACCACTCGTCCACCGCGGGGGCTTTGATTTGGCTCTGATGCCAAGGTGCCAGGACCGGCTGATAACCTAGCACACACTGGAAAGGCGTAAGGTTAGTGGAGGAGTGGCGGAGTGAGTTTTGGGCTATCTCTGCCCAGGGAATATATACTGACCACTCCTCCTGCCGGTCCTGGCAATAGGACCTCAGAAACCTACCCACATCCTGGTTCACTCTCTCCACCTGCCCGTTACTCTCGGGGTGGAAACCTGAGGTAAGGCTAATCGAGACCCCCAGACGTTCCATAAACGCCCTCCAGACTCTAGAGGTGAACTGGGGACCCCGATCAGACTCTATATCCTCAGGCACCCCGTAGTGCCGGAAAACGTGTGTGAACAGGGCATCAGCAGTTTGTAGGGCAGTAGGGAGACCTGGCATAGGAATGAGACGGCAGGCCTTCGAAAACCGATCCACAACGACCAAGATCGTCGTGTTCCCCTGGGAGGGGGGGATGGTCCGTGACAAAATCCACCGATAGGTGAGACCACGGCCGTTGTGGAACGGGTAGGGGTTGTAACTTCCCTCTGGGCAGGTTTCTAGGCGCCTTACACTGGGCGCACACCGAGCAGGAGGAAACATAAACCCTCACGTCCTTAGCTAAAGTGGGCCACCAGTACTTCCCACTAAGGCAGTGCACTGTCTGACCAATACCAGGATGACCAGAGGAGGGTGACATGTGAGCCCAATATATCAATCGATCGCGAACCTCGAGCGGCACGTACCTCCGACCCTCTGGACACTGTGGGGGAGTAGGATCGGTACGTAACGCCCGCTCGATGTCCGCATCAACCTCCCACACCACCGGTGCCACCAGACAAGACTCCGGGAGTATGGGAGTGGGCACAATGGACCTCTCCTCTGTGTCATATAGTCGGGACAGGGCGTCTGCCTTAGCGTTCTGTGACCCTGGTCTATAGGTGAGCTTAAATACAAATCGGGAGAGAAACATAAACCACCTTGCCTGGCGAGGGTTCAGCCTCCTCGCTGCCCGGATGTACGATGGTTACGATGGTCAGTCAGAATGAGAAAAGGGTGTTTAGCCCCCTCAAGCCAATGCCTCCACACCTTCAGGGCTTGAACCACAGCCAACAGCTCCCTGTCCCCCACGTCATAATTGCGCTCCGCCGGACTGAGCTTCTTAGAATAGAAAGCACAGGGGCGGAGTTTTGTTGGCGTACCCGAGCGCTGAGACAGCACAGCGCCGATCCCAGCCTCGGACGCATCCACCTCAACTTGGAACGCCAAAGAGGGATCCGGATGTGCCAGCACCGGAGCCGAGGTAAACAGGTCCTTCAGATGTCTAAACGCCCTGTCCGCCTCAGCCGACCACTGCAGACGCACCGGACCCCTCTTTAGCAGGGAGGTAATGGGAGCTGCTACCTGTCCAAAGCCCCGGATAAACCTCTGGTAGTAATTGGCAAAACCCAAGAACCACTGCACTTCCTTCACCGTGGTGAGAGTCTGCCAATTACGTACGGCAGAAACGCGGTCAATCTCCATCTCCACCCCTGACGCGGACAACCGATGTCCCAGGAAGGAGATGGACTCCTGGAAGAACAGACATTTCTCCGCCTTCGCATACAGGTCATGCTCTAACAGTCTACCAAGCACTCAACGCACCAGGGACACATGCTCGGCTCGTGTAACGGAGTATATTAGAATGTCATCAATATACACCACTACACCCTGTCCATGCAAGTCCCAGAAAATCTTGTCCACAAATGATTGGAAGACTGAAGGAGCATTCATTAACCCGTATGGCATGACGAGGTACTCATAGTGACCCGAGGTGGTACTGAATGCTGTCTTCCACTCATCTCCCCCCCCTAATGCGCACCAGGTTGTACGCGCTCCTGAGATCCAATTTTGTGAAGAATCGCGCCCCGTGTAATGACTCCATCATATTAGCAATCAGAGGGAGAGGATAGTTGTATTTGATTGTGATCTGATTGAGACCACGGTAATCAATACACGGGCGTAAACCCCCATCCTTCTTTTTCACAAAAAAGAAACTCGAGGACGCAGGGGAAGTGGACGGCCGTATGTATCCCTGTCTCAGAGATTCGGTGACGTATGTCTCCATAGCCGCCGTCTCCTCCTGAGACAGAGGATACACATGTCTACGTGGAAGCGCATCGCCTACTTGGAGGTCTATCGCACAATCCCCCTGTCGATGAGGTGGTAATTGAGTCGATTTCTTTTTACAGAAGGCGAGTGCCAAATCGGTTCGGGATTTCCACCGTCGTTGCCCCTACGGAAACACCTACACACCGCCCGAAACACTGATCAGACCATCCCTTGAGAGCCCTCTGTTGCCATGAAATGTTGGGGTCATGAGATGTTAACCAGGGAAGCCACAACACCACGGGAAACGCAGGAGAATCAATCAAATACAAACGTAGTATCTCCTCATGGCCCTCCTGCGTTTTCATCCTGAGCGGCGCTGTGACTTCCCTAATCAATCCTGACCCCAAAGGGCGGCTATCTAGGGCATGGATGGGGAAGGGCACATCAACAGGTACAATAGGAATCCCTAACTTATAAGTGAATTGGCGATCAATAAAATTCCCAGCTGCGCCTGAATCTACTAGCGCCTTATGCTTTGAGTGAGGAGAAACCTTGGGAAACACAACTTTAATACACACATGCGCAACAGAGAGCTCTGGGTGAGTTGGGTGTCTACTCACCTGGAATCAGTGCGCGGCCTACCGCCTCGATTCCTAGGAGACCCTCCCCAGCACCAACCAGCAGTGTGTTCTCTGCGGCCACAGTTGGTGCAGGGGACGGCCTCCTTCCTGGTCTCTCTCCTGGTCTCCCTAGCACCAGCACCTCCGAGCTCCATAGGGGTCGGCTCGGAAGTGCTGGGGGATGGAATGGACGGCCCTGAATCTGAACGTCCGCGGGTAGCCAACAGGGTATCCAGATGAATGGACATGTCCACCAGTTGGTCGAAGCTGAGGTTGGTGTCCCTGCAGGCCAATTCCCGATGCACGTCCTCCCTCAGGCTACATCTGTAGTGGTCGATGAGGGCCCTCTCATTCCATCCCGCGTTGGCAGCCAGCGTCCGGAAGTCCAGCACGAACTCCTGTGCGCTCCTCCTCCCCTGTCTAAGGTGGAATAGACGCTCACCCGCCGCTACCCTCTGGTGGATGATCGAATACTGCCGCATAGTTGACAGTAGCGGTGTCTATTCCCCCCCACTCGGCATTGGCCCACTCCAGCGCCTTGCCGGACAGACAGGAGATGAGGGCGGACACGCTCTCGTATCCCGAGGGCACCGGGTGGATGGTTGCTAGGTAGAGTTCAACCAGGAGCAGGAAACCCTGACACCCAGCCGCTGTGCCATCATAAGCCCTCGGGAGCGAGAGCCGAATCCCACTGGACCCCGGAGGTGAAGCGATGGGCATCGCCGATGGTGGTGGTATCGTTGGAGAAGGCGTAGGCAGACCCTCTCTTTCCCATCGCCCAATAGTGCTCACCACCCGTTCCATGGCGGTGCCGAGAGCCTGGATCATGGCCGCTTGGTGTTCGACGCGTTCCTCCATTGATCCAGCTGGCACCGCCGCTCCTGCTGACTCCATGAATGGTGTGTGATTCTGTCAGGGCTACGTGTATGCGGTGAGCGAAGTCAAGCGCAGGACACCGAGCTACTGGCAGACAAACTTTACTAGCACAGTAAATATAAATACAAACAAACCTCCAAACAGGAAGGAAACAAAATACGCATACACCGAGACTGCCGACCTCACGGAAAACAATCACACACAATAACCAATGAGAGACAGGGGGATATAAAGGCATTACAATATAACATAATGGGAAACAGGTGAAAACAATCAGGACAAACTAGACAAACACCGAAACATAGATCGGTGGCAGCTAGTACTCCGGGGACGACGAACGCCGAAGCCTGCCCGAGCAATACTTATTTTCCACCATAATTTGCAAATAAATTCATTAAAAATCCTACAATGTGATTTTCTGGATTTTTTTTCCTCAATTTGTCTGTCATAGTTGACATGTACCTATGATGAAAATTACAGGCCTCTCTCATCTTTTTAAGTGGGAGAACTTGCACAATTGGTGGCTGACTAAATACTTTTTTTCCCCACTGTAGCCTCGTTATTGTTAATTTATTGTGTTACTTTTTTTAAACTTTAGTTTAATTAGTAAATATTTTCTAAACTCTTCTTTTTCTTGAAACAACATTGTTGGTAAAGGGCTTATAAGTAAGCATTTCACGGTAAGGTCTACACCTGTTGTATTCGGCACATGTGACGAATACAATTTGATTTGATTTGAGGTAGATTTTGCAATAGAGCTGCAGTACGAATTCAGGCCTACTCAAAATTCAACAAAGCCAAGGAGAGGCACACATACAAAACACTGTGTCCCGCTAAGTCAATATAATGGCCATCATCCAGGCTCTGCTGTAGCCGGCCGCAACCGGGAGACCAATGGGGCGGCGCACAATTGGCCCAGCGTCGTCCAGGGTAGGGGAGGGAATGGCAGGCAGGGAGGTAGCTCAGTTGATAGAGCATGGCGTTTGCAACGCCAGGGTTGTGGGTTCGTTTCCCACGGGGGGCCAGTATGAAAATAATAATGTATGCACTAACTGTAAGTCGCTCTGGAAAAGAGCGTCAGCTAAATGACGTAAATGTAAAATGTAAATCATGGAACCTTTGCCCACATTAGTGCAACTTAAGGGAAATGTATAACCAAAACAACAACTCCACTCAGCCATGGGAGTGGGTGGTAGGAATTATCAAACCAGGAGACTGAGAGCTTGGCAATGCGCTGACTCATCTGTAAACACACAGAAGCTTCAAACAGACACACACACCTATACACACTCACTTACACTAGAAACTTCAAGGGTCTTCTGAGCTAGACCAATACAAAGCAGGGTGGTTCTGGGTAATTACATGGCTGATGTTAGTTATCAGGGCAAATCAGGAGAGAAATTCAATTGAAGATGCACCAGGCCCAGGGAGTTCTGTTCCCTGCCTCTCTCTGAAACCTCTTGTGTGCTGACTTTTATTCCTAACTGCTTTGGGCCTTCATAGCCTGCCTTGGCTGCTGTGGGGTCGATAATGAAGGATGCTTGTAGTTAATTAGCAATCTAATGGTCTAATTCTGTGTTCAACCAGCCATGCTATAGATTTTTCCCTCAACGGCAACGCTAACCAATCTTGAAGGGTAAGCAGTGTATTTTACATCCACAGGCTGTGGCTGCCAGACACAACATAGCACAAATAGCACAATTATTAGCATACAATTAGGCCTACATGTGATACCAAAGGTTATTTTTTAAAAAATGCATGAAGTCATACTAGTTGTATAATTTGCTATCAGCTAGGCTTGTGCAAATGTCTGCGTGAAATAAACAAAAAAGTGCTGACACGAAACCTGAATGTTTCACAAGATATACAGTGCCTTCAGAAAGTATTCATACCCCCTTGACCTTTTTCCACATTTTGTTGTGTAACAGCCTGAATTTAAAATGGATTAAATTGGGATGTCACTACACACAATACCCCATAATGTCAAAGTGGATTGATGTTTTTCAAAGATTTTACAAATTAATTACAAGTGAAAAGCTGAAATGTCTTGAGTCAATAAGTACTAAACCCATTTGTTATTGCAAGCCTAAATAGGTTTAGGAGTAAAAATGTGCTTAACAAGTCACATAATAAATTACATGGACAATAATAGTGTTTAACATGATTTTTGAATGACTACCTCATCTCTGTACCCCACACATACAATTCTCTGTAAGGTCCCTCAGTAGAGCATTGAATTTCAAACACAAATTCAACCACAAAGACCAGAGAGGTTTTCCAATGACTCGTAAAGAAGAGCACATATTGGTAGATGGGTAAAAAAAAAAAGCTGACACTGAATATCCATTTGATGCTCAAAGGGATATTCAGTGTCTGCTTTATGAATTACACTTTGGATGGTGTATCAATACACCAAGTCACTACAAAGATAGAGGCGTCTTTCCTAACTCAGTTGCCGGAGAGGAAGGAAACCGCTCAGGAATTTCGCCATGTGGCAAATGGTGACTTTAAAACAGTTACAGAGTTTAATGGCTGTAATACGAGAAAACTGAGGATGGATCAACAACATTGTAGTTACTCCACAATACTAACCTAATTGACAGAGTGAAAAGAAGGAAGCCTGTACATAATAAAAATATTCCAAAACATGCATCCTGTTTGCAACAAGGTACTAAAGTCATACTGCAAAGCAATTTACATTTTGTTCTGAATAGAAAATGATATGTTTGTGGAAAATCCAATACAGTGCCTTGCAAAAGTATTCATCCCCCTTGGCGTTTTTCCTATTTGGTTGCATTACAACCTGTAATTTAAATGGACTTGTATTTAGATTTCATGTAATGGACATACACAAAATAGTCCAAATTGGTGAAGTGAAATGAAAAAAAGTGGTGCGTGCATATGAAGCCCCTAAAGTGGTGCGTGCATATGAAGCCCCTTTGCTATGAAGCCCCTAAATAAGATCTGGTGCAACCAATTACCTTCAGAAGTCACATAATTAGTTAAATAAAGTCCACCTGTGTCCAATTTGTAAGTCGCTCTGAATAAGAGCGTCTGCTAAATGATGTAAATGTAAATGTAATGCAATCTAAGTGTCACATGATCTGTCACATGATCTCAGTATATATACACCTGTTCTGAAAGGCCCCAGAGTCTGCAACACCACTAAGCAAGGGGCACCACCAAGCAAGCGGCACCATGAAGACCAAGGAGCTCTCCAAACAGCTCAGGGACAAAGTTGTGGAGAAGTACAGATCAGGGTTGGGTTATAAAACAATATCAGAAACGTTGAACATCCCACGGAGCACCATTAAATCCATTATAAAAAAATTGAAAGAATATGGCACCACAACAAACCTGCCAAGAGAGGGCCGCCCATCATGGGAAAAAATAAGCAAACACGTTTGGTGTTCACCAAAAGGCATGTGGGAGACTCCCCAAATATATGGAAGAAGGTACTCTGGTCATCAAGGAAAACGCTATGTCTGGCGCAAACCCAACACTTCTCATCACCCCGAGAACACCATCCCCACAGTGAAGCATGGTGGTGGCAGCATCATGATGTGGAGATGTTTTTCATCGGCAGGGACTGGGAAACTGGTCAGAATTTAAGGAATGATGGATGGCGCTAAATACAGGGATTTGAGACTGGGACGGAGGTTCACCTTCCAGCAGGACAATGACCCTAAGCATAATGCTAAAGCAATACTTGAGTGGTTTAAGGGGAAACATTTAAATGTATTGGAATGGCCTAGTCAAAGCCCAGACCTCAATCCAATTGAGAATCTGTGGTATGACTTAAAGATTGCTGTACACCAGCGGAACCCATCCAACTTGAAGGAGCTGGATCAGTTTTGCCTTGAAGAATGGGCAAATATCCCAGTGGCTAGATGTGCCAAGCTTATAGAGACATACCCCAAGAGACTTGTAGCTGTAATTGCTGTAAAAGGGGGGTGAATAGTTATGCACGCTCAAGTTTTCTGTTTTTTGTGTTATTTCTTCTTTGTTTTAGAAGAAAAAATATTTTGCATCTTCAAAGTGATAGGCATGTTGTGTAAATCAAATGATACAAACCCCTAAAAAATTCATTTTAATTCCAGGTTGTAAGGCAACAAAATAGGAAAAATGCCAAGGGGGGTGAATACTTTTGCAAGCCACTGTACAACACATTACTGAGTACCACTCTCCATATTTTCAAGCATAGTGGTGGCTGCATCATGTTATGGGTATACTTGTAATCGTTAAGGACTGGGGAGTTTTTCTGGATAAAAAATAAATGGAATGGAGCTAAGCACAGTCAAAATCCTGGAGGAAAACCTGGTTCAGTCTGCTTTCCACCAGACACTGGGAGATTAATTCACCTTTCAGAAGGATAATAACCTAAAATGCAAGGCCAAATCTACTCTGGAGTTGCTTACCAAGAAGAATGAATGTTCCTGTGTGGCCGAGTTACAGTTTTGACAGAAATTCTATGGCAAGACCTGAAAAAAGTTGTCTAGCAATGATCAACAACCAATTTGACAGAGCTTGAATAATTTTATGATGAAATTAATGAAATCTCTATCTTGCTTGTCCTTCATTTTGGAAGAAATTAACTATTTTTGTCTTTCTCTTTGAGTCAACTCCTCACCCCATTGAATGCACTGCAGTGCTAGCTAGCTGTAGCTTATGCTTTCAGTACTAGATTCATTCTCTGACCCTTTGATTGGTTGGACAACATGTCAGTTCATGCTGCAAGAGCTCTGACAGGTTGGAGGACATCCTCCGGGAGGTTGTCATAATTACTGTGGAAGTCTGTGGAATGGGGTGAGAACCATGAGCCTCCCTAGGTTTTGTATTGAAGTCAATGTACCCAGAGGAGGACAGAAGCTAGCTGTCCTCCGACTACACCATGGAGCTACTCTACAGAGTGTTGTATATTCTACTGTAGACCTTCATTGCAAAATAGTGTGTTTTAATCAATTATTTGGTGACGTGATTATATTTAGTATAGTTTTATCTAAAAATGATAACTTTTAAAATGTTTACAAAAATATATTTTTATGAAATCCACTGAGGAGGATGGTCCTCCCCTTCCTCTATATGTAACATTTCCATATTACACAACAAAATGATTTCACAAACAGACTGCTACAATCTGGGGTGACGGGGGAGTGTGTTTGCTGATAGAAACTTGCCATCTTGTCATTTGTGTCACCTAAACCATCTCAATTAAAATTTGACAAAATTCTACACCTTTTCCTATAACAACTATGGCAAGATATAGACTATTGTAGTGTTTAGCTTTTTAAATCATTATTTACGTCATTGGGTACAGTGAAAGCTCAGTTCTCATGAAACCAAATGGTATTGGCCTCTATAAACACATGATGAACTATAATTTGTAAGTACAGTAATACTGACCACATTGTCTTCAGTTTCACCCCTGAATCCTGCAGGTCATTGTCACTCAGGGCCAACACTCTAAGGTGGGAGGGTTTTGACCTCAGAACTGAGACCAACACTTCACAGCAGTTGCAGGTGAGATTACATCTATTCAACCTAAATACATGACAGAAACGGTGTGGTAAGATATTATTATTTTACCATGACAATAGAACATTTTAGAAATACACACTAAGTGTCTCCAGTCTACAGTGTAGATACAGTGTGGATACTTCCGTCCAGTAGAGAGCAGCTTCACTCCTGAATTCTGCAGGTAATTGTCACTCAGGTCCAGCACTCTCAGGTGTGAGAGGTCAAATAAAAAAAAACATGTATTTGTCACATGCGCCGAATTCAACAGGTGTAGACATTACCGTGAAATGCTTACTTACGAGCCCTTAACCAACAATGACGAGTTTTTAAAAAGTAAGCAAGAAAAATGTGCTAAATAAACTAAAGGAAAAATAGTAACACAATAAAATAACAATAACGCCGCTATATACAAAAAGGGTGCACGGTTGTCACGGATTCTGCCGAGGCTGCTCCTCCTCCTTGTACGAGCAGGCGTCGGCGGTCGCCGCCCCGGAGTACTAGCTGCCACCGATCTTTGTTCTGTGTGTGATTGCTTTTGTCTGTCTGTCACACCTGTGTCCAATTGTTTATTGATCACCTGTCCTATAAGTTCTGTCTGTTTGCTTAGTAGGATTGTGTGTTGTTGTTCGCCTGTCGTAGTGCTGCGTGTTTCGTTTCTTGTTTTCTGTTTTAGTGTTTTACGCATTGTGCGTAATGCTCGCCTCTGTGTTTTTCGAGGCAGTTTGTTTACCGTTTCCCTTGTTGGATTATTTGAGTAAACTCTGTTGGACTGAGCCTCGGTGTCCTGCGCCTGACTTCCACCCCACATACACCTCACCTCTTGACAGAACAACACACCATTATGGAGTCAGCAGGAGCAGTAGCGGCACCCAGGTTGCTGGAGGAGCGTTACGCTCTCAAGACATCTTGTTCCAGCAACTTGAGGCCGCCCTTGACGAGGTGTCCAACAAGATGAGTCGCTTGGTGACGAGGGAAGTGCCCACGCCATCACCCACGATCCCATCACCAACGACCAGTCCTCCTCTCTCAGCACCGGAACCCAGTGGCATTCGGCTCTCGCTCCCGAGGGCATATGACGGTTCTGCAGCCGGGTGTCAGGGTTTCCTCCTGCAGATAGAACTATACCTGGCTACTATACACCCAGCGCCCTCGGGATACGAGAGCGTCGCCGCCCTCATCTCCTGTCTATCCGGTAAAGGCGTTGGAATGGGCCAACGCCGAATGGAGGAGAATAGACGCAGCTACCATCACCTACGCTGAGTTCTCCCGCCGCTTCCGGGCAGTCTTCGATCACCCACCTGAAGGGAAGGCGGCGGGGGAGCGTCTGTTCTACCTCCGACAGGAGAAGAGGAGCGCACAGGAGTTCGCACTGGAGTTCCGGACGTTAGCTGCGGATGCGGGATGGAATGAGAGGGCCCTCATCGACCAGTATCGGTGTAGCCTGCGAGAGGACGTTCGTCGTGAGCTGGCCTGCAGGGACACCAACCTATGCTTCGACCAGCTGGTGGACATCTCCATCAGGCTTGACACCCTGCTGGCCGCCCGCGGACGTCCCAGTGGGGGGTCGTCCATTCCATCCTCCAGCACCTCTGAGCCAATTCCTATGGAGCTCGGGGGTGCTGGCGCTAGAGAGAGGAGGAGGGAGAACCCGAGGAGGGCCAATCCCTGCACCAACTGTGGCCGTGGAGGACACACCGCGGCCAGGTGCTGGGGAGGGTCTTCTGAGAGAGGGGACAACAGGTCACGCACTGGGGAGTCATTTCAGGTGAGTAGGCGCCCCACTTACCCAGAGCTCTCTGTTGGTCACATGAGCATTCCTGTGCGTTTTCCACAGGTGGCACCTCATTCCCAGCATAAGGCGCTAGTAGATTCAGGCGCAGCTGGGAACTTTATTGATCGGGCATTTTGTGCTAGGTTAGGAATTCCCCGCTTCGGCCGGTAGAAGTTCCATTCCCTGTCCATGCGTTAGACAGCCGGCCGTTGGGGTCGGGTCTAATCAGGGATGTCACGGCACCGCTTGACGATGACTACGCAGGGGGTCATGAGGAAATCATTCAGTTCTATCTGATTGACTCTCCTGCGTACCCAGTGGTGTTGGGGCTTCCTGGTTAAGCACCCACGATCCTACCATAGCGTGGCAACAGAGGGCTCTTATGGAGTGGTCTGCCCAGTGTGTAGGGAGATGTCTAGGTGTTTCCATAGGGGCGACCTCGGTAGAGAGTCCGAACCAAGTGCCCGCACTGCGCATTCCCCCAGTATGAGGATTTAGCACTAGCGTTTAGCAAATCGAGAGCAGCACGGCTACCTCCTCATAGACAGGTGGACTGTGCGATAAATCTCCAGACCGGAGCAGCTTTTCCCAGGAGTCGTGTGTATCCCCTGTCTCAAGAGGAGACTGCGGCTATGGAGACTTACATAGCCGAGTCCTTGGACAGGGATACATACGGCCCTCTACTTCTCCGGTTTCTCGAGTTTCTTCTTTGTGAAGAAGAAGGACGGGGGATTGCGCCCGTGTATTGATTACCGTAGTCTCAATCAGATCACAGTAAAATACAGTTACCCACTTCCACTGATTGCGACGATGACGGAGTCATTACGCGGAGCGCGTTTCTTCACAAAGTTGGATCTCAGGAGCGCGTACAATTTGGTGCGCATTAAAGGGGGATGAATGGAAAACAGCATTTAGCACCACCTCGGGTCATTACCGAGTATCTCGTCATGCCGTATGGGTTAATGAATGCTCCTTCAGTCTTCCAATCCTTTGTTGATGAGATTTTCCGGGACATGCATGGGCAGGGTGTAGTGGTGTACATTGGCGAGCATTCTAGTGTATTCTTCTACGAGCCGAGCATGTAGCCCAGGTGCGCCGAGTATTGAGACGACTGTTGGAGCATGACTTGTATGTCAAGGCAGAGAAATGCCTGTTCTTCCAGGAGTCCGTCTCCTTTTTGGGTTATCGGTTGTCCGCGTCTGGCGTGGAGATAGAGGTAGATCGGTATCAGCTGTGCGTAATTGGCAAACTCCAACCACCGTAAAAGAGGTGCAGCGGTTCTTGGGTTTTGCTAATTACTACCGGAGGTTTATCCGGGGAGTTTTGGACAGGTTGCAGTTCCCATTAGCGTCCCTGCTAAGGGGGTCGGTGCGCTGCGGTGGTCAGCTGAGGCGGACAGGGCATTTGTCAAGCTGAAGAACCTGTTCGCTTCGGCCCCGGTGCTGGCACATCCGGATCCCTCTTTGCCTTTCCAAGTAGAGGTGGACGCGTCGAGACCGGTATAGGGGCAGTCCTGTCACAACGGTCCGGCACGCCACCTAAGCTCCGCCCCTGTGCGTTCTACTCCCAAGAAGCTCAGCTCGGCGGAGCGCAATTATGACGTTGGGGACAGGGAGCTGTTAGCTGTAGTCCAGGCCCCTAAAGGTGTGGAGGCATTGGCTTGAGGGGGCTCAACACCCTTTTCTCATTCTGACTGATCACCGCAACCTGGAGTACATCCGGGCAGCTAGGAGATTGAACCCTCGTCAGGCTAGGTGGAACATGTTCCTAACCCGGTTTGTGTTTAAGATCACATACATCCCTGGGTCCCAGAACGGTAAGGCAGACGCACTGTCCCGACAGTATGACACGGAGGAGAGGTCCATTGAGCCTACTTCCATACTGCCGAAGTCTTGTCTGGTGGCTCCGGTAGTATGGGAGGTCGATGCGGAAATCGAGCGGGCGCTGCGTACCGACCCTACTCCCCCGAGTGTCCTGTGGGGCGGACGTACGTTCCGCTCGAGGTTCGTGATCGGCTTATTTCGTGGGCTCATACATCACCCTCC
The DNA here is from genome assembly GCF_020615455.1 of Coregonus clupeaformis. Classification (NCBI taxonomy): domain Eukaryota; kingdom Metazoa; phylum Chordata; class Actinopteri; order Salmoniformes; family Salmonidae; genus Coregonus; species Coregonus clupeaformis. The sequence continues at coordinate 42,645,449 of NC_059201.1, read as the reverse complement.
TCTGGACATCCTGGTATTGGTGGGACGGTGCACTGCCTTAGCGTGAAATACTGGTGGCCAACGTTAGCCAGGGATGTGAGGGTTTATGTCTCCTCCTGCTCGTGTGTGCCCAGTGTAAGGCACCTAGACATTTGCCCAGGGGTAAGTTACATCCTCTGCCCGTTCCACAACGACCATGGTCCCACCTATCTGTAGATTTTGTGACCGATCTACCCCCTTCCCAGGGTAATACTACCATTTTGGTCGTGATCGGTTTTCTAAGGCCTGTCGTCTCCTCCCACTGCCGGGTCTCCCTACTGCCCTACAGACCGCCGAGGCCCTCTTTACCCACGTGTTCCGGCACTATGGGGTCCCCGAGGATATTGTGTCCGACCCGAGGTCCCCAGTTCACCTCCAGAGTCTGGGGGCTTTTATGGAACGCCTGGGGGTCTCGGTTAGCCTTACCTCGGGGTACCACCCAGAGAGCAATGGGCAGGTTGAACGTGTTAACCAGGATGTGGGTAGGTTTTTGAGGTCCTATTGCCGGGACCGGCCGGAGGAGTGGTCGAGGTATATCCCCTGGGCAGAGATGGCCCGGAACTCTCTCCGCCACTCCTCCACCGGATTAACACCTTTCCAGTGTATTTTAGGGTATCAGCCGGTCCTGGCACCGTGGCACGAGAGCCAGACCGAGGCCCCTGCGGTGGGACGATTGGATTCGGCGCTCAGAAGAGACGTGGGACGCTGCCCATGTCCATCTGCAGCGTGCCATCCGTCAACAGAAGGCGAGCGCCGATCGCCACCGCAGTGAGGGGCCGGTGTAGCACCGGGAGATCGAGTCTGGCTCTCGACTCGAAACCTGCCCCTCCGCCTGCCCTGCCGGAAGCTGGGTCAGGCGGTTTGTGGGGCCCTTCAAAGTCCTGAGAAGATTGAACGAGGTGTGTTACAGATTACAACTGCCTATTGAGTACAAAAATATTAACCCCTCGTTCCATGTGTCTCTTCTCAGGCCGGTGGTAGCTGGTCCACTCCAAGAGGAGGAGATAGGAGAGACCCCTCCACCCCCTTTGGACATCGAGGGGCACCGGCGTACAGGGTCCGGACTATATTGGACTCGAGGCGCCGGAGGAGTGGTCTCCAGTATCTCGTGGAGTGGGAGGGGTGCGGTCCGGAGGAACGGTCCTGGGTGCCCAGGAGGGACATCTCGATCCATCCCTCCTGACTGAGTTCCACCGTGGGCATCCCACGCGCCCGGGTCCGCGTCCTCTGGCCGTCCCGAGGCCGGGTCGGTGCACGGCTGGAGCCGGCGTCAAGGGGGGTACTGTCACGGATTCTGCCGAGGCTGCTCCTCCTCCTTGTACGAAAGCAGGCGTGCGGTCGCCGTCCCCGGAGTACTAGCTGCCACCGATCTTTGTTCTGTGTGTGATTGCTTTTGTCTGTCTGTCACACCTGTGTCCAATTGTTTATTGATCACCTGTCCTATAAGTTCTGTCTGTTTGCTTAGTAGGATTGTGTGTTGTTGTTCGCCTGTCGTAGTGCTGCGTGTTTCGTTTCTTGTTTTCTGTTTTAGTGTTTTACGCATTGTGCGTAATGCTCGCCTCTGTGTTTTTCGAGGCAGTTTGTTTACCGTTTCCTTGTTGGATTATTTGAGTAAACTCTGTTGGACTGAGCCTCGGTGTCCTGCGCCTGACTTCCACCCCACATACACCTCACCTTCTTGACACCGGTACAGAGTCAATGTGCAGCGGTACGGGTTAGTCGAGGTAATTGAGGTAATATGTACATGTGAGTAGGGATAAAGTGACTATGCATAGATAACAAACAGAGAGTAGCAGCAGCGCAGGTGAAGTGTGAAGGAATGTGAATCTATGTACATGTATGTATGTATGTACAGTTGAAGTTGGAAGTTTACATACACCTTAGCCAAATTCATTTAAACTCAGTTTGTCACAATTCCTAACATTTAATCCTAGTAAAAAATTCCCTGTCTTAGGTCAGTTAGGATCACCACTTTATTTTAAGAATGTGAAATGTCAGAATAATAGTAGAGAGAATGATTTATTTCAGCTTTCATTTTCTTTCATCACATTCCCAGTGGGTCAGAAGTTTACATACACTCAATTAGTATTTGGTAGCATTGCCTTTAAATTGTTTAACTTGGGTCAAATGTTTCGGTAGCCTTCCACAAGCTTCCCACAATAAGTTGGGTGAATTTTGGCCCATTCCTCCTGACAGAGCTGGTGTAACGGAGTCAGGTTTGTAGGCCTCCTTGCTCGCACATGCTTTTTCAGTTCTGCCCTCAAATGTTCTACAGGATTGAGGTCAGGGCTTTATGATGGCCACTCCAATACCTTGACTTTGTTGTCCTTAAGCCATTTTGCCACAACTTTGGAAGTATGCTTGGGGTCATTGTCCATTTGGAAGACCCATTTGCGACAAGCTTTAACTTCCTGACTGATGTCTTGAGATGTTGCTTCAATATATCCACATAATTTTCCTTCCTCATGATGCCATCTATTTTGTGAAGTGCACCAGTCCCTCCTGCAGCAAAGCACCCCCACAGCATGATGCTGCCACCCCCGTGCTTCACGGTTGGGATGGTGTTCTTCGGCTTGCAACCCCCCCCATTCTTCCTCCAAACATAACGATGGTCATTATGGCCAAACAGTTCTATTTTTGTTTCATCAGACCATAGGACATTTCTCCAAAAAGTACGATCTTTGTCCCCATGTGCAGTTGTAAACCGTAGTCTGGCTTTTTTTATGGCGGTTTTGGAGCAGTGGCGTCTTCCTTGCTGAGCGGCCTTTCAGGTTATGTCGATATAGGACTCATTTTACTGTGGATATAGATACTTTTGTAACTGTTTCCTCCAGCATCTTCACAAGGTCCTTTGCTGTTGTTCTGGGATTGATTTGCACTTTTCGCGACCAAAGTACATTCATCTCTACGAGACAGAAGCATCTCCTTCCTGAGCGGTACGACGGCTGCGTGGTCCCATGGTGTTTATTCCTGCGTACTATTGTTTGTACAGATGAACGTGGTACCTTCAGGCATTTGGAAATTGCTCCCAAGGATGAACCAGACTTGTGGAGGTCTAACATCAATATGCATGTGTGTGTGTGTGTGTTTTGTGTGTGTGTCCATGTGTGTATGTGTGTGTGTGTTGGAGTGTCAGTGTAGTATGTGTGACTGTGTGGTTAGAGTCCAGTGAGTGTACATCAAGCCTGTGCAAGAGAGTCTGTGCAAAAAATTATAATAAATACAAATAAAATAAGGGGTCAGTGCAAATCAAGTCATTTGATTAACTGTTCGGCTGTCTTATGGCTTTGGGGTAGAAGCTGTTAAGGAGCATTTTGGTTCCAGACTTGCCGTGCGGTAGCAGAGAGAACAGTCTATGACTTGGGTGGCTGGAGTCTTTGACAATTTTTAGGGCCTTCCTCTGACACCGCCTAGTATATTGGTCCTGGATGTCAGGAAGCATGGCCCCAGTGATGTACTGGGCCGTACGCACTACCATCTGTAGCGCCTTACGGTCAGATGCCGAACAGTTGCCATACCAGGCGGTGATGCAACCAGTCAGGATGCTCTCGATGGTGCAGATGTAGAACTTTTTGATGATCTGGGGACCCATGCCAAATCTTTTTCAGTCTCCTGATGGGGAAAAGGTGTTGTCATGCCCTCTTCACAACTGTCTTGGACCAGATAGTTTGTTGGTGATGTGGACACCAGGAACTTGAAACTCTCGACCCGGCTCCACTTCAGCCCTATCGATGTTAATGGGGCCTGTTCAGGCCCTCCTTTTCCTATAGTCCACGATCAGCTCCTTTGTCTTGCTCACATTGAGGTAGAGGTTGTTGTCCTGGCACAACACTGCCAGGTCTCTGACCTACTCCCTATAGGCTGTCTCATCGTTGTCGGTGATCGGGCGGTATCGCATTGGAGTGGGTCTAGGGTTTCCGGCATGATGGTGTTGATGTGAGCCATGACCAGCCTTTCAAAGCACTTCATGGCTCCTTGAAAGCAGCAGCTCTAGCCTTTAGCTTCGATGCGGATGTTGCCTGTAATCATGGCTTCTGGTTGGGAAATGTACGTACGGTCACTGTGGGGACGACGTCGTCCGATGCACTTATTGATGACACCGGTGACTGAGGTGGTATACTCCTCAATGCCATTGGATGAATCCCCAGAACATATTCCAGTCTGTGCTAGCAAAACAGTCCTGTAGCGTAGCATCCGCGTCATCTGACCACTTCCGTATTGAGCGAAGTCACTGGTACTTCCTGCTTTCATTTTTGCTTGTAAGCAGGAATCAGGGGAGGATAGAATTATGGTCAGATTTGCCAAATTGAGGGCGAGGGAGAGCTTTGTATGCGTCGCTTGTGTGGAGTAAAGGTGGTCTAGAGTTTTTTTCCTCTGGTTGCACATGTGACATGCTGGTAGAAATTAGGTAAAACGGATTTCAGTTTTCCTGCATTAAAGTCCCCGGCCACTAGGAGTGCCGCTTCTGGAGGAGCATTTTCTTGTTTGTTTATGGCCTTATACAGCTCGTAGTGTGGTCTTAGTGCCAGCATCGGTTTGTGGTGGTAAATAGACCGCTACGAATAATATAGATGAGAACTCTCTTGGTAGATAGTGTGGTATACAGCTTATCATGAGGTCTTCTACCTCTTGCAGAACAATACCTCAAGACTACTTTAATATTAGACATAGCGCACAAGCAGTTATTGACAAATAGACACACACCCCGCCCCTCTTCTTACCTGACGTAGCTGCTCTGTCCTGCTCGATACACGGAGAAGCCAGCCAGCTCTATATTATCCATGTTTATGATCTTTGGGGCTGCTTTGCTGCCTCAGGGCCAGGAGAGCTTGCTGTCATCGACAAAATGAATTCCCCAAAGTTTATCAATACATTTTGCAGGAGAATGTAAGGCTATCTGTCTGCCAATTGAAGCTCAACAGAAGTTGGGTGATGCAACAGAACAACGACCCAAAACACAGAAGTAAATCAACAACAGAATGGCTTCAACAGAAGAAGATACGCCTTCTGGGGTGGCCAAGTCAGAGTCCTGACCTCAACCCGATTGAGATGCTGTGGCATGACCTCAAGAGAGTGGTTCACACCAGACATCCCAATAATATTGCTGAACTGAAACAGTTTTGTAAAAAGGAATGGCCCAAAATTCCTCCTGAACGTTGTGCAGGTCTGAACTACAGAAAATGTTTGGTTGAGTTTTGCTGCCAAAGGAGGGTCAACCAGTTATTAAATCCAAGGGTTCACATACTTTTTCCACCCTGCACTGTGAATGTCTACATGGTGTGTTCAATAAAGACATGAACGTATAATTGTTTGTGTGTTATTAGTTTAAGCAGACCGTGTTTGTCTGTTGTTGTGACTTAGATGAAGATCAGATCAAATTTTATGACCAATTTATGCAGAAATTCCAAAGGGTTCACATACTATTTCTTGCCACTGTATAGACAAAACAAAGTTGGTTCCTTTAAAAGCCCATTGGTTAGGTTAGCTGCTTGTAATCAGAAACAAAGTATAATTTAGTGTATTGGAGGCAAATTATTGATCTGAATACGAAAAAATGTTTTGTGCAGACTTCTGATCACAATTTCAGCTTGACGTCCTTAATATAGTAAATCAAAGCTCTATTAACATGCATGTCCTCTGCATTGGTTGGTTCTGAGATTACCTTTCCATGAGGAGCCAACATAAACTGAAATCTCATCTGAAGAAGTTTGAACATGTATTTGAAAGAATAGCTAAACAAGGAAACCCAACACTTCTCAATAAGATCTACACAGAGCTCTATCACAGAGGGTGGAAGTGGAGAGGTCATTAATGAACATGAGTTGAGACGCATTGAGACTATTCAAATATTCTAAAATTTGCATAAAAACAATATGCTCATTTTCCCGCCAGAGATGTGTTTCCATCAAACTGACTTGTTGCGGATAAAAGGCTGTAGTGCACAGAAGTTAAATGGGTTTCCATCGCATTTTCAACTCTACCGATGGTTTTGTCACAAAAACTGTTGCATTATATAGCAAATGTGCACACTCTAGTCTTGGCACGTGTGCTCTAGCCAACAGCTAGCATATACAGTGCAGCTAGGCTAGTCTACATGATGAGATTATTATAGATAAGAACAAGATTATTTTTATTGTCAAACAGCAGCCAAGCATCGATAATCATGTAACCAGAATAAGACCCTCAACATTTATTGGAACGGAGAATCAAGCTCCTCACCGTGCACTTTTACCACCCTGTGAAGTTCATCACAATTTATTTCATCTGTAGCCTATAAACTGCATGCTTTCCCGGGTCATAGTCGGAGGACCACACAACATATCATCGCATAACTCCAAGTTTACTTTGATATGATGGTTATTATATCAATATTTGCACATAAAAGGCGTTTCCACCACCATTTCTCACATTATGAATTTTACCGACAAAAAAAGATCACACCATGTTGAACAAACAAATTGTCTATCGACAATTATGAAATTGTACCTACATTTCCTGTTTCCATCAACCCGGTCGTGACTTTTTTCATGCGTCAGTTAATTCATGCGCTTTCTCTCCGTTGGGACAGACGCGAACTGGCTGAATCGATTCAGTGGCTAGCTTTGCACTTAACTGGCTAACAGTAGCTACTAAGGGTAAGCTATAACCTACATTATTTTTGTTTTGTTTTTACATACTGGTAACCAGAGTCGTTCAAGGAATTCGGGACATGGGTGACTGAACGTTAGCTTGGCTCTCTGTGTGTTCATGCCGTGGGAGGAGGATTAGTTTGTTGGAAGAGAGCAATGGCTAGCTAGTATGCTAACTATTCTAGCTAACTAACTGGCTGAATAAGTTGATGAGCGTACTCACTCAAACTGTCAAAACTACCCCAAAACTTTACACAACGTTAGACACAGACACGAATGATCTGCTTAGGCGTGTTAACACACTGGTGGTTTGTTGTAACTGAGTATTGGTGCCAAACCATGTTATTGGAGGCTGGCATGCTAGTTGGCTTTGGCGTCGCATATGATTCGGTGTACCAAGTTAGCTAGCTGAATAAACTAAGTTAGAGTCTATTCCTAGAAACATTGAACCGCTGTAGTTTACAACAATTATCATTTCTAAAGTGGAAGTTGGGAGAGTTATATTTGAGTGTTTCAGTGAAACGTAAGTGAGGGAGGCCCCGGCTCTCTCGCTTTCCCAGATGTTTAGTTCATTTCATTTCCAATCTCTTTGCATTATTGTAGAATTTCTCTGTAGCCTGTCAACTATGTGTCTGTCTATCCCTGTTCTCTCCTCTCTGCACAGGCCATGCAAACGCTTCACACTACGTGGCTGTTGCCACTAATCTGAGTGGTCCCTTGCTTACGACCCCATGGAGTTCCAGGTCTCTGGCAGCCTCTGGAACTGCCGTTCTGCGGCCAACAAGGCAGAGTTCATCTCAGCCTATGCTTACCCTCCAGTCCCTCGACTTCTTGGCGCTGACGGAAACATGGATTACCACAGAAAACACTGCTACTCCTACTGCTCTTTCCTCGTCTAACCATGTGTTCTTGATACCCCAAGAGCATCTGGTCAGCGCGGCGGTGGCACGGAATCCTCATCTCTCCAAAGTGGACATTCTCTCTTTTCCCCTGACCCATCCGTCTATCTCCTCATTTGAATTCCATGCTGTCTGAGTCACTAGCCCATTCAAGCTTAACATCCTTGTCATTTGTCGCCCTCCAGGTTCCCTTGGAGAGTTCATCAATGAGCTTGACAAGTTCCTTTCCTGAGGATGGCTCACCCCTCACAGTTCTGGGTGACTTTAACCTCCCTACGTCTGCCTTTGACTCATTTCTCTCTGCCTCCTTCTTTCCAATCCTTTCCTCTTTTGACCTCACCCTCTCACCGTCCCCCTACTCACAAGGCAGGCAATACGCTTGACCTCATCTTTACTAGTGGCGCAGTGGTCTAAGGCATGGATTACCACAGAAAACACTGCTACTCCTACTGCTCTTTCCTCATCTAACCATGTAATCATGTAACCAGAATAAGACCCTCAACATTTATTGGAATGGAGAATCAAGCTCCTCACCGTGCATATACAGTGCTAGCTGTGCCACTAGAGATCCTGGTTCGAATCCAGGCTCTGTCGTAGCTGGCCGTGACCGGGAGACCAATGGGGCGGCGCACAATTGGCCCAGCGTCGTCTAGGGTAGGGGGAGGGAATGGCCGGCAGGGATGTAGCTCAGTTGGTAGAGCATGGCGTTTGCAACGCCAGGGTTGTGGGTTCGATTCCCACGGGGGTATAAAAAAAATAATGTAAGTCGCTCTGGATAAGAGCGTCTGCTAAATGACGTAAATGTAAATGTAGATGCTGTTCTTCTACTAATCTCACTGCAACTCCCTCCAAGTCTCCGACCACTACTTTGTATCCTTTTTCTCTCTCGCTCTCCTCCAACACTACTCACTCTGCCCCCTACTCAGATGGTAATGTGCCATCGCAACCTTCGCTCTCTCTCTCCGCTACTCTCTCCTCTTCCATCCTATCATCTCTTCCCTCTGCTAAATCTTTCTCCCTCCAATCTCCTGATTCTGCCTCCTCAACCCTCCTCTCCTCCCTTTCTGCATCTTTTTGACTCTCTATGTCCCCTTTCCTCCCGGCCGGCTCGGTCCTCCCCTCCTGCTCCGTGGCTTGACGACTCATTGCAAGCTCACAGAAGAGGGCTCCGGGCAGCCGAGCGGAATGGAGGAAAACTAGACTCCCTGCGGACCTGTCATCTTTTCACTCCCGCCTCTCTACATTCTCTTCCTCTGTTTCTGCTGCTAAAGCCACTTTCTACAACTCTAAATTTCAAGCCTCTGCCTCTAACCCTCAGGAAGCTCTTTGCCACCTTCTCCTCCCTGCTGAATCCTCCTCCTCCTTCCCCCTCCTCCCTCTCTGTGGATGACTTCATCAACCATTTTGAAAAGAAGGTTGACGACATCCGATCCTCATTTATTAAGTCAAATGACACCGCTGGTCCTGATCACACTGCCCTACCCTATGCTTTGACTTCTTTCTCCCCTCTCTCTCCAGATGAAATCTTGCGACTGGCCGCCCAACAACCTGCCCCCAACAACCATTTCGGAGACCTTCTCCCTTACCTCACCTCGCTCATCAACTCATCCCCTTGACCGCTGGCCATGTCCCTTCCGTCTTCAAGAGAGCAGAGTTGCACCCCTCCCTCAAAAACCTACACTCAATTCCTCCGATGTCAACAACTACAGACCAGTATCCCTTCTTTCTTTTCTCTCCAAAACTCTTGAGAGTGCCATCTCTAGCCAACTCTCCTGCTATCTCTCTCAGAATGACCTTCTTGATCCAAACCAGTCAGGTTTCAAGACTGGTCATTCAACTGAGACTGCTCTTCTCTGTGTCACGGAGGCTCTACGCACTGCTAAAGCTAACTCTCTCTCCTCTGCTCTTATCCTTCTAGAGCTATCCGCTGCCTTTGATACTGTGAACCATCAGATCCTCCTCTCCACCCTCACCGAGTTGGGCATCTCCGGCGCTGCTCACTCATGGATTGCGTCCTACCTGACAGGTCGCTCCTACCAGGTGGAGTGGCGAGAATCTGTCTCCGCACCACGTGCTCTCACCACTGGTGTCCCCCAGGGCTCAGTTCTAGGCCCTCTCCTATTCTCTCTATACACCAAGTCACTTGGCTCTGTCATATCCTCACATGGTCTCTCCTATCATTGCTACGCAGACGACACACAATTAATTTTCTCCTTTCCCCCCTTTTTGATAACCAGGTGGTGAATCGCATCTCTGCATGTCTGGCAGACATATCAGTGTGGATGTCGGATCACCACCTCAAGCTTGAACCTCGGCAAGACGGAGCTGCTCTTCCTCCCTGGGAAGGACTGCCCGCTCCATGATCTCGCCATCACGGTTGACAACTCCATTGTGTCCTCCTCCCAGAGTGCAAAGAGCCATGGCGTGACCCTGGACAACACCCTGTCGTTCTCTGCTAACATCAAAGCGGTGACCCGATCCTGCAGGTTCATGCTCTACAACATTTGCAGAGTACGACCTACCTTACACAGAAAGCGGCACAGGTCCTAATCCAGGCACTTGTCATCTCCTGTCTGGATTACTGCAACTCGCTGTTGGCTGGGCTCCCCTGCCTGTGCCATTAAACCCTACAACTTATCCAGAACACCGCTGCCCGTCTGGTGTTCGACCTTCCTAAGTTCTCTCATGTCACCCCGCTCCTCCGCACACTCCACTGGCTTCCAGTTGAGGCTCGCATCTACTACAAGACCATGATGCTTGCCTACGGCATCTACTACGAAGACCATGATGCTTGCCTACGGAGCTGTGAGGAACGGCACCTCCTTACCTTCAGGCTCTGATCAGACCCTACACCCAAACGAGGGCACTACGTTCATCCACCTCTCGCCTGCTAGCTCCCCTACCTCTACAGAAGCACAGTTCCGCTCAGCCCAGTCAAAGCTATTTGCTGCTCTGGCACCCCCAATGGTGGAACAAGCTCCCCCACGGCTCAGGACAGCGGAGTCACTCACCACCTTCCGGAGACACTTGAAACCCTACCTCTTTAAGGAATACCTGGAATAGTATAAAGCAATCCTTCTACCCCCCATAAAAAGAATAAGAAAAAAGTGGTTGTCCCACTTGATATCATAAGTTGAATGCACCAATTTGTAAGTCGCTCTGGATAAGAGCGTCTGCTAAATGATGTAAATGTAAATGTAATAAAATAGTTGGATGGAAACCTGGTTACGATTATCCAAATAACTCTCCTTCCTCTGTTACTAAAATCAGACAATACATTTAATATGCTTTCATACTTAGTTGAGTCGTTACCTTGTTGTGGCCTGGAATCACACTAGAAGACATCAGGACATCAAATCACTGAAGTATCTTCATTTCTATTCTTGAAGGCAGTTTGAGAAAAGTTGTTTTGCACCTCCGAGTAACTCTTTCGCTTTTTAGATGAGGCCGTCTACAACTGACCTTTGGATTTCATAAAACCCGCAATATGGCAGGTAAAGTTCTTACTGTACACATGTTTTTATTGTTATGATAATGAATAACTAGGGAACAAATCCAAAATCTTTCATGTTTTGTAGACACAACAACCCAACTTTCAAATGTCTAGACTGACTCAACTTAGATTGCATGAGAAAATATCTCTGATAGTATTTATATATTTTAAACTAAAAGGAAACGACAGAGCAAGTTTGATGGAACTCATCTCTAACCCTCGTCTGTAATCTCATGCAATACTCTCTGTTTGCCACTTGGTGGTGGAACAGCACAGCGGAATCAGACTTTAGGCTGCACCAAAGTTATCCTCATATAAAAGTTACAAGCCGACAGTGTTGATATATGCTTCCTTTATTTCCATTTTAATAACTTAAATTTCAGATAATATTACTTTACTTTATAAATGAGTCATGAATAATGCATTAAGTGAATCTCGCTGTCAAGATCAAAACACTGCAGAAGATCTCTGATAAATCCAGTACAGTTTATTGAACATGTGGTTAAACTTTCAGCATAGGCACTCAGACACAAATTCTGGATGAATTATGTAGTATCCAGCCTGGTAAGGTTTCACCACGTTGAAACAGCTGTATCCACCACTGTAACATAAAAACAAACTATACATTTGATATAATATGTGGACTGCAGCTGCATTGGCATGCAACTTCACTATATACCCCAACTGTAAATTTGGCTACAGTATTGTATGTTGCATTTGACACTTAAAACTGTGGATAGTTCAATATCTTTATATAGTCTGTAGTGGGCTATCCAAAACAATGTTTTACTGAGAACATGTACTGAGATGTAAGAGCATGTACTACACCATGAATCCTGTGTAGTATTGGAGCGAGACCTCCGGTAGTGGGTTTGTGGTAGGAGGTGCCTAACAACCGGGAAGCTGCCATTTTGAAGTCCCTTCAGATGTTCAGTGCCTGAGTTTCTCCTGTCAGAAACAAAGACAGTTTGAATTTCCCAACAAACTAATGCAGATCAATTGGATATGCAAATGAATGAAGTGTTTACAGTATGGTATACAAATGGGTAACAGCTAAACAGAGATTTTGTATCTGTTAAAAAATTGATTGAGACTACGGTTTGTCTATGGGGCTCATACATTGACATTCGTAATTTGTCCATCTTTTTTTACATGTGTAAAAAGTTGAAATGAGCTTGATCTTGCATCAGGAGGTCAGGGTTCAAAGGTCAGACTCACTTCAGTCCCTGTGATGAGTGTGGATGGAGGTCACCACGGTTACACTGGATATCAGTCAGGTAGCCAGCTGGCCTCTGTTGTAAGGACTTAGAGGAATCCATGTTGCTGTAATCAACATGAAGTCGTATTAATTGGAAGTATTTTAATAATCTCCATTGGAATAAATCCCAGAAAATAACAGAGAGATAACAATCTTGATTTCAATTTCAATCAGAGCAACATATTTCAGGTCTGTGGCAGTTATCATTATAATAATACAGTTGAAGTCGGAAGTTTACATATACTTAGGTTGGAGTCATTAAAACCCGTTTTCAACCACTCCACAAATTTCTTTTAAACAAACTATAGTTTTGGCAAGTCGGTTAAGACATCTACTTTGTGCATGACACAAGTAATTTTTCCAACAATTGTTTACAGAGATTATTTCACTTTATCACAATTCACTTTAATTCACTGTATCACAATTCCAGTGGGTCAGAAGTTTACATACACGAAGTTGACTGTGCCTTTAAACAGCTTGGAATATTCCAGAAAATGATGTCATGGCTTTAGAAGCTTCTGATAGGCTAATCGACATCATTTGAGTCAATTGGAGGTGTACCTGTGGATGTATTTCAAGGCCTACCTTCAAACTCAGTGCCTCTTTGCTTGACATCATGGGAAAATCAAAAGAAATCAGCCAAGACCTCAGAAAAATAATTGTAGACCTCCACAAGTCTGGTTCATCCTTGGGAGCAATTTCCAAACGCCTGAAGGTACCAGCGTTCATCTGTACAAACAATGAAACAGCAAGTATAAACACCATGGGACCACGCAGCCGTCATACGCGCTCAGGAAGGAGACACGTTCTGTCTCCTAGAGATGAACGTACTTTGGTGCGAAAAGTGCAAATCATTCCCAGAACAACAGCAAAGGACCTTGTGTTGTGCCTTACACAGGAAGCGGCACAGGTCCTAATCCAGGCACTTGTCATCACCCGTCTGGATTACTGCAACTCGCTGTTGGCTGGGCTCCCTGCCTGTGCCATTAAACCCCTACAACTCATCCAGAATGCCGCAGCCCGTCTGGTGTTCAACCTTCCCAAGTTCTCTCACGTCACACCGCTCCTCCGCACACTACACTGGCTTCCAGTTGAAGCTCGCATCTGCTACAAGACCATGGTGCTTGCCTACGGAGCTGTGAGGGGAACGGCACCTCCGTACCTTCAGGCTCTCATCAGTCCCTACACCCAAACGAGGGCATTGCGTTCATCCACCTCTGGCCTGCTGGCTCCCCTACCTCTGCTGAAGCACAGTTCCCGCTCAGCCCAGTCAAAACTGTTCGCTGCTCTGGCACCCCAATGGTGGAACAAGCTCCCTCACGACGCCAGGACAGCGGAGTCACTCACCACCTTCCGGAGACATTTGAAACCCCACCTCTTTAAGGAACACCTGGGATAGGATAAAGTAATCCTTCTACCCCCCCCTTACCCCACCCCAAAGAAAGAAAGAAAAAATATATATATATATTGTAAAGTGGTTATCCCACTGGCTATAAGGTGAATGCACCAATTTGTAAGTCGCTCTGGATAAGAGCGTCTGCTAAATGACGTAAATGTAATGTAAATGAAGATGCTGGAGGAAACAGGTACAAGTGTGTCTATATCCACAGTAAAACGAGTGCTATATCGACATAAC